>NC_140991.1:93936296-94641296 GCF_052327205.1 Somniosus microcephalus | reverse complement strand
ATCCTCTCTGAGTCGAGGTGAGCAGTCAGGTCATGGCCTAGGCCAGATCATTGGGAGTATCCCTAGTAGAGTGCCATCTCCTGTGTGCTAGGAGCCACTGTTATTATATAGAGGTGCTCACAGCCACATAACTGGATTTTATGCCATTGTAATTGTGTATGGTGTCTGAAATTAAGTTACCAGAGCTGTCCCTCTGAGTCAAGGTGAATGTCCAGGGTATGACCTAGATTAGGCAATTGGAAAAAGAGTGCTCCTGTCTACTAGGTGGCCCAGTTATGATGTAGGCAAGCACCATCTGCTGGAAAACAGCACTTTTGCATGCTCAGATTGTTCTCTGTCATACACAGACTCTACCAACCAAAGTAATGGCCTTCATTTCATTTTTGCAATGACAGCGAAACTGCTAGCTTTCCCTGTCATTACTCTGTGAAACTGACAGCAATTTCTGGCATCCACACATGCGCAGTTAAGTGAGGAAATCCAGAGGTTGCTGTCAGTGATTCACTGCTACTCCACACTGTTGAAGTCCCCGCAGATGGTATTCTGTAGAAATCACTGAACTGAAGAGAACTTCCCCTTTTATGCTGTAATATCGCTGTTAAAAACTCCCTGAAAAAGTTAAGCCTTTTGAATGTGGTGTAACTGGGTTTTTAATGGTGTACTAAGTCATAAGTTTTGCTGAACAACCTCTCTGGCCCTGAAAAACTAATTTTATATTTGCGGAATGTCTAATTTGTCTATTATGATAAAAAAAATCCATAGATTTTTAATATAATAAAAAAAATGTTTTTATTTGTGTATGATATTTCAGCTTCTATCTTAATCTCATATCCTTTTGTTCCAATATGCATTTTACTCTCTGTAATATTTATGAAATGTGAAGGATAATCAGTACATTTTACTTCCTGGTTTGCTGTCTGTGAGAATTCTTCAGTGTGATTGGCTGCTTAGCCTGCTTGATGACTTCACTGTTGCTGGAGATCCCCTAGAGTTGGTGCCAGAATTAAACTAACATTGGGAAAAGTGAAATCCATGCCATAGAAAATGTTAGATCTTTGTGGGCAGCTTTCTTCGAGCTCAGCGGCGAGCGCCGTCACTTCTCTGCTAACTGCAAAATTAGGGTATTTACATAAGATCTAGTGCTATTTGCAATATAAAAGACCATCAAATTTGTATGTAAATTCAAAAGAATCTAATGTCAATTTGTATGACAAATCTGGGAAATCCCTAAACTTCCAATTGGCATTGAATTAACTTAGCTCCAGGTCCCAGACTGCACCAGTTCAAAAGCAGGTAGAGAAAATAACTGTGTGGACCTAGGAACATTGGAACAGGAGTAGGCCATTTGGCTCATCGAGCCTGCTCTACTATTTTGTTAGCGATGGCAGCTCCATCTTTTTCATTCCAACTTTTCTCTCTAACCTCTATTACTCAAACTTTCCAGGTAGGTATCTACCCTCAGAGCTCACACCAGAATTTTGTTCACTACACAAAAAAAACACAAAATTAAAAGAATATTACTGCTCAAGCACAGTGTTTAAAAATGATTAGCCATCTTTATGGTTTCTAAAATGGCTGAGGAAGACTGCATTGGTGCAGTCAAACTGGCTTCATTCTACTAGATTCTTCGTGACTTATGTTCTTCTGTACAAGTGGTGACTTTACATTGTAGCTTACAACAACATTGTTTGCCCAGTAACATCATTTATGACGAATTCGCTGAACTAATTCAATTACTGTTTGACCACTTCTCCCAGTCCTGTACTCAATATTTAGACTCATATGTGAAGACATGTTAGCCAAGAGGCCAGAGTGCAACTGACACATGTGGAATAGAGAAAGGGTGAAAATAAACAATACTTTTTGGGCAGAGATAAATATTAGCTGATGTTAACCTTTATGTTGCCCAGCATGAATAGAGACTTCTGTAGTTTGGGAATTTCTTGGGTGGCTCTGGAACAAGGTTTCCGCTGCCCTTCTGGCGACGGAGTGGGAGCAGCTCCAAGGAAATTCCCGGCTTATCGTAGGTTTCGGATGCGAACCTCAACTCAGATCAAGTGCTAGTACTCACTGAGATAGAAAGCAATTTAAAGTAGATTGATGAGTATTGGGAAGACAAGGTATTTTTCTCATGAATGTTCATGAATAAGACCTCTCTTGGAGTATTCCTTTAACAGAACAGTCAGGATTTCCACTCCTAATCGTAGTCCATACTTCCCATTGGTCTGAGTGGGTGATCAGAGGATGGGGCTCAGCTTTCAAGTCTCTCAGGCCAATGTAAGCTTGCTGACGTTAACTGCAGATTCACACATCAAGAACAAGCATTTAGCAGAGGGCAGCTGCCTATTGAGCTGTGTCCTTCAGAGAAGGAGAGATAATTGGAGAAAATCAGAGGAAAATTGGAGGTGATAGTAGTTCCTTGTGATTCTTGCTGTTCATTTGCTGTAATTTGATTATTTGCTATTCCCCAGGCTGCTCACATTCCTTCCCCACTGAGTGTATTTAGTGTTCTCAGTCATACAGAACGTGGGACAGGTTGCATAGACTAGGCTTGTATTCCCTGGGATATAGAAGATTACAGGGTGATCTAATTGAAGTGTTTAAGATGATTAAAGGAGTTTATAGCGTAGATAGAGAGAAATTATTTCATCTGGTGGGAGAGTTCAGAACAAGGGGGTATAACCTTAAAATGAGAGCTAGGCCATTCAGGGGTGATATCAGGAAGCATTTCTTCATGCAGTGGGTACTGGAAATCTGGAACTCTCACTCCCAAAAAGCTGTTGAGGCTAGGTCAATTGAAAATTTCAAAGCTGAGATTGATAGATTTTTGCTAAGCAAGGGTATTAAGGGTTACGGAACCACGGTGGGTAGATGGAGCTAACTTGGAGGGTTTTAGGGCGAGAGAAGGTTACAAAGATAGGGAAGTTATGGGAGGATTTAATCAAAAGGATGAGAATTTTAAAACCGAGGCGTTGGTGGACCGGGAGCCAATGTAAGTCAGCAAGCATGGGGTGATGGATGAAGGGGACTTGGTGCAGGTTAGAATACGAGCAACAGAGGTTTGGATGAGCCCAAGTTTATGGAGGGTGGAAAATGGAAGACCGGCAAGAAGATTATTGGAATGGTCAAATCTGAGGGTAACTAAACATGGATGAGGGTTTCAGCAGCAGGTAGGCAGAGGTAGGGGCGGAGACGGGCGATATTACGGAGGTGGAAGTCTTTGTGATGGAGAGGATGTGGGATTGGAAGCTCAGCTCAGGGTCACGTAGCATGCCAAGGATGCAAACTGTCCAGTTCCACCTGAGACAGTGGCCAGGGACGGAGTGGAATCTGTGGCAAGGAAATGGAATTTATGATGGGGACCAAAGACAATGGCTTCAGTCTTCCCAATATTTAATTGGGAGAGATTGCGGCTCATCCAGGACTGGATGTTGGACAAGCAGTCTGACATCACAGAGGCAGTGGAGGGTCGAGAGAGATGGTGGTGAGGTACAGCTAAGTGTCATCAACGTACATATGGAACCTGACACCCTATCTTCGGATGATGTTACCAAGGAGCAATATGTAGATGAGAAATAAGTGAGGGGTGGGGGGAAATTATAGATCCTTGTGGGACTCCAAAGGGTGCAGGAAGGGACGACATTGCAGAAGATTCACTGGCTATAACTGTATAGGTAAGAGTGGAACCAGGTGAGGGCAATCTCACTCTGGACAACAGAGAGGTGTTAGAGGAGGATAGTGTGGCCAACCGTGTCAAAGGCTGCGGACAGGTTGAGAAGGATGAGGAGGGATAGTGCTCCATAGTTACAGTCACAGACAGTGTCATTTGTGAATTTGATTAGTCATTTTAGTTCGATGGCAATGGTTCTTTTGAAGTTTTATGGAATAAAAGAAAGTCTGTGGAGTGTCGTGATCACTGTAGAGCCTGCACTCTCAGATTTCTATATTCTCTGCTCATATATACCTGTCTTATGGAGTTTGACCAAATAGAATTCAAATGATGCAGATAGAACACACTTCCAACGCTTTTGGAGTCATCTTCCATGTGATGACACTGAGTAAGTATTTTGTGATAAGTGGATCTGTCTGACTGGGCATTGATTGTAGAACACTTGCCTAAAATAGTTAGGACAGGTGAAGTCTGCCATTTGAGTAACATATCTTAATTGTTCTGAACAACTGGTAATGGAAAGCTTTTTCTGAAGAGTGATAATAAGCAGTCAGTAAGGGCTGAAAATAGAAGGAGAAATTTACCTATATGCTGATCATTCATGTGGGCCACTTCTGTCCGAGTCTACTTTGGTCAGTTGATTGAATTGCTTTCACCTCTTGTCTTAAGGGAATTTTAAGAAAAATATCAACAAGTCGATAACTTTGACTGTTTCCACAGTAAAGATTGATTGAGCATTATTGGTACTAAATATTGAGAGTTAATCCTCTGTGTTGCTAATATGGGTCATCTCAAACATCTTCTAATGGAGGTTGACCACCTGCCCTCCTGCCAACTACCTACTGCCTCTTGCCAAGTCCCAGGGAGATGACGGTATCTGGGGAGAAAACAAAGGATTCTATACCCTTTGAAAATATTATTAATAAGCATAAATATACAAAAAGTTGCTCTAGCTAAAGGTTAGCTAAAATAAAATGCTCTGTTCCATAATCTTTGTAAATGTTTGTTTGCCCTATGCAATTTCTTTGCAATTCATGTGAAGTTGAAGTTCAAATATGTTACAAAATACAATGGCAAATTTTCTGATTAATCTTTACAGGTAATTCATTCTGGTGCCTACTTGACGTTGTGCCAATTAAAAATGAGAAAGGTGATGTAGTTCTTTTTTTGGCATCCTTCAAAGACATCACTGTTACCAAAGTGAAGATTGCCCAGGAGGATAAAAAGGAAGGTCAGTTTTTCATCATGAATCTTTTCTTTAGTTATTGGAGACAGTCAGGATGTGGTTCTTTTTATTGCCATGGTTTCAGTGTAAAATGCAATAATTAATGACTTTGCAGAAAACGAAAATTGACATTGTGAATAACCTGTTATTGCTGGTTTATTTATTTTCAGGTATAGTTATCCAAATAGTACAAAGCATATCACACTCAGAAATTATATCTAACCTCAGTTAATTGTTTCCAAAGCCTTCACTTCTGCCGTGTACTTTTCAAATATTTCCTATGCACTTATCTAACCCAAAAAGCAGTTTGTTATTGTTTCCAATGTTGTTCAGCATTTGCAGGTTTGATTTTTTTGCTGGAATTAATTTTTTGCCTAGATACTCAGATCAACAAGAGGATGTTCAAAATAGCCCAGTCTCCTGTTTCTTACTGACTTTCTTCATAGAATATACATAGTCTGTGGCTATTATTATATTAATGCATTTGGTTTTCAACTAACTTAGAAAAAAACAAATGGACAAATATTACATAGAATGCACAGCACAGAAACAGGCCATTCGGCTTAATTAGTCCATGCTGGTGTTTATGCTCCACACAAGCCTCCTTCCACCCCTCTATCAGCATAACCTTTTATTGTTTTCTCCATCTTATGTTTATCTAGCTTCCCCTTAAATGCATCTATACTATTCACCTCAACTACTTGTGGTAGCGAATTCCACATTCTAACCACTCAATTGGCAAAGAAGTTTCTTTTGAATTTCCTATTAGATTTATTAGTGACTATCTTATATTTATGGCCCCTAGTTTTGGTCTCCCCACAAGTGGAAACATCTCTACGTCTACCCTATCAAACCCTTTCATAATCTTAAGGATCTCTATCAAGTCACCCTCAGTCTTCTCTGTCCAGAGAAAAGAGCCCCAGCCTGTTCAATCCTTCCTGATAGGTATGACTCCTCAGTTCTGTAAATCTTTTAAAAATCTTTACTGGTGCCTCTACATCCTTTTTATAATAGAGAAACTATATAATATTGTTAGAATAATTATAATATTGTTACAGCTTGAGAAAGACATGCTACATTTAGATTGAGAGAATCATACCAATTCACATTGGGCTATTCTCTATACTGTAAATGCTGAGATGGTAGCATTCTGGGAATTACGCAGGTTTAGTTGGTAGCTATTACTAGCTCATAGCGTGATAGCTGTGGGGAAACTATCTACCCAAACCCCAGGCTTTATAGAAAGGCTGGGGCCTCTCAACAAAAACATTAGTGATGGTGCTGAAGGACAAAAAAGACAATGTTATAGATAAGTTTAATAATGTTATTGTTTAATAATACAAATTTCTGTGTATTTATTTTGTTATTTTAGTTTGGATATTAAACATTTCACTTACTGGGGAAATGGAAGCTGAAAGCATTTTGAAATTTTTGTTTGACAGATTTGAGTGGTTCACGTTTAAAAAAAATCGATTTTCATTACATTTTGTAGTGCTCAATTGTAATTTGTTGATTATGATATTTAATTGAAGCAGAAAGGGTGGTGTGAAAGTGTAAGCAAATCAAAAGGTGTGATATTGATAAGGGACACCGGAAGTATTATGTGGCAAACAGGAGGTGTGCTATTATACTGACTCTAAAATATTACTAGTCGATCTCCAGTGGTGTTGCACATAGGGATCCAAGGCCAAACAACTCTATCATTCTATAAGTGCAGTCTTCAGGTAAAGCAGGGTTAGAGGGTGCAGGATAATTAGACTAAAGCATGCGGGCATAATCCAGCCTCCATTTTAAAGTCAAACATACGGTCCTTATTTTTATTTAATGTTTAACTTGGTACTATTATTTATAATTAAATTGCTAAATTGATGGCAGTTTGGAAAACATAGGTTGAGGAGCTGGGAGATGCAAAACTAAGGCTGGTGAGAAAGCATGATAAGCTTCCATAAATATTTTGCATTATAAATTTGCACATAGGAATTTATAATGGCAAAAGTTGACACAAAAATATGACAATAGTGTGACAACAGAAAGTAAGGCTTTGCAGACAGGAAGTGCACACACACATAAAGGTGCTGAAATTTCATGCGGTAAGCACTGATCTCCCATTGTAACTTGACCGGAGAAAACCCCAAAAAGGTGCAAATGGCTGAAACTGGCCATTTATGCCATTTCTCTGTGATTTCCATTGATTTCCTGACAGCGTTACAGAGAGAGAGAGAGACTGGTGGCATTTCAAGGTATGTATGAGGGTTTCAACAGTAGATGGGCTGAGGTGGGTCAGAGACAGGGGATATAATGGAGGTGGAGGTCGGCAGTCTTTTTGATGAAATGGATATGGGGTCAAAAGCTCAGCTCAGAGTCAAAAAGGACGTTAAGGTTGTGAGCAGTCTTGCTCATCCGGAGTCAGTAGTGGAGCAGGATGCAATCGGTAGCAAGAGTATGGAGTTTGTGGCAGGGGCTGAAGATGATGGCTTCAGTTTTCCCAATGTTTAGATGGAGGAAATTGCAGCTCATCCAAGACTTGAAATCTGACAACACAAAAACAGAGAGAGAAAAAATGGAAAAGTAAAGCTGGGTGTCGTCAGTGTACATGCGAAAGGTGACCCCATATCTGTGGATGATAGTGCCAAGGGGCAGGATGTAGATGAGGAAATGAGTGGACTAAGGATAAAGGCTTAGCAGACTTTCGAAGGTAATGGTGCACGGTGGGAAGAGAAGCTGTTGCAGGGATGTACCAGCTGCGTTCAGATAGGCAAGAATAGCATCAAGCAAAGGCAATCCTACTGAGGTGGACAAGAGAGGAGAGATGTTGGCGGGGAATGGTGTGGTTGAACATGTCAAAGATTGATGAGAGGTGATGGAGGATGAGGAGGGATCATGCATTATGGCCACAGTCACAGAGGACGCCATTTGTGACTTTTGTTATGGTTGTTTTGGTGCTTTTGCGGGGATGGAAAACCTGATTAGAGAGCTTGAAACAGAGGTGTGGGAAATATGGGCATGTATCAGGGATGTGACAATACATTTAGGGACTTTGGAGAGGAAATGGAGGTTGGAGAAGGCAGATGGTTTGAATTGGATTTTTTTGAGCAGGGAGTGATGATAGTGACTTTGAAATAATATGATTAGGCAGAATCCACATGGTTTTATGAAAGGGATATTGGCCTAGAAATTCACTATAGCCCCATT
Source organism: Somniosus microcephalus (assembly GCF_052327205.1). Taxonomy (NCBI): domain Eukaryota; kingdom Metazoa; phylum Chordata; class Chondrichthyes; order Squaliformes; family Somniosidae; genus Somniosus; species Somniosus microcephalus. The sequence goes on along the minus strand of NC_140991.1, from coordinate 94,633,209 downwards.
TGGGGCGCCAGCCTCGCCAGGGCACTAAAAGTAGCGCCCCGGAAGCAGTCGCGGCCGCCCACGGGAAATTCAGTTGGAGCGCCCCAAAGGGAAGCGTGGTGCTACTGGAGGTGCCCCGCATCCCTCTTGGGGCACTGCAACTGAATATCGCTGCGCAACGTGCCGCAGCACCACACGCTGCGGCACATTGCGCTGCGGTACTGCAGTCCTTCCTCCCCTTCTTAAAGGGGAGGGGCCTTGTGCAGCGTGATCTGGGGCCCAGCTGGGCCCCTGAGGATCGCGAGTGCCAGCAAAAGAGCCCGGCACCGAGGAGAAGTGCCGGGCTCTTGGAATGCAGTTGGCACTCCGCGGGGGTGGGGGGGGCTCAGGAGGCCAGGGACGGCAGCGTGGAGAGGTGCTGGCAGGCGGCCAGCAACAAAAATGGCCGCCCCGCACCTCTCCTTTAATTAGCGCCTCTACCGCCGCAGGTAGGCCCCCCTGAACCGGTCGCACATAGCATCCGGCGTTAAAGCAGGGGACGCATCTAAATATCGCGATCGGGGCATTAGCGGGGCGCTGCGCACACCGATGATGTCATTGGTAGCGGTGCAACGCTAATGGCTAGCGCCGCCAATAGCGCCCCGCTGAATTTAGCAGGAGGCGTGGCCAGTGGTTTCCGACCCACTTAGCGCCCTCCTAAGGCGCTAACGGATGGTGCAGCCCACTGAATTTCTAGGCCATTGTGTTTACAAATTTATTAGAGTTTTTTGACAATGTAACTAGCAGGGTAGATAAAGGGGAACCAGTGGATGTAGTATATTTGGATTTCCAAAAGGCATTCAATAAGGTGGCACATAAAAGGTTGTTAAGCAAGATAAAGGCACATGGGATTGGTGGTAATGTATTAGCATGGATAGAGGATTGGTTAACGGACAGCAAACACAGAGTTGGGATAAACGGGTCATCTTCAGGTTGGCAGGCTGTAACTGGTGGGGGTGCCGCAAGGATCAGTCATTGGGCCTCAGCTATTTACAAGCTATTTACAATTTATATTATTGGCTTAGATGAAGGGACCGAGTGTAATGTATCCACGTTTGCTGACAATACAAAGCTAGGTGGAAAAGTAAGATGTGAGGAGGACGCAAAGAGTCTGCAAAGGGATATAGACGGGTTAAGTGAGTGAGCAATAAGTTGGCAGATGGAGTATAATGTGAGGAAATGTGTGGTTATTCACTTTGGTAGGAAGAATAGAAAAATAGAATATTTTTTAAATGGTGAGAATCTTTTAAATGTTGGTGTTGAGAGAGATTTAGGTGTCCTAGTACAGGAAATATAGAGGGGGGAGTTTTAACTAAAAAAAAAGGGTGCGTTGCAGGCGTGGGGGTAGTTAAAGTGCTAAAAGTCTGAATCCCGACCGGAACTCGCCTCCAACCTGTTTGAACTGCCAGGAGGCAGATCGTCTATTTAAATACTATAATGAGGCTAGAAGCCTTTGCTTTAACTTGCATTTTGAATTTAACTATAGCTGGTCGGGTTTTGCATGCCATATGAAACCCACCAGATAAAGCAAGACGAGGACTGCTGAATCCAAGAGGTAAGTGCCTTTACACTTATCTCCTGGATCGAGGGGCCCTGCCTAACCCACCCCCCATGATTCGAGACCCACCCACGAGGCCTCCGATTCCCCCCCAGGCCACCAATCCCCTCCTCCAAACCTCTGTTCCCCTCCTCCAGGTCTTCCCGCTCCCCAGGCCTCCAATACCCCCAAGAAGCCTCCGCCCGACCCCCCCCCCCCACATGCCCTGCTTCTCCAGCCCTCCCCATGTTGCTCCCAGCCCTTGATCCCTTCAGACACCTCCTCTCTGCTTCTCCGGCGGCCCCACGGCCCGCAATCTTCTGGAGACCCACCCCCCTTGCCTCTCCAGCCACCCACAATCGTGACCTTGTTGCCCACCCCACCCATGCTCCTCCTCCCGGCCTGCGATCCAATATCAACGCCCCCCCATGCTACTCCTCCCAGCCCACAATCTTGTTGACCCTCCACCATGCGCCTCCCAGCCTGCAATCTTTCATCGACCCACACCGTGCTCCTCCAGTCGCTCCTGGCCCCCACGCGATCCCTCCCTCCCTCTCAATCTGGCTGGCTACAGGTGGAAAACAGAGGCTTCCCATGCAAATCATGCCTTGCCATTAAATTCGACAGGGTCTGCAGGAAACCCGTTCTCCCGGGTTTCCTGACTGCTTTGGAGCCCCACGGCTTGCAGCCCACCTTCCCCATTAAAATTCAGCCCAGAGAGTTAGCATGCAGGTACAGCAAGCAATTAGGAAGGCAAATGGCATGTTGGAATTTTTTGGAAGAAGGTTTGGAGTACAAGAGTAAGGAAGTCTTGCTACAATTGTACAGGACTATGGTGCGACCACACCTGGAGTACTGTGTACAGTTTTGGTCTCCTTATCTGAGGAAGGATATTTTCCTTAGAGGCGATGCAACAAATGTTCACTAGATTGATTCCTGGGATGAGAGGGTTGTCCTATGAGGAGGGATTGAGTAGATTGGGCCTATACTCTCTGGAGTTTAGAAGAATGAAAGATGATCTCATTGAAATATATAAGATTCTGAGGGGGATTGACAGGGTAGATGCTGAGAGGTTGTTTCCCCTGGCTGGACAGTCTAGAACTAGGAGGCATAGTCTCAGGATAAGGGGTTTGTCATTTAAGACTGAGATGAGGAGGAATTTCTTCACTTAAAGGGTTGTGAATCTTTAGAATTCTCTGCCCCAAAGGGCTGTGAATGCTGAATCATTGAGTATATTCAAGGCAGAGATCGATAGATTTTTAGACTCATGGGGAATCAAGAGGTGTGGAGATCGGGCGGGAAAGTGGAGCTGAGGTTGAAGATCAGCCACGATCTTATTGAATGGCGGAGCAGGCTCGAGAGGCCATATGGCCTACTCCTGCTCATAATTCTTATATTCTTAATGAAGGGAGACGGAACCAATTAGAATGTTAGCTAGCATGGCCTCGATTTTCATTCCCATTTTCAGTCAGGAACGGGGTGAAATTAGAGTGCAAAACTTAACAGCGTATTCTTGCCAACATTCTGCCCATTGCTATTTCAAGATGGGGCCTTCAGATAGGTGGCTTATCTACCCCATCAACCTTTCAGTCCTCCCAACACTAGGTGGCACTACTCTTCTTTCAAGTTTTGTCTCTCAGGTCTGTTCTTTTAGATGGCGCTGCAAGAAAGTTTACATTTGTATTTATTTTTTTACTTCTCGTTCCTTGCAGGTTTATTTTAAAACTTAAACGTAATTTAAACTAGTAAATCACCTGAGGCATTTCTCACAGCGAATCCTATGTGCCCGTGATCTTTGTGTCTCACTCAATCTGCCCCCCTGACCTTTCTGTCGCCCCATCTCTCTTTTTCTCTCACCTGATTTCTGTGACTCTCATGTCTCTATTTGCCCCCAATCTTTACCAACCGTCTTTCTGTTAGCAGATGTGCTCCTTCATCCCTGCTCCATATGTTCCCCCATCTCTCTCATTGTTTTTTCCCTGACCTTTTCTCCCCATCTCTATTCAGACTCTAACGCCTGTGTCTTGTGCCCCTGCTCTCTTTGTTAGTGCAATCGCTGCTGCAACTAGTGAAATGAACCTAGGGCCTTGGCCAATCAGCTGAAAAAAAAAGTCCTGTAAGCATAGCACTGGAGAGATCATGAAGAGAAGCAGAGTAGCCAGAAGTCGCGAAGACCAGAAGGTAACCGGGAGAGGCCGCGAAGACCAACGGAGCAGGGAGAAGTGTGAGAGAAGCCACAAGGAGAAGTGTAGTGGTCGAGAGCTGTAAGAGTAGCAGGGCGATCAAGAGAGGCCACAAATCCAAATGCTGTAAAGTGTACCAGAGCAGCCAGTGAGGCCACCAAGTGGCTTCAAAGAATGTTGAGGTGTCCAGCAGGGCAGCCAAGAGAGGCCACAGTGAGTATAGGGGCAGCGGACACCGGCCGTTGGCTGAAATCCAAACTGGCAGTCAAAGCAAGGAGGCCAGCACCCAATCCCCCCATTCCTAACTGCCCACAGACACCAGCTTCACTCCCCACCCCCCACCACCTCACCTAATCCAAGTTCTCAAAGAATCCTAAGCTTTCTGTTAGATCCGTGATTCTTTAAATAGGGTGTTTCCCCAAGAACGACACGGATGCTGCAACTTAACAATCAACAGGTATTTACTGGAGTAGAGTAGTCTCAAGACTGAAGTACAGAAGCCTGCTCCGGCTTTATAGACAGGTGTGGTCACTGCCGGTACTACAGTATGCAGGAGCTGTAAAACAGTTCTCTCTTAAAGGTACATACACAACAATTCCTCCCCTTTTAGATTAACAGTACCATAACATTCACTTAACAATTAACATTTTTAACATGCAACATTAACTGAAAATAGTCCATTTATAGATTCAGTCTTGGGGCGGCTTCCTGATCCTTTCGGGATAGCGCCTTTCCTGAGGTTCTTGTTCTTGGTGCGGAGGCGATTCTGGCCCCTTTTCATCGGTTAGTTCATCGGTTTCCACTGCTACTGGTTCGGAGGTAGATGCTACCGGTATGTCGGGTTCATCCCCAGGTACTCGAGACATGGGATTGACTCGTTCCTGTGACGCTAAGATCTGATCGACGTGGCGTCTCACAATGTTCTCCCCGACATCCACTGTGTACATTAATGGCCCCTGCCTTGCGCATATCGTTCCGGGTTGCCATTTCTCTGTTCGGTAGTCACGGGCCAAGACTGGTTGTCCTACATTGAAGCTCCTTGTCGGCTTCTCATTGATGTGCTGGAATTGTTTATCCTCAACATTTCTTCGCACATTGGGTCTGAGCAAATCCAGATGAGATCTCAACCTTCGGTTAAAGAACATCATGGCCGGGGTCTGGTTGGTAACTGCATGTGTCGCATTTCTGTAGGCTAATAGGAAATTGTCCACCTTATGCTGTAGTGGAATTTCATCGTCGCACATGGCCTTTATCGCCTTTTTAACGGTTTGTACGGACCTTTCAGCCAATCCATTTGTGGCTGGATGATACGGGGCGGATGTGTAATGCCTTACCCCATTCCTTCTCATAAATTTTCAAAACTTTTCGGACACAAACTGTGGTCCATTATCAGAGCAAATCTGCTCTGGCAAGCTGTTCCTGGCAAATATGGTCCGTAGGACTGCAATCGTTTTCTCTGTAGCGGTTGAGGACATTTTTATCACCTCAGGCCATTTCGAATGAGCATCCACTGCTATTAAGAACATTGAGTCCATGAATGGACCAGCAAAATCAATATCCACCCATTGCCATGGAGAGGAGGGCCACTCCCATGGGTGTAGAGGGGCATGTGGTGGTGCATTTTGGACCTTCTGGCATCCTGAGCAGCTCTTGGTTAGGTCTTCGATTTGTTGATCGATTCCCGGCCACCACACATAAGCCCTAGCAAGGCTTTTCATTTTCACCCCTCCCAGATGACCTTCATGAAGCTCATTTAGCACTCTCTCCCTTAACTTGGGTGGAATCACCACTCGGGATCCACACATCACTGTCCCCTGGTATACTGACAGCTGTTCTCTTCTGGATGAGAATGCTGGCAACAGTGAGTTGCCATGTGTTGGCCATCCCCTCACCGTCAAATCATATACCCGAGACAGTGTCGGATTATTGCGGGTCTCCTTCTCTATATCCGCGTTCGTTACTGGCAATCGTTCAATTATTGACGAATAAAATATCTCAATAGGGTCCACTGCTGGTGCTTCCTCCACAGTAGGCAGTGGCAGGCGTGAAAGCCCATCAGCGTTTCCATGCTGTTTCGTGCCTTTATATTCTATTTCATATTGATTCGCCCCTAGAAACAGGGACCATCTTTGTAACCGTTGTGCAGTCATCACTGGAACGCCCTTCTTAGGATTAAAGATGGAGACAAGTGGTTGGCGGTCAGTCAGCAAGGTGAACTTCTGCCCATGCAGATAGTGGTTGAATTTTTTTACTCCCCATACTAGGCTGAGGGCCTCCCTGTCAATCTGGGCGTAGTTGCGCTCGGCTGAGGTTAGTGACCGAGACGCAAAGGCTACTGGCCTCTCCAATCCGTCTGGGAATTTGTGCAACAGCACCGCTCCAATACCATAGGGTGATGTATCACATGCCAAACGAATTGGTAGTGCTGGGTTGAAATGGGCCAACACCTCTTTTGATGTGATCAATTCTTTACACTTCTGGAAAGCTCATCTACGTTCGTCATTCCACTTCCATGGCACCCCTGTTTGCAGTAGGGTGTTCAGTGGGTGTAATACCGTGGACAAATTTGGTAAGAACTTATGGCAGTAGTTTACCAGCCCGAGGAATGACCTCAGTTGTGACACATTTTCCGGTGCTGGGGCCTTGACTACTGCCTCAATCTTTTCAGGGGACTTATGTAACCCCTCTTCATCGATGACGTGGCCACAATACGAGATCTGCTTCTGGAAAAACTCGCACTTGTGGCGATTAGCTCGTAGCCCATATTCCTTTAATCTGGTGAGCACCTTCTCCAAGTTGGCGAGGTGATCACTGTCATTTTCGCCCGTGACCAGGATGTCATCCAAATAACACTGGGTCCCTGGAATCCCTTGCAGGACTTGATCCATCGCTCTTTGCCAAATAGCCGGAGCCGATGCTACCCCGAACACCAGCCGGTTGTATTGATAGAGACCTTTATGAGTGTTGATCGCGAGGTATTGTTTCGAGGCTTCTTCTTCCACCTCCATTTGCAAGTACGCCTGGGCTAGATCAATTTTGGTGAAGCGTTTACCTCCAGATAGCGAGGCGAAAATATCCTCAATTCGTGGAAGCGGATATTGTACCGTGTGAAGGACTGGGTTCACTGTCACCTTAAAATCCCCACAGATGCGGACCTTCTTTGGTTCCCCAGGTGTATTACTCAACGACCTCTTCATTACAGGAACAATGGGTGTAGCCCACTCGCTCCAGTCTACTTTGGACAGTACTCCTGAACGTTCCAACCCTTCCAGCTCTGCTTCGACGGCTGGTCTGATCGCATAAGGCACTGGTCTGGCCTTAAGAAACTTTGGGCTTGCATTTTCCTCTATTTTAATCGTTGCTGTTATGCCTTTTAGTGTTCCGAGTCCCTCCTGGAACACTTCTTTTGCATCAGTTAGCATTTTTGACAGTCGTCCAGGTGTGACGTCGTCATCCTTTTTGGCCTCAACCTTCAGTGCCTGTATGGAATGCCAATCTAATTGTATCTTCCGGATCGATTCACGTCCTAGCAGTGGTGGTCCTCCATCTGGCAATACATATAAGTCCATTTTAGGTATTTCCTGGCCTTTGTATATCACTTTCACCCTTATTTTTCCTTTGGGGTAGACTTTTTGCCCTGTGTACGTCTTCAAGACAATCTCTGTAGCTTTCAAGGGTATATGTGAAAATAGCTGCTTGTAGTCCCTTTGGTTTATGACTGTTAGGGCTGATCCTGTGTCCAATTCCATTTTCACTTGGACTCCGTCTATCTTGAGTGTAACCCAGATAGTCTGGTGATCCTCCATTTTGGTTACCTTATGTAGTTTCAGACAACGCAGCTCCTTGCTTCCGGAGTCTGTGTCACTTTTCTGTTCCTCTGAACTACTATCCATCACCTTGTGTACCTTTTTGTACTTCTCCTGTGGAGATTTCTTGCTGTTGGTTTTCTTCCCAGACCTGCAGACTCTTGCTATGTGTCCTGCTTTTCCACACTGCACACTTGGTCCTTGAACCAACAATCCTTCTGGTCGTGTGTTGTTCTGCCGCAGCGATAACACTTCCCTGTTCCATAGGACATTTCATTGGTGCCATATTCTTGCGGTCTCCGTTGTATCTCTGCAGCGCCCCTTGCGGCTGCTTCGTGTGATACTGCCATACTGAAAGCCTTATCCAGCGTAAGATCCTTTTCTGATAGAAGCCGTTTCTGGGTTCCTTCACTTTGAAGCCCACACACAAACTTGTCCCTTAACGTATCTGCTAGTCCCACTCCAAACTGGCAGTGTTTCGATAGCTTGCGCAGTTCCGTTAAGTACTCAGCATTGCTTTCGTCTTTGTGTTGGTTCCTTTTATGGAACTTAAATCGTTCTGCTATCAGCAGCGGTGTGGGGTTTAAGTGGTCCTGTAGGATTTCTACTATGCTTTCGAAATTCTTATTCACAGGTTTCTCTGGGGTTATTAGATTTCCCAGTTACCCATAAGTTTTTGCACCCATGGAATTTAACAAAACCAGTGCTTTCCTAGCATCTGGCACTTCATTTGCCCTGCAGTACACCTCAATACATTCCACATATGTCGCCCAATCTTCGACTTCATTGTTGAACGTAGAGATACTGCCACTTCGGCATCCCTGGGTGTGATTTAACTGTCAAAAATGGCATCTCCCACTGTACTGGCCATGCTAGACGTGCTCCTATCTAGCTATCCAGCAAGGTAAACACTCATTCAAAAATAATTCTTCTGAAGCGGTTGCTGTTTTGAAGCTTTACTTGAACAAATTTGTGAAACTGTAAACAAAGACAAAGTATGTTTTGTACATAAACTGAGTACTATACATTCGATATTACATAAGATATAAACATATTTACAACAGTAGAATGGACTAATTGTATAACTAACTAACATTTGGACTAACTTCTATAACTATCAAATATTAACCTTTTATAAACATAGTATTATCAAAATATTACTCTGACAACATTGCTATTATGCTAAGAACCAAAGATACTCACAGATATTGCGCTTGGCCTAACATATGAAATCAGATTACATTGGATTGTAAATGGAACCTCTCATGGCAGATTCTCCATTACTCAAGTCAGGTTCTTCCTGGCAAAACTGCTTCCTGGGGTCAACAGGAAGAAAGGTAGGAAGGTCAAATGACCTCTCACAGGAAGAAAGGAACAAAGGTCAAATGACCTCACACAGGAAGAAAGATCAGATGACCTTTCCAGCATACAAACTGTTAACACAATAACTGCCACCAGAGGGTGCTATTGCATGTAAAAATGTCCAGAATGTCACATAATGTCCATCGGTCCAGAACACTCCCCGTCTGGGGTCATTAACGACTCCACATAGTCCGAACTCTACTTGTCACTGGAGTCCTCTGGCGACAAAAGAAGAACCACCTCAGAGGCGGTCCGTCGATGTCGATGATAGGATGCAGCTTCCGTAGACTGCTGTGAGGGGGTAGGTTGCGTTCTGCTATGCACAGTTCCAACCTGGGTATGGTGAGGTCTGGCTGGGGCGCCACCTTGCCTCTATCAAAGACGAAGCCGATTTTGCTTTGTCCTTCTTGAGTGGTGACCTTCAGATAAGCCACGCTTGCAATGGCCTTAGCGGATGCGTCTGCAAAGACGCAAAGCTCTTTGAATTGGGCATTTAAGGGAGAGAAAGACGAATAGCAGCGAGGTATTCGGATCTCCTGTAAGTCTTGGAGTGAGTCTCTCCATCTGTCCCACTCTGCTTCCATCTCTTCAGGGAGAGGTGAATCCCACTCTTCAGCACGTGTGGAGAGTTCCCTGAGGAGCAGCCTGCCTTGTATGGTGACAGGGGCTAAGAAGCCGAGAGGGTCGTATAGGCTGTTGACTGTAGAGAGCACTCCTCTACGTGTGAAGGGTTTCTTGGCGTCTAGGACTTGGATCGTGAACGTGTCTGTTGCTATGTTCCACGACACCCCTAGGCTACGCTGTAGGGGGAGGTCATCAGTGAAGAGGTCTAGGTCCTTGACGTCCTTAGCACGATCTTCAGGGGGGAATGCCTCCATCACTGCTGGTCTGTTAGAGGCTATCTTATGCAGCCTGAGGTTGGATAGTGCAAGTAGTTCCTGAGCTCGTCCGAGGGTACTGATGGCCTCTGCTTCGGTCGGGAATGACTTCAGTGCGTCGTCGACATAGAACTCTCGTTCGATGAACCCTCTCACATCACTGCCAAAGTCGTCGTCTTCTTCCTTGGCAGCCCTCCTTAGTCCGTATATGGCGACAGCAGGGGATGGGCTATTCCCAAAGACATGGACACACATTCTGTAGTCCACAATGTCTCTATTAGGGTCATTGTCCCGATACCACAGGAAGCGGAGGAAGTCTCTGTGGTCTTCTCTCACCACGAAGCAATGAAACATGTGCTGGATATCGGCAGTGATGGCGATGGGCTCTTTCCTGAATCTCATGAGCACTCCCAAGAGGCTGTTGTTAAGATCGGGCCCTGTGAGGAGTACGTCGTTGAGAGAGACGCCCTGATATGGTGCACTGGAGTCAAACACCACGCGGATCTGTCTACTGCATGGGGTAAGGTAGCTTGGACGACCATTCTCCAAGATGGAAGTCTTGAGTGTGCTCACCTGAGATGGCTTGTGAGCGCCCTTGAGGCACACATCTCCAACAACGACCCAGCCGAGGTCTAGCCTTTGGGCGAAAGGGGCGTCATGTGGACCGTTGATCTGCTCCCTTATCTTATGTACCCTCAGGATGTCTCTTCCCAACAACAGAAGTATGCTTGCATCTGGGTCAAGAGGTGGGATCTCGTCTGCAATGCGTCTCAGATGACGGTGATGACGAGCTGCATTCGGAGTGGGAATCTCAGAACGGTTGACGGGGACTTGATTACATTCGATGAGTGTAGGAAGGGGGAGACTAATCTTCCCGTCGGCTGACTCAACAACGTAACCGCAGGCCCTCCTGCCAGCTGTTTCTGAAAGTCCAGCACACGTCTTCAGCGTGTAAGGCGACAGACTTCCTTTGACCTTGAAGATGTTGAAGAACTCGGATCTTGCTAGAGAACGATTACTTTGTTCATCTAGTATGGTATACATCTTTTCAGATTCCTGGCGACATCCTGCAGGGTACACATTAACGAGGCATATCTTGGAGCACGCTCTTGCGCTCACTCCTTCTCCACACACCTCGGTGCACCTTGATGTAATCTCCGTACCAACAGCTCCCTCTCTCTCCCCGCCGTGCTCTGATGCGGGAGGAGGCGTCTCTGACTTCCAAGGAGCTGGGCCTGGGTGTAGTGCTGAAACGTGCCGATCACTTTCACATTCAGTGCATTTTGCATCCACCTTGCAGTTCTTGGCGAGATGGCTCGTGGACGAGCAGCACCTGAAACATATAGAGTTCTCTTTAAGATATTGTTTCCGATCTTCCAGGGACATCTCCCTGAAGCCTCTGCACTTCTTTAAAGGATGGGGCTTGTTGTGGATAGGGCATTGTTTGCTCATATCCTCAGGTTTCTTCTGAATCTTTGTGTGCTCAGTTGAGGACACTTGCATTCTGTGGACAGATATTGGTGTCTTTCCATGTCTGTCGAACTTGTCTCTTCTGGCAAGTGCTGGGTGGGAGGAGAAGAAGTTGAAGCTGGGGTCGTTCCTGGCTTTGGCTTCTTTACGGATGAATTTAACGAACGCCGAGAATGGTGGGAACGCCACGTTGTGCTTTAGCTTGAACTTTGATCCAAACGTTATCCACTTCTCCTGCAGGTTAAATGGAAGCTTCTCAATGATGGGACTTACCCCTCTGGATGTGTCTAAGTACGATAGACCGGGTAGGTAGCCATCCTGCTTTGCTGCTTCGAGTTCCGACAGCAGATCTCCAAGGTCGCGGAGCTTCTGGGGTTCCTTACTCGTCAACCTCGGAAAGTTCTCCAACCTGTCAAAGAGAGCCCTTTCAATGGCTTTGGGCGAGCCGTAGCTTTCTTCCAGCCTCACCCAAACCTTCTTCAACCCCTCTGGCTGCTGCCCCACATTGGCCGCTTTTATCCTGCAGGCCTGTCCGGCGGACTCTGGGCCGAGCCATTTGATAAGGAGGCTGAGCTCTTCTCCTGCCGACAGGTCTAAGCCCGATATGGCATCGTGGAAGCAGGACTTCCAAGCCCGATAATTCTCTGGCCTGTCATCAAACTTGATTAACCCCGAAGTCACCAGCTGGGTGTGTGCAAGGTATTTGGCGAGGTCGTAGGTGCTGGGACCTGTGCCAGGGTTGCCTTGGCTGGGGGCTCTGTTGGGGGTCTCAAGGGACCGAGAGGGGATTTGCCTCTGACTTTCTCTATTCGGCGTCCTATTCCTTTGCACTGTGTCTTCCGTTCTGCTGGGGGAGACTCTGCGGCTTGAGGCACATCGTCTGCTTTGACCTTGGTTGGCAACTTGTGGCATGTTATACAAAGTGTTTGCGTCTGTAGAGATGTGCGGGCCTCCATCCCTTTCTCCTGTAATCTGTATGTCGGCATGGTCGCTCACGTAATCTATGGTGCGCTGTCGTGGACTCTGCCACGGAACGGGAATTAAAGGTTTGTAAGCTGTCTCGGGATCAGCTCCCTCCAAAATTGCCTCGAATACTTGTGTCTCGGCTAATGCAGCATCTATCTCTTTTTGTTGCTGCAGAGCCTCTAATGTGGCTTGGAGACGGGCCTGTTCAGCCTGGCGTTCCACTTGGTGATGGGCCTGTTCCGCTTGGAATTCAGCTTGGAGTCGGGCCTGTTCTGCTTGGAGCCGGGCCTGTTCTGCTTGGGGTTCAGCTTGGAGTTCAGCTTGGAGACGGGCCTGTCTTACTTTTATTTCTATTTCACTGTCCGTATGCGCAGCTCTGGCTTGAGCTACTACTAGTTTAGCCCGTGCTTTGGCGATGGCTATGCTTACTGTAGAACCACCTGATGACCGTGAACCAACTTGCGATCTGTAGTAACCGGAGCTTATAGACCGATTGTCACGTTCTACAGTTTCGTCTGCCTGTTTAAGGTCTTCTACTTGCTGCAAAGCATTTTCGTTATTATCTTCTGACATGTTGATGTGAGGTAGATGTGCTCTACGAGGTTAAGGCTTACTCTGGGTTCCTCCTGCTCCGCTCTTCACAGCTAGCCATATTGCTATCTTTTCACTGTACTGGCCGCGCTAGACATGCTCCTATCTAGCTATCCAGCAAGTTAAACACTCATTCAAAAATAATTCTTCTGAAGCGGTTGCTGTTTTGAAGCTTTACTAGAACAAATTTGTGAAACTGTAAACAAGGACAAAGTATGTTTTGTACATAAACTGAGTACTATACATTCGATATTACATAAGATATAAACATATTTACAACAGTAGAATGGACTAATTGTATAACTAACTAACATTTGGACTAACTTCTATAACTGTCAAATATTAACCTTTTATAAACATAGTATTATCAAAATATTACTCTGACAACATTGCTATTATGCTAAGAACCAAAGATACTCACAGATATTGCGCTTGGCCTAACATATGAAATCAGATTACATTGGATTGTAAATGGAACCTCTCATGGCAGATTCTCCATTACTCAAGTCAGGTTCTTCCTGGCAAAACTGCTTCCTGGGGTCAACAGGAAGAAAGGTAGGAAGGTCAAATGACCTCTCACAGGAAGAAAGGAACAAAGGTCAAATGACCTCACACAGGAAGAAAGATCAGATGACCTTTCCAGCATGCAAACTGTTAACACAATAACTGCCACCAGAGGGTGCTATTGCATGTAAAAATGTCCAGAATGCCACATAATGTCCATCAGTCCAGAACACCCAACTTTCCCTTCTTCTCCGCTGGCACGAAATGGCGTCTCCTGTGCTTTCCTTTCTTCCCGCGCTCGCCCTTCTTCTCTGCTGCGGCTCCTAAAAATGGCGTCTCCCGCGCTCTTCCTTCTTCTCCGTGGCTCAATGGTGTCTCCCGCGCTCTCCCTTCTTCTCCCCACGGACACTGTTCAGCCCTTGAGCCCTGGCTGTGCTCTGCGCGTTTTTTTTTTCTGTGCGCCTTTCCCGTTTCTGCCGCTCGGTCCTGAACCCGGCTGCTGCTTTAACCTCTCTCTCTCCGTTTTGTTTTTCCTCGACGCCGCTCGGTTTTCAACCCCCGGCTGCACCCTGTGCGCTTCACCCTCTATCTTACCCCGTCGACGCTGCTCGGCTTTTTCTCCGCCGTCGGTCGGCTCCAGCCGCCGCTGTCCGGGAAGGGTCTGCGCTGTACCTGTCATCAGTCTGTTGCTGATCGTCGTGGCTGGGGAATCAAGCCCGGCTCTCCACAGCCTCCCCTGCGATGTTCACTCTCTTCCGGACGACTGGGCGGTTGCTCGTGGTCAACGCCTGTGTTTCTGGCCTCGACTTTCTTCCACCGCCCTCCCGGAGTGAATCCTCGAAGGGAAATGCAGAGTTGCAGGTAGATTCGAATCAACACTTGTCGCCACTGTTAGGTCTGTGATTCTTTAAATCGGATGTTTCCCCAAGAACTACACGGATGCTGTAACTTAACAATCAACAGGTATTTACTGGAGTAGAGTAGTCTCAAGACTGAAGTACAGAAGCCTGCTCCGGCTTTATATACAGGTGTGGTCACTGCCGGTACTACAGTATACAGGAGCTGTAGAACAGTTCTCTCTTAAAGGTACATACACAACACTTTCCACCCCATAAGTACTTCCATGACCCAGTTCCCTCATGAATGCTACCAAAGCCTAGACACCCCAGGCCAGAATTCCAAATGTTCCCAGACCCCAGGGCTCCCCCACCCAATCCCTCGATTATGCCTATGTCAACTGTTACCCTACTGCCTCCTAAGCTTCCAAGCCTTACTTCCTCACCTTAACCTCAACTGCTTGCTTCCTCATGGCTGAATATCTCTCCCATCCCAGACCCTTCTCAATACCACCTACTCTTGCAGTCAGCATGCTGCACCTGTCCCACCTTCACCTCCAGCTTGATATATGTTACTTCCCATCTCCTTGCATTCCTTGGGCCATAACAGAGTTATAAGAGATAAATAATGACTCATCAGTAAATGAGGATGAATGAGAGCCACACAGACATTGGAGACACACAAAAGTGAGATGATATGAGGGGGATTGTAAGTCTTACAGAACTTTGAGACATAAACAATGAGAAAGGTGTGTGACAGCTATCCATATGAGCTTTTATGTTGACACTGATCATGAGGACTGCTGCTGACATTAAACCAAGACCCGCAGGTGAGCGAGGCCAGTATTTTGCGGTAATTTAAAACCAAACTCAAGCAAACAGAACTAAGTAATTAAAATCCCCCAGTCACCAGCAATAACAACAACGGAATTAAAATTTACATCTGGGATAGAGAGAGAGAGAATATGTTAGGAGGGAGGTAAGAGACAGAGGGCTAGAAATTGTGGGAGCGCAAAAGTATCACCGGGCGCTACACAATTGAATCGGATGTGAATTTCCGGTTTTGCAGTCCAGGAGGGAAGTGGAGCGCTAAATCAAGCGCTACCACTTCCCTCGGAGCGCTAAACGGAGCAAGAGGGACGGTAGTGGCAGAGCACTGCACAATGTCACGTGCAGCGCTGCTGGATTCACAGGCTCCTTCCCTCCCTTAAACGGAAGGGCCAATGCTGAGGTCATTTCAAGGTAAGGCTGGGAATGGTCGGTGACGGCACCTGCGATCCGTGAAGAGCAGCCCCAAGCACTCTGAGAGAGTGCAGGGCTGATCAATCGCGGGATGGAAAATATTCAAAAAACATCACACTAGGGTGATCATTACATTTTGGCTGACCTGACCACCACTGCCTTTAATTAACGCTCCCCAAGCAGCCATCCACGGTGACAACACCTCCTGCAGCTGCCGCTGTTGACTCCCGGCAATGCTGCAGGTGGCGGAAGCGGATTAAAGATCCAGGGTGATAATGGGGCCCTGCGCCCCGGATGACATCACGATCTCCCGGGCGTTAGGGACCGAGGCGCTAAGTTTTCGTGCCAGCGTAAAAGCGGCAGGAAATTTTGCGTGCGGCGCTCAATTCGCCGCGCCCGGTCACAAACCCATTTCCGCCCCATTATCGCCCCCCAGAGGTGCTAATAGGAGACGCAAAGGAGGCCAATTTCTCTCCCAGAGACCTTGTTGAGGGAGAGGAGGTGAGAGAGATCTACTCGAGGGGAAAGAGAGGGAGAAAATCTGTTAGGGGGTAGAGAAAAATTATTCAGGGAAGAGAGAGAGAGAGAAAGATAGAGAGAGTAAGCATGTTGAGATGGAAGGGGAGAAGAGAGACATAGGATGATTTTCATCTTCGCTGCCTGGGCAGTAATCTGGCAGAATGGATCGCCCACCATTTATAGAAGCTACCTGATTTTCATTCCATTGCTGGATCATCACACAGGGGTTGAAGAAGAAAATCTACCTCACTGTTAGGTGGGGGAGAAGGACCCTGTCAAGAGCAGAGAGAATCTGTTGAGAGAGATGACAGAGAGAGAAAGAGGGAGAGACCATGTTAGAATGGCTAGAGGGGGCCTGTTGACTGGGGATGGGTAAAGAGAGACCCTGTTGAGGGAGAAAGAGAACATACAAAAACTTGTTAAGGGAAGGGATGTATTTTGGGGGGTATACAAGGGTGACTTTACTGAAAGAGGAAGTTGACAATTTTGTGGGTTGGAAGAGATAGTACCTACTGAAGAATGCAGAGAAAGAAACACTATGAGGAGAGAGAAGAAAAGGCAGAGAGAAACTCAGGCCAAAGAGGAGGAGCAAGTTAGAGTAAGAGAGAGAAAGAGTACCCTGTTGCAAAGAGGAAAGAGAGAGGGAGAGACTGTTTTGCAAAGGATTCAATTGAGAAAGAAAGAGGGGCCCGTTTAGGTGGCAATCTACTTAGATTTTTAACTATTTTTCCCTCAGAGTCCCCATATCTGTTAGTAAGAGAGATCAGAGCAGGGAG
This sequence comes from Somniosus microcephalus, assembly GCF_052327205.1. Taxonomy (NCBI): domain Eukaryota; kingdom Metazoa; phylum Chordata; class Chondrichthyes; order Squaliformes; family Somniosidae; genus Somniosus; species Somniosus microcephalus. The sequence goes on along the minus strand of NC_140991.1, from coordinate 94,616,521 downwards.
GTAAGGCACTGCTAGGTACAAGATCAGGGTTGTAGATGTGGTATCGTAGATTTGGGCAGAGGCTTCAGCCTCAAAGTCAAACAGGTTGAAGAGAGACCAGGTTTGGAGCTTCCAATGCAGCCCACACACATTAGGGGATGGGGTGGAGGGGGTGGGGTTGCCTTCAACAAGCACAGAAGAAAATGCTTTCGCCCTGTGAATAAAAGGCTTTACTTTTTATTGATGAACAGCACCCTGGAACATCAGCAGTGTAATTAAACAATAGGAACATTGGACCAGGAGAAGGCCATTCACACCCACGAGCCTGTTCCGCCTTTCAATTAGATCATGGCTGATTTGTATCTTAACACCATTTATCTGCCTTGGCTCCATATCCCTGAATACCCTTGCCTAATACAAATCTATCAATCTCAGTTTTGAAATTTTCAATTGATCTGACCTCAACAGCTTTTTGGGGAAGAGAGTTCCAGATTTCCACCAACCTTTGTGCGAAGAAGTACTTCCTGACATCACTCCTGAACGACCTAGCTCTAATTCTAAGGTAATGTCCCCTTGTTCTGGACTCCCCCACCAGAGGAATAGTTTCTCTCTATCTACCCCATCGAATCCTTTTATCATCTTAAACACCCCAATTAGATCTCCCCATAATCTTCTATACTGAAGGGAATACTTGCCTATTCTATACAATCTGTCCTCATAATTTAACCCCTTTAGCCCAGGTATCATTCTGGTAAATCTGTGCTGCACCCCCTCAAAGGCCAATATATTCTCCCTGAGGTGCAGCGTCCAGAACGGAACACAGTGCTCCAGATGGGGTCTAACCAGAGTTCTGTACGGCTGCAACATAACTTCTACCTCTTTGTACTCCAGCACCCTTGAGATAAAGGCCAGCATTCCTATGTAATTATGTTTTGTACCTGTCCACTAGCTTTTAGTGATTTCTGTACCTGGACCCAGAAATAACTGCTCCTCCACAGTTCCTTGCTTCTTGCCATTTAGAAAATACTCTGATCAATCTTTCTTAGGTCCAAAGTGGATAACCTCACACTTCCCCACATTAATAGTGTCAGCTGTGGTTCAGTTGCAAGCACCCTTGCCTCTGAGTCAGAAGGTTGTGGATTCAAGTCCCACTCCAGAGACTTGAGCACAAAAATCTTGGCTGACACGCCAGTGCAATACTGAGGGAGGGCTGTACCGTCAGAGGTGCCGTTTTTCAGATGAGACGTTAAACTGAGGCTCCGCACTATTTCGAAGAAGAGCAGGGGAGCTATCCCCGATGTCCTGGTCAATATTTATCCCTCAGTCAACATCACTAAAACAGATTATCTGGTCATAATCACATTGCTGTTTGTGGGAGCTTGCTGTGCACAAATTGGCTGCCATGTTTCCTATATCACAACAGTGACTCCACTTCAAAGGTATTTCATTGCACTTTGGGGCGTCCGGTGGTCATGAAAGGCGATATATAAATACAAGTCTTGCTTTCTTTCTTTTAAACTCCATCTGCCACAGTTTTGCCCACACACTTGCAAATTTCTGCTCTCATCTGCACTAATTACTGTGCCACCAAACTTAGTGACATCAGGAAACTTGGATATACGACTCTCTATTCCGTCATCTAAGTCATTTCTAAAAATAGTGAAAAGCTGAGGCCCCAGTACAGATCCCTGGAGGACACCACAGGTCACATCCTGTCAATTTGAATGCATACTGTGATGAAATATATGCCTTCATCAACCCTTGTGTTTTACCTGCTTTGTATTGTGTGTACCGCCCCCTTTTCCCTATTGTGTGTATTGGCTACGCCCCTGTCTTTTGTCATATAAAGGTCTCAAGAGCTGTATGAGTCATTCTATCAGACGAACCCGATGTGTAAAGACCTGCAATGTTCTTAGTGATTAAAAGCCTTTAGTTGAATCCTTTAAACTCCTTGTCTTTGAGTTATCGATGGCACATCAATTTTAATCACTAAAACACCAAGATGGATCGACTCCTGAAACCAGAGCGCTTGGATCTGGACCCCCATGCCTCAGACGCAGTCACACAGTTCGGACACTGGTTCCAATGCTTCGAATTTTTCATTGCAAACTCATCCACCGCCATAGCAGCCGCAACCGCCACCGGAGATGTGAAACTGGGAATCCTGCGAAACTGGGTGAGCCATCGGGTCTCCCCTCTCATCCAAGATGCCACCAGCTACGGGGATGCCTGCACCATTCTGAAGGCCCACTACGTGCGGCCAATAAACGAGGTGTACGCCAGGCATCTTCTGACTACTCGCACGCAGCGGCATGGTGAGTCACTAGAGGACTTTATGCTAAGCCTAAAAGTACTGGGCAGAGACTGTAACTGTAAGGCCGTGTCTGCCATCGTGTACACGGAGGAGCTGATCCGAGACTCCTTTATTGCGGGCCTCAGTTCAAATTACATTCGGCAGAAACTGTTTGAAAAGGAGGGACTGGACTTAAAACAGGCTATGGGTATAGCGCGATCACTGGATATGGCCCAGAGGAACTCTGAATCCTGTTCCTCAGGCCACGCGGCCCACTCCGCCTCGTGCGTGCCGTGGGGGCCGCCATCTTGGAAGCCATCTTCACCTCCCAGGTCTCAGGCCAGCCCAGCACCATCGGAGCCCCAGCCCCCACCCAGGAGCCCCACTACTGCCGCGATGCATCGGGGCCCGAAATGCTACTTCTGCGGCCAGAACAAACACTCCAGGCATCTGTGCCCAGCGAAGGGCACCACCTGTTTTAAATGCGGGAAGAAAGGACATTTCAGCAAAGTCTGCAGAGGGAACCCCGCCTCCAACTCCACCACCGCCGCATGCGCGCCATGGGAGCGGCCATCTTGGACACCATCTTGTCCACCCTCATGGAATCCACCATCTTGCCCCGACTACACGGACCTCCAGGACCCACTGGTGGCCTCGATTACAGTGGATCAATCCAGGCCGCATCCGTTGTCTAAATCGATGATGGACATAGAGGTAAACGGGAACAAGGTTAACTGTTTGATTGACTGCGGGAGCACCGAAAGCTTTATTCATCCTAGCCTGGTAAAACGACTTTCACTAACGATAGTCCCCACACAGGGCAAAATCGCCATGGCTGATAAGACTCATACCTCAAAAATTACAGGTTTCTGCGCGGTTATGTTGTTGGTAAAAGGCACTGATTGCAGAGATTTTAAACTATTGATAATGCCAGATCTCTGTGTGAGCGTGATCTTGGGTCTGGACTTCCACTGCCACCACCAAAGTATCACGCTTACCTACGGTGGGTCCCAGCCGCCCCTCACAGTGTGCGGTCTGGCTACCCTGAAGGTCAAGCCGCCCTCTCTGTTCGCCAACCTCGCACCCAACTGTCGACCCATAGCGACCAAGAGTAGGTGGTACAGCTGGGAGGATAGACGGTTCATTGCGTCGGAAGTAGAAAGACTCAAGCGGGAGGGTGATGCGCTATCAACAACACCAAAGACTACGAGATGGACTTATATGAAGTAGGCTTTTATTGACTAAGAACTGGAGCATGCCTCTGCTAGTGAATCCATCCTAAGAGCTCCCGGGGGAAGGGTGGTGAGTCACCTTTATACCCGGGCTTAGGGGTGGAGCCAGGGGTGGAGACATGCCCGGACTTGTACAGAGTTAACAGTGGTTTACCACACAGACATGTACAGGGTTAACAGTGGTTTACCACATTCACCCCTCATTTAAAAAAGAGTCCGGCGGGGTGAAGTGTTTCAAAAGTTCGTATACGAAAGTCTCTCCGGGGGTCTTGTCTGCCGTAATGATCTTCGTGGTGCCGATTGCGGCGGTTCTTTGCCCGCGGCCGCTTCTCGCGTGGGACGGAGCACTGGCGTGTCGTCCTCTCGGGGTAGGGATGCCACCGGCATGTCGTCAGTTCGTGGTAGACACCCCGTGGTGCGTCGTGGGTAGTGGTGGTGGGTGGAGGTAATGGATGGTGATCGATGGTGTTTCGGGTGGTACCTGAGGGTGCAAGGTCTCGAATTGAGACTGTGTCCTCCCGCCCGTCAGGATACGCCACGTAGGCGTACTGTGGGTTGGCGTGGAGGAGGTGAACCTTTTCGACCAGGGGGTCCGTCTTATGGCTCCTCACGTTTTTCCTGAGCAGGACGGGTCCCGGAGACGTCAGCCATGGCGGTAGTGATGTCCCCGAGGTGGATTTCCTGGGGAAGACGAACATCTTCTCGTGAGGGGTGGCATTTGTGGCAGTACAGAGCAGTGATCGTATGGAGTGGAGCGCATCGGGGAGGACATCTTGCCAGCGGGAGATTGGGAGGCCCTTGGATTTTAGGGCGAGCATGGCGGTCTTCCACACCGTTGCGTTCTCCCTCTCTACCTGTCCGTTACCCTGGGGGTTGTAGCTGGTAGTCCTGCTCGTGGCTATGCCCTTCTCAAGCAGATACTGGCGCAGCTCGTCGCTCATGAACGACGAGCCTCTGTCGCTGTGGATGTAATTGGGGAAGCCAAATATGGCGAACAGGTCGTTGAGGCACCTGATGACTGTGGCGCTGGTCATGTCTGGGCAGGGGATGGCGAAGGGGAAACGGGAGTACTCGTCAATAATATTGAGGAAGTACGTGTTGCGGTCAGAGGAGGGAAGGGACCCCTTGAAATCGACGCTGAGACGTTCGAAGGGGCGGGTGGCTTTAATCAGGTGTGCCCTGTCTGGCCTATAAAAATGCAGTTTGCATTCGGCGCAGACCTGGCAGTTCCTGGTCATGGTCCTGACCTCCTCGATGGAGTAAGGCAGGTTGCGAGCTTTAATAAAGTGGAAGAACCTGGTGACCCCCGGGTGGCAGAGATCATTGTGGAGGGTCCGTAGCCTATCGACTTGTGCGTTGGCACATGTCCCACGGGATAGGGCATCTGGGGGCTCATTAAGTTTCCCAGGCTGGTATAAGATATCGTAGTTGTAGGTGGATAACTCGATCCTCCACCGCAATATCTTATCATTTTTGATTTTCCCCCTTTGTCTGTTGTTAAACATAAATGCTACTGACCGTTGGTCAGTGAGCAGGGTGAAACGTTTACCGGCCAGGTAATGCCTCCAGTGCCGTACAGCCTCCACTATCGCCTGGGCCTCCTTCTCGACTGAGGAGTGTCGAATTTCAGGGCCCTGGAGGGTCCGTGAAAAGAAGGCCACGGGTCTCCCCGCCTGGTTAAGGGTTGCGGCTAGGGCGAAGTCGGATGCATTGCTCTCCACTTGGAAAGGGATGGACTCATCCACTGCGTGCATTGTGGCCTTCGCAATGTCCTCTTTTATGAGGGTGAAGGCCGCACGGGCCTCTGCCGTCAGGGGGAAGGAGGTTGACTTGATGAGGGGCTGGGCTTTGTCCGCATAGTTGGGCACCCACTGGGCGTAGTAAGAGAAGAACCCTAGGCATCTCTTCAGGGCTTTTAGGCAGTGGGGGGGGGTAGTTCCAGGAGGGGGCGCATTCGGTCGGGGTCGGGGCCGATGACTCCGTTTTCCACCACACAGCCAAGAATAGCGAGGCACGCGGTGCAGAACATACATTTTTCTCTGTTGTATGTCAGATTCAGCCGTTGGGCCGTACGGAGGAATTTTTCTAGGTTGGCGTCGTGGTCCTGCCGGTCATGGCCGCAGATGGTGACGTTGTCTAGATAGGGGAAGGTGGCCTGCAGCGCGTTCTGGTCAACCATCCTATCCATCTCCCTTTGGAAGACCGAGACCCCGTTGGTGACGCCGAAGGGGACTCGGAGGAAGTGATAGAGGCGACCGTCAGCCTCGAAGGCCGTGTACTGGCGGTCCTCAGGCCTGATGGGGAGCTGCTGGTATGCCGACTTCAGATCAATCGTCGAGAATACCCGATATTGTGCTATCTGGTTGACCATGTCAGATATGCGGGGAAGTGGGTCTGCGTCTAATTGCGTGTATCGATTGATCGTCTGGCTGTAATCAATAACCAGGCGCTGTTTTTCGCCGGTCTTTACTACCACCACTTGGGCTCGCCATGGGCTGGTGCTGCCCTTGATAATCCCTTCCCTCAGGAGTCTTTCTAGTTCTGATTTAATAAAGCTCCTATCCCCGGCACTGTACCGCCTGCTTTTAGTAGCAATTGGCTTGCAGTCTTTGGCGAGGTTAGCGAACAACGGGGTGGGTTTGACCTTCAGGGTGGACAGGCTGCATACTTTGCGCGGCGCCGTGTTTAAATTCTGCCGGCTGCAGACTGTAAGTGGGGGCAGGGGCCCGCCATATGCCATCGTGACGCTCTCCAGATGGCACTGGAAGTCTAATCCTAGCAGTACGGGAGCGCAGAGCTGTGGCAGGACAAGGAATTTAAATTCTCTGTACTCCACGCCGTTCACTGTCAGAGTCGCTACACAGTAGCCGCCGACGTCCGCCGTATGGGACTTTGAGGCCATAAAGACCTGGTGGCATGTGTGCATAACCGATAGGGAGTAGCATCGCACCGTGTCGGGGTGGATGAAGCTCTCCGTGCTTCCGCAGTCGAAAAGGCAATTTGTGGCATGGCCATTTACCTTTACGTTCATCATGGACCTGGCTAGTTGATGGGGCCTAGATTGGTCCAGGGTGATGGAGGCCATCGTCAAGGTCGGTGGGTCGCTGTAGTATTCGCCCGCGCCGGGGGCCTGGTCCCGGAATGGTGTCCAAGATGGCGGCTCCCCCTCGGCTGGTGGTGCCCAAAATGGCGGCCCGCACGGCTCACACGTGGTTGGTGGGGTCCAAAATGGCGGCCTGTACGGTTCACATGCGGCGCTGCTGGAATTGGGGGTCGATTTCGCCCTGCACACTCTCGCGTAGTGGCCTTTCTTGCCGCATTTGGAGCAGGTCGCGTCCTTTGCTGGGCATTGCTGTCTGGGGTGCTTGGCCTGGCCGCAGAAGTAGCATTTCTGGCCTCTGGTCATTGCAGCTGTAGTTGGGCTGCTGGCAGCTTGTGGCCTTACCGGGTCCCAAGATGGCTGCTCCCGTGGCATCCACATGGCCATCCGGTCAGGGGGGTAGGCATCCATGTTCTGGAGGGCCACGTCGAGCGAGTTAGCGAGGGCCACCGTCTTCTGCAGGTCGAGCCCCCTCTGTTCCAGCAGCCTCTGCCGAGTATAGTTGGACCTGATGCCGGCTACGTAGGCGTCTCGGATCAGGTCTTCCGTGCATTCTTTGGCCGTCACCGCTTTGCAATTACAGTCCCGGCCGAGGACTCTCAGTGCCAGTAAATATTCGGCGCCCGATTCCCCGGGGCGCTGTTTTCGGGTAGCCAGGAGGTGTCTGGCGTAGACCTCGTTAACAGGCCTCACGTATTGTTCCTTTAGCGTCGCGATGGCGGCCGCGTAAGTAGTGGCGTCTCGGATGATCGAGTAGACTCGGTGGCTCACCCATGAGTTCAAGACAAGCCGTTTCGCGTCATCTGTAGTGACGGTAGTGCTGGAGGCCTCCAGGAAGGCTTCGAAACAGCTCAGCCAGTGTTCAAAGTTATTGGCTGCATCTGCTGCTTGAGGATCCAGGCCTAAACGTTCCGGCTTCAAGATTTGCTCCATGTCGAAAATTAGTCAATAAAATTGATGCGCTATCAACAACACCAAAGACTACGAGATGGACTTATATGAAGTAGGCTTTTATTGACTAAGAACTGGAGCATGCCTCTGCTAGTGAATCCATCCTAAGAGCTCCCGGGGGAAGGGTGGTGAGTCACCTTTATACCCGGGCTTAGGGGTGGAGCCAGGGGTGGAGACATGCCCGGACTTGTACAGAGTTAACAGTGGTTTACCACACAGACATGTACAGGGTTAACAGTGGTTTACCACAGAGGGCATCATCGAATGCAGTACCAGCCCGTGGCGCACCCAGGTAGTAGTAGTTAAGGGTAGCGAAAAGACGCGGATGGTGATAGATTATAGCCAGACGGTTAATCTATACACCCAGCTAGACGCCTAGCCTCTGCCCCGCATAGCGGATATGGTTAACCAAATCGCGCAATACCGGGTGTTTTCCACCATCAACCTAAAATCGGCATACCACCAGCTCCCCATTAGGCCGGAGGACCGTCCATACACCGCCTTCGAGGCGAACGGACGCCTCTACCACTTCCTCACAGTCCCCTTTGGGGTAACGAACGGGGTCTCGGTCTTCCAGCGGGAGATGGACCGCATGGTCGATGAGAGCCAGTTAACAGCCACCTACCCATACCTAGACAATGTCACCATCTGCGGCCACGACCAGCAAGACCACGACTCGAACCTTGCGAGATTTCTGAAAACCGCCCTCAGACTCAATCTCACCTACAACGAGGATAAGTGTGTCTTTAGCACCACGCGCCTCTGTATCCTGGGCTGCGTGGTGGAAAACGGGGAAATCGGTCCGGACCCCAACCGATTGCGCCCCCTATGGGAGCTACCCCTACCAAACACTCCCAAGGCCCTGAAAAGGTGCCTGGGGTTCTTCTACTATTACGCCCAATGGGTCCCCAATTATTCCGACAAGGCCCGTCCCCTCCTGAAATCAATGTCCTTCCCGCTCACGGCCGAGGCCCACGCCGTCTTCAACAGCATTAAACACGACATTGAGAAGGCCGCGCTGCGGGCAGTGGATGAAAACATCCCTTTCCAGGTCGAAAGCGATGTGTCCGACTTCACTTTAGCAGCCACCCTCAACCAGGATGGGCGGCCCGTAGCCTTTTTCTCAAGAACCCTCCAAGGGCCCGAGATCAGGCACTCCTCGGTAGAGAAGGAGGCCCAGGCCATAGTGGAGGCAGTGCGGCACTGGAGGCACTACCTAGCCGGCAAACGCTTCACCCTGCTTACCGACCAGCGGTCGGTAGCCTTCATGTTTAACAACAAACAGAGGGGGAAGATCAAGAACGACAAAATTCTCAGGTGGCGGATCGAACTCTCCACGTTTGAGTACGACATAATATATAGGCCGGGGGCCCTCAACGAATCCCCTGACGCCCTATCATGAGGGATGTGTGCCACCATCCAGGGGGACAGGCTACAGGGCCTCCACAATGGCCTCTGCCACCCGGGGGTCACCCGGCTATTCCACTTTATAAAATCCCGTAACCTGCCCTATTCCATCGAGGAGGTCCGGTCTATGACCAGGGACTGCCGCACCTGTGCGGAATGCAAGCCCCGTTTTTTCAGGCCCGACCGAGCCCACCTGATCAAAGCTACACGGCCATTCGAGCGCCTGAGCTTAGATTTCAAGGGACCACTCCCCTCCACCGACCGCAATGTGTACTTTCTCAACATTGTGGACGAGTACTCCCGCTTCCCATTCACCTACCCCTGCCCAGACATGACCAGTGCCACGGTCATCAAGTGCCTTGGCAACCTGTTTTGCACGTTCGGCATGCCTAACTACATCCACACTGACAGGGGGGCGTCGTTCATGAGCGACGAACTACGCCAATACCTGCTGTCGAAGGGGATAGCCATGAGTCGGACCACTAGTTATAACCCCCGGGGTAATGGGCAAGTGGAGAGGGAGAACGTGACAGTGTGGAAGGCGGTCACCTTAGCACTAAGGTCTAAAGGCCTCCCCACCTCCCGCTGGCAAGAGGTCCTCCCAGACGTACTCCACTCGATAAGGTCGCTACTGTGTACTGCTACTAACGCCACTCCTCACGAGAAGATGTTTGTTTTTCCCCGCAAATCAACCTCAGGAGTGTCCCTACCCTCGTGGCTCTCCACCCCAGGGACAGTCCTATTACGAAAGCATGTGAGGGGCCACAAAACAGATCCACTCGTGGAGGCAGTACACCTACTCCACGCAAACCCATAGTACGCGTACATCAAGCACGCCGACGGGCGTGAGGACACCGTGTCCATAAAGGACCTCGCCTCGGCAGGAAGCGACGACGACCCATCACCACCACCCCCAGAAGAACCTCCACCATCCCCAGGCTCACCACCCCCAGAAGTACCCGCAACACCCCCAACACATGGGTATGCCCAGGAGGGCACCACGGACTCCCGGTCGGAACCCGAGGTACTGTTGCGATGTTCAGGAAGGACTATCACACCCCCGGACAGACTAAATCTGTAGGAGGGGTGAATGTGATGAAATATATGCCTTCATCAGCCCTTGTGTTTTACCTGCTTTGTATTGTGTGTACCGCCCCCTTTTTCCTATTGTGTGTATTGGCTACGCCCCTGTCTTTTGTCATATAAAGGTCTCAAGAGCTGTATGAGTCATTCTATCAGACGAACCCGATGTGTAAAGACCTGCAATGTTCTTAGTGATTAAAAGCCTTTAGTTGAATCCTTTAAACTCCTTGTCTTTGAGTTATCGATGGCACATCACATACCATTATCCCTGCTTTCTGTTTTATACCTCCTAACCAATTCCCATGCATGTCAATAGGTCACCTCCAATTCCATGCACTCTCATCAATAAGGCTAGATATACCTTTAAACTTGATCAGCAGTTGTTTTTATCAGCAAAAAAACCACAATGTATCTCTGCCAAGCTTCTTAAATTGAATCATTTTTATTTTAAAATAAACTTCAAATTGATCATTTATAACAAGACTGTACACCTGACCTTTTAAGACATTCCGTGACGTGAAATTGATTATATGCCAAAAATTCACGACTTGTCCTCGGCCTTTCTTTCTGAGCAGGTGAAAATTATAGACTGTGTCTAGCGGAGAGTGCTGTGCTGCACAGTTTGAGAAAATGAATAATGCTGGGAGTGATGGCAAGTTTCAGAGGGAAGCGAACAAAGCTATTTCCTCTCATGGAAAGTTAGAAAGTGTGACAAAAGAAATTGGTGTCAAGAGGACTGCACTGTACTTCATGAAATTCAGGGGATGGCTGGTTAAACAATGAATGATGACCCCCTTGTACTGAAATTAGTTTGCCGCCTACAAAATTCCAAATGCCTTTTTTGTGCTGCGTGATACTTAGGGTCAATAAGAAGCTATAAAGCAGGGGCTTTGGCAGATACTATGAACAAGTCAGCAATTTCCATAGAAATTGAGAAATTCCAATAGGAAACCACACAGGATGCAAATAGAAAAAATGTGTTTACAATGCTTCATGATGGTGTTCACCAAGACTTGTGGAATCTTGTTGCTAAAACTGATTTTGCACTGCTGCCGTTTTGAACCATACTCCGGCCTCGATTTTCATTGCGCCGTGGAGGCGGGTTTGGAGGCGTGCGGGGGGTTAAGATCACAAAAAACGGCGGGTGGAACCCTTCCCCCCCGCCGCCGCCTCGTTCCCGACTCCGAGCAATTTTAACTCAGTCGTGTCTGGTGGTCCCAACTCCACCCCACATCCAACAGGCGCGACTGGTCGTTAAGGCCCTTAACAACCACTAAATGGCCTCTATAATCCTATTTTGAAAGGCCCTTGTGAATTTAACCCTTTTCCCACTTGAAACACGCCTGGTGGGAAACACGAATGTGAAACCTGGCGGGAGCACTATTGGATTGCTGACTATCAACTGCAGGTCAAACATTAAAGAGGAGATTTGATCAGCCATGATTTGCAGGTGGCAGGACTTAGTGGTCTCAGGTCTGGGGCAACTTTTAGAAGGCTTAACCACACCTGTGGAAGGTTGGAGCCTCACACCCATCTCCAGTGTGACCTCCTGGGAAACCCCTCTCGCCACCTTCAATCAGCGCTTCCTCACGCAGGCATATAACAGAAGCATGGGAGCCATTTATTTCCTTCCCATCTGGGCATTAGAGGAGCTCGAGCACTAGCCGCGGCAGCAGCAGAACCAGGAACAACAGCAGTACCAACAACATGTTTGTGCCATGTACCCTGGCAGTTGCCATGACTCCTTCATACTGCGCCAGTCTAGTGTGCCTCTGCTATTCAGTCCGCCAGTCCAACTTCACGGATGGCTACTTGGAGAAAAGGGCCATCCCCTGAGGATGTGGCTAATGACGTCATTGAGGAGGCCAGCCAATGAAGCTGAGGAGCGCTACAACTCCAGCCACATTTCCGCCAGGCTGCTGCTCACCCACCTGAAGCTGCACAGGCCAGAAGGGGCCAGCGCCTGGAAGCCCGTCAGCGCAGGAGATACCCCCCAAACAGGGCCTACAGATGCAGGGTCAGCTACCTCAACATGTCTGAGCAGCAGTGCCAAAGGCGGCTCGGACTTTCGCGAGAGGTAGTGACTGACATCTGCGCAATGCTACAGCAAAACCTGCTGCCCAGAGGACCAGGTGGACAAGCATTATTAGTGGCCATCAAAGTCACCACCGCACTCAACTTTTTTGCCTCAGGCTCATTCCAGGGATCAGCAGCAGGCATCAGCGGCATCTCCCAGGCGGCTGCGCACACTTGCATCACGCAGGTAACCGATGCCCTCTTTGCCCTCGCGCACAATCACATCCATTTCACCAAGGATCGAGCAAGTGTCACAGCGCAAGCAGTTGGGTTAGCTAATCTGGCAGGTTTTCCAAGGGTGCAGGGCGTCGTTGACTGCACACATGTGGCCCTTAGGGCACCCCATCACAATCCAGGTATTTTTGTCAACCGCAAGTGCTTCCACTCCCTCAACGTTCACCTGGTGTGTGACCACAAGAAGGAAATTTTGCATGTTTGTGCCATGTACCCTGGCAGTTGCCATGACTCCTTCATACTGTGCCAGTCTAGTGTGCCTCCGCTATTCAGTCCGCCAGTCCAACTTAACGGATGGCTACTTGGAGACAAGGGCTATCCCGAGGACGTGGCTAATGACGTCATTGAGGAGGCCAGCCAATGAAGCTGAGGAGCGCTACAACTCCAGCCACATTTCCACCAGATCTATTATCGAGCAAACCATCGGTTTGCTGAAGATGCGCTTCAGATGCCTGGATAGATCAGGTGGAGCCCTACAGTACTCAGCAGCCAGGGTCTCCAGAATCGTCGTGGTTTGCTGTGCACTTCACAACATGGCACAGCGTCGTGGCTTGCAGATTCCTGAGGACCAAGTGGCTCCTCACATATCCTCCTCAGATGAGGATGAGGAGGAGGAGGAGGAGGAGGAGGACGAAGAGTGCAAAAACGAACATCCTGCAGAGGCCCATCAACCAGCGGCAGCATTACGCGAGAACATTGCTGCCCGGGATGTAAGGAACACATTCATCCTGGCCAGATTTGCTTAGCCTAGTCAATCAAACACTTTTGCCTCGCTGCTTCTTACCAGAGCTTTGACAATGGCCAAGAACCAGAGGATTCCTAGCACTCTGACCACCATACTGACAGTTGCAAGTATTCCTAAGGCCTCAATGTGGAAGTCCCAATAGCAAAATGACAGACACCACAACTGTAACATTTGCCATCAGAATTTTCATGTTCAATAATGATGCGATGGCATTTTTACAATAAACACAAAATTGCACCCAAGTGACTACCCTTGTGACTATTTGTGCAGAATTTTCCTCTTACGTGTGCTCCTACGTGGTGCCTCCCCTGTGGCTTCAGCAGATGTGGAGGCCTCTTGCTCACTTTCCTGCTGCTCCTGTCTCGACACCTTTGGCGGGCGTCCTCTGGGGTTGCAAGCCTGTGAGGGCTCGTCAACAGTCTGCTGCTCCTGCGGCTGTGCAGGGGTTGAGATGTCTGTCTCATTTGTTGTGGACTCTGGTGGGGCTCTGACCGAGGGCTCTGCAGTGGACGCTTGGAGAGGAGCTCCCACTTCCTTGAGGTCTGCCACCAATCTCCCTCTCATGGGTCAGGTCCCCCTCAGCACCTGCAAGTGGCTGGAGAGCACCTTGCTGCACATCAGGGGAGCCATGGGGACCTGTATCTGCAATGGCAGCCCTACTCAGAAGGACTTCCATGAAGGTCTGGTTTCTCTGTTCAACAGATGCCCATCGCTCCTCAAGAGATGTCATTCTATTCTGAACAATGACCATGTTTTCCATACCCTGGCGACTAAGCTCCTCCATGGCCGTAGCCATCCTCTCCTCTACCGTAGCCAGCCTTACCATGGAGGTAGCAATCCTTTCCACGGAGGTAGCCATCCTTTCCGTGTTGATGCGTTCATGAGCCAATGACTCCACAAAGGCTCTGCTCATGTTCGCTATGGACTCCTTCATTCGCTCCACACTTGCAGCGACCCTGGAGACAAAACCTGCCAGAGACTCCTGCATCTGTTCCTGGAGTTCCATCACCTCTGATCTTATGGATAGACCCAGAGGCAGAGGGTCGACATGCTGCTGAGCCGAGGTGGCAGAGTCCTGCGCCCTCCGACTAGGACTCTTCACTGCTGTCCCTGTCTCCACAATCTGCTGATGCTCACTTGTGAGCTGTGATACACCAGGTGACAAAACTACTCTATGTCCCGAAAGTCCCACCAAGGTGTGAGTGTCTGCGCTGGTGCTGGATGCGCAGAATTCTGCTGACGCTGCGCCCTCAGAGTTTGCAGCTTCCTCTGAGGAGTCTGGCTGCTCAGCCTCTTCCTCCTGGCTTGTGATGGCCCTGTGGGGGAGTAAAGGAAAGAGTCAGAGCTGTGATGCAAAGGCTACATGCACATAGCTTTTTGCAGATGCTCATAAGTCCATCTGTTACAACTTCACAATCATTATCAGCGACTCATGCAATGTCAAAGAGAGAGTTGGGAAACTTTTCTGTCACCAGCTTGCTGTGTTACACCCGTCTGTCCGTCCCCCATGAGCGAATCATCCTCTATTCCCATAATTTCCAGGACGGCCTCCTCCCAGGGGGTCAGGTGGGCTATTGAGGCTGTCCCTGCTCCTGTTCTGGCTCGCTCTCTCTTGTTGTGAGCTCTCTTTTCCTGCAATGAGGGAGACAAGTGGAGGTTGAGTGAGAATGAAGGAGTGAGTGTAGAGATCACATAGCATAGATACTTAGAAGGAGACAAATATGGAGTGAGGTTGCAAGACCAAGGGCCCTCCCTGTGTGTTGTCAGTTGTGTTCAAAGCATCAGAGTGATAGGGAGTGTGAGGGCTGCATGGTCAAATAGTTATGTTAATGTGAGCATAGAGAGAGAGGGAATGGGTAAGGGTGCATGGATGTCAGTGTCAAGTGGGATGTGGAGGAAGAGATTGTTAAAGCTGAGTGCTGGTGAGGAAAGGCAATGGGGATCAGATTGAGGGTGATGGGAAATTCATACTCACTTTTCCAGTACGCTGAAGGTCATGAAATCTTTTCCTGCAATGTATCCAGATTCTGCAGGTGACTCCCAAGGAGTTGACCTCCTCAGCCACCTGCATCCACACTGGAGGCCTCTTCCTCCCTGATGAAGGGAAGAGCACCTCCCTGTTGGCCCTAGCCCCATCCTCTAATGCCTGCAGTGCCACCTCGTCAAAGCAAGGAGCTGATCTAGCCCTCCCGCTTGTCATATTTTCAGCCGCTCGCTCACACTGCACAGTCAAGAAGCTTGGCAGTCTGCAGAAGAAGCAAGGCTTGCTGTGGACATTAAATGCAGCAGCAATGATGATGTCATCAGAGGGGACTTTCAGTCATGAAAAACCCATTTGCAAAGGCTTCCCACACGTTGGACATCAATTGGCCAATTCAGTTAAAATTGCATCAATCTCCCACATCCATTTAGATTTGTGTGGGAAACACGACATTCGGATAACACGACACCATCCCGCACCCGAGTTAAAATCCCCCCATGTCTGGATTCTCAGACTTGCCAAATTTGGGAGGAGTAAAGTGGTTCAGAAGCGGAGAAAGATCAATATTACACGTGCGGTGTGACTTGCTGATATTTTCTTATTATGCTAATGAAATCACAGCCTAGAAACTTGTGGCGGTCAGAATGTGCGCGTTCATTCTGTGCTGGAAGAGTGCCGGCCACCATATTTGGAAAGATTTCTGCATGGACATCCAGGTCCTATGCCTCAGACAAGCTGTAGGCCCTTTGCATATGCAAATAGGGGGCCTAGTGCTTATCTGAGGCCCCCTTTGCAAAATTAATTTGCTGCAGTCGGTATTCTCAGGCGCATGGCAGCCAAACTAGTGGTCCTTCAAGGGAGGCCGCCTGCAGAGAGGTAAGTAGGAGTGCTTCTCCCTGTTCCGCAGTAAGTAGGAGTGCTTCTCCCTGTTCCGCAGTAAGTAGGAGTGCTTCTCCCTGTTCCGCAGTAAGTAGGAGTGCTTCTCCCTGTTTCGCAGTAAGTAGGAGTGCTTCTCCCTGTTCCGCAGTAAGTAGGAGTGCTTCTCCCTGTTCCGCAGTAAGTAGGAGTGCTTCTCCCTGTTCCGCAGTAAGTAGGAGTGCTTCTCCCTGTTCCGCAGTAAGTAGGAGTGCTTCCCCCTGTTCCGCAGTAAGTAGGAGTGCTTCTCCCTGTTCCGCAGTAAGTAGGAGTGCTTCTCCCTGTTCCGCAGTAAGTAGGAGTGCTTCTCCCTGTTCCGCAGTAAGTAGGAGTGCTTCTCCCTGTTCCGCAGTAAGTAGGAGTGCTTCTCCCTGTTCCGCAGTAAGTAGGAGTGCTTCTCCCTGTTCCGCAGTAAGTAGGAGTGCTTCTCCCTGTTCCGCAGTAAGTAGGAGTGCTTCTCCCTGTTCCGCAGTAAATAGCTGTGATTCTCCCTGTTCCGCAGTAAGTAGGAGTGCTTCTCCCTGTTCCGCAGTAAGTAGGAGTGCTTCTCCCTGTTCCGCAGTAAGTAGGAGTGCTTCTCCCTGTTCCGCAGTAAGTAGGAGTGCTTCTCCCTGTTCCGCAGTAAGTAGGAGTGCTTCTCCCTGTTCCGCAGTAAGTAGGAGTGCTTCTCCCTGTTCCGCAGTAAGTAGGAGTGCTTCTCCCTGTTCCGCAGTAAGTAGGAGTGCTTCTCCCTGTTCCGCAGTAAGTAGGAGTGCTTCTCCCTGTTCCGCAGTAAGTAGGAGTGCTTCTCCCTGTTCCGCAGTAAGTAGGAGTTGTTGAGTCTGTGTTTTCAAATGCAGTTATACTGAATAACAGGACACAGACAACAGAAGTAAGTAAACAGGTCTTTAGTGATTGAGGGTCCTCTTTTTGTTTGAACCCAAAAAACCCAATTGGACGTAAATAAACAAAAGTTCAACTAAATCTTAACAAATCAAATTAAAATTTGGTTTTCCGGGTTGATGATGCACTACAGTCCCCGCGGCGCCCACCGGTCGCGGAAATACTCAAGCGCACCGGCGGACACCGCGTGCTCCATCTCCAGGGCCACCCGGGCGCGAACATGGCCGCGGAAGAGAGGCAGGCAATCCGGCTGGACGACCCCCTCGACCGCCCGCTGCCTGGACCAATTGATTGCTCTTTTAGCCAGGCCCAGGAGCAGGCCCACAAGGAGGTCCCCCAGCCTGTCCGCTCCCCTCCGCACCGGGTGACCGTAGATCAAGAGCGTGGGACTGAAGTGCAACCAAAAATTGAGGAACAGCCCCTTCAAGTAGTGAAAGAGGGGCTGCAACCTCTCACACTCCATATAAACGTGAAACACGGACTCCTCCAGGCCACAAAAAGTGCAGGCGGCCTGGGAGTCCGTGAACCTACTTAAAACCTTATTGCACGGGACCGCTCCGTGCAACACCCTCCAGGCCAAGTCCCCGATGGAACAAGGGAGGACTCCTGCGTAGAGAGCCCTCCATTGGGGACCTCCGCCACCGCCAGTCGGCAAGACGCCACGCCAAGGCATGTCCAGACGGTAGACGGAGATGGCAAAGTGGAGAGTGTGCAGGAGCAGCCCGTACAGGAAACCCCTCCGCGCGGAATGAAAAGGCACGGAGGGTATTTCCTCGAGACGGCTCAAGTTGTGAGGCGCCGGCTCCCGAGGGGAGTTTCGGGGCCGGGTGCCGATGAGGAATTCCGTCCGGACGGGGGTAAGCTCGGACGGGATCGCCCCACGTGCTTGAGCCGCCTCGATACACCTAGTGGAGTCGGGGCCCAGTGCCGCTTTCACCGATTCGATGGCTTCGGCCGCGAGCCGGACGTTGGCCCAGGACAGGCGCCACGCCAGCTCCTCCAGCGCCATCCAGCCCGCTCCTCCGCCATTGAGCAGGTCCCCGACTCTGGTCACCCCGCCAGGCACAGCCCTGCCCTCCGCCAGCCGCCCGAACCCGCGTTCGTGGAGGTGCGGATTCCTGAGCAGCGGCTCCCGAAGGAGAGCCGCCGCTCCTGACGGGGGAGAGCTCCACCTGGAAGCGACATAGTTCCAAACCCATAGTAGTTCCTGGTAGAAGACAGGCAGCTCCCGCAGGTCGGCACGCCTGCCGCCCACTTTCACAAACAGGAGCTGCGTGTCGTAATTGAGGCCATGCAGCTGGCGGAAGAAAAACGTCGCCAGCGCACACCATCTCGGAGGATTCTCGATGTACAGGTATCTCTGCAGCGTCTGAAGACGGAAAGTCGCAGCCTGGGTGCGAAGGCACACCAGCGCCTGACCGCCCTCCCTAAGCGGGAGACACAGAACCGCAGCAGAGCTACAGTGCTTCCTTTTGTCCCAGAAGAAGTCGATGAGCTTCTTCTGCATCTTGGCGACAAACGCAGGGGGAGGGATCAAAGTGACCAACCGGTACCACAACATGGCGGCCACCAGCTGGTTTATGACCAGCGCTCGACCCCTGTAGGACAACACTCGGAGCAGTCCTGTCCAGCGTCCCAGGCGAGCGGTGACTTTGGCCTCCAGCTCTTGCCAGTTCGCCGGCCAGGCGTCCTCGGCAGGGCTAAGGTAGACTCCCAAATAGAGGAGGTGCGTGGTGCTCCAGGCGAAAGGCCTGAACTCCTCCGGCAGGGAGTCCACCCGCCACTGACCCACCAGGAGTCCGGAACATTTCTCCCAGTTGATCTTGGCGGAGGATGCGTCCGAGTAAATCTGCTGGCATTCCCGCATCCTCCGCAAGTCAGTGGGATCCGTGACCGTGAGGAGCACGTCATCAGCGTAAGCCAAGAGGACCACCTCCACGTCCGGCCCTTGCAGAGCCAGTCCCGTCAACCTCTTCCGCAAGAGGCGCAGGAATGGCTCCACGCAAATGGCGTATAACTGACCGGACATGGGGCATCCCTGATGCACCCCCCTCCCGAAGCGAAGGGGCGCCGTCAAGGACCCGTTAACTTTAATCAGACACTCTGCGGCGGCGTACAGAAGTCGGATCCGGGCGACGAAATGCATCCCGAACCCGAATGCGCGCAGAGTCCCGAAGAGATACTCGTGATCCACCCTGTCGAACGCCTTCTCCTGATCCAGGGAGAGGAAGGCGACCGACAGACCAGCCCTCTGGGAGTGGTGGACCAGGTCCCGGACCAGATGGATGTTATCGTTGATGGTCCGGCCTGGGACCGTGTAGGACTGGTCGCGGTGGATCATGTGGGCCAGCACGGTGCCAAGGCGAGCAGACATGGCCCTGGCAAAGATTTTATAGTCCATGCTGAGCAGGGAGACCGGGCGCCAGTTTTTAAGGAGGCGGAGATCACCCTTCTTAGGCAGCAGGACAATGACCGCCCTGCGCCAAGAGAGGGGCATCTCCCCGGTCGCCAAACTTTCCCCTAGGACCCGCGCGTAGTCGCCCCCCAAGACGTCCCAGAACGTCCTGTGGAACTCCACGGTCAGCCCGTCCAGCCCTGGGGACTTTCCCCTAGAGAGCTGGCGGAGGGCGCCGGTCAGCTCCGCCAGGCTTAGCGGAGCGTCCAATTTTTCGGCGCCCTCCGGACTGACCTTCGGCAGGTCCTCCCACAAAACTCTGCGCGCATCCTCGCTGGACGGATCCGGAGAGTTCAGAGCCCCGTAGTAGGCGCGGGTCTCCACGCTGATTCCCTCCGGATCCGAGACCAGAGATCCGTCGTCGGCCAGCAGCCCCAAGAGCTGCTTACGGACCCCCCGTCTTTTTTCCAGCGAGTAGAAGAAGGGGGAGCCGCGGTCCAGGTCCCGCAGGAGCTGGATCTGCGACCTCACGTACGCACCTCAGGACCCGACGAGCTGCAGGTCCTTCAGCGCGCCCTTCTTCTCTTCGTACACCTTCCGCAGGGCCGGGTCCCCGACGACTTGACCGAGACGGGACTCCAGGTCGAGCACCTCCTTCTCCAACCGCCCAACCCGGGCCTCCCACCTCTTGGTTGACCCCTTCGCGTACTCCTGACAGAAGAGATGGACGTGAGCCTTGCCCACGTCCCACCACAGCCTCAAGGAGGGGAAGCCGCCCTGTTTCCTTCTCCAGTCGGCCCAGAACCGACGAAATGAATCCTGGAACCGCGCGTCCTCCAGCAGCAGGTTGTTAAAGTGCCAGTACGTGGACCCCCCCCCGCGTGCGCAGCGGAACGAGCTCCGCCCACACCAGGTGGTGGTCTGTGCATGGCACCGGCCGCATGGAAGCCGCCGGAACACAGGAGACGTACGCCCGGGAAATCTAGACGCGGTCGATTCTGGACCCTCCACCTCCAGACCTCACGCTAGTGAAGGCGCTGGAGTCGGGATGAAGATTTCGCCAGACGTCCACCAAGTTGAAGGACCTGACCAGGTCCCTCAACTTCTCCATCACCGCCGGGCATCGCGGGGGACCCGGACGGTCCCTCGACTCGAGGGTGCAGTTAAAATCCCCCCCGAGGATGACGCACTCGCCCATGTCGATGGAGCCCAGAAGAGCGGACACTTCTTGAAAGAAGCGCACTTGCTGCGCACTGGCCTGAGGGGTGTACACGTTCACCAGATGGAGCGGCATGCCCCCCAGGCGAACAGTGACCTGGAGCAAGCGGCCCGGCACGTGCTCCTTGACCCCCAAGATCTCCGGCTGAAAATGCGGGGCCAGCAAGGTAGCCACCCCGCTGGAATTGTTGGAGAGGTGACTCATGCTGACCCCTCCTTGCCACTCCAGGAGCCACGTGGCTTCGTCTCCCGGAACGGTGTGGGTCTCTTGCAGGAAGCACACCGCATACTTCCCGTCCTGAAGGACCGAGAAGTTATTGAATCTGCGGCGCACCTCCCTGCTGCCGTTGATGTTGAGGCTGGCTATGGTTATCTTCATATCAGAAGCATAGTGCAACCTCTACCTACACCTAACGGGGGGAGGAAGCGCAGCCGCTGGTCAGCCGCCGCTTCCTCAGCAGCCCAGTGAGAAACGTTCTGAGCCGACGCAGCTCGAGCGGGTTCACACCCTCGTCCGCGCCAATGATCTTAACGGCGGCGCGGACGGATACGATGAGCAGCGCCAGCTCCGACCACCTGTCGAGGGCCAGCCGGACCTTATTGCGCCGACCCAGGCACGTGGCCATAAAATCCTGGAGTTCCCTTACGGGAATGAGGGGAGACTCGGCAAGGGGCACGAGGTCATCCATCGCCTCGTCGGCGCTGGAGTCTGAATCATCCTCCATGCCCATCACCGAGTCCCCATCCTCCTCCAGGGGGTCGTCACCAGCGGCCAACCCGTCCGCCGCGCAGTGCGCAGCGAACGGCTCGACCGCACCAGCCAGCCCCGCCTCCGCCCGGATCCCACCCCCAGGATCGGCGGCAGAGGATTCCTCCCTGGGCTCCTCTAGGGGTGCTGGGCCAGAAGACGGCGGCGGTTCAGAGCTCCCCTCCGCCCCAGACGCCGGAACGACCGGAGAAACCGGGGAGAGAACAATTCCCAGCTCCTCCAGTATGTCCGGCACCAGAGACGCAGCCAGGGGGCCATCCTCCTCCCCGCCACCAACCTCCGACCCAGCGGATGGGGTGTTTTGAATAAAAACCTCTACCAGGTCGAGCAGCCCCTGGGAGATGTCCGGGTCGCATTGGGCGAGCTCATTATCCCCGAGCTCGCCCGACCCAGACCCCAGGCCGCCCGACCCGGCGAGGGGTAACGGCACCGATAGAATGTCAATTTCATTTTCCGCCGCGGGTTGTTCCGCGACCCCCCCCACGGGCAGGGTCTCGTCCCCATCCCCGGGAGGCACGCGCCGGACAGACACATCTGCCTCAGCCTCCCGAGGGACAGGCGACCTCTGCCGATCGCTGGTGATGATGACAGCGGGGGGGGGGGGCGCAGTACCCGCGGCGGGCGACGACTCCCCCTGCTCGGAGGGACCTTCCTCCTCCCAGTCCTCCTCCTCTTCCAGGGGGTCGCGCCTTCTTTTTAGCACGGAGGGAGCGAGGGAGTCCTCCATGTCTGCAAAGGCCTCCTCCTCAGCTCCCTCTGGTGGAGCAGGTTTGTCGGGTTCCTCGGGCCCGAGCCCGGCCGCAGGCATCGGCGTTACTGCTGCGGCGGTTGCGGCCACAGGCTCGGGCACGAGGCCCCTCCCGCTCGCGTCTGCCCCGATTAACTCCGCGAGGAGCGCGGGTGTAAGGGGCTCAAGGGGCAAGGGCTGGCCATCCATGGGGGGACCTGCCCTAAGGTGTTTATTTTTTCCCTGCGCCTTCTTTCCAGCCGGACACGCTCCCTCCCCCCCGCCGGAGGCCTTAGTGGCATCGGCCCCCGGCGTCAACCGCGCATCAGACGTTCTCGACGCGCGGGCAGATCCAGGGGGAGGAGCGGCGGCGGCGCCAGCCTCGGCCGTACGAGATGATCCGGTGGACTTGGAGGCGGGGCAGTTTTTCCTAATGTGCCCCACCTCCTTGCAGGCATGGCACCGCACACCGTCCGATGTCCAAAAGACACGATAGGCGGTCCCCTCGTGGAGGACGACGAACGCCCCGTCGGCGTCCTCCTCCCGCGCCAGCTGGATAAACAGCTGGCGCCAGAAGGAGAAGACGTGGCAAAGGCTGGCCTCCCGGAAGCCGAGCGGGATGGGTGTGATCCCCGACCTCACCTCCCCAAGTTGACGTAAATGGGGAAGGAGGAGCTCACTAGGAACATAGGGCGGGACATTGGAAATGACGATCCTCTGCGCGGTGGCCTCGAGAGGATCCACCGGCAGGAAGGTCCCGCCCACGGTGAGCCCCTTGGCGACGGCCAGGGATGCCGCCCGCTCCGACCCCAGGAAGAACACAGCCTTCCCATACATTTTTGAGGCCGCGACAATGGCTGAGGGGCCGACAACCCCAGCCATGGCTTTAACGCAGGCCTCAATGGTCATCGTGGGGTGAGTGTAGCTCTTCACCCCAAGCTTTTTTGTTATTAATCTGAAAGGTGACGGGGCAGCAGAAGCAATGGGAGCAGCTGTGGCTGTGGCTGCCACTCCCGCATGTGTCCTGGCTTGCCCCGCCACTGGCAAAGATGCAGTCGCCATTCTGGGGTGCTTTTATTAGGGCTACACTCACCCCAAGTCACAGGCCTGAAGGTTTTAATGGCCTCAGGTATATCTTTGGTCCTCTATTGAGCAGAGGGAGCTGCTTAAATTGAAGGCACACCTCTCCCCCTTATTGATTGAAATTGGGAGAGGGGCCTTCTCCCCTCTGCTCAATAGGCAATTAATAAAAAGAGATGAAAAATGAGGTGCCTCAGAGAAATAGGCAGAGAGAGACAAAGAGAGAGAGGGGTGGTGGTGGTGGGAAGGAGGTTGGCCGCAAGGGCAGTGTTGCCACTCAGAATGGTGGGTGGGTGTTGGCAGGGGTGCATTCTCCGATGGGATTTAAAAGTCTTTGGTGGTGGTGGTCTTCTGGCAGGGGGAGAAGATGTCTTCACCTGGGAAAACTGGAGATGCCCAGGCTCAGTCCTGCAGCAGGTCTTAACGATGCAATTAATGGAATTAAATTAAAGACTTCACCTAGGCAGCTCCAGCTGTCCCAGGCCAGGCAATAGAAGGGGTGCTTATTAGTGGTGTGCGTGGCCTAGCTTTTAACAAGAGCCACACACACACACACACTACACCCCTTGATGATCCGGCCTTGTTCCTTCTTTTCTCCCCCCACCTAAAATACAAAGTCTTTGGGAGAGTGCCCCAAATAACACCCACCTGTAGATGTTCAGAAGAGATGATTTTGTTCTTCCCTCCTTCCAAACAGCTGGTGGTTGTAGGTTGTTTCTCTCCCCCTCTCCTGAAGTGGAGGCCAATTTGGGGAAGCAGTAATGGAAAGGCCTCTCCCCTGGTTGGTGTTGTTGCTGGCCTCCTTTCTCCATCTCCTCCTCTGTCCTATCTCTCCAGGCACCTCAGTTGCTGTGATGATGGTGGAGGAGGTGGAGGTGGTGGTCTATCGTTCTCCTCCTCTTCCTGGTCAGGAGACCACCACTTTCCACTCTCCACTCTCTTGGTTTGGCTGCTCCTTCTCCTCCTGCTGATTGAGGCAGCTGCACAGCCAGAAATGCACTGAAGACTCTTAGTGATTGAGGCTCAGGGCTGAACTGAGATACACTTTGCTCCGCAGGATTTATATACCGGTGTGGTCACCACCGGTACTACAATGTACAGGAGCCATCAAAAAGTAGTCCATCACCTTAAGGTATCCTCTTAAGGTAGTACAGGTTACATACACTACAATTCCTCCCCTTTTAGCTTAACAGTGTACACCCCAAATTAAAACATTACATGGATAACATATATACAATTTACACACAAGAACTGTTCAAAGATTCAGTCTCTGAGGAGGCCTCCTGATCCGGCCCGGATAACGCCTTTCAGGGGTCTCTGGTTCTCGTTGCTGGGGTGACTCATCCACTTGATCTCCTATGGATTTAACATCAGCCAATACGTTCGAGTCTGAGGTAGATGCTACAGGCTCAATAAGTTCTTCAACTGGTGTCTCTGCCGTAGACATGGGGTCGACCCTTGTTCTCGATTCCACAAGTTGGTCAGCATGACGTCATATTACGTTCTCTCCAACGTCTACCGTGTACATCAAGGGTCCTTGTCGTGCACGAATTGTTCCAGGTTGCCATTTATTATCCCTATAGTCCCTGGCCAACACTGGTTGTCCTATTTCAAAACTACGAGTGGCCTTTTTATTTACATGCTGGAATTGCTTGTTTTCGACTTCCCGTCGCACATTGGGTTTTAACAAATCCAACCGGGACCGTAACCTTCTGTTATAGAACATTATGGCAGGGCTTTGATTTGTCACTGCATGCGTGGCGTATCGATACGCCATTAGGAAATTGTCCACCTTGTGTTGTAGTGGAATTTGATCTTCACTCATGGCCTTTATCGCCTTTTTGAACGTTTGTACAAATCTCTCGGCCAACCCATTTGTAGCTGGATGATATGGGGTAGATGTATGCTGTTTCACCCCATTCTTTTTCATAAATTTCTGGAATTCTTCTGACACGAACTGTGGTCCGTTGTCTGAACATATTTGCTCCGGCAACCCATTCCTTGCAAATATGGTTCTTAGAACTGCGATTGTCTTCTCAGAGGTAGTGGTCGACATCTTAATCACTTCTGGCCATTTAGAATGTGCGCCTACTGCTATCAAAAACATGGAATCCATGAATGGACCTGCAAAGTCGATATGCACACGTTGCCATGGGGCTGAGGGCCATTCCCACGGATGCAGCGGTGCAATTGGAGGTGCATTTTGAACTTTTTGGCACCCTGAGCAGCTTTTAGTCAGATCCTCTATTTGTTTGTCGATACCTGGCCACCACACATAAGCCCTAGCAAGGCTTTTCATCTTGACTCCCCCCAGATGACCTTCGTGCAATTCTTTCAGAACTCTCTCCCTTAATTTAGGAGGAATAATCACCCTTGTTCCATACATCAATGTTCCTTGACATACGGACAGCTGTTCTCGTCTGGCTGAGAATGCTGGTAACAGTGGTTCGCCATGTGCTGGCCATCCCTTCACTGTCAAGTCGTAGACCCGAGACAGTGTCGGGTCATTTCGGGTCTCTCTCTCAATACCCGCATTGGTGACTGGTAAGCATTCGATGATGGTCGAGTGAAATATCTCGACAGGGTCAACTGCCGGTGCCTCTTCCGCTGTAGGCAGTGGCAGGCGCGACAGCCCATCAGCATTACCATGTTGCTTTGTACCTTTGAATTCAATATTGTATTGATGTGTCCCTAGGAAAAGGGACCATCTCTGAAGCCTCTGCGCCGTCATTACCGGAACACCCTTCTTAGGGTTGAAAATGGAAACCAACAGCTGGTGATCTGTCAGCAGCGTAAACTTTTGGCCTTGCAGGTAATGGTTAAATTTCTTAACTCCCCACACGAGGCTGAGAGCCTCCCTATCTATCTGAGCATAGTTGCGCTCAGCGGAGGTCAATGATCTGGATGCGAAAGCGACTGGCCTTTCCGAGCCATCTGGAAACTTATGTGAGAGCACTGCCCCGATACCATATGGAGAAGCATCACAAGCTAAGCGAATAGGCAGCGTTGGGTTAAAGTGAGCCAACACTTCCTTAGAGGTGATCAGTGCCTTGCTCTTTTGAAAAGCCAGCTTACAATCATCGCTCCACTTCCATGGTATTCCCATTTGCAAAAGAGTGTTTAGCGGGTGTAACACCGTGGATAAATTTGGAAGAAACTTGTGGTAATTGTTAAGTCCGTGAATGATTGAGACACGGACTAGCAGGAGAGAAACAAACAAGTCTTTACTGGTGAAAGGCATAAACGAAACTAAAACAACAGAGGCTCTCTAGCGCCTTTTATACAGGGGTGGTCACTGCCGGTACTGCAGTCTGAGACCAGTTATTCTCTTAAAGGTACATACACAACAATTCCTCCCCTTTTAGATAAACAGTACATAACATTCATTTAACAACTAATGATAATGAATTACAATCACAATTACTGTTGCTAGATACATTGGTTAAGTTTAAGCAATTATAAGTTCAGTCTTTGAGGAGGCTTCCTGATTCTGTCTGGATAACGCCTCTTTGGAGTATCAGGTTCTTCTGGCAATGTTGAGTCGGAATCAATGTCGTCGTTTGGTTCATCTGCTTCCAATATTACCGGTTCTGCGGTAGCTGCAATTGGAATGTCGATTTCATTACCAGGTGTACCAGATCGTGGTGTGGAGTTGACGTTTTCCAGTGACTCTAGAATCTGGTCAGCATGGCATCTTACAATGCTCTCCCCAACGTCCACGGTATACATGAGAGGTCCTTGTCGTGTACAAATCATTCCTGGCTGCCATTTCTCAGTGCGGTAGTCCCGGGCCAAAACTGGTTGACCTATCTTAAAACTCCTGGTCGGCCTTTCATTCATATTCTGAAACTGCCTGTTCTCCACATCTCTTCAGATGTTTGGCTTAACCAAATCCAAGCGGCATCATAGTCTTCGATTGAAGAACATCATGGCTGGAGTTTGGTTGGTAACCGCATGTGTCGCATTCCGGTAGGCAAACAAGAAGTTGTCCACCTTGTGTTGTAGGGGTATATCATCATTACACATTGCCTTGATAGCCTTCTTGAATGTTTGGACAAACCTCTCGGCCAATCCATTAGTGGCTGGATGATATGGGCCAGATGTGTAATGCTTAACACCATTGTTCTTTAAGAACCTCCGGAACTCTTCAGACACAAACTGTGGTCCATTGTCAGAGCAAATCTGTTCAGGCAGCCCATTCCTGGCGAATATGGTTCGTAAAACTGCGATAGTTTTTTCCGTGGTGGTTGAGGACATTTTTATTACCTCTGGCCACTTTGAATGTGCATCCACCGCAATTAAAAACATCGAGTCCATGAAGGGACCAGCAAAATCAATGTGCACCCTTTGCCATGGAGATGAGGGCCACTCCCATGGATGCAGAGGAGCTTGTGGTGGGGCGTTTTGGACCTTCTGGCATCCTGCACATCTCTTGGTCATCTCTTCGATTTCTCTATCGATTCCCGGCCACCACACAAACGCTCTGGCTAAGTTCTTCATTTTTACCCCACCCAGATGACCCTCATGAAGCTCATTGAGCACTCTATCCGTCAACTTAGGTGGAATTACTACTCTGGATCCACACATCAAGGTTCCTCTGCACACTGACAGCTGTTCTCTTCTTGGCGAAAATGCTGGCAGCAGTGGTTTGCCATGTGCTGGCCATCCCTTCACCGTTAAATCATAGACCCGTGATAGTGTCGGGTCATTCCGTGTTTCCTTTTCTATGTTTGCATTCGTCACAGGGAGACATTCGACAATGGTCGAGTGGAATAACTCCATTGGATCCACTGCAAGGTCTTCTTTTTCCACCGTCGGCGACGGTAGACGTGACAATCCATCAGCATTTCCATGCTGTTTAGTTCCCCTGTACTCGATGTCATATTGGTGTGCCCCTAGGAAAAGGGACCATCTCTGCAGCCGTTGTGCTGTCATTATCGGTACGCCCTTCTGAGGGTTGAAAATGGAGACAAGAGGTTGATGATCGGTTAGTAGAGTAAATTTTTGACCGTGCAGATCGTGATTGAACTTCTTCACCCCCCACACTAGGCTGAGGGCCTCTCTGTCAATCTGGGCGTAGTTACGCTCGGCAGAAGTTAACGAGCGTGACGCAAAAGCTATCGGCCTCTCCAAACCATCAAGGAATTTATGTGACAGTACCGCCCCAATGCCGTAGGGAGACGCATCACACGCCAGCCTGATTGGCAGTGCTGGGTTGTAGTGAGCCAATACTTCCTTCGAAGTGATTAAGTCCTTACTCTTCTGAAAAGCACGTTTACAATCATCGCTCCATTTCCATGCTACCCCCGTTCGTAGCAGGGCGTTCAGTGGATGCAGAATTGTCGACAAATTCGGCAAAAACTTATGGTAGTAATTCACCAACCCGAGGAATTACCTCAGTTGCGACACATTTTCAGGCGCTGGGGCCTTAACAACCGCTTCAATTTTGTCAGGGGACTTATGTAACCCCTCTTCATCAATCACGTGGCCACAATACGATATCTGTTTCTTAATAAATTCGCACTTGGGGCGGTTGGCTCGCAGCCCATGTTCCCGTAGTCTAGTGAGCACCTGTTCTAAGTTGTTAAGGTGTTCACTGTCATCTTCACCTGTTACAAGGATGTCGTCCAAGTAACACTGAGTCCCCGGAATCCCTTGCAGGACTTGTTCCATCGCTCTTTGCCATATCGCCGGAGCTGATGCTACTCCGAATACCAATCGATGATACTGGTAAAGACCTTTGTGAGTGTTTATCGTGAGATACTTCCTAGAGGACTCTTCAACCTCCATCTGCAAATATGCTTGTGCTAGGTCAATTTTTGTAAAACGCTTCCCTCCAGACAGTGAGGCGAAGATGTCTTCTATCCTTGGAAGAGGATATTGTGCTGTGTGAAGGACTGGGTTCACCGTCACCTTGAAATCCCCACAGATGCGAATCTTCCTTAGCTCTCCGGACTTATTGCTTAACGTTTTCTTCATGACAGGAACGATGGGTGTCGCCCACTCGCTCCAGTCGACCTTAGACAACACGCCCGCCTTCTCCAGATTCTCCAGCTCTGCCTCGACGGCTGGACGAATTGCATATGGTACCGGTCTCGCTTTGAAAAACTTGGGAACTGCATTCTCTTCTATTTTTAACGAGGCGGTTACGCCTTTAAGAGTGCCCAGTTCTTGTTGAAATACCTCTTTGGCGTGAGCGAAGATTGTTGACAATCGTCCAGGAGTGACGTCTTCATCTTTTTTACCGTCCACCGTCATTGCATGAATGGAATGCCAATCTAAGTTTATCTTCCTGATCCATTCCCGTCCCAATAACGGTGGTCCACCATTTGGCAGTATGTAGAGATACAATTTCCGTATTTTCTTGCCATTGTATTCAACAGGCACCCTTATTTTTCCTCTGGGGTATACTTTTTGCCCCGTATACGTCGTCAAGACGATGGATGTCTCTCTCAAGGGTATGTGTGAAAATAGCCGCTCATAGTCTCGTCGATTCATGACGGTTAGTGCTGATCCTGTATCCAATTCCATTTTAACTTGAGACCCTGCTATCGTGAGGGTGACCCAAATGGTTCGGTGATCCTCTTTTGCGATTACATTGTGAAGTTTGAGACAGCTTAATCTCCTGTTCTCGGATTCACTATCGCTCATCTGGTCTTCGGAATTACTGTCCGTCATCTTTTGTACTTTCTTGTACGGTTCCTTAGTAGCCTTTTTGTTGTCGCTGGCCTTCTTCCCAGACCTACAAACTCGTGCAATGTGTCCAATCTTCCCGCATTGTCTGCATATTTTGTCTTTGGACCAGCAGTCCTTCTGGTCATGGTTAGTTCTGCCGCAGCGATAACATTTTGCAAATCCCCGTGTCATTTCGTGGGTGTCGTATTCCTGTGGTTTTTGTTGAATTTCTGCAGCTCCCCTGGCTGCTGCTTCATACGATACTGCCACGCTGAAAGCCTTATCTAGCGTCAGCTCTTTTTCTGCGAGT
This sequence comes from Somniosus microcephalus, assembly GCF_052327205.1. NCBI lineage: Eukaryota > Metazoa > Chordata > Chondrichthyes > Squaliformes > Somniosidae > Somniosus > Somniosus microcephalus. Next base: position 94,586,469 of record NC_140991.1, on the reverse strand, counting down.
AACTTCTTCTGTGTTCCTTCACTCAGGAGTCCATAGACAAATTTGTCCCGTAGGGTATCTGCCAGTCCTGCTCCGAACTGGCAGTGCTTTGATAGCTTGCGTAGTTCCGTAAGATACTCAGCATTGCTCTCATCTTTGTGCTGAGTTCTCCTGTGGAATTTAAATCTTTCTGCTATCAACAGCGGTGCAGGGTTTAAGTGCTCCTGTAGAACAGCAACAATTTCGTTAAAACTCTTCGCCTTCGGTTTGGCTGGAGTAATCAGATCCCGCAATAGGCCGTACGTTCTAGCGCCCATTACGTTTAGCAATATTGATGCCTTTTTCCCCTCCGCTATTTCATTTGCCTCGAAATATACCTCGACTCTTTCCACATACGTGGTCCAGTCCTCTAATGTATTATCAAAAGCAGTGATACAGCCAGTCTTCGGCATCTTGCAAATCTAAAATGGTGCCTCCCGCGCTTTGCCTTCTTCTCCGATTTAACAAAATGGCGCCTCCCGCGCTTTTCCTTCTTCCCCGCTGTTGTTAGCGCTGCTTTCCACGGTTTCTTGCGTGTATTCTTTTTCTTTTATTATTTTCCCGTCGTGGAGCGGACCCTCTGGAACACTTCCCTCCCTCTTCTGAGGTCCGAACGCTGCCCAGCTTCGAAACACCGGCCGCGCCCTGTATGCTCCACCCTCTCTCTCTCTCTCCTTGCTTCCCGACTCGCTGCCCGGCCCCGTTGCAGCCCAGGAAGGATCAGAGCACTACCTGCCACCAGCCCGATTAGCTGGGAAACCACGGACCGAGGAACCCAGCCTGGCTCTGGACAGTCTCTCCTGCAAGTTTTGAAATCGATGATTGATGGTCGACGCCCGTTTCTCGAGTTTCAATGGCCTATTTTTTTTTTTCTTTCTTCTTGCTCCAACCTTCAACACGTCATCGGAGCTGCTGCTGAGTTGCAGGTAAGTTCGTTTCTAAATCGTCGCCAGTGTTAAGTCCGTGAATGATTGAGACACGGACTAGCAGGAGAGAAACAAACAAGTCTTTACTGGTGAAGGGCATAAACTAAACTAAAACAACAGAGGCTTTCTAGCACCTTTTATACAGGGGTGGTCACTGCCGGTACTGCAGTCTGAGACCAGTTATTCTCTTAAAGGTACATACACAACAGTAATAGTTAACCAACCCGAGGAATGACCTCAACTGGGATACATTTTCCGGTGCAGGAGCTTTGACAACAGCTTCGATCTTGTCAGGTGACTTATGGAGCCCCTCCTGGTCAATGACGTGGCCGCAGGACGAGATTCGCTTTTGAAAGAACTCACATTTCTGGCGATTTACTCTAAGCCCATATTCTTTCAATCTGATGAGCACCTGCTCCAAATTCGCGAGGTGATCCTTATCGTTATCTCCTGTAATCAGGATGCCATCCAGGTAGCATTGTGTGCCTGGGATTCCCTGCAATACCTGCTCCATGGCCCTTTGCCAAATCGCTGGAGCCGATGCCACTCCAAAAACCAGCCTATTATACCGATATAAGCCCTTATGTGTGTTGATCGTGAGATACGGACGTGACGCTTCATCAACTTCCATCTGTAGGTACGCCTGCGCCAGGTCTATCTTGGTGAAGTGTTTCCCGCCAGACAGCAAAGCGAAGATATCTTCAATCTGCGGAAGCGGATATTGCACCATGTGAAGAACTGGATTAACAGTGATCTTGAAATCGCCACAGATGCGAACCTTCCCAGGTTCCCCCGGCTTGTTGCTCAACGAATGCTTCATGACAGGAACAATGGGTGTAGCCCATTCGCTCCAATCCACCTTGGACAGTACCCCTGAACATTCTAGCCCTTCCAGCTCTGCTTCCACAGCAGGTCGTATCGCATAAGGCACTGGTCTGGCTTTGAAAAATTTTGGGTTTGCATGTTCTTCAACCTTGATGGTTGCCGTAATTCCTTTCAGTGTTCCAAGTCCCTGTTGGAACACCTCCTTAGCATCGTCTAAGATTTTGGACAGTCGTTTAGGTTTGACGTCGTCCTCCTTACAGGTATCTACAGTCAGTGCTTGTATGGAATGCCAGTCCACATTTATTCTCCGGATCCATTCCCGTCCCAGTAGTGGTGGACCTCCATCAGGTAACACATACAAGTCCATTTTCTGATTTTCTTTACCATTGTAGACCACATTTACTTTTATCTTTCCTTTGGGGTATACTATTTGCCCCGTGTATGTTTTCAATACAATCTCTGTATCCCTCAAGGGAATGTGCGAGAATAACCTTTTGTAATCTTGCTTATTCATGACCGTTAATGTCGACCCAGTGTCCAATTCCATCTTCACTTGGACTCCTGCTATCCGAAGCATGACCCAGATAGTTTGGTGGTCTGCTGTGTTACCCACATTATGTATTTTCAGACAACCCAGTTCCTTACTGCTGGAGTCTGAATCCGTCTTCTGTTCATCCGAACTGTTCTCTGTCACCTTGTGTACTTTTTTGTACTTCTCCTGCGGTGACTTTTTGCTGCTGGTCTTCTTTCCTGACCGGCATACTCTCGCTATGTGACCAAGTTTGCCACATTGCCTGCATTCTTTATCTTTGAACCAGCACTGGTTCTGGTCATGTGTTGTCCTTCCGCAACGATAGCACTTTACTGCGCCCAATGCCATTTCATTGGTGCTGAATTCCAATGGCCTTTGCTGTATCTCTGCAGCGCCCCGTGCTGCTGCCTCGTGGGATGCTGCAATGCTGAAAGCTTTGTCCAGCGTAAGGTCCTTTTCCTCTAGCAGTTGCTTCTGGGTTCCTTCCCTTAGGAGCCCACACACAAACTTATCTCTCAGTGCGTCTGCTAGTCCTGTTCCGAACTGGCAGTACTTTGATAACTTGCGCAGTTCTGTTAGGAATTCGGCGTTGCTTTCTTCTTTACGTTGAATTCTTTTGTAGAATTTAAATCGTTCCGCTATCAGCAGCGGCGTGGGGTTTAAATGCTCTTGCAGGATAGTAACAATATCCGCGAAACTCTTCCCTACCGGTTTGTCTGGGGTTACAAGGTTCCTTAATAACCCGTACGTCTTCACACCCATCGAGTTTAATAGGGTTAGTGCTTTCTTATCATCCGGTACCTCATTCGTTGTACAGTAAACTTCGATGCGTTCCACATAAGTAGCCCAATCTTCCACATCGTTATCAAAAGCAGTGATGTGACCCGTTTTTGGCATCCTTGCTGAGTTTCTCCTTCCCTTCGGATATTATTATTATTTATTTATTTATTTTTATTTATTTAAGATGGCGGCTTTTCCCGCGCTTGGCGGCTTTTCCCGCGCTTGTCTTCTTCCCCCGCCGACTCAAAATGGCAATTCCTGTGCTGTTGCCATCCACGCCTCCCAGGGGTCCTTTATTTTCCCCTGCTCTGCTGCTGTTGTTCCCCGCCGCTCCCGCGGTCCTTGTGGCCATAAACGCTTTTCTGGCTGCTGCGCGTCTCTGCCCCGATTGCAGTCCGGCCCCTGACACCAGCTGCGGTCGTGTTCTCCGCCCTTTGTCGTTTTCCCTCCCCTTCTCCCACTGACAACTCGGCCGACTTCCCCCCCGTGCCGCTCGATCGGGCTTACCCGCCGCTGTCGTAGAAGGGATGCTCACTGATGTTTGACTTCATGGCCAGAAAACCAACCCGGGGTCCCGATGGCCTCCCGTGCGATGCAGTGCTCAGCAGGATGTTGAGGGCGGATGCCCTTTTTCGACGCCCGTTTCTGAGGACGAAGCTTCCTTGGATGCAAAACTGCCGCTAGGTAAGATCAGACTCGTCGCCACTGTTGAGTCTGTGTTTTCAAATGCAGTTATACTGAATAACAGGACACAGACTACAGAAGTAAGTAAACAGGTCTTTAGTGATTGAGGGTCAGGGCTGAACCGAGATACACTTTGCTCCGCAGGGTTTATATACTGGTGTGGTCACCACCGGTACTACAATGTACAGGAGCCATCAAAAAGTAGTCCATCACCTTAAGGTATCCTCTTAAGGTAGTACAGGTTACATACACTACAGGAGTGCTTCTCCCTGTTCCGCAGTAAGTAGGAGTGCTTCTCCCTGTTCCGCAGTAAGTAGGAGTGCTTCTCCCTGTTCCGCAGTAAGTAAGAGTGCTTCTCCCTGTTCCGCAGTAAGTAGGAGTGCTTCTCCCTGTTCCGCAGTAAGTAGGAGCGCTTCTCCCTGTTCCGCAGTAAGTAGGAGCGCTTCTCCCTGTTCCGCAGTAAGTAGGAGCGTGTCTCCCTGTTCCGCAGTAAGTAGGAGTGCTTCTGCCTGTTCCGCAGTAAGTAGGAGCGCTTCTCCCTGTTCCGCAGTAAGTAGGAGTGCTTCTCCCTGTTCCGCAGTAAGTAGGAGCGCTTCTCCCTGTTCCGCAGTAAGTAGGAGCGCTTCTCCCTGTTCCGCAGTAAGTAGGAGCGTGTCTCCCTGTTCCGCAGTAAGTAGGAGTGCTTCTGCCTGTTCCGCAGTAAGTAGGAGCGCTTCTCCCTGTTCCGCAGTAAGTAGGAGCGCTTCTCCCTGTTCCGCAGTAAGTAGGAGCGCTTCTCCCTGTTCCGCAGTAAGTAGGAGCGCGTCTCCCTGTTCCGCAGTAAGTAGGAGTGCTTCTGCCTGTTCCGCAGTAAGTAGGAGCGCTTCTCCCTGTTCCGCAGTAAGTAGGAGTGCTTCTCCCTGTTCCGCAGTAAGTAGGAGCGCTTCTCCCTGTTCCGCAGTAAATTTGAGGCCACTGCCAGGTGCCTCCCACCCCCCCACCCCGCCGGTTAGACTCCAATTACAACCTCGGCCGGTGACTACGCTGGACAATCTTTGTACCTCCTGTGATCATGAGCTGTCTCTGGGGCCGCGACTGGTGCTTGCAGCTCACCGGTAATAAACAGATGAGGCCGCCAGACCAAATTGCCTATGGTCCTGTCACCGGCCTGTTTAGGCATGTGCAACACCAATTTCTAGGCCCATATTTCTCACACACGGCACTGGAATGCTGTGCATTCCTGCAGTTTTGTTACCTATTTTTTTTAAAAATAGTCTAAAAGCTAATTTTCTCTTTTTTCCATCCGGATTAATATCGGCCCCTTTGTTTCCCGTAATATCATCACGACCTTGCGACTGTTAGCATTAAAAACATCTTTTGTTGTTTGTGATGATAATGCCCATAAAAATGTCATTTCATGATGCAGAATCTTAATGGTAAAAAGTAAAAACATAAGAGCATAAGAAATAGGAGCAGGAGTGGGCCATTTGGCCCTTCGAGCCTGCTCCGCCATTCAATAAGATCACGGCGGATCTTCTACCTCAACTCCACCTTCCTGCACTATCCCCGTATCCCTTGATTCCCTTAATATCCAAAAATCTATCGATCTCTGTCTTGAATATACTCAATGACTGAGCATCCACAGCCCTCTGGGGTAGGAAATTCCAAAGATACACAACACTTTGAGTGAAGAAATTTCTCCTCATCTCAGTCCTAAATGGCCGATCCCTTATTCTGAGACCAATCCCTAGTTCTAGACTCCCCAGCCAGGGGAAATAACCGCCCAGCATCATTTCTGTCAAGCCCTGTAAGAATTTTGTATGTTTCAATGAGATCACCTCTCATTCTTCTAAATTCTAGGGATAATAGGCCTAGTCTACTCAATCCCTCCTCATGCAACAATCCCCCCATCCCAGGAATCATTCTGGTGAATCTTCGTTGCACTCCCTCTATGGTAAGTATATCCTTCCTTAGGTAAGGAGGCCAAAACTGTTCACAATACTCCAGGTGTGCTCTCACCAGGGCCCTATATAATTGCAGTAAGACTTCTTTACTAACATACCATTTGCTTTCCTAATTGCTTACTGTACCTGCATGTTAACTTTCAGTGATTCGTGTACAAGGACATCCAGGTCTCTCTGAACACCAACATTTCCCAATCACTCACCATTTAAAAAATATTCTGCTTTTCTATTTTTCCTACCAAAGTGGAGAACTTCACATTTTTCCACATTATATTCATTATATTCCATCTGCCATGTTCTTGCCTATTCACTTAACCTGTCTATATCCCCTTGAAGCTTTGCATCCTCCTCACAACTTATATTCCCACCCAGCTTTGTATTGTCGCCAAACTTGAATACATTACACAATGTTACCAACAATGTTTATTATACATCAAAAAGTATTATTTTGACTGCACTGACCACTGTTACTTTACAGCAGCAAACTAATTCATGTATGAAAGTAACACTCAGTGATCCATTATAGTCATTAAAGCTTCTGCACGACTAACTCACCACCTGAAGGAATATTCATCCGTGCACTGACACCACAAAAAAAAACATCAATAGTACAACAAATACTGCAACCTTTATCTCCATGAAAACTGATGTGTTGCCCATATAAAAATGTAATTAATTAAAATTTAACAATTAGAACTTTTAGAAAAGGTTCTCGCCTTTTTTCATGTGAACACAAACAAGCATTGCTTGTCCCTTGGTGTCAATTTACCACATGCTCAATTACACACGTGTTCAGTGTGGTTCACAAATGTACATTCCTTCCCTTCCAGTTGAGGCACATAACACAGATGTGGGCCTAAAAATTCGGTGCTTTGCACCTCCCGTTAGCACCCTAAGAGGCTCAAAGCAACTAGCGCCTGGGCGCAGCGCCGCCAATATCTCCCATGATATTCAGCGGGAGGTTAGCGGCGGTGGTAACCGTTAGCGCCCCACGGCACTGCACCACTGGCGATGACATCATCACCGTGCGCAGTGTCCCGCTCACGCCCCAGCCGCCATCTTCAGTAGCGCCCCCTGACTTACCGCTGGACGCTATGTCTGACAGGGTCAGGGGGGCCTACCTGCGGCCAGGGCGGCGCAAATTAAAGGGGAGGTGCCAGGCGGTCACTTTTGTTGCTGGCCACCTGCCAGCATCTGCCCCCTCTGCCATCCCCGGTTTCCTGACCCGCCCCCCCGCGGAGGGCTGGCTGTGCTCCGTGAGCCCGGCACTTCTCTTGAGTGCCGGGCTCTTTTGCCGGCACTCTGATCCCTGGTGGTCCAGTTGGGCCCCGGGCCGCGCTGCGCTAGGCCCCTCCCCTTTAATAAGGGTAGGAAGGCCTGCAGTACCGCGGTGCGGCGTGCTGCAGGGCGCGGCGCAGTGGCACATAGCACCGCGATATTCACTCGCAGTGTCCCAAGAGGGAGGCGAGGCGCTTCCAGTAGCACCCCGCTTCCCTCTTGGAGAGCTACCGGTGAATTTCGGCCACGGGGGCGCTAATTTTTTCGGGGTGCTAAAAGTAGTTAGTGCCCCAAAGAGGGCGTGACTCAACTTTTCCCCCGTGGTGTGTTGCATCACGTGGCGCAGTTCTATATTTTTTACTTTGAGATCAATTCTGTCCAGCTCAAGAAGGCTTCTGCTACAAACAGAGAAAGGAATGTGCTTTCTATCGAAACACAACTGAAGATGATAGGGTGGCTTGAAAACGGAGAATCAGTAACAAAACTTACCCGTGAGTTTGATCTCTGTCTCTGCACCAGCTACAACATTAAAGCGATCTGGAAATTTAATAAGGAAGAGAGCAATTATCACACAGCAGGATGGCCAGAGGTCAAGTTGTGTCAAAGGTGTGATCGGTGTTCCTTTAGATTAATTCTTTCCGAACTTGCACTTGACAAAGCACATCCTGAATATTTGTAGCAAGCACCAGTTGACTTACAAACTTCAAAAGGGCCACGATATCTGCATCAGTATTGAATTTTTGAATCAGTAATGAAATGTAGGAAGTTCTCTGACTGGTCCATGTGACCGAGATGTTTGTATGATTGACAGCTGCAGTGTAGACTTAAGATGGTCTCATGTAAAGAATACATTTACTTAACTTAGAAGTCTTTCTCATTTGTCAACTAGCATGCAATAAGAAATGCTGCATGGTGTCAGAAATGGAAGTAATTCATTGTACCCGAATGTTTTCGAATGGGACAGAAACTAATACGGAGTATTGAAAAGCTAGCTTCCTATAGTCCAGGCACTTTTCAGTTAAGTTGACAGATACTGTATTTACTCTGTATATAGTTGAATGGAATGACCTCAAATTGCTCTTCTGTCTGTAACCTGCTCTGCAAAATCTGCTTTGTTTTATCAGGCGTAAAGCCATTTTAAATTAAAAATTTCAATGTTAAGTATGAAAAATACAACCACTCTTTAGATCTCTGAGCCTATTCTTTAATCAAAGGATATGGGGAAAAGGTAAAATAATTGAATTAGAATGGAAAGCTCCAGTTAAACATCTCGTACCAGCACAGGTGTGATGAGATAAATGGCCTCTTTTTCAGCTGTCATTTTTATTATTTCTATCAAATACACCAATCTCAGCAAAACTAGAAATGGCAGACAATCTAGCAAGCAATTACAGGAGCATTTGAATATGAGGTAACTATGAGCTTGCATCATATCTTAATAAACAGCCAAAAATTGCCAGAATTCTGTACCGATTACCAGAATTGGCAGAGAGGGACTGAACATATTGAGACAGTTGAGGATGCACCTGACACTCATTGTTCTTATCAATTGCAAGAAATCTGTGCAGGGGAAACCAATTAAATCTATCACCGTTATATTTGCAACAAGACCCGGGTGAAATTTTATCAGCACACACAGCAGTAGGGAGATGAAATAATGGAAGCCTTTAAGAGATTTAAGACAAAAATGAGCGCTAGATTCCTCTAACTACAGCGAAAGATCCAGTTAAATGGTACTGTAATGGCCGCCTCCCTACCTATACTGTCCACGCTTTATGGGCGGATTGAAGAAGTAGCAATGGCAGCACTGATTGACACGAAAATGGCGTTGGAGGTGCTGACAATGTCAGTTGGCCACGATTCATGCATATTTACGAGACCCCCTGTCTGTTTACAGTGGGACCAATGGCTGTTAGATTGCAGTCTGCCTGAAAGTTGGGAATGGGTATACCCCCAGTAATAAGTTAACTGATTTATTCCGCCCCCCCAATTTTCATCAAAAATTGCACCCAAAGAATTCCTAACAAAAGACACACCCCAGCTGAACAAGTTATCGGAACTATTTCACCCCATTCCACCCCGACACAGCTGAGCAAGTCATCGGAACTTTTTCACATCCCTCCCACTGGGCAGGTCATGGGATCCCTTGAGTGAGTTATGGTATCCATTTACCAGCCCCTCCCTCCAATGCTGACAAAGAATTCCAGGACCCTTTTAACCTGCTCAAATCAGTCATTTCTTCAAGGGCGTCTGAACGAGCATAAAAGGTCCAATGCCACTCAAGATGCTAAAACATACCCCCTCCCCGCAAAAAAAATCCCATCCCCTTTCTGCAATAAAGATGGCGTTTAGCACTTTCTGCACTCAAATGGATTCTGAGTGGGTTTGACAGGGTAGATGCTGAGAGGTTGTTTCCCCTGGCTGGAGAGTCTAGAACTCCGGGGGGCATAGTCTCAGGATAAGGGGTCGGCCATTTAAGACTGAGATGAGGAGGAATTTCTTCACTCATGTGGTTGTGAATCTTTGGAATTCTCTACCCCAAAGGGCTGTGAATACTCAGTAGTATATTCAAGGCTGAGATAGAAAGATTTTTGGACTGATGGGGAATCAAAGGATATGGGGATTGGGCGGGAAAGCGGAATTGAGGACAAAGATCAGCCATGATCTTATTCAATGGCGGAGCAGGCTCGAGGGGCCATATGGCCTACTCTAGCTCCAAATTTTTATGTTCTTAATGTTCTAAAATGTTAAAAAAAAGAGACAACTGGATTGTTCTTGCAATTTTGGCAATTTAACACCATCAAATGAGAGCCATTGCTGGCCCAAACTGTCGTCTGCCCCATTTCCCTCTTTCCTCCTCCTCCTCCTCCTCCTCCCCGAGTGTTTCTGCCAGCCAACCCTTTCCCCACAGATTGGGGTCGATTTTCCTGAAGCTGTCGGGAAGGAGGCGGGACTACAACTTTTGGGTTTTAGACCCGCCTACTTCGACGTCCGGCCAATCCGTGCGATTTTCCCTTGATTGACCTTGTTGAGCCTGCCCAGCGGGTTCAGCAGGCCAAGTAAGGGCCACCCGGCAACAGGTGACGTCACAGACTGCAATTTCATCTGTCAAGAGTTCTTGACAGATTAAATATCAGTGTTTCACAGCTGTTTGAAGCTGTGAAACACTGACAGTCCGACTTCTAACATGAGTCCTTCTGCACAGACTCAGTTAGAACACTCACCAGCACTCAAAGCTGAAGGCTGTCACTTTTCACAGATCGCAGCCGTTCAGCTTTAAGTGCCGGCTGAGTGATGGGCTCCCGACGGCTACAGGAAGAAAGGCTGTGAAGGTAAGTACAGGTAAGTAAAAGTTCTTTACACACTTTAGACACACCAAACACACTTACCTTTACACTCATGCACCCATCACTCACCTGAGCGCCAAAATTGCGACCCTTCAACCCGACGGCCCGCCTGCTCTAACCTGACGTGGTTCAGAGCCGTCGGGAATCCCACACGAAACCCCTCAAAATAGGGATTAGGCTAAAAACTGCCCATTAACTACCTGTTAACAGGCAGTTAATTGGCACTAATCCCTTCCCGCCTGGGGCCGGCAGGTCCCAGTGCGGGGCGGGTACCCGCCGCCTCTGAAAGTTGCGTGGAGCGGGGTTTTGGGCGGGATGGTGTCGGGACCCCCGAATTCGGGATTTCCCCCCCCCCCACATGCCTGAAACCCCGCCTGATGGCTCCACGAAAATCGACCCCATTATGTTTATCTTCCCCCTCCCCATTGAATGTATACACTGACCAGCTTCCCCAAAATTGATCCCGAGCATGCTTACTGGTCAGGTCCACCCTCCCCACCTTTTTTCACCGAGCATGCTTACTGGCCACCCCCACTGAATGTCTTTACCAGTCCCCTAATCCAACCGAACATCTTTACCAGTCTCCCCCTGCGATGGTCTTTAATGAAAACCCCCCTTTCCACTCACTCAGTCTACCAACCACCCATCCCATGACTGCTTTTTCTGACCTTCCCACTAAGTGTGTTTACCGACCTTCACCATCCCGAGGACCACACTTGTCAACTCCCCCCCCCAAAATCAAGGGTATCTACTGGCCATTGCCCCTTGTTACTGAACATGTTTAGCAGACAGCACATTTGCCTGCCAGAACGCTCTCCTGTCCCTCCCCCCATGGCCCCCTGCTGTTGCAGCTCTTCCTTTTCCAAAGTACTGACAGATTTGTTGCCTACATGACAACAGTCACCACGTTTCAAGAGTATTTTGTCATTTGTAAAGTGCTTTGGGACGTCCTTAGGATGTGATAAGTTGTTAGATCAATGCAAGTTCTTTCTGTAACACCCATCTTGTGGAGTTCACTGACAATCCTCCTGCTTTTTGCAATGCGTCCTGCCCTGATTCTGACACAAACTCTGCCAGCTGCCTCTAGCGTTTGACAGCAGCTTTAAATTTTAAAAAAATTAGAATTATGTTGGAATGAATTAAAGCCAGAGTAAATTTGCATGTTTCACATTAATAGTTAATGGCTTGTTAAGCAGCTCACAAGTATTAACAACAGACTTGCATATTTGCATGACTTGCATATAAGCACAATTTTAGGAACAAAGGCAAAAGTTAAAATTCGCTCCATTAACATCACAAAATTACTACCCCTTAATATACAATTAGTTCATGCACTAGCTATAATACGAAGAGCCCTTTGAACCCCATATTGTCTTTCTGACAGGAGATGTTAAGGTTTAGCTGGTTAACATGTCCTGTGCAGAATTTGAAAGAGGTTAGATGATCTGTGTCAAATTGTGGGCCCATTACTTTTCCTGACAAACATTCCCCCATATTATTGGCTTTTAGAGGCGATTGAAACCAAAGATTAACCTGTATGTTTAAAATTTGCATCGACTGCTAATTAAGCTTCTTTGTGTTTTATTTTATTTCACGCTAGTTGTTTTTCTATGCACACACAAGTGTGAAGGAATAGCCATAATTCAGAGAAATACACGATACTATGAACAGATTTCTAATATTATTAATAAGAGACATACTGGGTTTAAAAGACACAAGTCTCAGCAGACAGGCTGTAAATGGAAATACGGGCTTCTGAGAAAAGATCAGTTGATAACAAAGTTGTAAACAAGCTTTGAAATGGGAATTAGTTAAATATTCTAAAACAATGAACGATTGAAGCAAACCATTGGTGGGTCCGAAAGGTCTACGGTTTGCAACGAACACAATGGGAAGACCCAATTTAAGTGTTACAAGCTGACACGATAAAACAAAAATACAAACATTAAAAGAGGCATGTGCCTTTGAAAACATGACATCAAGTAAAGAAACCTGCTGGTCAAATAGTTTTATGTTAAACTTGGATGACAGGAAACACGATTAAATATGCAACCAATTGAGATAGCTAGAAAACAAATAAACACACAGTTAAAGTGGTTCTGATTTACATATATAGTAAAAACCATACCAACAAGACTTTGAAGATATAACTTCAATAGATGACACCAAGCAACTGCATTGTGTTTGTATTAAACTTGAAGCAGAATGGAGTCAAAATGTCTGCTTCTTCTTATCGTGTCCACGGACAGTCTATACATAGCCCAGCCAGAACTGGACACATTTTTGTGCCTTGTTGAATTCGGCAAGATTTGCAACAGTGCAGGGTTCCTCTAACGATGGGCATTGCAGGAGATGTTGCATAGTCTGTGCCTCAGTTTCACATTCACAAGTTGTCGGGCTGGTTGAATATCCCCATTTGCTTAGTGACACCTTTGAGCAACCTACACTGGTCCTAAGTCTGTTAAGGCACTTCCAGGTTGCCCAGTTGCAATTAGCTCCTGGGGGAAGGCTTTCATCAGGTAAAATTTCCATCGCTGGGGGTTGTTCAAGACTGGCGAGCCGGTCTTTCCACAAGCTAAAAAGCAGTTAAGCCAATATTAAGAATCTTCGATAAGAAAGGCATCAAACAGAAACCATAGCTGTCATTGTTTTTATGATAGTTTTTGGAACACCTAAAAAGTAGAGAAATAATTATGCATGCAATAGTTGAATTGATAGTAACATAGAAAGCATTCAAAGGAAGCATTCAAACAGAGGTATCAATAAAGACAATTAGCTGACATCAGCAGAGAACATCAAAGAAGAAACCAATGCCAAAAGGGTATAAAAAATAAGACCTTTTTAACAGAACGTCAGAACACCCTGAACGGGCAGGGCATTTCTCAACTTTCCAGAGGCATCTCTGTAAGTTTTTAACTATGAGTCTCGGGTATATCAAAGTGATTGATTTTTGGTGGAGGTTCTGGATATAGAAATAAGAATTAAGAAATGTTCTGGATTTAGAAATAAGTAAGAAATAAGAAATATAATGAAGTAAAGATTTGAGAATAAGGATCTCTAAGAAATAAGAAATGTAAGCTAATTGTACTTTGAATTGTTAATGTTGCGACTGATTCAACAGATGTTAACTGAATGTCGGCTCTTAAATAAAACTATATATTTTTAGAATTGTCTCAAAGAGTGAATCTGTAGAGACTCGCGAACCCACAAATTCTGTACACTCTTTTGTAAGGAGTTGCAGAAATCTGGGGGATATTCCGGACCCTCATAATATCCGGAAGGTTACAGTCTAGTTCAACTTATTAAAAGTACTATCCAGAGGACGGTAACATCTTTAGTCATTCCTTTCCTTTAGGGAGAGATAGCCTGAACCTTTAGACCCATTTAAGCGTCTTATGGAATTCGGCTATCTCTAACTTAAGTTGAGAGTGAACGTCTGGAGAATACGCCTGATCTGGAATAGCCCAAAAGGGCTAGGACTGTAATTAACCCTTCACAAGGATAAACTTTAGGAGCTAGTTAAAGAAAGTTTTACATGAATTCAGTCAACCAACGAAATATTTGATTTCATAAATAGAAAAATACAAGGGAAGAGGGAAAGCAGGAACACACTTCAGTTCAGCTCGTAGGCGAAGTCGAGCTGTACTTTATCACATCTCCGGCCACCTACAAAAGCGAGAAAAGAACAAATTAAAGATTAATAATGTAAGTATATGAAGAATTTGGGCGAACCTGAAATATACTTTATCACTGCTAAATCAAGCATGTGTGTAATATCGTTGATATTGATGCAATACTGTACTACAATTTCAGTGAAGAGCCCATCAGTGATGCTGATCACTGCAAAGTTGAAGAACCATAACATTTTAACTTGTATTCTGGCAATACATTTGACAGAATTGTCAAATTTTCTAAGTTATTATGGTGCCTGAGGACTCGGAGAGCTTTCAACAAACCGTTTGCTCAGCAGCTACTTGTTTAGCTCAGCTATTAATAGCTGGATCCCAATAGAAGCCTTTAATTCATTTTGAACATACAGACTTGCCGACTTATAAATTGAACTGGCAGATTAGTTCTACTGATTTGAGCTGATCCAAGTATTTTTTTTTTGTAGGGTCACTATTCCGTAGACTACCTCAGGGGGTTTACTGCAGCTCTGCTGACTTTGACATTACCACATACAACAGCAACTTACAGAATGGTCAGCAGAGTAATTTTGTTTAAATTGCATACCAGTGCTTTCAGAAGATCAATCGCCCTTCTGTCCACTGGGGCTAACAATTCAAACTATCACGACACTGCTGCATCTTCCGAGGTTCAACTTTTCAGTAGTTTTCATTGCAAATTCAATGAACTTGTGGCAAGAAATTATGACGTTTGCAGGATGAGGCTAACTTGCTGAAAATTGGTGTAAATGGACAAAAGTTTCTCAACTCTACCTTATTTGTAATGCCTGTGACCGATTAGAATGAAAATTAGGGAAGTACTTGTTGACTCTGCTTCGCAGTGGCGAAGGTGAACAAAGTGACATTCAGCTGGGGGTGGGTACCCAGTTTGTTCTAAATGATATACATACCCAGACCCCATGTAGAACCAAGATATGTACTATCTGATTGGCGCATTCCCGCTAGGGCAGAGCTTAAATCAAGAGTCATGTGTGGAGAATTCTGATCCTAATTTTGCACGGTGCAGCATACTAGAGATCCAACAATGTCACCCAATACCAATTATAGTGCGTTTACCAGAATGGTAACTGTATAATTTGAAGTGACTAGTATAATAGGCGAAAATTGTTATGCTCTGCACCTGGCACACGTCACAAGCACATATCTTAAAATTGTGCACTCCCAGTCCACGATTCAGTCACCATCCATTAAAGTAAATTGCTAGGATTTTTTAAAAAACTCATTCTTGGGATGTGGGCATCGCTGGCAAGGCCGGCATTCATTGGCCATTCCTACTTGCTCTGATAAAGTGGTGGTGGTCTTTCTTTTGAACCACTGCTCTCTGTATGGTGAAGATGCTCCCACAATGCTGTACTGGTTTGATACAAGTGAGTGGCTTGCTAGGCCACTCTGGAGGGCAGCAGAGTCCAGCACGTTGGTGTGGAACTGGAGTCACATATAGGCCAGACATTCATGAACCACTTGGGGTTTTTATAATAATCCGACAGCAGCATGGTCACCTTTACTGATACCAGCATTTTATCTACAGATTTTTTTAAACTGAATTCAAATTCTCAAACTGCGATGATGGGATTTGAGCTCCTGTTCGGTAGATTATTAGTCCAGGCTTCTAGAGTACGAGTCTGGCACCATAACCACTGCACTACGGTAACCCAATTGAAGGCCAAGGTTGCACAATTTTATGATCGGTGCTCCTGACGTGCACTAGAAGTTGATGCAACACAACGTTTACATTCTTGTTTTTTTAATCAATATACTACATGTCACTACCAAACACTGATACACATTCTCAGTGCGACAGACCCAGGGCCTTAGCTGGTAACCATTATTGCTGAATATGGTTTGCTTTCTAAAGACAATGGGGGGAATTTTAACTTAAAGAAACAGGTGGGTTGTGAGCGTGGGGGTAGTTAAAGTGTTAAAAATGTGAATCCCGATCTGAACCCACCTCCAACCCTCCCACTTTAACGGAGGCGGGACAGGGCGGGCAGCCAGCCCACTCCCAGGTGCCGGGCGGTCTATTTAAATGTTATAATGAGGCTGGAAGCCTCTTCTCTAACCTCCATTTTGTGTTTAACTGTAGCTGGTTGGGTTTTACACATGTTGTAAAACCCAGCAGCTACAGCAATGCGAGGACTGCTGGATCCAGGAGGTAACTGCCTTTACGCCTATCTCCTGGATCCAGGGTCCCTGCCTAACCCATCCCCTGTGATCGGAGACCCTCCCCCCAATGAGGCCTCCGATTCCCCCCCACAGGTCACCAATCCCGCCCCCCCCCCCCCAGGCCTCCGATGTCTCCACGAGGCCTCCCCGCTGCACCTCCGGCCACCCCGTGGCCCATTGCCCTGATCTTCGGCAGAGCATTCCCCCCCCCACTGTGCTCCTCCTGGCCCACGATCCTGAGCAAAACCCTCCCCTTGCTCCTCCTGGCCCCCGATCTTCAGCAAACCCCCACACCCCCATCCCCTCCGGCCTGCTATCTTCGGCAGAACAGCCCCCCCACCCCCACGCTCCTCCAGCCCATGATCTTTGGCAGAACAACCCCCCACCCCGTGTTCCTGCCGGGCCGTGATCCTGGTCAGACTCCCCCCGCTGCTGCTCCAGCCAACCCCGGCCCCCACGCGATCCCTCCCTCCCTTCTCTGAGCAGCCTAGCGCCACAGGCCTCCCCACCTGCAGCCAGCCAGCCTCTCAATCTGGCTGGCTGCGGGCGGGAAACAGGGGCTTCCCATGCAAGTCAGGCCTTGCTGTTAAAGTCGGCAGGGCCTGCAGGAAACCCGTTCTCCCGGATTTCCCAACCAACTCGGTGGTGCCCCCTCCCCCCCCACCCCCTGCTGCCCCCATTAAAATTCAGCTCAGAGAGGAGAACTAGAAAACTATTGCCTACTCTCTTAAAACCTCTGCAAGCTGACTGGCTGTATAAGGGAGGAGTGAGCCCTGTGCTCAGATTTAGTTATCACTTGATGTCTTCCCTTTTTTTTAATGTTTCTCATCCTTTAAAGGCTTTGCCATGAGGCTAATTCTTTACCAATCAAAAGGTATGAAAGCTCATTTTCAATCATTATATACTCATTTTAATTTCAAATAAACTTAACTAAATACAAAATGATGTTGATTTGAAACGTGTTCTTTTTTATTAGGGGGTGTTATTGCAATGTCAGGAAATCAAACTGTAGTTTCCAGTGCCAGCAGCAAGCATATGTAGCAGAGCCATATAGTGATAAAGCTCACGTTACACTTTTCCAGAAATGAGGTAGAATTTCCATGGGGGTTTTCCCTGATCTCCCACTGTAACTTTGGCAGAAGATTGGCAGAAATCCTGGAGAAATGGCGGAAATGGCCATTTATGTTGTTTCTCTGGGGTTTCTGCTATCCTTACGCTGAAGTTACGGCGGATGATCGGGAGATATCCTACCCCAACGTGTTTTAACACAAATCTCAGAAAAAAACCCTCTGCTGCGCCAATGTGACATTCAAAGTTTCCACACCAACCATCAGGAAAACCCTCTGAGGCTGCAAATTCAGTGCCAAATTTTAGATGATATATACCCACTAGGAAGTGGAATGCAATGGCCTAAACACCAAGTCAGACTCCTATTCAGTTTCAAATTCCATTTCACATGGGATTCTTATCAGAGAGAGGAAACTCATCAGCCTGGGCTGAGGACAAACAGAAGACCCAAGGTGAAAGTATAAAGGGTTCCTACTTCTGACTTCCTACTCTGAGCAGGAAGTTTGCCTACCAGGAGCACATGTCAGAAATTCAGACATGCACTGTGCACAGTTTTCTGATTATAAATCATGTGCAAGCATGCTCTAATTTTGAATGCAAGGTTGAGACTTGCCACCAGGAGCGTGAAGTCAGAAAATTACCTCTATGGGGGGATTGAAAATCTTCGCTGTTGACCCTGCTGAAGTAAGCAAGGTGAGTGGGAGGTCACTTAATTTGCATACGGGCAGTGTGTGTCCACATCATTACGAACACATCTCCGGTGCACAGGCTGGGAAGTCCAGCTGAGTAGATCAGTTCCAGGGGATTTCTGCCCAACCCCAACAACCCCACTCCCCCTCCCCACCTTTCCCAGCATATCTGGGTCCCAGCCTATTTCATGCTGGAGTTATGGCAGGCGTGTGCCTGAAGGGCCGAGGATTTTCATAATGTCCAAACTCACAATGTCACCTATTCCCTATTACAACTGTACATAATATTACTTATTGCTTGTTGATGTGACAGTTATGTTTCTTTCTGTCAGAGTTGGGGGAATTAGCCAGTGCAGTGTTTGCTGTGAGAAAATAATGGAAATTATTTTTATGTTATACTTCGTACACCATGAGTTGATAATTGATTACGTTATTTTTGTGTAGTGGACATAGAAATAGTTATCATTCAATTAATAATATATTGCAGTATGCTAAGTGTACACTCTGAAATTTATATTGAATTATCTTATTCCTCTACAGAATGTTTTTAGAAACAAGCCAGCACTACCAGAGTACAAGGTTGCAGATGCAAAAAAATCAAAATTCATCCTTTTGCATTACAGCACTTCTAAAGCGTTGTGGGACTGGCTAATATTATTGGCAACGTTTTATGTTGCTGTGACTGTACCATATAATGTTTGTTTTATTGGAATTGATGAAAACTTGCCTTCAGCAAGAAGCACAACAGTTAGTGACATTGCAGTGGAAATCCTGTTCATCATAGGTAAGCAGACAACCCTCTTGTTGATCTCTAATTTAGCTCGCAGTCAGCAGTTATTCATGTATTGTCCATCTCTGAATGAAGGAAGCAACTATGGCTAACCATAACCAATCCAAACAGGATCAATTAATATTAAGACTATCACAATATAATAGTGTACTGAATCTCTCTGATTATACAAGCAGTTTTTCAAATTCTGCTATTAGAATATGAACTCAATTAATTTCATTACAAATGCACAGATTTTCCCATTTTTGATTACAAATACTACCCATTGGCCTGTGGAGTTCACTCTGAAATGACCCTGATTTTTTAGCCATGGTAAAGGATACCATACGCATGTTAAGTGAAAAATACTGACTCCTGAGAGTCAATACAAGCCAGTGGTCTGATCACAAACTGGGAGACCAAAGCGCGAGTCAATTAAAACTATCTTCTGAGCTGTAAGATTAAATTGTAGCCTTGAAATCACACCCAGGTATCTGCTTATTTTTACAATATAAACTTCAAAATTGCAGTTTTCAGTTTGGGGTTAACTTTTGTTTTGCTGACAGAGGCCCTTATGTTATTCACCTATTATACTACACATGGATGGTTTAATGATTGTAGCACAATCACTGCAAGAAATTATATACCTAGGGAATTTTATTCAAAGATAACAGATGGCAGAAATCTTGCTGAATTTTCAAAGTGTATCCAGTCCCTTGTTGATTTCAGATTGCTTGGTTATGCCTCCCATGAATGTGCTAAACCAACCTAGAACTGCATACAGATAGATAGATAGATAGATAGATACACACACACATCTTTGCAATGCTTATGCCTCTGCCTGTATGAGGATGTGATGCAATAAATAGCTCCTGCGTATAAACAAAACGTTACTGAACTTGATGAAGATAATTAATGGCAAGCACATTCAGGATCAACTGATGATCCAGCTACTTGAACAAATATTGTTTAAAAAAAATTAGTTTGGGCATTGAATATTTGTTTTAACTAAATACTCTGTGTAAAAGGCTGGTCAAATATTTAAACAGATAGTTCATTATATAATGTGCTTGCCTTCAGTTATATTTCCTCCTTTCAGGTCAATACAGGTTTCGAGTGTGCAGCACCTCAAGATTACAGTCAGGTTATCAATCTAACTAAATGAGAGGAGAGACTACCTGATGCAGGTAGACTCACACCATTCAAAATGTTTACTGGATGCAGTGTAATTTCGACCCGGCGCAAAATGTGCTGCTGTCAGGAATGAAATTTGGTGGCGGACTAATTACAGTGAAAGCAAAATTTAAAAAAAACAAATTGGGGAATATTTGTTAGCTGAATTAGGATTAAGTGATGTAATATAAAAATACAACTGAATCATCTCTTGATGGCTTCAAAGAATATTTATATAAAATGCTTTTAGGAAAATAGTGAATAATTAACAATTATTAAGTGCTTATATGAAAACATGGGCCTGAGTCTCAGAAATGGTTCTGCAGTTTGTAGCTGTTCCATGTGTGTAAATCACTCAGTGAATATCAGAGCTGTCGGTTACAAAGCTCTAACCTTGTACACCGAAGAACCATTTGGTATTTTTTAATATCCGATTAATGTGTGATGCCAATTAGATTACCTCAGGGAACTTTATTGAATCCTTACCTATGCTCTGAAGAAGCAGTAGACTTTGATATTCATTGTTCTCACCTAATTAATATCATTGGGTAATGTTTTAAGCCAATATAGGCCTTAACAGGGGAGCTTTAATTTCATTGTGTGAATAAATAAAGGAGCTACGATCCTTGGTATCATCTCTGTGTGTTGCCTTAACCGTAATAATCCAAATGAATAAAAATCATATTTTAGAAACTTTTGTTCAAATACTGCATCATCTCATGCAGCCTCACACATGACACTTCTTCACTTCACATCGCTCTATCATCACTTGTTAATTACTTTTTTGCTACTTTTGTACGATTAGCTTCAGATCTAAGCTAGTTTTGGCGTTTTTATCCACTAGAACTGACCAGACTAACCTAGAACTGCCTGTTAAAATTAATCCCTTGCTGTTAGCTAGTTGTACAGCATGTTGAGGGCATCAGGAGGTTTAATTTAAATATACTGGGGTGGAGTTTCCACTAGATTGCCCTGGTTTTTCCAGCGCAATTCGCCTGAAATCGGCCAAACTAGAGCAACGATCGAGGAATTTCAAGTGCAAGTTACGTCCAGCCCAAATCGAGTTTCCACGATCTGTTGCACTGGTTTAAATTACATTGGAAGCTGGCCCCGCCCACAAAACTGGCCACACCCCCAGGCGGAATTAATCACCATCGCAAGCTTCCGCTAATTGCGTCTGTTTGCAGCCCTTTGAGGAGGCTCTCAAAATTAAGCTGCTTTTTTTAGGCATCGGGGCACTAATAGGCATTTATTGAAAGTTTTTGAATACTAAAAAATATTTAATTTACTAAGAAGCTGACTACTGTACACCAATGAAACTAATAAATGGTTCGGTTTAGTTTTTTTCCTTAAGTCATTTTCAGTTATTCAAAATCGGGTTACTTACAGGTGGTGGATGGGAACACTGATTAAAAATGCTTATTTTTTGTATTAAACCCATTTTCAGCTGTATTAATAAAACCGCACCAGGTTACCACTCTTAACTGCATCAAGGAATATTTTTAATACAAGGGGAAAAAATAAATAATTACGTTCTAAAACGTTGCCGGATGGCACTGGTTCATTTTACACTTTTGATTATGTAAATGAGTTTGAGCGGAAACTTGAACGATAACTTCATTTCGGAAAACTAGCTCAATTTTGAGCACACTTTGCGCCCAGATTGCCGATTGCGTCGAAAGTGGAAACTCTATCCCCATTAGTATACTATTACAATATTCTAATGTCTCCGCTAATTCATGAAGCAAGTCAAAGTAGAGTCAGTGATTGATCTTGGTTCCTATTAAATTTCTACTACTGTCACATGCAATTATCCACTAAAGTGTTCTGATATTTTCACTAAAACAGGTTTGTGCGTTAAGGGGTAAATTTTCCGAGTGTTACCTTGCCCACCACCAACATGCATCAGAAAATCATGAGCAATGCACCCAATATTTTCTGATGCACGTTGGTGGCAGATGAGGTAACAAGCTACAAGTGCAGACACAGAATAAATTAGGGTAAAATATATTCCATGGTAACGTTGCTAGCTGTCGTATTAGTTTTGAGACTCAGGTCCCATGAACTCTGCTGTTATATACAATAGTAAAAGCTCTTTTGCCTAACAAGCTTTCCATTTTTCTCCACCCATTTCTTGCCTTTTAATATCCCTTAATCGTTTCTCTTTCCTGAAGCACGTCTTGTTGTCTCAAACCTATTTGCACTATTCAGTGGCCTTTCTTGGTAACTTAGTCCATAAGTCTCTTACCCTTTCTGTAAACCAGTTCTGCCTGACTCACTTCCCTTCTTACTTCTAAATTCTTAAATTTTTAAAACAAAAGCAGAAAATGCTGTAAACACTCAGCAGGCCAGGCAGCATCTATATGAGAGAAACAGAGTTATCGTTACAGGTCGATGAGCTTTCATTAGAATAGGAAGATGTCAGGGATGAACAGCTTTTAAGCAAATACAGAATCAATGAAAAATGGGGGCAGAGAAAGAACAAAAGGGAAAAGGTCTGTGATAGAGTGGATTGGAAGGCAGGAGTGATTAAATGATAAAAGGGATGATGGTGTAAGGTAATAGGTGAAAATTGGCCAAGTACAGAAACAAAAGATGGGTCCAGAGGAGGCGTAAATGGTGCAGCAGAATAGCAGAGGAAGAAGGGAGCATGGAAAATCAGGCAAAGCGGAGAAGGTTCCCGTCACTCAGGAATGTAGTGGAAAAAAGGAAAAAAGATTCCAGTGGTGTGGACCATCCTGCTGGCTGATCGGAGATCCCCACCCCATATACCATCTCACACCTCCTCCACTCCCAATGGCTCTGGTGCAGCCATCCTCCACCTGCTGTCCAAGAGAAAATTGGAGCAATGGTTATGATCTAAAGTTGTTAAATTCAATGTTAAGGCCAGCAGGTTATAAAGTGCGTAGTAGAAAGATGAATTTTTTCCAGCATCAACAGTATTTTGCTTTTGTTTTAGTCTTACATTTTTAACGTGCACCCTGATATTAGAACCCATTACAACCTTTAGTGTTGGCTACCTTATAAAGTGAACTTTGTTTCTGTGGCGTGTACAGTGGTCCAAGATAATATCAAAGTCTTAGAAAAAAATGTTTCAACAATAAATTCCTATTATACAAAACAGACCGTAACATAATTTTCAAAGGCTATTTTCAGGGAATTTATATTTGCAAATTATGGAATTTAAAGATTATTGTCATGACTAGACACACATGAGACACACCATCTAAAATAACGTAGTTAATAATATTTATAAAACAGTAATGAGTGAAAAAAATTGGCCAAAAATTCTGAATATCCATTAAAAGTCGACTGTTTTTACCTTTAGTGCAGTCATTAGCAAAAGACCACACAAATAGATTGAAAGATCCCAGACAACATTATACACATCGTTATATCTGTAATTTATAGTTTCTTATCTACGACAGAGCTACTATAGAATTTAGCAGGTCAAATAATGAAATGTGCGAGTTGCTAGCACCTTGCTGTGGAGTTAAGTCACATTGCCTCTCCTGTGATGGCTAGTTTATGACACTCCTCCCTCAAGCCATAAAACTTGTACACTGCAGTTGGGTTTTCAAGCTTTGCAGTGTTACTTCCATAGATACAGCCTACTTATTCATGCACCTGATAACCTTGAGATTACACCGTGCATACAAATGGTTAACACATTTTAATAGAGGTGGTAATCCACTTCAAATAAATAATTGTTTCTTAAATTTTATTTCTGTGGAATTTCCAATAAATAATTTTGTTTACAAAGACAGTCAGAAAATCCACATATAATTGTATTGCATTTTCATGTAAGCCTAATAAAATAATCTACAATACATTTCCTAACTGTTTTAACTGCTTTATGTCAAACAGATATTGTTTTGAATTTTCGAACAACATATGTCAGCAAGTCTGGTCAAGTTATATTTGAAGCTCGATCTATTTGTATTCATTATGTAACAACATGGTTTATCATCGATTTAGTAGCTGCGCTTCCTTTTGATCTTCTCTATGCTTTCAATGTCAATGTGGTAAGTACAGTACTCACTTTTATTTGAGTCTTTTTTAATATCTTATTTATTGTTACATTAATGTGTTTCTCCCTGACACTGGCCTTCAATGCTATCCTTAAGTCTCACATCTTTAAGGTCAGATGTAAGGGTTAACAAATGTATTGTCATTACTGGAAATTCGTTAAGCATAATCTATATTTTATTATGCAGAAATTTGGTGCCAGTATTTGTCATAACCTTAAGGTTTAAAATGTTTCAGTTGCTAATGGCAGAATTTTTCCTGCTTTATGAGATTTTATCACTTACAAAATTATAGTTTTCTGTAAATAGAAATTATGACGGGTTACTCTATAATTCAAACAAAATCATAACTGCTACAAAATGCCCATTAAAATTTATCAGTGAATATATGATAAGAAACCATGATTTTGAGTAATGTTCGAAATCTTTTGTTCTGCAATAGTAATATATTTTTGCTGGTTTAGGGCTGAAGTTATACTATAATTCTTAAAATGAAAGGTGCTAATAGTAAATAAAATGAAGACAGTATGTAGGATATCAAATATGAAGCGAAATGGCTGATTACTGAAACAATGAAAAGAACATAGAATGTAAGAAAGTGTGGAACAAGAAATAGACATTTATCCCATTGAAGCCCTTCTTCCAGTGGGCCGTGTACAATTTGTACTTTCATGGATTTTCTCTAATTTACCTAATCTGCCAAATGCATAATTACATATAGCACTTTCAAAAAGAGAAACATTCCTCCCTGAACTTGAGGACAATTGAGCAAAAAAAACTCTGGAGTACTGATCTAACATTATTGAACTCAGACCTGTTGCATTGGAAAAGTGATATTTCTACAGCCAGGATAAGTGAGCAGCTATTCCATGTCACAGCATGTCACTGAATATTAAATCATATATTTCTGAATTCATTGTAAGGACAAAGAATGAGAAATGCACATTCAGTCCATTTATACAAGGCTTGTTTCAGAATACAAGGTGATGATTTTGCATCCTTTTCAACCTCGCAACTATATCCCTGTGCCCATGCTGAGTCAGCAACTGATTCGGATCCCCTTTTCGATACTTCAGCTGACGGAGCTAAGTAACAATCTGTTCCATGTCAATGAGTGTGAAGATGTTATTACCTTCCATTAAATACATTTTTTCATGCTCACCTCCAATCTTGCCACCGCCCCACTCTGCCCCAAACTAAACGTCCCCTCCCTCCAGCTCCTCCGCCCTTTCTGGAGCCCTGGTTTTCTGAGGCTCTGTTGGTGGTGCAGAACCTTACAGGTGAAGGGTAGAGAGAGGAAAATCGAGCCCGCTAACTTGCAGGCCCAAGTTGCAGCACTCTTAATTTTCCAATGAGCGATTTTGGGCTGAACAATGGGTCAAAAATTATATTTGCATATCATAGAAATTTACGGCACAGAAGGAGGCCATTTGGCCCATCGTGTCTGTGCTGACCAGAAAAGAACTATCCAGCCTAATCCCACTTTCCAGCTCTTGGTCCATAGTCTTGTAGGTTATGGCATTTCAAATGCACACCAAGCACTTTTTAAATGTGATGGGGGTTTCTGCCTCTACCACCCTTTCAGGCAGTGAGTTTCAGACCCCCACCGCTCTCTGGGTGAAAAATGTTCTCCTCAACTCCCTTCTCATCCTTCTACCAATTATTTTAAATCTATGCCCCCCGGGTTATTGAAATATGTAAATTATTTAGGTCAAGTGCCACACTGAACTTCATGAGTTCGAGCAAGACAAGTCGCCAATTATAAAATGGACACATGGCAGGGAAAACAGCCTGGTCTGCATTATAGATGTAACCAATGGAAGCCATCAGGGTTTCACCTGTCAATCCTAACGAATGTAAGTACAAGAAGAGGAACCACTCCATAACAATGCAGGCAGGGATATTGGTGCAGAATTCATTGGCTAAGAACTACTTTCAACACTGGACCCTTCCTATCACTGATCTGCATTGTCTTCCCAAAGAGCTCCTGAACATTGTTGCCTCCAAGAACATACACCATTCATCACCTTTCCACAACCTTACTCAACAAGATGCAACATAGATCGATTTAAGGGGAAAGTTAGATAAGTACATAAGGGAGAAAGAAATATGAGGATATGCTGACAGCATTAGATGGAGTAGGGTGGAAGGAGGCTCGTGTGGAGCATAAACACCGGCAGAGACCGGTTAGGCCTGACGGCCTGTTTCTGTGCTGTAAATTCTATGTAACAAATACTGTGTATATAAAAGAGAAATAAAAAGATCCACATTTATAAATGCCATTAATATTGCAAATGTGCTCGAAACCCTATACTTTGGTGTAGCAACAGAAAATGCTGGAAACACTCAGCAGGCCAGGCAGCATCCGTGGAGAGAGAAACAGAGTTAACGTTTCAGGTCTGGGACCCTTCATCAGAACTGGAAAAAGCTGGAGATGTAACAGATATTAAGCAGGTGCAGAGACAGGGGGGTGCGGTTAGGAGGGGAGGAAGGAATAGAAAGAATACCCTGTGCTTTTGTAAGAGGCAGGAAAGATAAAATGTTGCAAATGGGAATGGCAAAAATCATACTGCATGAAAAATGGGGGCAGGGATAATTATCTGAAATTGTTGAACTCAACGTTGAGTCCAGCAGGCTGCAAAGTGCCCAATCGAAAGATGAGGTGCTGTTCCTCGAGCTTACGTTGAGCTTCATTGCAGCAATGCAATAGCCCGAGGTCAGAGAGATCAGAGTGGGAGTGAAGCAGTGAATTAAAGTGACAGGCGACCGGAAGCTCAGGGTCACCTGTACGGACTGAACGGAGGTGTTCCGCAAAGCGGTCACCCAATCTGCGTTTGGTCTCCCCAATGTAGAGGAGACCGCATCGTGAGCAGCGAATACAGTATAGGAACAGCACCTCATCTTTCGATTGGGCACTTTGCAGCCTGCCGGACTCGACGTTCAGTTTAACAATTTCAGATAATTATCTCTGCCCCCATTTTTCATGCAATATGATTTTTGCCATTCCCATTTGCAACATTTTATCTTTCCTGCCTCTTACAAAAGCACAGGGTGTTCTTTCTATTCCTTCCTCCCCTCCTAACCCCCCCCCCCCACCCTTGTCTCTGCACCTGCTTAATATCTGTTACATCTCCAGCTTTTTCCAGTTCTGATGAAGGGTCCCAGAACTGAAACGTTAACTCTGTTTCTCTCTCCACAGATGCTGCCTGGCCTGCTGAGTATTTCCAGCATTTTCTGTTGTTATTTCAGATTTCCAGCATCCGCAGTATTTTGCTATTACATACCTATACTTTGGTGTCCTACTTCTCAATCTAAGGCTGTGACGAAGGGTTTCCTGAGCGGGATGGGCGGGGTGGGGGGGAGGCACAATTGCGCTGGATGGTTGATGTTAGATGGTGTGGCCCTGTTGGAATGGTACGGGCCTAGAATTCCTAGCTGCAGGGTCATGTAGTGTTCATACAGCAACTGACAGCACATTTGGACAACACAGTAGCTGCCAACACTTGCCCACTCTCAGGTACTTCCTCAATCCTTTGAGAAGCCAAGCTGGAATGGGAGAACGTACAGTCACCTTTAGAGGAACTTGATTCATCTGAGTTTTCTGGTGTTAGGAACCACAGTGGATGACATGCAATCTGCCTGAGAGCAGTCTGGAGGACACCTGCAATGTTGTCAAAGCTCTTTCCAAATAATCTTCAAGTCTGTCTTTCCAAATAACCCTTCACAGTGTCAGCTGTGGCTCAGTTGGCAGCACCCTTGCCTCTGAGTCAGCAGGTTGTAGGTATAAGTCCCACTTCAGAGACTTGAGCACAAAAATCTAGGCTGACACTCCAGTGCAGTACTGAGGGTGTGCTGCACTGTCAGAGGTGCCGTTTTTCAGATGAGACGTTAAACCGAGGCCCCATCTGCTCTCTCAGGTGGACGTAAAAGATCCCATGGCACTATTTCAAAGAAGAGCAGGGGCATTATCCCTGGTGTCCTGGCCAATATTTATCCTTCAACCAACATCGCTAAAACATTCTGGTCATTATCACATTGCTGTTTGTGGGAGCTTGCTGTGCGCAAATTGGCTGCCGCATTTCCTACATTACAACGTTGACTACACTTCAAAAAGTACTTCATTGGCTGTAAAGCAGAAATAGACTTGTGTGACTGAATATTCTAGGTTTTTATGGTACCAGTCATAGCATTTGAGAGAGACCCATGTTCTGCAATTATTCCCTCATTGTTAGGAGCTCCTCTGCAGATAGCCCTGAAGATACTAATCACACCAATGGCACTCTGCAACTGAATAAATCTCTCCCATGTGACTGTAGCTGTGTCAGAGTTGCGATGCTGTCTGTCCTCCACCAACTGCTGTAATTCTTCCTCATCGATTGATGTTGTTGTGGAATGAATTGGAAACACTCTTACCCATAGATGTGTGCATCGCTAGAGAATATTATACATGAAAATAATAGAAGAGTGGGTATTGAAACTGAAAAATCAGCAAAGCCAAGTTTTTAATCTCATGGTCTTCAAATATATGATATTTCTATTAAAATCAGTTGCACAGTTGCAATCAATAGATAGCTGTGCCCCAACAGTAACCCAGTGCCATCATTTAAAACAGTAAAAGCTGCATTGACAGAAATCAGTGTTCTAGTCTGATTCAATTTGGAGGGTCTTGTGTATGTAGAAATTCAATGGCTCATGCTTCCGCAAGAAAATGAAGTCTGGCTGGTGTTCAAATGGCAGTGCTGTCTCTTTATTACCTATTTCTAAATTCATTACAGAAAGCGTCAGGTTTGCAGACTCCTTCTGTGGTCTAGTCTGCGTTAGTCACTGCTGTAACAATGAAAAGACGTCATGAATAATAATTGTTTTTTTGCAATATAATAACTTTGTTAGTGGTTTTCAAAAACTATCTTTATGTCTATGATGGTAAATTGGCTTATTTATGGATTGTACTGCTTCAAAATACTTGCTCGGCACTTGCATCTCAAATGGCAACTGTTTAGTTTTCTGACGGGAAGGCTGTGCAAGGGTCTGAATCTGATGTTATGCGATGTTTTCAGTCATTAAAGTGACTCGGGAAGCTGATCCAGCATACTTTAAGGTATTGTCCTGCAGTGTTGAGTCACAATAGCGAGTGACCGGCTCGTCTGACAGTGGTAGCAGGAAGGCACGGACGATTTTAATGGCTGAGCCTCATTAACATACAGCTTGCCGAGTTCCCAACCATAAAAGCCAGGAAGTTAATGGGAAGCGGCTGCCCAGCCGTTAAAATTGGGCGGCTTGGAGGCTGTTTCCGGGGAATCAAGCGAACGGCCCTCGACACATGCGAAGTATATCAGACGGGTCGAGCGGGGGATTCACGGTCAGGGATCGCGGGGCTGGGGAGGCCTAAGGCTTCTTTCCCGGGCCCGGAAGAGCAGGAGTGTTCCTCATGGCCACAAGAAACCTGAAAATAAATTTAGGAAGCTTGCCTTACTGTGCCACCTCTGGCCCTCAGCAGGTTTGGGAAATGATGGGATTTTTTTTTTACGGGAACCACCTTTTAGGCCTCATGTAAAAATAGCAGTCAGGCCCCGATGACCTCATTGGAGCCCAATCAGCTTATTTAAAGAAGGATCTCACTGGCAGTCGGCCAAATTGGGGCAGGAATGGAGTGAGCAAGTGCCCTGCTTCATTTTAACTGTTCCCCTCCCCGGTTTCTGCTGGTTGAGGGATAAATATTGGCCAGGACACCGGGGAGAGCTCTCCTGCTCTTCTTCGAAATAGTGCCGTTGGATCTTTACATCCACACGAGAGGGCAGACGGGGCCTCAGTTTAATGTCACATCCAAAAGACGGCATCGCCGATAGTGCAGCTCTCCCTTGGTACAGATTTTGTGCTCAATGAGTGTAGGGATACAGCAAATATCTTGCTGACAAGATGTCTCCCTATTAAAGAAGGTACACCTTATTACCAATATTTCCTCCAACTAAATGTTGAGAAGACTGAAGCCATTGTCTTCAGTCCCCGCCACAAACTGTTCCCTAGCCTCCGACTCCATCCCTCTCCCTGGCAACTGTCTGAGGCTGAACCAGACTGTTCGCAATCTTGGTGTCATAATTGACTCCGAAATGAACTTCCGGCCACATATCAGTGTCATCACTAAGACTGCCTATTTCCATTTCCGGAACTGCGCTCGACTCCTGCCTCAGCTCATCTGCTGCTGAAACCCTCATCCATGCCTTTGTTACCTCTAGACTAGACAATTCCAACACACTCCTGGCTGGCCTCCCACGTTCTACCCTCCATAAACTTGAGGTCATCCAAAACTCTGCTGTCCAAACTTACTGTGCTCTTTGACCTACATTAGCTCCCGGTTAGCAACGTATCGATTTTAAAATTGTTTTCAAATCCTTCCATGGCCTCACCTCTCCCTATCTCTGTAATCTCCTCTGGTCCTACAACCCTCTGAGAAATTTGCACTTCTCCAATTCTGGCCACTTGAGCATTCCCAATTTGAATCGCTCCTCCATTGGCAGCCGTGCCTTCAGCTGCCTAGGCCCTAAGCTTGAATTCCCTCCCTAAATCTTTCCGCCTCTCTACCTCTCTTTCGTCATTTAAGACGCTTCTTAAAACCTACCATCTGCCCTAATATCTCCTTATGTGGTTCGGTGTCAAATTTTGTTTGATTACACTCCTGTGAAGCACCTTGGGACGTTTTACTACGTTAAAAGTGCTATATAAATAGTTATTGTTGTTGTTGTTGTTATACAGTAATTAGTCTGATTGTGTGAAGCAAAAGTTAAAATGAGCAAATAACAGTCAGCTTTCTCTAAAGAATTTACGCTGTGAAACTGTCAACTGGATTGTTGAATGTCAGCCATTTCCTTAAAATATCATTCTTAACCAGCAAGATAAAGCAATGTACTTCACCTCGAACCTACACATTGACAGGTTTTAAATTTGTTTCCCAGCCAACTAATACCCCTTCAGTTAGCTAGAGAATAAAGTCAGAAACATCAGTACAATCTGAAACCCCAGTCTGGTGAATCAGGTCTGATCAAGCTTAGTGCGGAAGGACTGACACATTTGTACTGTATTCAAACTGAGTAGGTTCCCTTAAGTGACATCACTCTCTGAGCTGATGTCTGGCACATGGCAGCAGAAAAAGACTGTGATGCCAAGAGGTCTGAAGGCTGAACAAGAAACTGTCGAGAGTGCTAACACCAGCTCCAGGGTTACGCTGTTGTGTTTTGAAGTTTGTTACCATTGATATGGGCTGTTTAAAGTGCTTCAAAAGCTTAAACTCAGAGATGACAAAGGAGGAAACATTTTATTTCACAAGTCCCACTGTGAAACAATTAGAATGACTTGTTATTTACAATTATTTATGCTCAGAATCTAAGAATTGTACAGTTTTCTGAGTTCAACAACATCCATAAATTGGTATAAGTGTAAGAAATTATATGAAAGCTTCACACAGCAACAATAGTAACAAATCTTTGTTCCTTACTACTTGATGGTTGATCAGATGGTAATATACAGACTGAGAACACATGAGTGAAGTAAGAAGAGTATTTATTTACACATCAGCATAAGTTCTTCTCAATAATTACTAGTGAGGGAGTCACACAGAAACGATGGTTTGACAAATGATTTCTACTGTTTTGCAGCAAAATAGTGAAATTATTTTCCAAAACAAAAAGCCATTGCATTGCGAAAACAACTCAATAAGGTAATAACCAATGTTCCCCCTCATTTTTGGGGGTATGCGGCCCATTCACAGTTTTGCGCAAGTTTAACAGACTGCCTTGGGCTGCGCAGGACTGGCAGACAGCTGCATGGCCGAGCAGCTTAAAGGGAACGTTGGTAATGACCCCTCTTTAAAAACCAGCATTAATTTTCGACTTGCACTAAATGATCCTGAATTAGTAAAAAGCTAGGGGAAGAAATTAAAAACAGAATCCCTTGAAGCTATTTTGTTTGGCGAAATGCCTGTGGGCAGAAAGTTGTAGTCAACAGATTTGGATCTCCTTGGAGACCAGTGCTGTCCCGTAGGAATTGGTGTTAGGACCTTTGCTATTTAATAATTTCATTAATGATTTAGATGTAGGTGTTGGGGAAATGATTCACAAGTTTGTGGACCAGACCAAGATGTGTGCGAGTGTTAATGCTGAAGAGGATGCTTGACTACTGGAAGCAGATCTTGATGTGTTGGAAGAATGGGCCCGTGTTTGGCAAATGATGCTTAATTAGAAAAGAGTAGTGTTCTGCGCATGGACAGATCCAATGCCGAAGATCTGGGTGTTTTAGTACATCACTCTTTAAAGGTTCATGACTTATGCTGTGAAGCAAGGGCCCAAGCAAACAGGTTGTGTACACAGGACAATTCACTTTAAAACAAAACATACTATTCCGGCCTTGTGCAAAACCTTGCTTCGGCCTCAATTAGAATACTGTGTCCCGTATTGGTCTCATCCAATGGTGTGGGATATTGAGACTCTGGTGCAGAGGTGGGCCACAAGATTTATTCTCAGTTTAAAACACCTTAGTTTCCAGGATAGGGTCAGAGAGCTGGATCTTTATACTGTAGAAAAGCATAGATGCAGGAGTAACTTGATCTGTCTGTCCTTTTCGTATGTTTGGACTGGATTTTGTGGAAATAAGGAGGAAATATTCTTGTACAGCAGCACAGATTATCGCATTGATCCTATAGACCAGTAGTTCTCAAACTTTTTTGGTTGAAGCACCCCTTTTCAAATGGATTAGTAATCACTGACCCGCCCCCCATCTAAATTATAATTCTATATAATACTCAGAATAGGAAAGTGCTGCATGTAAAGAGTGTTTTAATAATGCTTTTAGAAAACAGGTATTTACTTACAGATATCAGTGAGATGGGTGTGTCTGCCTCTCACTGCAGCTCTACCTGGCGATCTTCACGCTGCTCTCAGCTCCCCTCCTACATGAGACAGGACCGTGGATCCCAGTTTGAGAATCACTGCTATAAACAAACCACCAATGGGTGCTGTAAAATAGGCAATAAGCATCCAGTATTGTAACTTGCCCTCCCTATGGTGTCAAAAAAACGTGAACTTGCTTTCTTGAGCAGTCACATCACTGATCACAGGCTAGCTTGCTATCAATGGGTACTTGGACCAGGAAGAATACTTGGCTGCACTTCTCGCAAGTGAGTTTGCCGTGATTCTTAAAGCTCTTTACAAGTCCTAGGAGAGGTTTTCACTTGAGATGTAGCAGCTCTTTTGACAATTGATAATGCCCAATTGGCAGCTTTCCTTTATTCTTCTCCTAAACTATACTTTGACATATGTGGGAGACTGAATTCATTTTCATTAGCTGGGGGTTGTTGTCTTCAAGTACCTCAGTATTCAAATTATTAGCTGCCAATATCTGTTTGAATCAGTTTTTAAAGTGCTTACTATTTTATTGTGTATCATATTGCAGAGTGCCTATTTCAATGCTTCCTCACTAGAAATGTTTTCTTTCTCAATGGACGGAGGGCAGGTTAAAAACATGTGAGGAACATGATATGAGTACAGATTCCCACGAAGAGATGGAGAAACTAGCTGGGTTAAAATATCTTGGAAGTGATTTTGGGCATCAAGACACGTTAAACAGTTGTGCACCAGGAGGGCGCCTGGGATATAATTTTCACGACCAGAGGAGGTCATCGACCTGAAACGTTAACTCCGTTTCTCTCTCTGCAGATGCTGCCTGACTTGCTGAGTGTTTCCAGCATTTTCTGTTTTTATTTCAGATTTCCAGCATCGGCAGTATTTTGCTTTTGTTAATAAAAGGACTTGAATGGTATTGGTTCAAGGTTGGCACCATTGTTATAACGTTTGGTCTCAATGAGACCCATAGCTGTGGTAAAGGATCCCTTTTTATCAATCACAATTTGAGTGTTAATGAGTGTTACATCCCCTTAATTGGCTAAACAGGTATTAATTTGTTGGCGTTAAATATTTACTACCATGTTAATCCTTGGTTGGAATATGCAAACTGGTGTTTCTATCACCCAAAGCAGCCTTCACACTTGAACTGCCACTTCCCACGTGATCAAAGTCATTAAGTTATTAACAATGCATATATAGACACTTTTATACAAATAGGAGGAAGTACTCAAAGCCCTGCATGCATCCTATTTCTTCAGGAATGTGGGGATATTATTTCTGAGTGTGGAAACCATTTGACACTGACTTTTTAACCGATTGATCGATTTTTGCTGCTTTGTGCAGCAAAGTCGTTTTGAGTAGGAATTTATTTTCTCTCCTACAATGTTAGCATGATACATAAACCAAGTTTCCAAAGTTCAACAATGTGTGTAATCTGATTGAGAAACAATATCATCCTAATTCTTACAAACTGGAATTATTATTCTCAGGCTTTGGCATCTTGTCTCGGTGAAGGGCTGCTGTTTCACACCAGCCTCCTGCAGTTAGGGCAGTTAAATGTCAAGCATTATGAGACTTGAATGAATGTGATTGGTGGGTGACCTTTCCTCAACATCTCTCCACTTATCAAATTTGGGTATACAGTAATGTTCGGAATTGCAAGATGTCACTGGCATAAACTAAAAGGCTTCCTCTGTAGGATGTTTATCCTACTTTCAAGAGATGCAATTTTAGTGATAATAAGCATCAGTTTTCCTGTTCCCCCAGCAGTCTCTCTTTTCCAAAAGACAAGACATTTTTTTATTAAGTGATAATATCCATTTGGTCATAGGTTTCCATTAAACCACCACTCCCTTGGAGTCTGAGAATGGATATAAAATTGCCTTTGATGTGCATTAAAGGGCATTGTTAAGGTGGTGCAGCTGTGAAAAATACCCTTGATACATAAACAGGGAATGCCTACTTGGAGAAAGCCAAAAAGCAGTTCAGAATGTTAGGGCTCTGGTTTAAGAAAAGGAAAGGAAAGGAAATTGAGGGAGATGTGACACAAGTTTTTTTAATTCTAACCGTGTTAGATGAGGTAGATGTAAATGACCATTGTTCAGCTCTGTGGAACTATCCTCACACGGTTCCATTCCTACCTGTTGTAACAAAGCCTGAGCATCTCCAACAATGGCATCTCTCCTTGCCCCCTCATAGTCACCGATGTATTCCCACATAATGGCCGCGATTTCGACAGGCGTGGCGAGTCCGGTGCGGCCAGAGCAGACAGCAGTCTTAAACTCTGCACCCGTCTTTATCCCACCTCCTCCAAGTGATTTTGCCCTGATTGGGCATGTTAAGCCCACCCTGGGAAGTTCCCGGCCAATTAAAAGGAAGCGGGTCTGATGATGTCATCTGATGATGCGTCATCAGCCGGTTTCCTTAAAGGGACCATGTCCACATTCATTTTAACAGTTGTGCTGTCAGTGTTCTGAAGCATTGAGGTGCTGCAAACACTGACGAGCACTGCACAAAGGTGCACGACTGCACCCAGGCTCTCCCATGACTCCTTCCATATGCTTATGGAGGGAGTCACAGCACGCAGGGAGGTTCTCTTCCCTTCCAATGGGCAGAAGACACCTCCCCAGGAGACCAACGCAGTCTGATTACACATTGCACAGGAGGGCACAAGCAGGGGTGTCGTCAGGAGGACCAGGCTGCAGTGGCACAACCTTTCAATGATCTCAGTGGAGCCAAGCCACACTCAACCTCATCCTGCTGTGCCACTCATCACATCCACATCCACATCAATCTGCCTTCCCTAACCTACTCCTGCACATCTTTACTCACACCAACTTACCTTGCACCTCCACCCATCCCACTATCTATATTATATAACTTCCCCATCTCACTAGCCACCCCTCACACTCACCCTCATCCTACTGCAAGCATACCAACTAAGAACACACAAGGGTAGGCACTTGGGCGGTTTAGCCAATGTTCATGTGAAGTCTCTGGTAATGTGCTGCTAAACATTGAAATCTTTATTTTGAACACTTTGCGTTCTTGGACAGATTTGTGTGCACCTTTGGAAGTGGCTTAGTGAGTTGCAGTGAATGGTGAGACATAACGTCCTGCCCCCACAATGGTAATGAGTGTGAAAGGAATGGCTTGGACATTGTAGGGATGCTTTATGGTGCTGGTGTGGGGTGGTGCCACCCTGGTGCATCATGTGGCAGCCAGGGTGTACAGTGTTAAGTAAAGCAAATCTGGACATGGTGAGGCCATCGCTGGCGTCCTGGGCAGCAATGTACATGGGTGATGATGCCCTGTGTCCTGTGCAACATCAGTTGATCGTGAGAAGTTTGGTGTGGATGTTGGTGCTGCTGGTATGCCTGGTGATGCTGGTGTTGGGGCTGATCGTGTTGGGATTCTGAGGACCAGGGTGAGATTTTTTCAAGGGCACCGATGCTGATGGAATAGATGGCAGGTGAGTTTGAGATGACAGAAGTAATCTGTCAATGTTGAGATAGGTTGCTCCAAGGAGGTGACAGTGGATAGAGAGATTACTGCAAACACTTCAAAAATGCATAAAGCTTAAAAGTGGGTTCCAAATCATTAATGTTCCAGCTTCTAAGATTGGGGAGTGAACAGCCGTGAAATGGTAGGTTTTAGACCACTTTTGTAGCTTTCACCTATTCACAGCAATCCACAGTCATTGAGAACCCAACATACTTACCTGACATGATAGCCGCTCTCTGGGAACCTCATTAAAAACCTGGTAAAATGGTAAGTACATGGGAAAATGGTTCTGAACTAAGCTTTAAACTATCTAGATTGGCTGACCCGCCACTTTGTGTCGGGTCTGTTCAGGGATGACAGACCCGACACTTGGGAAACTGACAAGGAAGTGGGTTTACAGCAGGATACCGACCCGCTGTCAATCTTTGTGTTTTTGACAGCAGACCCACCTCCAAACCCGCATTCTGAATGCCGGTAAAATTCTGGTCATATATCTGTAGTCCACTCCTCTTCCTCCTCCACATGTTGCCTCATGGTGACACCATCTACAGGGAATGGGTCAGCTTCCAAATGTATGCTGACAACACCCATTTCTACCTCATCATGACTTCCCTCAACCACCTCTGTGCTGTTAGACTATCTGTATGACATCAAGCCATTGATGAGTCTAAATTTCCTCCAAAGCTGAATATCAGGAATACAAAAACCATTGTTTTCAGTCACATCATAAATTCCACTCTTGCCACTGAGTCCTTCTCCTTCCTTGGCTACTCTAAGGCTGAATCAAACCATGCAAAATCATAGGGGGAATAATTTGTCCCCTTAGAGCACCCCGTTAGCGCCAGCAGATGCCACTAATGAAGCACTAGAGCAGTATCGCTGGGGCGAGGCGAATCCAGCACCACACGCCAAATCCCCCCATAGCACCACCAATAAGAGTTATCATCGGGAACGTCAAAGCCAAGTGGATTGTGACATCAGTGAGTGTGCAACGCTCACTGTCTGTCCGATCTGCTAAATTGATTGTCGCCATCTACCTTAGCGCCTGGAGTAAACACTGGCAGGGAAAGCTGGCGTGAAGCACCAGGGACGTTATTTAAAGGGATCATCAGTAATGACTTGTAGCTGTCAGGTTAGTGTAGTTTCAGTGGTTTCTTGTCAGTTTCACATACTCCAACAGCATCATTCAATCATTTCAAGGCTCTTTTGTGGCAACTAAAAAGTAGCTACATATATTTTTCAAAGAATCAAACAGCTACACTTGGTAACATTAATGGGGGCTGTACTGACAGTCAATCTTGTTCTCCAGGATCTACGGTGGAGGGAGCGCAGGCAGCGAGAAAGACTGGAACATGTGCTCAGAGGGTGGAGGAGGGCCATTGGGGCTCTCAACTGGAGGCCTTACCCTCCGAGGGTGCGAGAGCACTTCTTCTACCTCCAATTAAGCAACGAGCAGTGTATTAAAAGGCTGCACTTCATATAGAAACATAGAAACATAGGAGATAGGAGCAGGAGTAGGCCATTCGGTCCCTCGAGCCTGCTCCGCCATTTAATGAGATCATGGCTGATCATTCAAATTCAGTACCCTGACCCTGCTTTCTCCCCATATCCCTTGATCCCTTTAGCCTTAAGAAATATATCTAACTCCTTCTTGAATATATTTAATGAATTGGCCTCAACTGCCTTTTGTGATAGAGAATTCCACAGGTTTACCACTCTCTGGGTGAAGAAATTCCTCCTCATCTCTGTCCTAAATGGCTTACCCCTTATCTTTAGACTGTGACCCCTGGTTCTGGACTCCCCCGCCATTGGGAACATCCTTCCTGCATCTAGTCTGTCTAGTCCTGTTAGAATTTTATAAGTTTCAACGAGATCCCCTCTCATTCTTCTGAACTCCAGCGAATATAAGCTCAATAAACCCAATCTCTCCTCATACATCATTCCTGCCATCCCAGGTATCAGTCTGGTGAATCTTCGCTGCACTCTCTCCATGGCAAGAACATCCTTCCTCAGATAAGGCGACCAAAACTGCACACAATACTCAAGGTGTGGTCTCACCAAGGCCCTGTACAACTACAGCAAGCCATCCTTGTTCCTGTACTCAAACCCTCTTGCTATGAAGGCCAACATACCATTTGCCTTCTTAACCGCCTGCTGCACCTGCATGCTTACCTTCAGCGACTGGTGCACAAGGACACCCAGGTCTCGTTGCACTTCCCCTTCTCCCAATCTATTGCCGTTCAGATAATAATCTGCCTTTCTATTTTTGCCACCAAAGTGGATAACGTCGCATTTATCCACACTATACTGCATCTGCCATGCATCTGCCCAATCACCCAACCTGTCCAAATCATACTGGAGTTTCTCGGCATCCTCCTCACAGCACACACGCCTACCCAGCTTTGTGTCGTCTGCAAACTTGGAGATATTACATCTAGTTCCCTCATCTAGATCATTAATATATATTGTGAATAGCTGGGGTCCTAGCACCGATCCCTGCGGTACCCCACTAGTCACTGCCTGCCAGTCGGAAAAAGACCCACTTATTCCAACACTTTGCTTCCTGTCTGCCAACCAGTTCTCTATCCAAGTCAATAGCTTACCCCCAATTGCATGTGCTTTAACTTTACATGCTAATCTCTTATGTGGGACCTTATCGAAAGCCTTCTGAAAGTCCAAATACATCACATCCACTGGTTCTCCCTTATCTATTCTACCAGTTACATCCTCAAAAAATTCCAATAGATTAGTCAAGCACGATTTACCTTTTGTAAATCCATGTTGACTTTGTCCGATCCTGTCACTTTTCCAAGTGCTGTGCTATTACATCTTTTATAATGGACTCCAGCATTCTCCCCACTACCAATGTCAGGCTTACCGGTCTATAATTCCCTGTTTTCTCTCTACCACCTTTTTTGAATAGTGGGGTAACATTAGCTACCCTCCAATCCAATGGAACTGTTCCAGAGTCTATAGAATTTTGGAAGATCACCAGCAATGCATCTACTATTTCTAGGGCCACTTCCTTCAGTACCCTAGGATATAGATTATCAGGCCCTGGGGATTTATCGGCCTTCAATCCCATTAATTTCCCTAACACCATTTCCCTACAAATACTGATTTCATTCAGTTCCTCCCTCTCATTAGACCCTATGTTCCCCGACATCTCTGGGAGGTTATTTGTGTCCTCCTTTGTGAAGACAGAACCAAAGTATGTTTTTAATTGGTCTGCCATTTCTTTGTTCCCCATTATAAATTTCCCTGATTCTGACTGCAAGGGACCTACACTTGACTTCGCCAATCTTTTTCTCTTCACATATCTATAGAAGCTTTTACAATCAGTTTTTATGTTCCCCGCAAGCTTACTCTCATACTCTATTTGCCCCCTCTTAATTAATCCAATTGTCCTCCTTTGCTGAAGCCTAAACTGCTCCCAACCCTCAGATTTGCTGCTTTTTCTGGCCAATTTATATGTCCTCTCCTTGGATCTTATGCTATCCCTAATTTCCCTTGTTAGCCACGGTTGAGTCACCATCTTTGTTTTATATTTATACCAAACAGGGATGAACAAATTCTGTAGTTCATCCATGCGATCTTTAAATGTTTGTCATTGCCTATCCACCGTCAACCCTTTAAGTAACATTCCCCAAACCATCCTAGCCAGCTCGCGCCTCATACCATCGTAGTTTCCTTTATTTAAATTCAGGACCCTAGTCTCTGAGTCAAATACTTCACTCTCCACCTTAATGAATAATTCTACCATATTATGATCGCTCCACCCCAAGGGGCCTCGCACAACAAGATTGCTAATTAATCCTTTCTCATTACATAATACCCAGTCTAAGATGGCCTGATCTCTAGTTGGTTCATTGACATATTGGTCCAGGAAACCATCCTGTATACATGCCAGGAATTCCTCCTCCACAGTATTGTTACTAATTTGGTTAGCCCAATCTATATGTAGATTAAAGTCACCCATGATAACTGCTGTGCCCTTATTGCACACATCTCTAATTTCCCGTTTAATGCCATCCCCAACCTCAGCATTACTGTTTGGGGGTCTGTATACAACTCCCACTAACATTTTCTGCCACTTGGTATTTCTCAGCTCTACCCATACAGATTCCACATCATCAGAGCTAATATCTTTCCTTACTATTGTGTTAATCTCCTCTTTAACTAGCAATGCTACCCCACCTCCCTTTCCTTTTTGCCTGTCTTTCCTGAATATTGAATACCCCTGGATGTTGAGTTCCCAGCCTTGGTCACCCTGGAGCCATGTCTCCGTAATCCCAATTATATCATATCCGTTTACATCTATTTGCGCAGCTAATTCATCCACCTTATTACGAATGCTCCTCTCATTAAGACACAAAGGGGGAAAAATTCAGTTGGTTGCGCCTCCCGTTAGCGCCTTAAGAGGGCGCTAATGTGATGCAAAGCAACTAGCGCCCGGGCGTGGCACTGCCCACGCCTCCCGCAAAATTCAGCGGGAGGTTAGTGGTGGCACTAACCGGTAGCACCCTGCGGCGCTGTGCCACTGGCGATGATGTCATTGGCATGTGCAGCGCCCCGCTCATGCCCTGGCCACGATC
This sequence comes from Somniosus microcephalus, assembly GCF_052327205.1. NCBI lineage: Eukaryota > Metazoa > Chordata > Chondrichthyes > Squaliformes > Somniosidae > Somniosus > Somniosus microcephalus. The sequence continues at coordinate 94,545,570 of NC_140991.1, read as the reverse complement.
TTCGGGAGCGCCCCCTGACTTACCGCCGGACGCTATGTCCGACGGGGTCAGGGGGGCGTACCTGTGGCCGGGGAGGTGCAATTTAAAGGCGAGGTGCGGGGCGGCCATTTTTGTTGCTGACCGCCTGCCAGCACCTGCCTGCGCTCCCGTCCCAGACCTGAAACGTCCCCCCCCCCCCCGCGGAGTGCTGGCTGCACTCCAAGAGCCCAGCACTTCTCTTGAGTGCCGGGCTCTTTTGCCTGCACTCTCATTCCCCGGGGGCCCAGCTGGGCCCCAGGTCATGCTGCATAAGGCCCCTCCCCTTTAAGAAGGGGAGGAAGGCCTGCAATACCGTGGCACGACGTGCCACAGCGTGTGGTGCTGCGGCACATAACGCCGCAATAGTGACTCACAGCGCCCCAAGAGGGAAGCGGGGTACTACTGGAAGCGCCCCGCATCCCTCTTGGGTGCAACCACTCAATTTCTGGCGCAGGGACGCTAATTTTTCCAGGGCGCTACTTTTAGCGCCCCAGCGCCCTCAATTTTTAGCCCAAAGCCTTCAGGCTTGTTTGTTTAACAATCTTAGACCTTTTAGAATTATTATTTACTGTGGCCATGTTTGATTTAAACCCCTGATTTCTCTGACTGCCACTTTTGCTTTTCTCCTTCCTGTCTTTTGCTTCTATCCTTGCTTCCCTTTCCTCTGTCTCCCTGCACAGGTTCCCAACCCCCTGCCATTTTAGTTTAAACCCTCCGCAACAGCTCTAGCAAACACTCCCCCTAGGACATCAGTCCCAGTCCTGCCCAGCTGCAAACCATCCAGTTTGTGTTGGTCACACCTCCCCTAGAACCGGTTCCAATGTCCCAAGAATTTGAACCCCTCCCCCTTGCACCATTCCTCTAGCCACGTATTCATCTGAAATATCCTTCTATTTCTACTCTGACTGCACGTGGCATTGGTAGCAATCCTGAGATTACTACCTTTGAGGTCCTATTTTTTAATTTACCTCCTAACTCCTTATATTCAGCTTTTAGGACCTCATCCCAGTTTTTACCTATATCGTTGATAGCTATATGCACCAAGACAACTGGCTGTTCACCCTCCCCCTCCAGAATGCCCTGCAGCCGCTCTGAGACATCCTTGACCCTTGCACCAGGGAGGCAACATACCATCCTGGAGTCTCGTTTGTGGCCGCAGAAACGCCTATCTATTCCCCTTACAATAGAATCCCCGATCACTATAGCTCTCCCACTCTTTTTCCTCCCATCCTGTGCAGCAGAACCACCCACGGTGCCAGAAAGTTGGCTGCTGCTGCCTTCCCCCAATAAGCCATCCCCCTCGACAATATCCAAATTGGTATATCTGTTTGAGAGGGGGATGGCCACAGGGGACCCCTGCACTACCTGCCTGCGCCTACTACTCTGCCTGGTGGTCACCCATTCCCTCCCTGCCTGTGCAGCCTTTACCTGCGGTGTGACTGTCATAAATCGCAACTTCTACAAGAAGTAACTCAGGAAGTACTACTGAACGGCCAGCTGAGGGTGCCGCCCGAGGAGTATAAATTCTCGGGCGTGGGCCCACCTTGGCCAGAGACAGTCTGGAAACAGGAAGCTAGTGACTACTAACTAGACCTCCATGTTTTGTTACAAGTCGATTAAAGCCTTGCTTTATGTACAACCAAGTGCGTAGTGAGTCTTTATTACGTCAATTTAATCGACTTGTTGTTGTCTCCACGCCTTGGGTGATTCGGAACAACCAGCTGCAACTCGAACTGCAGAAAGGGACCTGGGCAAGAAACTGATCCATCATGAAAAAACTCCTTAGACCCGCTCGACTCGACCTGGACCCGAATGCACCTGCGGCAGCGAAGGTATAGAAGCATTGGTTTCGTACCTTTAGCAACTTTCTTGAAGAATGTGGGGCGGGTGCCTCTAATAAGTTATGAATGCTTATTAACTACGTATCCCCTCATGTGTATGATTATATATAGGCTACGACGCTGCTATCGAAATTTTACAGCAGCTATATGTCAAGTCCCCGAATGAAATCTTTGCTCGACACCCACTGGCCACAACTCGGCAGCAGCCTGGGGAATCACTCGATGAATTCCTCCAGAAACTTTGCAGGCTCAGCAAAGATTGTAACCTTAAAGCGGTTACAGCTGAACAGTATCAAGAGGAACTAATCCGCGATTCCTTTATCAATGGGATTGCGTCCCCTTTTATACGTCAGCGCCTGCTGGAAAATAAAACCCTCAATTTACGGGCTGCTTATGACCAGGCGTGTTCCCTGGACTTGGCCAAGAAGAATGCAGACACTTATCTCCCACCACGTGCACGGGCGGCAGCTATCACCCTTAATAAGTCTTTCGATAGGTCTCGGGTGGATGCCCCCGCTGATGATGACTCTACTCTAATGGACGATGACCCTACCCTAGAGGCCTTTGCTGATGACGACCCCACCCTAGCAGCATCCTGGCAATCAGGAAGAAAGTGTTTCTTTTGTGGAGGTACGTTCCATTACAGAAAATTTTGCCCGGCTCGTAATGTGACCTGCAATCATTGCAGCAAGAAAGGACACTTTTCCAAGGTATGCCAGTCACGGGCCTCTGCTATCAAGAAAGGCCGCTCCTCTAAAGTATACCGGTCGAGAGCTCCTGTTAGCTTCACAGCTGCTATCTATGGAGCTGCTCCTCCCCCAAGAATCACTGCTAAGGCTACAGCTGCCGAAGGAAAAATTACCCCTCCTCCCATCACAGCTGTTTTTCCCCAAAGTTTGTCCCATGCAGCTACGAAGGTTTCAGTAAATGGGCACACTCTAAGCACACTAATCGACTCCTGCAGTTCTGACAGCTTCATTCGCAAGCAGGCTGTCAGCAGGTTAAAACTGCGCATTTATCCCTCGGACAGGGAGATTGCAATGGCTCTGACGACTCTGACCACCAATTCTTCTGGCTTCTGTCTTGTCAACCTCATCCTCAATGGTCGCACATATCCCTCCACCCGGCTCGGAGTACTCGAAAACTTATGTAGCGATGTGCTTCTGGGACAGGACTTCCAGAAGCAGCACAAAAGACTCACTTTTGAGTTTGGAGGGTCGAAGCCGGAGCTTACCATTTCTAAGGTGCCGTTTTGTGTGCTCTCGGCGGCCTTACTCGGTGAGCCCTCCCTGTTTGCCAATCTCTCACCCCGCTGTAAACCCATAGCCACCAAATCACGGCGCTTTAGCCAAGATGAGCGAGCATTTATCGAGGCAGAAATCTCTCGCCTTTTAGCTGACGGTATTATCGAGCCGTGTTCATCCCCCTGGCGGGCTCAAGTCGTCATTGTGAAAAACCCTTTAAAACAACATAAGAAACGTCTGTGTATTGATTATTTGCAGACTATTAATCAATATACCAATCTGGATGCCTACCCGCTACCACGCATAGATGACATGGTCAACAACCTTGCCAAATACAAGGTATTTTCAACCTTCGATTTAAAGAGCGCATACCATCAGGTACCGCTGAAAGACTCTGACAAAAGTATACGGCCTTGAGGCCAATGGTCGGCTTTATCAGTTTCGTCGCCTTCCATTTGGGGTCACCAATGGGGTGGCCATCTTCCAACGGGCAATGGATGACCTAGTCCGGCAAGAGAACTTGACGGATACCTTTCCGTATTTAGACAATATCATTATTGCCGGCCATGATCAAAAGGAGCATGACGCCAATCTTCAGAGATTTTTTGACGTTCTCCGTCGTCGCCACTTAACGTTAAACGAATCCAAATCGGTGAAATCGGTGCCATCAGTGAACATTCTCGGCTACTGGGTGGGCAACGGTGTTATTAAACCGGACCCAGAGCGACTTTGTCCAGTTCAGGAGCTCCCTCCCCCTACAAATCTTGGCTCTCTTCGTCGGGCACTTGGCATGTTTGCTTATTATGCAAAGTGGATACCTCACTTCTCTGATAAAATACAGCCCCTGCTTCATGCGAAGTCTTTTCCATTAGAAGCAACGGCTATTTCTGCCTTCAACCTCCTCAAACGACAGCTGGAGAAAGCCATGCTTCGCTCCACTGATGAAAACCTTCCTTTTGTGGTTGAATGCGATGCATCAGAGGTGGCGATCTCGGCTACCTTGAATCAAGGTGGTCGGCCCGTGGCATTCCTATCCAGAACCTTACAGGGTAGTGTTGAAGTGCCTTACTTCTTAGCTCTGGGTAATGACTCAATACACTCTTGGATTCATCAGACGGACAGGCCTTTTATTTCTCTTGCAAGGGGAATCAGCACCTCTACTCAAGGGGTGAGGCTACTATTCCAATGATACAGCGTAAGCGTTCCATATTTATACAGTGTAACAAACAAGTTTAATTGACATTCCTTTGTTCCTCTATCAGGATACATTTTAGATTAATCATCAGGTATTAATGACATATTGACAGAAGGATCCTGGACACATAAGTCAACCGTTAATCTATAACAGGGCATGAATCGTGTAACCGGAGGTCCTCTTTAATCTTAATCATGTATTGGGAGGCTAGGTTTGCTTACGATCGCAAGTTGTCAGGTCACTGGGTACTTCAAAGGAACCCATTGTTTCACTTCTACATTCTCATTAGGTGGGCAGACATCTGTTCTTGGCTGTAATCCAAGTACGTGCAATAGCTCTAGTTACACATCGACTCTTGACCGGTGTCAAGTCTGAAAACTTTTACCCAGCAAGCACCTGAAATTAACCCCTTATAATATGTAGATTTCCTCATTCCCCCCTTTTGTCCTTTCTAAGGACAATCTATTTTGCTAAGTTTAAGAAATTCTACATCAAAGGTCTCACCCTTAATATCCTCATATTCAGACATCATTGGTACTGGAGGAGTTGATGGCAATAAGGAAAAAACTTTTGTACACAATAATTTTAAACAACCAATCAATAAACTAATTAGAACTATTATCATCACAATTGCAATTAAGACTTCCAAAATTTGCTTTCCTAGTGCTCCTCCCCACCCTGAAATCCAATCCCACATGGACCACTGTTCAGGTTGACGTAGTTTCTTTACGGCCTCCTTTATGTGGTTTACCAGGTTGGTGATATTTTCTGAGCTATCTGGAATATAGGTGCAACATTCGGTTTTTATGATTGCACATGTGCCCCCTTCTTTTGCCAACAAATAGTCCAGAGCCATGCGGTTTTGTAAGGCAACAGTGCGCAAAGCCACCATTTCTGCGTTTACATCACTAAGAGCATCAGCAGTATCATTGGCTATTTGTTCCAACACTGCTGCCATGTTTATAGATTCTCTTGCTAACTTCCCTGTTCCATACCAGGGAAATGCTACAGCAAAGAACCTTTCAGTTTCTGTAATGGCTCGTTTTACTCGTGTCCCAAGGTGGCTATCCAAAGATGAAATATGATGTATATAGGGTACTACATATCCCAAGTAACATGACCCAGTCCAACTTTGTGGTAACCAAGGGTATGCTCTATGCCCACAGATGAAATAGGTGTTATTATAGGCTTCAAATTTGTTCCATATCTGGTGCAAATAACTCATGTATACAAAGGTATTAACATGATGATAGTTATGCTTATTTAATAGTCTTCCACCTCTCCCTCCTTGTTTCTTAGCGGTCCTATTAATTTTTCTTTTCTGAGTAATTGATGTTGAAACGAGGGGTTGTGTAAAAGGATTATCACAAAACATTGACTTAGCTGTCAGGGCCAGTCCTCCTCTTGAATTACCATTACAGATAACCCCTCCGTTCGCAGTTCTGTCACTTGGTAATACAGTATCAGGGCATGTGACCCATAGCTTATCAAGCCTTTGTCCACTATCTTCTTCTACTATCTTACCCTGTCTTACCCTAAGATTTAGGGGTTGATACGGGGGTACCTGCATAGTATGGTCCTGGAGCTGGACTTTCATGGTCTCATTATAACATATAATATAAAAGAGATTTTTGGTTAAAAGTACACATTCTTTTATGCATGGTTTGCCTTGCAGAGGATCTGGGGAAATCCATATGGCAGTTTCAATTATTGTTGACAAAAAGAACAGTCTTGTTAAAGTCCAAATCCAGTTCATCTTGGCAGTGTATCGTCTTCAACTGATGCCTTCTTACAATGGGACGCATGTATCCATGTTGGTCGCTCCTTTACCTTCACAGCGGTGTTTGTGGTCAGGAGTACTTGGAAGGGTCCCTCAAATCTGGGTTGAAGGCTATTCTTTCGCTTGAAGATTTTATATAGACGTTATCTCCTGGCTCGAAAGTATGGTACTTTCCTTCAGCGGGATCGACCTGGGCTTCCTTCACCTGTTGATGGAAACTAGAAATGCATTTGGTTAGTGCAATGCAATAACTCAACATATCTTCCTCCATTTTATGAATGTCCATTTGTTTAGCTGTTAAAGGTGCCGAAAAGGGCAATCTTTGTGGTCTTCCCATGACGATCTCGTGAGGTGACAATCCTGTAGTTCTGTTGGTAGCAGACCGCATTGTCATTAAAGCTATGGGTAACAGATCAACCCATTTAAGTCCAGTTTCTTTACACAGTTTTGCAAGCTTGTTTTTCAGCATCCCGTTATATCTTTTCACTAGTTCAGCCGACTGTGGATGATAACTGCAATGGAGGTGCTGGTTAATCTGTAAGGCTTTGCATAGTTCCTTAATCACTGTTCCCGTAAAATGGGACCCATTGTCACTTGACAGTTTTGCTGGTATCCCAAAGCGAGGTACAATGTCCTTCAATAAACATTTAGCAACAGTAGTGGCGTCACTCTTTCTACAAGGAAACGCTTCAATCCATCTTGAAAACATATCAACAATAACTAATACATACTTAAAGCTCATACACACAGGTAGTTCAATAAAATCCATTTGCAAGTGTACAAAATGGCCCATGGGGTTTGGGTGGGATGCGGGCTGTACCTTCTTTATTTTCCCTGCACTCGGGCTATATAAGCCTGTATATTGTCTTGTATCTGTTAGTTCACCTCCAGACTTTGTTCAGTAAACACCTGTGAAACCAACTCCTGCCTTCCGTGTCTCTATTAACACACGGATACAACAGTGGCGACGAATTGGAAACGGACTTACCTGCAATTCGGCAGCACCTCAAGGAGATCGATTCCTCAGACGAAAGTCGAAGAAAAGCAAGAAAGAAAAAAAAACAAGAAAAAAAACTGTGATTTCACCAGCTAGCCGAGCTGCTGGCAGGTATTGCAATGATCCTTCCTGGGCGGCGGGCTCTGCAGCGGGGCCGAGCAGCGAAGGCAGAGGCAAACAGAGACAGAGGGGGGGAGCACTCGGGAGACGGCCGGTGCTGCAAAGCAGGTCGGCATTCGGACCAAGCAGAGGGAGGGAAAAGTCCCAGAGGGTTCGGCGGGAACGAGTCTCCACCTGTAAATAAAAACCACGGAAAACAGCGTTGTCAGCAGCAGCAGTGGCGGGAAAGCGCGGGAAGCGCCATTTTTTTCTGCAGGGAAGAAAGGAAAGCGCGGGAGGCGCCTTTTTTTTTCAGGATGCCTAAGGCTGGCAATATTAATGCTTTCGATAATGATATAGAAGATTGGACCACATATGTGGAAAGAGTGGAGGTATATTGCACAGCAAATGGAATAGAAAATGATAAAAAGGCATCAGTACTTCTAAATCTAATGGGCGCAAGGACATACGGGCTGTTATGAAACTTAATCACTCCAGCCAAACCAAAGGACAAGAATTTTAAGGAGATTGTTGATACCCTACAGGAGCACTTAAACCCAACACCGCTGCTGATAGCGGAACGATTCAAATTCCTCAAGAGGAATCAGCACAAGAACGAAAGTAATGCTGATTACCTCACCGAATTAAGGAAGCTATCAAAGCACTGCCAATTCGGGGCAGGACTGGCAGATTCTCTTCAAGACAAATTCGTCTGCGGTCTCCTAAGTGAAGGAACACAGAAAAGGCTTCTTTCTGAGAAAGATTTAACACTGGACAAGGCTTTCAGTATGGCTGTATCATACGAAGCAGCTGCAGAGATACAGCAAAAGACACAGGACTTCGGCACCCATGAAATGACACAGGGTTTCGAGAGATGTTATCGCTGCGGCAGATCCACCCATGACCAGAGGGACTGCTGGTTCAAGGACAAAGCATGCAGGCAATGTGGAAAGATTGGACACATTGCACATGTATGCCGATCTGGACACAAAAAATCCACGGACAGGAAAAAAATCAATAAGGAAAAGTACAGAAAGGTACAAATGATGACGGACAGTAGCTCCGAAGACCAGAAGAGCGATAGCGACTCCGGAAACAAGAGACTAAGCTCTCTCAAATTACATAATGTAATTGCCAAAGAAGATTACCAGACCATTTGGGTTACCCTCACGATAGCGGGGTCCCCAGTTAAAGTGGAGCTAGATACAGGATCAGCTCTGACCGTCATAAGTCGATGGGATTACGAGCGGCTATTTCCGCATATACCTTTGAAAGACACATCCATTATCTTGAAAAGATATACAGGGCAGAAAGTATACCCCAAAGGGAAAATAAGGGTGCCTGTTGTATACAACGGCAAGGAAATACAGAAATTGTATTTATACGTTCTGCAAGATGGTGGTCCACCGCTGTTGGGATGTGAATGGATCAGGAAGATACGTTTAGACTGGCACTCCATTCAGGCACTGACAGTGACCAGTAAGAAAAAAAATGATGATGACTTCATACCTGAACGATTAAAAGACATCTTGGCCAACGCCAAAGAAGTGTTTCAACAGAAACTAGGAACCTTGAAAGGCATCACCACCTCAATAAAAGTGGAAGATGCGGCAATTCCCAAGTTTTTTAAGGCAAGGCCGGTGCCATACGCAATTCGTCCAGCAGTCGAGGCAGAGCTGGAGAATTTGGAAAAGGCAGGCGTATTATCCAAAATAGATTGGAGCGAGTGGGCAACACCCATCGTCCCGGTCATGAAGAAAACGTTGAATAATGATAAATCTGAAGAACAGAGAAAAATTCGCATCTGTGGGGACTTCAAGGTGACTGTAAACCCGGTCCTTCACACGGTACAGTATCCTCTTCCGAGGATAGAAGATATTTTCGCCTCACTATCCGGAGGGAAACGTTTCACCAAAATTGACTTGGCACAGGCATATCTACAGATGGAGGTTGAAGAGGCCTCTAAAAAGTATCTCATGATAAATACACACAAAGGTCTGTACCAGTACAATCGACTGGTTTTCGGAGTAGCATCAGCTCCAGCTATCTGGCAAAGAGCTATGGAGCAAGTCCTGCAAGGGATTCCGGGGACTCAATGCTACCTAGACGACATCCTTGTAACAGGAGAAAACGACAACGAGCACCTTGCCAATTTGGAGCAGGTACTCACTAGGCTGAGAGAACGGGGCCTACGAGCAAATCGCCCCAAGTGCGAATTTTTCCAGAAACAAATATCATATTGTGGCCACATAATTAACGAGGAAGGGTTGCATAAGTCACCTGAAAAAATTGAAGCGGTCATAAAAGCCCCAGCACCTGAAAATGTCTCACAATTAAAGTCGTTCCTGGGATTGATAAATTACTATCATAAATTTTTACCAAACTTCTCAACTCTTCTGCACCCTCTTAACGAACTGCTACAAACGGGAGTAATTTGGAAATGGAGCGAAGACTGTAAACATGCCTTCCATAAATGCAAAGGCTTGATCACGTCCAAGGAAGTTTTGGCTCATTACAACCCATCACTGCCAATCAGACTGGTGTGCGATGCATCCCCTTACGGCGTAGGAGCGGTATTATCGCATAGATTCCCTGATGGCTCGGAGCGGCTGATAGCTTTTGCGTCACGCTCATTGAACTCAGCTGAGCGTAACTATGCCCAGATCGACAGGGAAGCACTCAGCCTGGTATGGAGAGTGAAGAAATTCAACCATTACCTACACGGACAAAAATTTACCTTGTTGACTGACCATCAACCCCTCGTCTCCATATTCAACCCTAAAAAGGGTGTTCCCATTATGACAGCGCAAAGGCTACAGAGGTGATCCCTTTTCCTAGGGGCACACCAATATGACAGAGAATACAAAGGAACAAAACAGCATGGGAATGCTGACGGTTTATCGCGCCTACCGTTGCCAACGGTAGAAGAGGCACCTACAGTAGACCCATTGGAGATGTTCCACTCAACCATAGTGGAATGTCTATCAGTAACAAATCCTGCCATTGAAAAGGAAACGAGAAATGACCCGACTCTCTCACGAGTCTACGATTTAACGGTGAAGGGATGGCCAGCACATGGCGAACCACTGTTGCCAGCATTCTTGCAAAAAAGAGAACAGCTGTCAGTGTGCCGAGGAACCTTGATGTGTGGATCCAGAGTGGTGATTCCACCCAAACTCCAGGATAAAGTGCTAAAGGAGCTTCACGAGGGGTATCTGGGTGGAGTGAAAATGAAGAACCTAGCCAGAGCGTTTGTGTGGTGGCCAGGTATCGATGGAGACATCGAAGAAATGACCAAGAGCTGCCTAGGATGCCAGAAGGTCCAAAACGCCCCACCACAAGCCCCTCTACATCCATGGGAGTGGCCCTCATCTCCATGGCAAAGGGTACACATCGACTTTGCTGGTCCATTTATGGACTCAATGTTCTTAATCGCGGTTGATGCACACTCCAAATGGCCGGAGGTAATAAAGATGTCCTCCACCACCACGGAAAGAACCATCACAGTATTAAGGACCATATTTGCCAGGAATGGGCTGCCTGAGCAGATCTGTTCTGATAATCGACCGCAATTTGTGTGCGAAGAATTCAGGAAGTTCTTAAAAAACAATGGGGTTAAGCACTACACGTCCGCCCCATACCATCCCACCACCAATGGATTGGCTGAAAGGTTTGTCCAGACCTTCAAGAAGGCCATAAAGGCCATGGGTAATGAAGACATAAAACTTCAGCATAAGGTAGATAACTTCTTGTTTGCATACAGGAATGCAACACATGTGGTTACAAACCAAACTCCCGCCATGATGTTCTTCAATAGAAGCCTAAGATGCCGGCTGGATTTGATCAAGCCAAACATCAGAAGGGACGTGGAGAACCGGCAATTTCAAGGCATGAATGAAAGGCCAACTAGAACCTTCCAGATAGGTCAACAAGTTTTGGCCCGGGACTACCGTACTGAGAAATGGCAGCCTGGAACTATTTGCACACGACTAGGACCGCTGATGTATACCGTGGACATTGGAGAAAGCATAATAAGGCGCCATGCTGACCAGATCATAGAGTCATCCGAAAAGGGACAACCTACACCACAACTCTATACGCCTAATGATGAAGTAGAGATACCCATAGTATCTACCTCCGATCCGGTGATACTGGAACCAGATGAACCCGACACTGGCATTCAAGCCGAATCAGCCTTGCCAAAAGAACCTACTACACCACCAGAAACTACTACACCACCGAGGCGTTATCCGGACCGAGCCAGGAAGCCTCCAGAGAGACTGACTTATAATTGATTAACTGCAGCAAATGTGTAGATTATTGTTCTTGTAACATGTTAATGATTACTTAAAATATTATGTACTGGTTGTCTAAAAGGGGAGGAATTGTGGTGTATGTGCCTTTAAGAGCCCCCTGTGTACTGTAATGCCGGTAATGGCCACTCGGGCTATATAAGCCTGTATATTGTATCTGTTAGTTCACCTCCAGACTTTGTTCAGTAAACACCTGTGAAACCAACTCCTGCCTTCCGTGTCACTATTAACACACGGATACAACAGAATTACTACTGAACGGCCAGCTGTGGGCGCCACCCGAGGAGTATAAATACTTGGGCGTGGGCCCACCTTGGCCAGAGACAGTCTGGAAACAGGAAGCTAGTGACTACTAACTAGACCTCCATGTTTTGTTACAAGTCGATTAAAGCCTTGCTTTATGTACAACCAAGTGCGTAGTGAGTCTTTATTACGTCAGTGACCAACTAATTAAACGTGATATCCACGATGTCCTCAGCATCGCAAATGCTCCAGTATGTACCCATTCACAGCTCCAGCGCCGCAATGCGGTCTGTCAGTAGCTGCAGCTGGATACACTTCCCGCACACATGGTCGTCAGGGACACAGGAAGTGTCCCTGATTTCCCACATAGCGCAGGAGGAGCATGCCACGGGGCCGAGCTGTGCTGCCATGACTTACCATTTAATTAATTTTAATTAATTTAAATCCACACAATACCACTAATTACACTACAATTAAATGATATACTCAAGGGCCCTTGGTTACTAGCACTCCCCGATACACAACAGGGACCTTAGAAACTATAACCACAAAAATTAAGACCTTCTAAATTTTATAATCTTCTTAACTGTCAAACTATAGAGTAGTATAAATACTCACCTGGCCATACTCACCTTCCTCTTCCTCCTCGTCCTCCTCCTCCTCCTCTTCCTCCTACTGAGGTGGTCCCACAATCCCTGGTGCCAAGGGCTGGGCCCTCATGATGCTTCCTCTTGCCCACGTCACTTTTTCAGTCATGACGTGACTCCAGAACGCCACTGCCAGTCTGTGAGATTGGTAAGCCTTGTACCGCCGCTCTCTCCGCTCCCGACACTGGCCTCAATCAGCTCCCTCCCCTTGTGCCGACGTTACTTTTGACTTCTGACGTCACTCTTTGAAAATTCTGCCGGTGCTGAGTTGGTGCCGCTGCCGCCTCGCCGCTCCTCCCAGGTCCGCACTGCCACCGCCGCTGCTGCTGTGGGGCCTACCTGCACCTCGGGCTCTCTTGATATCACCGCCGCCGCCTCACCGCTCCTCCCAGGTCCGCACTGCCACCGCTGCTGCTGCTGTGGGGCCTACCTGCGCCTCAGGCTCTCTTTATATCACCGCTGCCGCCTCACCGCTCCTCCCAGGTCCGCACTGCCACCGCTGCTGCTGCTGCTGTGGGGTCTACCTGCACCTCGGGCTCTCTTGATATCACCGCCGCCACCTCACCGCTCCTCCCAGGTCCGCACTGCCACCGCCGCTGCTGCTGCTGTGGGGCCTACCTGTGCCTCGGGCTCTCTTGATATCGCCGCTGCCGCCTCACCGCTCCTCCCAGGTCCGCACTGCCACCGCCGCTGCTGCTGCTGTGGGGCCTACCTGTGCCTCGGGCTCTCTTGATATCGCCGCTGCCGCCTCGCCGCTCCTCCCAGGTCCGCACTGCCACCGCCGCTGCTGCTGCTGTGGGGCCTACCTGCGCCTCGGGCTTTCTTGATATCACCGCCGCCGCCTCGCTGCTCCTCCCAGGTCCGCACTGCCACCACCGCTGCTGCTGCTGTGTCACCAAGGAGGCGGTCACAGAACTCTGCCACCTCCTGCAACCAGACCTCCAGCCATGGTGACCATGGCTTTCCCAGTGGCAGTCAAGATCACCATCGCCCTCTATTTCTTCGCCGGCAGATCCTTCCAGTCTGCAACAAGAGACATAGCTAACATCTTGCAGTTCAAGCAGCCACGATGCCTTCATCCTGTGCCAGATCAGTGTGCCAGCACTCTTCCAGCCACCACGTCAAGCTCGCAGCTGGCTGCTTGGAGACAAGGGCTATCCGATCTCCACCTGGCTCATGACTCTACAACCCCAACACTCGTGCTCAGCACTCATATAATGAGAGCCATGCTGCCACCAGGAACATCATTGAGCAGACCATAGGAGTGCTCAGGCAACGGTTCTGCTGCCTTTTTCCGCTCGGGGGGAGCCGTCCAGTACTCGGCTGAGTGGGTGTCCCATTTCGTGATCTGCTGCATGCTCCACAACTTGGCCATCATGAGGGCCCAGCCCTTGGCACCAGGGATTGCGGGACCACCTCAGTAGGAGGAAGAGGAGGAGGAGGAGGAGGAGGAGGAAGAGGAAGATGAGGAGGATGAGGATGAGGACGAGTAGGAGGAGGAGGAGGAACAGGAGCGAGGGAGGAGGCAACGACTCAATCGGCCTTCCAGAAGGGTAGTCCGTGACTGCCTCATCAGACTATGGTTCCAATAAATTAAACCCCAGATCCTCGTTGCTCACCACATCCCTATCACAGGCCATATCACAGCGCGAAGCTGAAATGAGATACACCACAAAAGAATCCACACTGAATTAATAAATTTATCAAAAATCAGTGAACACATATTTAGACCAAAAATATTAACTATTCACCCTCATTACTGTGCCTTTGCCTACTCTAGTGCTTCTACAAAGTGTTGGCCCAGTGGCTGCAGCACAGCTGGTGGAAGGCTGCTGAGTGTCCGTGCGGGAGACTTCAGATAGCCTTGCAGGACACCCTCGACCAGCTCCAGACTGCACTACCTCAGCATGGGCGGCAGCGGTCTGGGCTGGCTGGATGACAGGCAGTGACAAGGGTAATGGCAGAGTGGCAGTAGTGGGAGCAGGATGCTATCATCCTGAGAGAGGACAGCAGGTTCCTGCTCCACTGACCCACTGCCGCTGCCCTGGGCAGCGCCTCAGCATCCCTAGCAATCTGTTGGAGCACAGATTGCTGGCCTGCTGCAACATCGTGAAAGCTCTGGTCGATAGTGGTAGACCCAGCCACGATGGCAGCAGTCAGAGCTTGCGTGGCATCAAGCTGAGACTGCATTACAGCTCTAAGACGTTGCATCACTTCCGCCTGTGCTGCAATGGAAGCTGCCAGATCGCCCATCACACGTGGCATCAAGTCTGGGTTGCCACAGTCTTTCTGGGAGTCTACCATCCTTTGCAGACTGGAAATGATGGGCTCCATGGTGTGCGCAGAGCTCTGTGAAATGTTGGAGGTGGACTCCTCCATACGCATTATCATTGTCGAAAGGCTCTCGGGGACCCTTACCCTTGCACCTTTCATCTCCACGTGCATGCCCATCACCCTTCTTCTAAAGGCCTCTCCATCGAGGTCCTCATCTGAGTCTTGTGCAGCAGAACTCACGCACAAACTTGTCCTCTGGGGAGCTGGCCCCCGAGCTACCCTTTCCCCCTGGCCTCGCTGTAGCCCACTTGTCCCCAATGCCTCACCCTGTGCAGATCCTGCTACTATACTAGCCTCTAAAGAACGTGTAGTGCCAGTATCTGAGCTGCTGTCTGCGGGTGGGATATGCAGTGATGCGGTGTGTTCTTCCTCCTCCTTTTCTCCCGCATCGTCTCTATGGTGTCCTCAGTGAACGGCTGCTCAGGTACTTGCTGATTATCTGAAAGCATAAAGGCACAAGAGTTAGGTTAAGGTGAGGTGAGGGGGGGAGAACGGGTGAAATGCATGCATACAGCATGATTAGCTGGAAAGTGCGAAACGCTTGTGGGGTGAGGGGGAAGTGGGATGTGAGAAGAAGGAGTAGGGATAAATATACTGTTGTTGTTCCCAGGGAGTCAACGTCGCCGGTGGCCACGGCGCCCACCACCAGGCACCCAATGATTTGCAGCACTCTATTCTCCAGCGCAGACAGTAGTTGGGTGTCGGCTTGTCCCCCGCCTGTGTGCTCCTGCTTCCTTCTATTGTGAGCCAACTTGGCCTGCAAGAGAAAAGAAACTGTGTGAGTGAGTGTGGAGCAATGTGTTTGGGTGATGTGCCTGCCATAGTTGAATAGCTGTAATTGTGTGTAAGGTGTGAGATGTGGGTGTGAGTGTTGGTAAGTAGAGATTGTTGGTGGGTGAGTGCTGGGGGTGTGGTGCTTTGGGCAGTGTATAAAGATTGTGGTTCAGATGGTGGTATGTACCAATTGTTGAAGTATTCACTCACCCTGACCACCCGAGTGAGGTTGTTAAATTTCTCCCTGCACCGTGTGTGGGTCCTGGGCGTGGTGATAGTTACCCTCCGCCCCGGTAGGGGGCGACGGAGAGTAAACATAGAAAGGAAATGAATAAAGAAGCCTCGTGTTGATGGCTGAAGGAATACATCCTGTGTCCGTGTGTTGAGCACATTACATGGTGACAGAAGTGGCAAGTACCCGAAATACCCATGTTAAAGACTGTCCACGTCAATGGAACTAACTTTCCCGGTGAAACCAGTCAGCTCCCAGTGAGTGAAAGTTTACGATACGGGTGTAGCATAGTAGCTGGTTAAGCCAGGACGGAGGTAAACAAGAGAGACTGAGAAAAAAAAAGTGTACTTACCCCACGTTGCTTACTATCATGGCCACTCAAAGTCCTGCATTCTTTCAGATCTCTCCCCACTCCGAATTTGATTTTACACGGCCGGAAGAGTGGCCGTTGTGGCTCAGCAGATTTGAACGCTTCAGACAGGCTTCAGGCCTTGAAAAACAGTCACAGGAAAAACAGGTCAACATGCTATTATATTCCATGGGAGTGGAGGCTGAAGCGATTGTCCGGTGCCGGAATATTACAGCTGATCAACTGAAAAGCTATGACACAGTTAAAACGGAGTTGTCTAATCATTTCATCCCGCGGAGGAATTTGATATTCGAATGCGCAAGATTCCATAGGCGCGTGCAGGAGAGAGGGGAATCAGGTGATAGCTTCATCAAAGCGCTATATGAGCTCATAGAACACTGTGAATATGGAGCTATGCGGGACGAACTAATTCGTGACAGATTGGTTGTTGGACTAAGGGATCTTAAACTCTCTGAAAAATTACAGGTGGATCCAGACCTCACAGTTGACAAAGCAAAAACACAGGTTTTCCAAAGTGAAACAATAAAGAAACAGCAATCAATGCTTCAGAAAGATAGTAATGAGGAGGAGGAGTCCATTGAAAACATAAGTGCCCCCTGACAAGCAGCCCCCCAAAAACATTTTTCTACCAAATCAAGACAAACTGACTCACATGAATATGTACAGAGGCCTCGCACTGGAACTCAAACTGGAACACATTTCCAACCACAAAAGCGGAGTTGCAGATGGTGTGGCCGGAGTACACACAATAGACAAATCTGTCCAGCCAAAGATGTTAGTTGCAAGAATTGCCAGAAAAAGGGACATTTTGCTGCAGTTTGCTGATCCACACCTGCGGTTGCTGAAATATCAGAGGACGACGACAATGAGATAGCGTTCCTGGGGTCAATTGGAGATGGGCAGGACCAGCCGTGGACCATCACCCTAAGCCTGTGTGGTCACATGACTGAATTCAAAATCAATACAGGGGCTGATGTCACTGTCATCCCGGAGTGCCTCGACAACAACCTAGGTCAAGAGGCTCTTCAGAGCAGCACTAAGATTCTTCAGGGGCCTGGTCAAGTCCCGTTGAATGTCAGAGGAAAATTTTCAGCTACCCTGACCCGTGGTCCATGGTCTACAAAACAGGACGTGTATGTGGTACGCGGTCTACGAACAGCACTCCTCGGTCGCCCCGCCATCATTTCCCTGCGTCTGGTGTCCAGGTTGGACCCACAGGTAGCAGAGACAGTATCTACGGACCTCGACCGGGAGGTCAGACAGCGGTTCCCCAGACTGTTTCAAGGCATTGGGCGACTGCAAGAGGAGTATCACATTCACCTCAAGCCGGATGCTAAACCTTTTGCTCTCTCTACACCCCGACGTGTCCTGCTCCCCCTTATTTCCAAAGTTAAGGAGGAACTCACCCACATGGAGCAACTGGGGATAATTGCAAGAGTTGAGGAACCCACAGCCTGGTGCTCCGAAATGCTTGTAGTCCCAAAACCCAAGGAAAAAGATCAGAATTTGCGTAGACCTAACAAAACTCAATGAAAGTGTCTGTAGAAACATGGAAACATAGAAGATAGGAGCAGGAGTAGGCCATTCGGCCCTTCGAGCCTGCTCCGCCGTTCAATGAGATCATGGCTGATCGTCCAAATTCAGTACCCTGTCCCTGCCTTCTCCCCATATCCCTTGATCCCTTTAGCCTCAAGAAATATATCCAACTCTTTCTTGAATATATTTAATGAACTGGCCTCCACCACCCTCTGTGGCAGAGAATTCCACAGGTTCACCACTCTCTGGGTGAAGAAATTCCTCCTCATTTCAGTCCTAAATGGCTTACCCCTTATCCTTAGACTATGACCCCTGATTCTGTACTCCCCGGCCATCAGAAACATCCTTTCTGCATCTAGTCTGTCCAGACCTGACAGAATTTTATAGGTTTCGATGAGATCTCCTCTCAATCTTCTAAACTCCAGTGAGTATAAGCCCAGTTGACACAATCTCTCCTCGTACGTCATTCCTGCCATCCCAGGTATCAGCCTGGTGAATCTTCGCTGCACTCCCTCCATGGCAAGAACGTCCTTCCTCAGGTAAAGTGACCAAAACTGCACACAATACTCAAGGTGCGGTCTCACCAAGGCCCTGTACAACTGCAGCAAGACATCCTTGTTCTTGTATTCGAACTCTCTTGCTACGAAGGCCAACATACCATTTGCCTTCTTAACCGCCTGCTGCACCTGCATGCTTACCTTCATCGACTGGTGCACAAGGACACCCAGGTCTCTTTGCACTTCCCCTTCTCCCAATCTATTGCCATTCAAATAATAATCTGCCTTCCTGTTTTTGCCACCAAAGTGGATAACCTCACATTTATCCACATTATAGTGCATTTGCCATGTTTCTGCCCAATCACCCAACCTGTCCAAATCGTACTGGAGTTTCATGACATCCTCCTCACAGCATACCCTCCCACCCAGCTTTGTGTCGTCTGCAAATTTGGAGATATTACATCCAATTCCCTCGTCCAGATCATTAATATATATTGTGAACAGCTGGGGTCCTAGGACCGATCCTTGCGGTACCCCACTAGTCAATGCCTGCCACTCGGAAAACGACCCGTTTATTCCAACTCTTTGCTTTCTGTCCGCCAACCAGTTCTCTATCCAAGTCAATACCTTGCCCCCAATCCCATGTGCCTTAATTTTGCACGCTAACCTCTTATGCGGGACCTTATCGAAAGCCTTCTGAAAGTCCAAATACACCACATCCACTGGTTCTCCCTTATCTATTTTACCAGTTACATCCTCAAAAATTTCCAGTAGATTAGTCGAGCATAATTTACCTTTTGTAAATCCATGTTAACTTTGGCCGATCCTGTCACTGCTTTCCAAGTGCTCTGCTATTACATCTTTTATAATGGACTCTAGCATTTTCCCCACTACCGATGTCAGGCTTACCGGTCTATAATTCCCCGCTTTTTCTCTGCCACCTTTTTTGAATAGCGGGGTGACATTAGCTACCCTCCAATCCATGGGTACTGTTCCAGAGTCTATTGAGTTCTTGAAGATGACCAGCAATGCATTTACTATTTCTAGGGCCACTTCCTTAAGTACCCTGGGATGTAGATTATCAGGCCCTGGGGATTTATCGGCCTTCAGTCCCATCAATTTTCCTAACACCATTTCCCTTCAAATACTGATATCTTTCTGTAGTGTATGTACCTTTAAGAGCCCCTGTGTACTGTAATACCGGTAGTGACCACTCGGGTATATAAGCCTGTATAGCGTCTTGTATCTTTTAGTTCACCTCCAGACTTTGTTCAGTAAACACCTGTTAAACCAACTCCTGCATTCCGTGTCTCCATTAACACACGGATACAACAGTGGCGACGAATTGGAAACGGACTTACCTGCAATTCGGCAGCACCTCAAGGAGATCGATTCCTCAGACGAAGGTCGAAGAAATTTTTTTTAAAAACTGTGGTTTCACCAGCTAGCCGGGCTGGTGGCAGGTACTGCACTAATCCTTCCTGGGCGGCGGGCTGGGGCTCGATCGGGTGGCTCTGCAGCGGGGCCGAGCAGCGAGTCGGAAGGTGGAGGCAAACAGAGATGGAGGGTGAAGCACTCGGGAGACGGCCGGCGCTGCAAAGCAGGTCGGCGTTTGGACCAAGCAGAGGGAGGGAAAAGTCCCAGAGAGTCCGGCGGGAACGAGTCTCCAACTATTAAAAATATCTGTGTAAATAAAAACCGCGGAGAACAACGTTGTCGGCAGCGGCGGGAAAGCGCGGGAGACGCCATTTTTTCTCGGCAGGGAAGAAAAAGCGCGGGAGGTGCCATTTTTGATTTTCAGGATGCCTAAGACTGGCAATATTACTGCTTTCGATAGTGATATAGAGGATTGGACCACATATGTGGAAAGAGTGGAGGTATATTGCACAGTGAATGAAGTAGAGGATGACAAAAAGGCATCGGTACTTCTAAATCTGATGGGCGCAAGGACATACGGGCTGTTACGAAACTTAATCACTCCAGCCAAACCGATGGACAAGAATTTTAAGGAGATTGTTGATACCCTACAGGAACACTTAAACCCAACACCGCTGCTGATAGCGGAACGATTCAAATTCTTCAGGAGGAATCAGCACAAGAATGAAAGTAACGCTGATTACCTCACCGAATTAAGAAAGCTGTCAAAGCACTGCCAATTCGGGGCAGGACTGGCAGATTCGCTACGAGACAAATTCGTCTGCGGTCTCCTAAGTGAAGGAACACAGAAAAGGCTACTTTCTGAGAAAGATTTCACACTGGACAAGGCTTTCAGTGTGGCTGTATCATACGAAGCAGCAGCAAGAGGAGCTGCAGAGATACAGCAAAAGCCACAGGACTTCGGCACACATGAAATGACACGGGGTTTCGAGAGGTGTTATCGCTGCGGCAGATCCACCCATGACCAGAGGGACTGCTGGTTCAAGGACAAAGCATGCAGGCAATGTGGAAAGATGGGACACATTGCACGTGTATGCCGATCTGGAAACAAAAAATCCACTGACAGAAAAAAAATCAATAAGGAAAAGTACAGAAAGGTACAAATGATGACGGACAGTAGCTCCGAAGACCAGAAGAGCGATAGCGACTCCGGAAACAAGAGACTAAGCTCTCTCAAATTACATAATGTAATTGCCAAAGAAGATTACCAGACCATTTGGGTTACCCTCACGATAGCGGGGTCCCCAGTTAAAATGGAGCTAGATACAGGATCAGCTCTGACCGTCATAAGTCGACGGGATTACGAGCGGCTATTTCCGCATATACCTTTGAAAGACACATCCATTACCTTGAAGACATAAACAGGGCAGAAAGTATACCCAAGAGGGAAAATAAGGGTGCCTGTTGTATACAACGGCAAGGAAATACAGAAGTTGTATTTATACGTTCTACAAGATGGTGGTCCACCGTTGTTGGGACGTGAATGGATCAGGAAGATACGTTTAGACTGGCACTCCATTCAGGCACTGACGGTGACCAGTAAGAAAAAAAATGATGATGACGTCATACCTGAACGATTAAAAGACATCTTGGCTAACGCCAAAGAAGTGTTTCAACAGGAACTAGGAACCTTGAAAGGCGTCACCTCTTCAATAAAAGTGGAAGATGCGGCAATTCCCAAGTTTTTTAAGGCAAGGCCGGTGCCATACGCAATTCGTCCAGCAGTCGAGGCAGAGCTGGAGAATTTGGAAAAAGCAGGTGTGTTATCCAAGGTAGATTGGAGCGAGTGGGCAACACCCATCGTCCCGGTCATGAAGAAAACGTTGAATAATGATAAATCTGAAGAACAGAGAAAAATTCGCATCTGTGGGGACTTCAAGGTGACTATAAACCCGGTCCTTCACACGATACAGTATCCTCTTCCGAGGATAGAAGATATTTTCGCCTCACTATCCGGAGGGAAACGTTTCACCAAAATTGACTTGGCACAGGCATATCTACAGATGGAGGTTGAGGAGGCCTCTAAAAAGTGTCTCACGATAAACACACACAAAGGCCTGTACCAGTACAATCAATTGGTTTTCGGAATAGCATCAGCTCCAGCTATCTGGCAAAGAGCTATGGAGCAAGTCCTGCAAGGGATTCCGGGGACTCAATGCTACCTAGACGACATCCTTGTAACAGGAGAAAACGACAACGAGCACCTTGCCAGTTTGGAGCAGGTGCTCACAAGGCTGAGAGAACGGGGCCAATGAGCAAATCGCCCCAAGTGCAAATTTTTCCAGAAACAAATATCATATTATGGCCATATAATTAACGAAGTAGGGTTTCATAAGTCACCTGAAAAAATTGAAGCGGTCATAAAAGCCCTAGCACCTGAAAATGTCTCACAATTAAGGTCGTTCCTGGGACTGATAAATTACTATCATAAATTTTTACCGAACTTGTCAACTGTTCTGCACCCTCTTAACGCACTGCTACAAACGGGAGTAATTTGGAAATGGAGCGAAGACTGTAAACGTGCCTTCCATAAATGCAAAGGCTTGATCACGCCCAAGGAAGTGTTGGCTCATTACAACCCATCACTGCCAATCAGACTGGCGTCCAATGCATCCCCTTACGGCGTAGGAGCGCTATTATCGCATAGATTCCCTGATGGCTCGGAGCGGCCGATAGCTTTTGCGTCACGCTCATTGAACTCAGCTGAGCGTAACTATGCCCAGATCGACAGGGAAGCACTCAGCCTGGTGTGGGGAGTGAAGAAATTCAACCATTACCTACACGGACAAAAATTTACCTTGTTGACTGACCATCAACCCCTTGTCTCCATATTCAACCCTAAAAAGGGCGTTCCCATTATGACAGCGCAAAGGCTACAGAGGTGGTCCCTTTTCCTAGGGGCACACCAATATGACATAGAATACAAAGGATCAAAACAGCATGGGAATGCTGACGGTTTATCGCGCCTACCGTTGCCAATGGTAGAAGAGGCACCTACAGTGGACCCAGTGGAGATGTTCCACTCAACCATAGTGGAATGTCTACCAGTAACAAATTCTACCATTGAAAAGGAAACGAGAAATGACCCGGCTCTCTCACGAGTCTACGATTTAACGGTGAAGGGATGGCCAGCACATGGCGAACCACTGTTACCAGCATTCTCGTAAAGAAGAGAACAGCTGTCAGTGTGCCGAGGAACCTTGATGTGTGGATCCAGAGTGGTGATTCCACCCAAACTCCAGGATAAAGTGCAAAAGGAGCTTCACGAGGGGCATCTGGGTGGAGTGAAAATGAAGAACCTAGCCAGAGCGTTTGTGTGGTGGCCAGGTATCGATGGAGACATCGAAGAAATGACCAAGAGCTGTCTGGGATGCCAGAAGGTCCAAAACGCCCCACCACAAGCCCCTCTACATCCATGGGAGTGGCCCTCATCTCCATGGCAAAGGGTACATATCGACTTTGCTGGTCCATTTATGGACTCAATGTTCTTAATCGCGGTTGATGCACACTCCAAGTGGCCGGAGGTAATAAAGATGTCCTCCACCACCACGGAAAAAACCATCACAGTATTAAGGACCATATTTGCCAGGAATGGGCTGCCTGAACAGATCTGTTCTGATAATGGACTGCAATTTGTGTCCGAAGAATTCAGGAAGTTCTTAAAAAACAATGGAGTTAAGCACTACAAGTCCACCCCACACCATCCCGCCACCAATGGATTAGTTGAAAGGTTTGTCCAGACCTTCAAGAAGGCCATAAAGGCCATGGGTAATGAAGACATAAATCTACAACATAAGGTAGATAACTTCTTGTTTGCGTACAGGAATGCAACACATGTGGTTACAAACCAAACTCCCGCCATGATGTTTTTCAATAGAAGACTAAGATGCCGGCTGTATTTGATCAAGCCAAACATCAGAAGGGACGTAGAGAACCGGCAATTTCAAGGCATGAATGAAAGGCCAACTAGAACCTTCTAGATAGGTCAACAAGTTTTGGCCCGGGACTACCGTACCGAGAAATGGCAGCATGGAACTATTTGCACACGACTAGTACCGCTGATGTATACCGTGGACATTGGTGAAAGCATAATAAGGCGCCATGCTGACCAGATCATAGAGTCATCTGAAAAGGTACAACCTACACCACAACTCTATACGCCTAATGATGATACCCATAGTATCTACCTCCGATCCGGTGATACTGGAACCAGATGAACCCGACACTGGCATTCAAGCCGAATCGACCTTGCCAAAAGAACTTACTACACCACCAAAAACTACTACACCACCGAGGCGTTATCCGGACCGAGTTAGGAAGCCTCCAGAGAGACTGACTTACAATTGATTAACTGCAGCAAATGTGTAGATTATTGTTCTTGTAAACATGTTAATTAACGATTACTTAAAATGTTATGTACTAATTATCTAAAAGGGGAGGAATTGTAGTGTATGTACCTTTAAGAGCCCCTGTGTACTGTAATACCGGTAGTGACCACTCGGGTATATAAGCCTGTATAGCGTCTTGTATCTATTAGTTCACCTCCAGACTTTGTTCAGTAAACACCTGTTAAACCAACTCCTGCATTCCGTGTCACCATTAACACACGGATACAACACTTTCAGTTCCACCCTTTCATCAGACCCTATGTTCCGCGGTATTTCTGGGAGGTTATTTATGTCCTCCTTTGTGAAGACAGAACCAAAATATGTATTTAGTTGGTCTGCCATTTCTTTGCTCCCCATTATAAATTCCCCCGATTCTGACTGCAAGGGACCTACGCTTGACTTCACCAATCTTTTCCTCTTTACATATCTATAAAAGCTTTTACAGTCAGTTTTTATGTTCCCTGATAGCTTACTCTCATATTCTATTTTCCCTTTCTTAATTAATCCCTTTGTCCTCCTTTGTTGAATCCTAAACTGCTCCCAATCCTCAGGATTATTGCTTTTTCTGGCCAATTTGTATGTCCTCTCCTTGGATCTTATGTTATCCCTAATTTCCCTTGTTAGCCACGGTTGAGTCACCTTTTTTGTTTTATTTTTATGCCAAACTGGGATGAACAACTTCTGTAGTTCATCCATACAGTCTTTGAATGTTTGCCATTGCCTATCCACCGTCAACCCTTTGTGTGCCATTCCCCAATCAATCCTACCCAACTCGCTCCTCAGACCATCATAGTTTCCTTTATTTAAATTGAGGACAGTAGTTTCTGAGTCAACTATTTCATTCTCCATCTTAATGAAGAATTCGATCATATTATGATTGCTCCGACCCAAGGGGCCTCGTACAACAAGATTGCTAATTAATCCTTTCTCGTTACATAATACCCAGTCTAAGATGGCCTGATCTCTGGTTGGTTCCTCGACATATTGATCCAGGAAACCATCCCGTAAACACTCCAGGAATTCCTCCTCCACAGTATTGTTACTAATTTGGTTAGCCCAATCTATATGTAGATTAAAGTCACCCATGATGACTGCTGTGCCCTTATTGCACGCTTCTTTAATTTCCCTTTTAATGCCATCCCCAACCTCCGCCTTACTGTTTGGAGGTCTACATACCACTCCCACTAATGTTTTTTTCCCCTTAGCATTTCTCAATTCTACCCATACAGAGCTGCATCTCTTACCCTGCGTAGAGCACACTCTGGGGCAGCTGAAAGATGCAAAGGTTTTTACAAAGCTTGATGCTCAATCTGGTTTCTGGCAAATACCCTTGTCAGAGGAGTCAAAATGTCTCACCACGTTCATCACGCCATTCGGACGTTATTGTTTTCACAGACTGCCCTTTGGAATATCCTCCGCCCCTGAGCATTTCCAGCGCCGCATGTCCCGCCTCCTTGAGGGACTTGATGGTGTCTTATGCCAAATAGATGATGTGTTGGTGTTTGGTGCAACCCAAGAACAGCACGATCAGCGACTTTTTGCAATTCTCAGTAAACTACAGCAAGCTGGACTTACTCTTAACTCCAAATGTGAATTCGCCAAAACGCAGGTGAAATTTCTCGGCCAGGTCATCGATGGGACCGGTGTCAGAGCAGATCCTGACAAAGTCAAGGCCCTCGCACACATGGCCGCGCCAAGGAATGTATCTGAAATACGCCGCTTCATGGGCCTGGTCAATCACTTGGGCAAATACATACCCCATCTAGCCGATAAAACCAAGCCACTCCGGGATCTCCTCAACAGGCAGACCTCATATAATTGGGGACCCCAGCAGTCCCAAGCTTTCACTGAGATAAAGACTGAGCTAACCACCCCGCCAGGCCTTGCACTGTATGACCCCAATGCACTCACTAAAGTGTCAGCTGATGCCTCATCGTTTGGCTTGGGTGCAGTCCTTTTACAAAAGAGACCTGACACTGACTGGCGCCCTGTAGCCTATGCTTCATGAGCCTTTTCAAAAACAGAGCAGCGCTATGCGCAGATTGAAAAAGAGGCCCTGGCCATTACATGGGCATGTGAGCGCTATAGAGACTTCCTAATAGGCATGACATTCCAGGTCAAAACAGATCACAAGCCCCTCCTTATACTATTGGGATCAAAAACCTGGACGAGTTGTCCCCCCGCATTCAGCGCTTTCGGATGCGACTCATGCACTTTCACTTCACTATATCACATGTGCCAGGGAAGAGCCTAGCAACTGCTGACGTCCTCTCCAGGGCGCCCTACCAGCCGCCGGTGGATGATTCCCCTGAGGTGCAGTGCATAGAGAATTATGTACACTCAATACTCACTGCACTGCCCATTACCGAGAAACGCCTGGCTGCACTTCGTCAAGAACAGGAAACGGATGAATTACTTCGTCAGGTCTTCGCATACTGCCGTGAGGGCTGGCTAGATCATGCGAAACTTGACAACGCTCTTAGACCTTACACGGCCATTTCAGGTCACCTCACTATTGCACAAGGATTGCTGCTACAAGGGTGCCGGTTGGTCATTCCAGCATCAATGCAGAAAGACATTCTGGACAAACTGCATGATGGCCATCAAGGGATCACAAAATGCAGAGCACGAGCCAGGTGTTCTGTCTGGTGGCCTGGATTAAGCGGTCAACTACAACGTAAAGTACAACAATGCCCAAGCTGCGCCCAAATGAGACAACAACCACCAGAACCATTGATTCCAGATGACACCCCTGAGGGCCCGTGGCAGAAGGTTGGGGCTGATCTATTTCATTTGGATAACTCAACTTACCTGGTAATGTTTGACTACTTCTCTAAGTTCATTGAAGTTATCAAGCTCCTCTCCACCACCTCACATGCAGTCGTTGAATGTATGAAATCCTGTTTTGCCTGCCTAGGGGTCCCCCTGCTGGTCTGAACAGATAATGGTCCCCAATTTGCCTCGGACACCTTTCGCTCATTTGCCGACAGCTGGGACTTCACCCATGTCACATCCAGTCCTCTGTATCCTCAAAGCAATGGGGCTGCCGAGCGCGCTGTCCAGACAGCCAAACAGCTTTTAAAAAAGTCACCTGACCCATACCGGGCACTCCTTGCATACCGCTCCACACCTCTTTCTAGCGGATTCAGCCCTGCTGAGTTGCTACAAGGCAGAAAACTTCATACAACCGTGCCAACTATGCCATCACTCCTGACCCCAGGCTGGCCCGACCTCCAGAATTTTACAGACAAGGACAAACAATCTAAACTAAGACAACAGGCCAACTTTAACAGTCGCCACAGAGCTATGTGTGGATACGTGACTCCCGCAAAAGAGGCATTGTGCAAGGACAGGCCAACACCCCAAGATTGTACCTGGTTGATATCCAGGGCCAGATGGTTCGCAGGAACCGCAGACACCTCGCACTTACCCAGCAGCCCCCAGACGCTGCTGATGAGCCTTCCATTCCCGATGACTACAATGGGGATGCGAGTCCTGGAACTCCTCCACCCACAGGGGATACCCCACCTCCATCGGGTTCCAGACGGTACCCTGAAAGGGTCCGCAATCCTCCTTCATACCTCCAGGACTTTGCAACATGAATAGCTTAAGAACCAAGACACCTCATTGGGTCAGAATAATACCCGAGGTACTTGGTGGAGGGTTCAGGCAGTCACCTTGTCCCTCCAAGCTTACTCTGCTTGCATTATTCGTGTTTTTCTAAAATAAAAAGAAGAGATACATTGTGCATTTATGTTTGTTATTTCTTAAGCACAGTAAAAAAGTAATGATTTGAAAGAAGGTCATTTGAAATGTTAATAGTAAAGGAATAGTATTCAAAGTCTGTTTAGAAAGGGAGATGTGGTGATAGTTACCCTCCGCCCCGGTAGGGGGCGACGGAGAGTAAACAGAGAAAGGAAATGAATGAAGAAGCCTCCTGTTGATGGCTGAAGGAATACATCCCGTGTCCGTGTGTTGAGCACATTACACTGGGGACCACAGTGCTGCCTGAGACATGCTGCGCTAACTCCCTCCACATGGTGTGGAAGACTTGTGATAAGGGCCTCCTGCCATTTGCCAGATAGAGCACCGCCCTCCATCTCTCCACAGCGAAAACCAATGCCTCCAATGCTTGATCGCAGAATCTGTGGGCTCTCTCCCTGGGGCATGGATCTGCCATGAGTACACCTGGTTCAGCCCTCTGGCTCCTCTTCCTTGTCCTGCTTCTGCTTACTGAGGCAGTTGCACAGCCAGCAATGCTCAGAATGAGGTGCTGCAGCATCAATGAACCGCCCCTTTAGTACTGAGAAAAGCCTGTAGCAATCATAACTTGAGATTAGACTGCACCTGATATTGGTCCACCATTTGCATGTAATGTCAATGAGCTTGAGCTTTAAGACATGAATTAGGACACCAATCATTTTTTTGAGCAGTGAGTACGAATTTTGCGTGCAGTCTAAAGCAGTAGCGCCTGGCGCTAATTCTCCAACTTTTCTACTGACACCGCCCATTCCTTGGCTATAACAAATTTCTAGCCCATAATGTTTTTGTTGACCCGTCACTCTGCAGCTTCTTTCCCATCTCACCACTGCACACTCCAATTTTTTCAAACCTTACATCACCAAGACTGCATGCTTCTACCTCTGCCCCAACATCCCTGAAACATTTCTCAAATCCTTTCTCACCTTTATCTTTAATTTCTCCAATGTCCTTCTCATTGCCCTGCTATCCTCCTCCCTCAACAAACTCCAACTTGTCCAAGCCACCTGTACCCTGTTCCATATTAAGTCCCGCTCATGCATCACTTGGTATCTGTCATACGCCTCCCTTTTTTTCTTTATCCTACCCTGTAAGTCTCTAGACATCCAGGGGGCTCTAGATGTGTTAGTACCACCTTTTTTCTTTAAGAGCACATATTTGGTCTGAACCTTTCGGATCTCCTCCTTGAATGCCCCCCACTGCTCTGACACTGATTTACCTTCAAGTAGCTGTTTCCAGTCCACTATGGCTAAATCCCCTCTGAGCTTAGCAAAATTTGCTTTTTCCCAATTTAGAACTTTTATTTGTGGTCTATCCTTGTCCTTTTCCAAAACTACTTTAAATCTAACAGAATTATGGTCGCTAGCACCAAAATGCTCCCCCACTGATACGCCTTCTACCTGCCCAGCTTCAGTCCCTAAAACTAAGTCCAGAACCGTCCCCTCCCTTGTTGGGCTTGCTACGTACTGGCTAAAAAAGCTCTCCTGGATACATTTTAGGAATTCCGTACCCTCTATACCCTTCACACTAATTTTATCCTAGTTAATATTGGGGTAGTTGAAATCCCCTACTATTACTGCCCTATAGATTTTGCACTTCTCAGAAATTTGTCTACATATTTGTTCTTCTTTCTCCCCCTCACTGTTTGGGGGTCTGTAGTTCACTTCCAGCAGTGTGATTGCCCCTCTTTTCCCTCTTTTGTTTTACAATTCGACCCATATGGCCTCCTTCTGGATTACTCCCGGTGCCACATGCTAGTGAGTACAGGAATAGGAGGATAGAGCAGATGAATGCGTGGCTAAAGAGTTGCTGCAGGAGGGAGGGCTTTAGTTTCCTGGATCACTGGGCCTGCTTCTGGGAAAGGTGGGACTTGTACAAGTTGGACGGGTTGCACCTGAACCAGAGCGGGACAAATATCCTTGCGGGGAGGTTTGCTAGCACTGTTCGGGGAGGTTTAAACTAAAATGGCAGGGGGCTGGGAACCTGAGCAGGGAGACAGAGGAAAGGAAAACAGGGATAAAAGCAAAAGATAGGAAGGAGAAAAACAAAAGTGGCAGTCAGAGAAATCAACGGTTTAAATCAAACATGGCCACAGTAAATAATAATTCTAATAGGTCTAAGAGCGTTAAAAAAACAAGCCTGAAGGCTTTGTGTCTTAATGCGAGGAGCATTTGTAATAAGGTGGATGAATTGGCTGCGCAAATAGAGGTAAACGAATACGATTTGGTTGGGATTACAGAAACGTGGCTCAAGGATGGCCAAGACTGGGAACTCAACATCCAGGGGTATTCGATATTCAGGAAAGATAGGCAAAAAGGAAAGGGAGGTGGGGTAGCATTACTGGTTAAAGAAGGGATTAATACAATTGTAATGAAGGATATTAGCTCTGATGATGTGGAATCTGTATGGGTAGAATTGAGAAATACTAAGGGGAAAAAAACATTAGTGGGAGTGCTTTATAGACCTCCAAACAGTAAGGTGGAGGTTGGGGATGGCATTAAAAGGGAAATTAAAGAAGCATGCAATAAGGGTACAGCAGTCATCGTGGGTGACTTTAATCTACATAATAGATTGGGCCAACCAAATTAGTAACAATACTGTGGAAGAGGAATTCCTGGAGTGTTTATAGGATGGTTTCCTGGACCAATATGTCGAGGAAACAACCAGAGATCAGGCCATCTTAGACTGGGTATTATGTAACGAGAAAGGATTAATTAGCAATCTTGTTGTACGAGGCCCCTTGGGTCGGAGCGATCATAATATGATCGAATTCTTCATTAAGATGGAGAATGAAGTAGTTGACTCAGAGACAAGGGTCCTCAATTTAAATAAAGGAAACTACGATGGTCTGAGGAGCGAGTTGGGTAGGATTGAGTGGGGAATGGCGCTCAAAGGATTGACGGTGGATAGGCAATGGCAAACATTCAAAGACTGTATGGATGAGCTACAGAATTTGTTCATCCCAGTTTGGCATAAAAATAAAACAAAAAAGGTGACTCAACCGTGGCTAACAAGGGAAATTAGGGATAGCATAAGATCCAAGGAGAGGACATATAAATTGGCTAGAAAAAGCAATAATCCTGAGGATAGGGAACAGTTTAGGAGTCAACAAAGGAGGACAAAGGGATTAATTAAGAAAGGGAAAATAGAATATGAGAGTAAGCTTGTAGGGAAAATAAAAACTGACTGTAAAAGCTTTTATAGATATGTGAAGAGAAAAAGATTGGTGAAGTCAAGCGTAGGTCCCTTACAGTCAGAATCAGGGGAATTTATAATGGGAAACAAGGAAATGGCAGACCAACTAAATACATACTTTGGTTCTGTCTTCACAAAGGAGGACACAAATAACCTCCCAGAGATGCCGGGGAACATAGGGTCTGATGAAAGAGAGGAACTTAAAGAAATCAGTATTTGTAGGAAAATGGTGTTAGGAAAATTGATGGGACTGAAGGCCGATAAATCCCCAGGGCCTGATGGTCTACATCCCAGGGTACTTAAGGAAGTGGCCCTAGAGATAGTAGATGCATTACTGGTCATCTTCCAGAACTCGATAGACTCTGGAACGGTACCCATGGATTGGAGGGTAGCTAATGTTACCCCACTATTCAAAAACGGTGGTAGAGAAAAAGCGGGTAATTATAGACCGGTAAGCCTGACATCGGTAGTGGGGAAAATGCTAGAGTCTATTATAAAAGATGTAATAGCAGAGCACTTGGAAAGCAGTGACAGGATCGGACAAAGTCAACATGGATTTACAAAAGGTAAATCATGCTTGACTAATCGACTGGAATTTTTGAGGATGTAACTGGTAAAATAGATAAGGGAGAACCAGTGGATGTGGTGTATCTGGACTTTCAGAAGGCTTTCGATAAGGTCCCACATAAGAGATTAGCATGCAAAATTAAGGCACATGGGATTGGGGGCAAGTTATTGACTTGGATGGAGAACTGGTTGGTGGACAGAAAGCAAAGAGTTGGAATAAACGGGTCATTTTCCGAGTGGCAGGCAGTGACTAGTGGGGTACCGCAAGGATCGGTCCTAGGACCCCAGCTGTTCACAATATATATTAATGATCTGGACGAGGGAATTGGATGTAATATCTCCAAATTTGCAGACGACACAAAGCTGGGCGGGAGGGTAAGCTGCGAGGAGGATGTCGGGAAACTCCAGTACGATTTGGACAGGTTGGGTGATTGGGCAGAAACATGGCAAATGCACTATAATGTGGATAAATGTGAGGTTATCCACTTTGGTGGCAAAAACAGGAAGGCAGATTATTATTTGAATGGCAATAGATTGGGAGAAGGGGAAGTGCAAAGAGACCTGGGTGTCCTTGTGCACCAGTCGCTGAAGGTAAGCATGCAGGTGCAGCAGGCGGTTAAGAAGGCAAATGGTATGTTGGCCTTCGTAGCAAGAGGGTTCGAGTACAGGAACAAGGATGTCTTGCTACAGTTGTACAGGGCCTTGGTGAGACCACACCTTGAGTATTGTGTGCAGTTTTGGTCACCTTACCTGAGGAAGGACGTTCTTGCCATGGAGGGAGTGCAGCGAAGATTCACCAGGCTGATACCTGGGATGGCAGGAATGACGTATGAGGAGAGATTGTGTCGATTGGGCTTATACTCACTGGAGTTTAGAAGATTGAGAGGGGATCTCATCGAAACCTATAAAATTCTGTCAGGTCTGGACAGACTAGATGCAGGAAGGATGTTTCTGATGGCCGGGGAGTCCAGAACCAGGGGTCATAGTCTAAGGATGAGGGGTAAGCCATTTAGGACTGAAATGAGGAGGAATTTCTTCACCCAGAGAGTGGTGAACCTGTGGAATTCTCTGCCACAGAGGGCGGTGGAGGCTAGTTCATTAAATATATTCAAGAAAGAGTTGGATATATTTCTTGAGGCTAAAGGGATCAAGGGATATGGGGAGAAGGCAGGGACAGGGTACTGAATTTGGATGATCAGCCATGATCACATTGAATGGCGGAGCAGGCTCGAAGGGCCGAATGGCCTACTCCTGCTCCTAACTTCTATGTTTCTATGTTTCAGTCGGCTTTATTTTATTCTCTAGAACTCCCTCTCTAAATTGCTCCACCTCTCCACCTATTAAAAACCTTTTCAAAAGCTTTTAGCCACCTCTCCTAACTCTTCGTCTGTGGCTGAGTATCTGTTCCTTTATCTTTTTTTTCCCATCGTCAAGGAGTGACACAAACATACATTTGATAGAGGGAGACTGCTCTCTAACATGTAACGAAGGCATAAGACATGGTTGTAGCGGTTTGTGTAGATCGCCACTAAATAAGAGAGTTTGACTTCGACGAACTATTAACAAGTTGTTTATTTACAGGAACAGACTAATTACATCAGCTAAGATGGCAGGTAAGATGGCTGACTGTAGGAGCACCGTGGTATAGGTCTTGTCCCAGCGGGGACTCCACGAGGACTGAGTTCGCAGTCCTGTGGGGAGCGTGATGACGTCATCGCGTTTGTGTTGTGACGTCATCACGTTGTTCGCGTTTCCTGTGCTTAGGGCATCACGTGATGCGCGTCGTTGCGTCGCTGGCCGTTGAGGCCGAAGTTGGGAGGCCGGGCTGTGCCGGTGCTTGCCGCGGGAGCGGAAGATCGCGTCGCTCCCGTCGGCTGGCCGCTGAGGCCGAAGACGTTAGGCCGGGCTGTGCCGGCGCACGCACATCACGTCGTACGTGACGTGATGTCAGCGCGCTAGGGTGCGTCTTAAAGGGGCATCCCCAACAGGTAAGTTAAAAGGGCAACGGCCCCAAAAGGTAAGTTAAAGGGAATTATGTGTCTTTATGTAAGGTACAACCGGTGGTACCGCCACATGGTAATATATGACAAAAAGATGTGAATGCCATCACCATAACTTAAAGGACCTGGCTGGATGGTGAAATCACCAATTCACAACCAAAAAATAATTTGCATAAAAAAAAAGATGGCAAGAAGTCGTTCTGTGATTATACGTACAAGCAGAAGGAAACAGTAGTGCCCAATTATAGAACGCACATAAGAATCTGGGAATGAAATTCTCATACACCAGCCTTTTTGCCTGCAGTAGCTGTTCTACTGCTGGTTCTCGAGTAGTGTGGCACGAGTCTGTGACCCGGATTTTGCGGTCAACGGCGAAGGAACAATGCTCAGCGTTCGCTACGCTGCCCACAGACTTTTCTCGGGCTTTTGAGCAGCAACTTGCTACCATCTGGCGTCTCATCCAGCGCGGCGCCCTCTACAGGGGATCGGTGCATGTGTGAGCAGGTTGTGCAACAGCGTGTCTCTTCAACCAATCAGATTGAAGAATCCTCACTGAGATAGGCAGGGGGTAATTTTAACAAGAGTGAGCACGTGGGATTAGATGCGGGTTAAATCGGGAAAAATTCAGAGTGCGTCAAGAGTGCTCCAACCTGCCGACTTCCGGGTTTTACAGAGGCAGGATAAGGGGCGAGGAGCTAGCCCACTCCCAGGAGTCGGATTGGCATTTTAAATATGTTTATGAGGCTGGTAGCCTCTGATTTAACCTGCTTTGTAGGTTTTACAGTGGGCAGCTGGGTTTTCCAGGCCTCAGGAAACCCGACAGCTGAAGCAAGGAGAGGACAGCTTCGGGGAGAAGGTGAGTGCCTTCATAGCACGGTTTGTGGGCCAGGAGGTTCAGGAGTGCGTCCCCTGACCCCCCAAGCTCCTCCCACATCAGTCCCTCCCCCCCACCTTGTCTTGCGGCCTGCTTCGGAGTGTTCCCCGCCTGACTGGAAGCCAAGCCTGTCAATCAGCCTGACCTCCGGGCAGGGAACCTGTCAGGCCAAAAGGCGCATGCTGTGGAGTTAAAACTACACAGACTTCTGGGTTTATAGAAACATAGAAGATAGGAGCAGGAGTAGGCCATTCGGCCCCTCAAGCCCGCTCCACCATTTAATGAGATCATGGCTGATCATCCAAATTCAGTACCTTGTCCCTGCTTTCTCCCCATATCCCTTGATCCCTTTAGCCTCAAGAAATATATCTAACTCCTTCTTGAATATATTTAATGAATTGGCCTCAACTGCCCTGTGTGGCAGAGAATTCCACAGGTTCACCACTCTCTGGGTGAAGAAATTCCTCCTCATCTCAGTCCTAAATGGCTTACCCCTTATCCTTAGACTGTGACCCCTGGTTCTGGACTCCCCCGCCATCAGGAACATCCTTCCAGCATCTAGTCTGTCTAGTCCTATTAGTCCCGTCCAAATCTCTGCCCCTCCCCCCCCTCCCCCCCCTGCCTACATAACACTACATGTATGACTCCTGAGATCTTTCTTTGGACTATAGAAGGTCTCTGTGATGTTAAAATTTAGTGATGCGGTGGCCCGCACTGGCTGCGAATTGCCATTAGTTGGCTTCCTGCAAGTTTTCAGTCACCAGCTCCCCCCCACGGAAAGCTTGGCTCAGTTGGTAGCTTTATATTGGTAGCTCTGAGTCAGAAGGTTGTCAGTTCAAGAACTGCTCTGCCACATAAGCACGCAATCTCGGCTGACACTCCATGCAGTATTGAGGTAGTACCAAATTGTTGGAGGGGTTGACTTTTTTAAATAAAGCACTAAAAAGGCTTGAATTAATGCTAATTGATAAGCAGGTAGAGCCTCTGGTGTTTTAGTCAACATTCCTCCCTTAATCACCACCCAAACAAGATTAACTGGCCATTCATTTCACTTCAAGTTCTTTCCTTTTGTTAAACTCATTAACATCAGGTACAAGAAACAGTCAAAATAGTGAATGGAATATTAGCCTTATTCTCAAGGAGGCTGGAATACAAAACTGAGGAAGTGAGGGTTCAGTTTTATAGTCTTTTGGTCTGAGCCCATCTGGAATACTGCATTCAATTCTGGGCACTGAACCTCAGGAAGGATGTACAAAAGCAAAATACTGCGGATGCTGGAAATCTGAAATAAAAACAGAAAATGCTGGAAATACTCAGCAGGTCAGGCAGCAGCTGTGGAGAGAGATATTTCAGGTCAATGACCTTTCATCAGAACTGGAAAAAGTTAAGAGATGTAACAGATTTTAAGCAAGTGCAGGGGCAGGGAAAGGGGGAGGGAAGGAAAGAACAAAAGGGAAGGTTGTGATAGGGTGGAGGGCAGGAGAGATTAAATGACAAAGGGGATGATGGTGCAAGGCAAAAAGAGATGGTAATGGGGCAAGTTAAGAAACAAAAGCTGAGTCTAGATGAGGTGTAAATGGGAATAGCAGAATCATCAACAGCTGCCATGTGAAAAAAAATAGGGGCAGAGGTTATGATCTGAAATTGTTGAACTCGATATTGAGTCCAGAAGGCTGTAACGTGCCTAATCGAAAGATGAGGTGCTGTTCCTCGAGCTTACGTTGAGCTTCGTAAAGATGAGCTCAGGAAGGATACAATGACCTTGGAGGGGGTGCAGCGCAGATTCAGCAGAATGATCCTGAGACTTATGAGGACAGGTTGCATAAAGCTGGCTTGCATTCCCTTGAGTATAGAAGATTGAGGGGTGATCTGATTGAGGTGTTAAAAATGATAAGAGGATTCGATAGGGTAGATAAAGAGAAACTATTTCCTCTGGTGGAGAATCCAGAACAAAGGGGCATAACCTTAAAATTAAAGATAGGCCATTCAGGAGTGAAATCAGGAAGCACTTTTTCACACAGACGGTTGTAGAAAACTGGAACTCTCTCCCCCAGAAGGCTGTGGATGCTGAGTCAATTGTACCTTTCAGGACTGAGATCAATAGGCGGATTAATGGATTTAAGGTACAGATCACCCATGATCTAATTGAATGTCGGAACAGGCTCGAGGGACTGAATGGCCTGCACCTGTTCCTATATTTCCGGTCTGACCTAGACACTATTTGGTGGAACACTGCAACTTCAAAATGATGGATAATTTCATCATTCATGACATTAACAAGGCTTTTAATAAGTTAAAAATGGCCTTTTTTCTCACTTTTTGCAAGACAATTTTTAGTTTTCTTCTGGAAGACTAGGAAGAGCACTAAACATGAATAAGCCATCCTTCTCCTGACATTCCAACACTCTTTATTCATGCCTACCTTATGATTAAGATTAGCAAATATAAGTTCAGGCTGCACACAGACATGGTGAAGTTCTGCTGATATAAGTTAACTGGAGTTTCCACTGTTACTTAATTCAGTAATATTAAAATAATTACCACTAGGCCAAATATATCTCATACAAATAGTTTGAGCAATTAGGCTTCATGCATCTATCAACACTTTAATATTCTTGTGCTAATGAAGGATAATCCCAGTAGGTCAGAAATTATGCGATGATTTATTTTAAAAAACAGCAATTATAATGAAAATCACCATCAGCCTATAATTGCACTTGTGTATCTTCACAGTAGCATTGTCGCAAATATACTAAATGTGGTTCAACAACGGAAGTAAAATGATTTTTAAATGGTAATGTGCTTATGAAAACTGTACAGCAGCTAGGAGTTATTGTCATACAAAGAATGTCATGGATACAGTCAGTGAAGGAGCTATATATGTCAAGGAACTATACAATGTTAATATTTTTAAAGATGGTGCACGATTTGTGCAATTCAGGTGTCAGTGGTTATGGTAATTTTCTGAGAAAAGTAAGGGAAATGCAATAATAATATTGCAGCGGCAAATGGGAATATTTAATGTGCTTGTATTGGACCTGCCATAATAGAATGCAACATTCTAACTACAATTGAATTCCTTTGTAACCTGAATTGTATTAACATTTGTAGAGAAGCCAGAACTGACCACCAACCCTTTTACATTTTGTTGGCAGGTCTCAATTGTTCACCTTCTAAAAACAGTGCGCCTGTTACGTCTGTTGCGACTATTGCAAAAGCTGGATCGATACTCCCAGCACAGCACAATAGTCCTAACCCTGCTGATGTCCATGTTTGCATTGTTGGCTCACTGGATGGCGTGCATCTGGTACGTTATTGGCAAAATTGAAATGGAGGGCAATGACCCACTTACATGGGACATTGGTAAGTCTTCTCACTCTTGCAGCATTTTTATATAATGGTTTAAACAATAATTTAATTCAAATTATTTATGCACCACCGTAAGGAAAATAAGTATATCTATGTTTGCATTTTGTTAAAATAGATAAATTGAGGGCTCTTGCGTTTTGAGTCACATTTGAAAGGAGCACAGGTCAGAGACAGGGCT
This sequence comes from Somniosus microcephalus, assembly GCF_052327205.1. Taxonomy (NCBI): domain Eukaryota; kingdom Metazoa; phylum Chordata; class Chondrichthyes; order Squaliformes; family Somniosidae; genus Somniosus; species Somniosus microcephalus. The sequence goes on along the minus strand of NC_140991.1, from coordinate 94,507,683 downwards.
ACAACACTGTACTGCAAATTCACCGACGTTTGCTCCTCTGGAGCCTGGCGCAGTACTGGGAGCGTGAGATCAGTTAATTTGATTTGCCCAATATTTTATCAGCTGCTAGAAAAAAATTACATTACTATTCAACTGATGCTAACTGGGTCAGTTTAAATGTTCTTCATTGGAGTTAATAGCACTGTGAGCAGTGAATGTTATAAAAAAAATTGATAGAATCCTCTTGTCTTTTATTTTATTTGTGTTGGACTTCATCGTTATTTTGCGGGCATTTGGGAGGAGAAATCATATGTTAACATAGATCTTACAAACGGTAAAAAGTGTTTAGTGATGCTGATGCCTTCTCAGTGGATTTGTATAGCAAATGACAATTCATACTTGAATATAAATAGTATTAACATGCTGTAGTGCCAGAAGTAAGGAAGCTTCACATGGTTGCTAAGCATGCTGATATTCTGTCTCTCTGATAAGTTCTGTTTTGAGACACTTCAATATCAAGTGATATTGAACTGAAAGCTGTAAGCACCAATGATTGGCAACAGATCCCACTGTAAGTAAAGTGTGTGTGCTGTCAGCTGACACAGCAAGCAATGGGCCTGCTGTTCACATACATCTATTACATTGTAGCGGATGTTCTAAAAACATTAATATTTAATCTTTATTGCTCTCAAAATGCAGGCTTTTCTGAGAATTGAAGTTGAATTTTTATTCTAGTTAAATGTCACCATGCATGTTTGTTAGGTTTTTTTGGGGGGTGGGGGGGAGGGGCGGATGAGATCATTTGTTTTTTTGTTTTTCTCTTTTTTAAATTTTTTTTATTCATTTATGGGATGTGGGCGTTGCTGGCTAGGCCTGCATTTAGTGCCCATCCCTAATTGCCCTTGAGAAGATGGTAGTGAGCCGCCTTCTTGAACCGCTGCAGTCCATATGGTGTAGGTACACCCACAATGCTGTTAGGAATGGAGTTCCAGGATTTTGGCCCAGCGACAGTGAAGGAACGGCGATACAGGTCCAAGTCAGGATGGTGTGTGGCTTGGAGGGGAACTTGTAGGTGGTGATGTTCCCATGCGGCTGCTGCCCTTGTCCTTCTAAGTGGTAGAGGTTGCGGGTTTGGAAGGTGCTGTTGAAGGAGCTTTGGCGAGTTGCTGCAGTGCATCTTGTAGATGGTACACACTGCACCATATGGAGGACATGTATTTAACTTTTCTCTGCCTCCTTATGGGAAGCTCTTGGCCTCTGCTCAGCATCTTTGCCCAATACAGTAGACCCAGTACAAGCACATCCAACACTTCCCATTACTCCTGAATGCCATCATTGCCTTTTCCTTTTGTTGGTCTGCATGAGACACCTTAGTTATTTCAGCTGTGCCATGGAAATTGCCATAACAATTGACACCAGAATTGCATATATCATTTATCTCTAAAAATATAAAAGAATATGCACAATCCCTCATCATACACTGACTCACTTGATATTAAACCGCCCCCCACCCACCCCCCCCCACGATGCGCAGGAGAAGGTCGGGTTAAAAATGTAAAAATGCTGAGCGCATCCCCAATCCACCGTGTACACACCTGCCACCATTTTTACGGTGGTGGGTTTCGTGCCGCACCACTTCATTAACATATTTAAATCAGGCTCAACCAATTGCACTGTGGGAGCCTGATTTCTATTTACTGATTGCCAGCCGGGTTTCCCAGGGCTCAGGAAACCCGGCAGCTAAAGAGAGGTGTGAGCTGCTGGCTCAGGAAGGTACGTGCCCTTTACAGCACTCCTTATGGGCTGCTCTCTTCCCTCCTTCCACCACCCCCCCACCACTAAGCCCCAATCTTTCTATCCTCCCTCCCGATTGCCGGGAACCATCCCCAAGTGTTCCCCAGTTGCAGCCTCCTGCCGCTGGTTTTCCCGCTCAGCATCCAGCCAGCTTGTCAATTTGGCCAGCTTCCAGGTGGGAAACGGAAGAAAAAAATTATAATGAGGTCTTGCCATTAAATTCGGCAGGACCATCTTGCCCCAGCCTTACCATTTTCTCTCCGCCCTACAGTGCTCCCACACATTCTCCCCACCTCGCCGGAAATACCGGGGCCTTTGCATTATTGACATATTCTTTGTATGATTGTAACTTCTAACTGCTGTACAGTTTCTCATAAGCATTTCATTTGCCTGATAGTACAGTTCAAATGATGGGATTGGGTACAACACTTGTTTTACAACCCGCCCGAATTTTAGTCTCCGTTGAAATCAATGAAGAGTTATATTGGCCAGGGTGTAAAACTGGGATTCCACCCGATCCCCAATTGTGTGGCAATAATGAGTGTAAACCATTACCCTCCAGCTTTGTGGCACAGACTGTAGGAACACCAACTTAATTTCTGAAGACAGGCACATAGGTATGGAGGAGTATAAATTAGTTGTGCCCCGTTTTCGGGCGCATTACTCATGGCACGCAGCCAAACCGGGAAGCCCGAGGCGTGACAGAAATTGAACCCCGGATCTCATGGTAATAATGGTCGAGAACTGCCGGTGCCTGTTGAGCCTCCAGAGGCAGCTTGCCTGTTTTCCCAGATCCAATTTGGGCAGGCTGCATCATCGCAGTGGTTCTTGGGTAAGCCCGGGTAGGGGACGGGGAGGAGAATGAGAGGGAGGATGAGCGCGAGGCGGCAATGGCCTGCAATAGTACTGTGAAGCCAGGTGGCTCAAAGCAAGTATATAAGAAAAAATACATTTTTGGTGGCAGCCTCCATTGGTCCCTTTAAGGACCGATGGTTAAGCCGCATATAGATCGGGTAATGCCAAGCCGAGCAGGCCCAGCATCGGCCCCACATTTACATATGCAAGTTGCCTAACGTCTGTTTCAGGCAGGCACCACGGATGCCCGGGGAGCCGCCTTCACCAATATGTGTGACTGCACTGATTGAGGTTTTATTTAAATAATACAGACAGAGCAGTTTTCTCTGCAAGGTCTTTCCATGTCCATGTGCTTTCTTGAGAAATGAAGTTGGCACAAATAATATTCCTTTAAGGACAGATGACTGCCACTTTCCTCAGTGTTATTGCTTCAGATATTTGCAAACTGTAGTTTTATCTTTTTTTTATACGTTTGCTTTAACATTAGGGTAGCACAGCCTGGGCCCCTCTTTTTTTTACCAGATTTGATTAGAATACTGGACACAGTTGGGGAAAATAAAAGCAGTTTAGACAGAACAATACATTTGCAAACAATACAGCAAGTTCCACTCTGCAAACAGAATAGTAGGGGTTAATAGTGACTCGGTAAATGCCTCACCGTAAACTGCAGGATTTGAGCATTGTCTGCTCAATGGCATTATCAACACTTCGCTTCCTGGATTCTTACCTGGATTCTAATGTTCATCTATTTTGAGAGTTTAATGGGGATAATCTGACACCTTCCAAAGATTAAATCAAAACACTCATTAGCCATTATAAAAACCTTCTTTCCTACAAACTTAATAATTATTTCACCTAACATTCTGCAATCCCGTACGCAACATATTCTTAACTTTTCTAAATAACCAATGCTGTTAACCAGCACCCCTTCCCCTTCGCCCGGCACCTTCCCATGCAAGCGCAGGAGATGCAACACCTGCCCTTATACCTCCCCCCTTCCCACTGTCCAGGGCCCCAAACATCTCTTCCAGGTGAAAGTGATTTACTTGCACTTCTTGCAATTTAGTATACTGTATTCGCTGCTCACGATGTGGTCTCCTCTACATTGGGGAGACCAAACGCAGATTGGATGACCGCTTTGCGGAACACCTCCGTTCAGTCCGTAAGGGGGACCCCGAGCTCCCGGTGGCCTGTCACTTTAATTCACCGCTCCATTCCCACTCAGACCTCACCGTCCTTGGCCTCTTGCATTGTTTCATGGAAGCTCAGCGTAAGCTCGAGGAACAGCACCTCATCTTTAGATTAGGCACTCTACAGCCCACTGGACTCAACATAGAGTTCAACAATTTCAGATCATAACCTTGGCCCCTATCACATATATATATTTCCTTTTTTTTAATCCACACTTTTTGTTTGGCCCCTTTTTTTCTTCCCTCCCACATGGCAGCTGTCCTTCATTCTGTCAGCACAATTCACACTTCATCCAGAGCCATCCTTTATTCCTTAACCTGTCCCATTATCACCTCCTCTTGCCTTGAATATCTCTTAATGTCTCTCAATGTCTCTTAATCTCTCCTGCTTTCTGCCCTATCACTGACCTTCCCTTTTGTTCTTTCATCCCCTCCCCCTTTTCCCAGCCCCTAAACTTGCTTTCCATTTCCTGCTTTTTTCCAGTTCTGATGAAAGGTCTTCTACCTGAAACATTAACTCTGTTTCTCTCTCCACGGATGCTGCCTGGCCTTCTGCGTTTTTCCAGCGTTTTCTGTTGTTATTTCGGATTTCCAGCATCTGCAGTATTTTGCTATTCTATGCTGTTAATAACTGGAATGTGGGATTCAGACAGGCTGCAGTGAGTTAATATTAACTCATTAGTTCTACAAGGACTTTGTGTCCTGTAAATTTGGACTGAGTCTGGCTTTATAATGTGAAGATTAGCAGGAGGCCACAAGGCAGGCTGCTGTTTTTCTTAGATAGTCAAAGCTGTCACAAGGAATTTATGTAACTTTGCTAGCGTGCTTGGTTGGCTGTGTGTCAGCTCTCGTTATAGTACCTTTTCCATTTAGCCTCAGTAAAGGCAAAGCTGAAGTAAAAGCAGAAAATTAACATTAAAACTAAACAAAACTATTTATAAACAAAACGAGCATAGCCTTTTCTTTTGGGGTCTTGCATTTTGTTGAATACTGAGGAGAAATATAGGATACTCTACTGGATTTCTGACAGTCACTGCTTTTCAGGTATCCTTGTGCAAGACAGCTATTACTCATAAGCACCAATGCTTTCAATGTTGCTGCATCCACTGCTGGGGTGGAGAGACTTTAGAAGTAATCACACTGTGGGAGAATTTGGAAAGGATAACAATATGTTCACAGATGACAGAAATACAGATTTAGAACTGTTGTATGCTGCGCCCTGTGGATGACTTGTTTAAAAAAAAATCAAATTGTCAACATTTGATGAGTAAGACATGAAAAGACCATATTGAATTGTGATTGCTCCTGTCAAATCTTACTAAACATTGTTGACGTGGAAGCATTTGTGGCATTTTTAGCAGTTTCCATTTATTCTGCAAACTATAAGAACTTAAGCATATAATTTATTATGCAGGTCCTTCAAATAAACACTGTACAACTAGAAGAAAGTTGTTCTATTGTTTTGAATAAGTAAGTGGAACCTGGAAAAAAACTGATTTCCCTGAGTTTTCTTATTGTCCTCTTGGATGCCTTGCATACTGGTGATGTCAGTACCTGACAATTGGTTACTAGTTGGCGCGCCATGAAATGTTGACATAATGGAGATCAAGGTCAGTGGCAAGGGAAACCCATTTTGCATCCCCACCAAAGGGAAAATTCCTCTCCGACTCCCTCAGGCGATTAAAACCAGCCCAGGAGATCACATTGACCATGCTTGTCTTAACTGTTAATCCACTTACCTTTTTATATGATGCGATTTCTGCTCCAGCCAAGAACCGGTCCAACTCCTTCTTGAAGCCTTGTAGAGAGTTAGCACAGACTGCACAAGCTGGCAATGCATTCTAGAGGCTCACTACTCTCTGGGAAAAGAAGAACTGCCTAACATCTAGTCTATTCCTACTACTGCATAGTTTAAATGCATGTCCCTGGTCCTCTATAATCTGTGAAATTGAAATAATCTATCAACACACACGCAATTCAGCCCTTTCATTATTTTCTATACCTATGTCAGGTTGCCTCTAAGTCTATGCTCGAGTAAATAGACTGAGTTCTTTAAGCCTATCTGAATAACTAAGTTTCTTTAAGCTAGGAATTATTCTTGTAGCTCTATGAGTGTCAATGTGCAGGTTAATCATCTTTAAGTGCATTTATTTGTTTAATTAAACATTTTAATAATTACAGTCAACTATATTTCAGGAACTTTAATCTGAGTAACTCCTCTACCCAGTGATACAAGTAGAATTACCCTCAGGTTTCTGACTTTTCCAACCTACCAGGGATAGGAGAAGGGTAGTGGGTAGTTTGAAGGAGCGACGTAGCACTGAAAGAGTTTGGTTAGCCACCTACTGCTGTACTTGTTTTGTTGAGGGTTCTTCTCCCATCAGACGTGGCTGGAGTTTTCTTTCCAGGTAGGTAAGACTGCATCTGTGTGTTCTGACTTCACCGAAGTTTAAGAACATCCTGCACGTAAACCTCAACCAGATTGCTGTTCTCACCACTCCTTTGGAGAACTAAAAACAAGTTCTTACCACAATGCTGAGGCCACAGGACAGACATTTGAGCATTTAGAACTGGTTGCGGATACTCAAAGTGTAATCTGGTCAGAGCGCCGTACAGTTTGATCACGACTTCCGTTGACTTGTACGCTTCTGACTACGTGGTTCAACATTCTATTGGCTTTATTGAGTGCTACTCTGCATTGATTGAACATGCTGAGCGTTGAGTATCTTGAGACTCCGAGATCTCTTTTAACTTCATCATTAACTATTTCAACATCATTTATTGAGTGCAAGTGCCACCTATTTTTCCTTCCTATGTGCAGTGCTTTACACTTATATCTCTATTAAATATAATTTGTCCAACTCATTCTGTAATTTTTGTCCTTAATTTTGTATCATCTGCAAAAGTGATCAATTTGCATTGTGTTTCTGAATTCAAGTAATTAATGTAAATGAGAAAAAGTAGTGGTCCCAACATCAAGCCCAGGGGTACCCCACTCAGCACTTTCCACCGCCCTGACATAACTCCTCTACCCAGTAATCATTGTATCCCAACCTTCAGCCAAATTCTTATCTGTGTCCAAATTTACTGTGAATAGCCATAGCTTTGAGCTTAATTAATAGCCTTTCATGTGGAACTTTGTCAAATGCCTTTTAGAAGTTAAAGTACTACATGTTGCACAACTTCTTATGTTTTTTCCCCTAAAAGGAACACAGCAATAGGAAAAGGCTAAGGCCATCCCAGTACATTGGACAGCACTGGATTGTAATATGAAATTATATAAATTTGCAAAAGTAAGTTTATTTAATATATATGTTTTGCAGGTCTTAAAGGGAAGACTCTTGAATACAATTCTTGTGAATCTTCCTTAGAATGTTTCTTTAACTCTGGAACTTCCTAAAAAAAATCAACAGAAGTTTTTGTTCTATACTTACAATAATATACTGTGGTGGAATTTTTTTTATAGTAATCTATTTATCTGACAAATTTCCAAATTTATCATATCCAAAGAGAACTAAAACTAAAATTGTCTGATTGAATGTAGAAGTGAGTTTCTCCAACACCAGTTTTGCTGCAGAGAATAAACAAATCAAATGCACCTTAAGGACCCTTGCAGTTTTACCAGGGACGCCAAGGAAACTTATCTCCTGATTTAAAATTTCTGCTTTATTGCAAATAAACGTTTACATAGGATACGCAGCACAAAAACAGGCCTTTTGGCCCAACCAGTCCATGCCAGCTTTTATGCTCCACTCAAGCCTTCTCCTGTTTTTCTCATCTAACTCTATCAGCTTAACCCTCTATTCCCTTTTCCCTCATATGCTTATCTAGCCTCCCCTTAAATGCATCTATGCTATTCGATTCAATCACTCCTGTGGTAGCGAGTTCCACATTCTCACCACTTTTTGGGTAAAGAAGTTTCTTCTGAATTTCCTATTTGATTTCTTGGTGACTATATTATATTGATCGCCCCTAATTTTGCTTTTCCTTATTTGTCTCCCTGTATCCACTCTATCAAAACCTTTCATGATTTTAAAGACCTCTATTAGGTCACCCCTCAGCCTTCTTTTTTCAAGAGAAAAGAGACTCAGCCTGTTCATCCTTTCCTGGTAGGTATAACCTCGCATTTCTGTTATCATCCTTGTAAATCTTTTTTGCACCCTCTCCAGTGCCTCTGTATCCTTTTTATAATATGGTGACCAGAATAGTACACAGTACTCCAAGTGTGGTCTGACCAAGGTTTGATACAAGTTTAGCATAACTTCTCTACTTTTCAATTCTATCCCTCTAGAAATAAACCCTAGTGCTTGGTTTGCTTTTTTTTTATGGCCTTATTGACCTGCATCACTACTTAGTGATTTGTGTATTTGTACTCCAAGATCCCTTTGCCCTTCTACCCCATTTAGATTCGTATTTTCAAATAATGTGACCTTGTAGGAATCAACGGATTCCTATCTGAATCACTGAGGTCGAGGCAGTTCAGTAAATTAACCAAATTTAATTAAACTGGTGAACAAAACAAAAACATGCAGGAGCAACAGCAAACAGGCCTACACAGTAACTAGTTCCACGAGGTCTGAACTCAGAACTTCCCACCTCTGACGTCATGACATCATCACGTTTCCTGCCACTTGGGGCACCACGTGACCAACGTGAGGACGTCATCGTGTTGTTTCAGGGTTTTTACAGAAAGCTTGTTTACACTCAGCAAACGGACATAGGTGCTGTAACATTGCTTTAAAGACAGTTATTCATTTGTACAGGAGTTCATTGGTGGTTTTACCACATGCGCCCCCCCAGAAGTGTCTTTAATCATCAAAGTCAATCGCCGAGGAGGTCGGACAATCCTGTCGGAGCGACTCCAATATTCCCGGAGAGGAACGGATGGTGCAGGAGAGGAGCTGGGCCGCGCGGCCGATGGGCCAGGTGTAGCGGCCGCGGGCGGTCGTCCACGACGTGGCGGTTGCGCTGTTTCGACTGGCTGGCCGAGGTCCAGGTGTGCAGCCTTGAGGCGGTCCACGGAAATGTAGTCGGGCGTCCCGCCGACGTCTACCAGAAAACTCTTGGCGCCCGCCTTCAGTACCCGGAAGGGGCCCGTGTATGGAGGCATGAGGGGACTATGGTGGGCATTGTGCCGTACAAAAACAAAATTAGCCCTCATGAGCGTTGGCGGAACATATGATGCAGGCAGTCCATGCTGTGAAGTCGGAATGGGCCGGAAAGCGTGCGCCGCAGCTCGGTGAGCCTTCAACTGTTCAGTGGCGGACCACGGACGCGTCGGCGACGGGAGAAACTCGCCGGGGACCCTGAGCGGCTGGCCGTAGACCAATTCGGCGGCCGACGCCTGCAGGTCCTCTTTAGGCGCCGTGCGCAACCCGAGCATTACCCATGGCAACTTATCCATCCACGCGGTCCCTTGGAGGGTGGCCCGCAGCGATGCCTTCAGAGAACGATGGAAGCGTTCGCATAACCCATTGGCCTGCGGGTGGTAAGCCGTGGTGCGATGGAGCTTGGCACCCAATTCTGAAGCCACGGCGTTCCACAGAGCAGAGGAGAACTGCGGCCCGCGGTCTGATATAATGTCCGATGGCATGCCGAAACGGGCAACCCAGGACGAAAGAAAAGCCCGGGCGACGTCCGCGGAGGTGGTGGACGTCAATGGAATGGCCTCCGGCCATCTGGTGGTACAGTCGACGATTGTCAGCAGATGCGTGAACCCTTGTGACGGTGGTAGTGGGCCCACGAGGTCGATATGAACATGATCGAATCGCCGCTCCGGTACCTCAAAAATGGCGACAGGAGCTTTAACGTGGCGCTGCACCTTTGCTCTCTGGCACACGACACAGGTGTTGGCCCAGTCGCGCACATCTTTTCGCATTCCCCTCCAGACAAACTTGGATGCTAACAACTTCTGTGACGCCCGCACACCCGGGTGGGCGAGGTTGTGCATGATATCGAAGACTTTCCTGCGCCAGGATGACGGAATGATCGGGCGTGGGTCTCCCAGGGAGACATCGCAGAGCAAGGATGTGCCGTCTGAGTGGAAAAGTACGTTCACTGGCCGCAGGCCGGACGAATCGGAACGGAAAGCGTGCGTCTCCGGGTCAGCCGCTTGGTCGACCGCCATTAGTGAATAGTCGAGACCCAGTTGGACGGCCTGGACAGCCGCACACGAAAGTCAGTCGGCAACCACATTGTCCTTGCCGGCCACATGACGGATGTCGGTGGTAAACTCAGAGATGAACGTGAGTTGCCGTTGCTGTCGGGCCGACCACGGCTCAGTTGTCTTGGCCATGGCAAACGTCAGGGGCTTGTGATCCACGAAAGCAACGAATTGGCGTCCTTCTAATAAAAAACGAAAGTGGCGGATGGCCAGGAACAACGCCAACAGCTCCCGGTCAAATGTGCTATAGCTACGTTCATTACTACGTAACTGGCGGCTAAAAAACGCCAGCGGTTGCCATGCCCTGTCAACCCATTGCTCTTGCACGGCGCCGACGGCGTAGTCCGACACATCTGTCGTGAGCGCGATGGTGGCGCCGGGCAGCGGGTGCGCGAACATCGTCGCATTGGCGAGGGCCTCCTTCATGTCCCCAAATGCGCGGTCCATGACCGACGACCAGATCACCGGTTCTTTCCCCGGTTTCCCTCGGAGTGCCTCGTAGTGCGGCCGCATGAGCTGGGCGACCCGGGGGACAAAGCGATGGTAAAAGCTTACCATGCCGAGGAATTCTTGGAGCGCCTTGACGGATTGCGGCCGTGGAAATGCCGCGACGGCTGCCACTTTCGCCCTGATTGGCAGTGCCCCTTCCGCAGTGATGCGGTGGCCCAGAAAATCGATCTGCCTCAGACCAAATTGGCACTTGTTTGGGTTAACTTTAAGGCCGTGCTCCTGGAGATGACGGAAAAGGACACGCAGGTGACATAGGTGTTCTTCCTTTGACGCACTGGCGACGAGGATGTCATCGAGGTATACGAAAAGGAATTTGCGGTCCCGGAGCACCGAATCCATGAGGCGTTGGAACGCGTGCGCCGCATTTTTAAGCCCGAAAGGCATCCGTAAAAATTCAAAGAGGCCAAATGGGGTAATGACCGCCGTTTTCTGGACGTTCTGAAGGTGGACGGGCACCTGGTGGTATCTGCGGACGAGGTCGATCTTGGAGAACCACGACGTGCTGGCCAAATGGGCGGAAAAATCTTGAATATACGGTATCGAGTACCGGTCTGGAGTTGTGACCTCGTTGAGGCGCCGATAATCACCACAGGGCCGCCACCCGCCGTCGGGCTTTGGCACGATGTGTAGCAGGGACGACCAGGGACTGTCAGATCGGCGAACGATGCCCAACCGCTCCATAGTGGCGAATTCCGCCTTCGCGGCCTCGAGTTTACTGGCCTCTAACCGCCGAGCCCGGGCATAAACCGGGGGGCCGGTTGTCGCGATGTGGTGTTCAACACCGTGTTTGGCGGTCGTCGCAGAGAAAGTGGGTCGAGCGAGCTCCGGAAATTCCTTGAGCAGGCGGGTGAACTCGTCGGGCGGCGACTCGGTGCGGGCAACCGCGTGGGTCACGCCGAGGCCCCGAAAACCGGGGATGGGGGCTCGTGAGGTGGCATGGATCAGGCAGCGATTACATACGTCGACCAGTAGGTCATGCGTGCAGAAAAAATCGGCACCGAGGATTGCCAGTGGTATCGTGGCGGTGATAAACTCCCAGTGGAAGAGTTGGCTGCCGAGACACAATCGGATATGTCGCTTCCCGTACGTGCGGATGGCGCTGCCATTGGCGGCCTGTAGTGGAGGACCGTGCCGCCCAGATCGGACGTCGAGAACCGAAGCGGGGAGGATGCTGCACTGAGCGCCCGTGTCGCATAAGAAACGCCGGCCCGAAATGGAGTCAGTGATGTACAACAATTTCCTGGAATCACCAACTGTCATTGTGGAGGTGAAACCGACCTCGGGGCTTCCATTCCGGTCGCGCAATCGGTGTTGCTGCTTTCTCGGTGCCGGTGGCACGAATTTACACGGGGGTCGGCAGCATCTGGCTTTCTGACTGAAACGGGCGTGGTAGTAGCAAAAGCCGGTCTGTGGAGGTGCCGAGGCGGGGTTCTTGGAGGCGGGGCGCGTCGAGGTGGTGCAATACTGTTGCATCACCGCGTAAATGGTGTCGGCTTCGGCCGCGAGCGCCATACCGTCCGTAGCCGTCGACCTGGCCAGGGCTGCTTGTACCTGCTCAGGGAGCTGGCTGAGGAACAGTTCACGAAATATAAAACACTGCGGCTCAGACCCGAGGAGGGTGAGCATGTGGCCCATCAACTCGGAAGGCTTAGCATTGCCTAACCCGGGGAGTGCGAGCAAGCGTCGTGCGCACTCCGCCTTTGTGAGACCGAATACCTGCAGGAGTCGCGCCTTGAGCGTTTCGTACTTGTTCTCCGCGGGCGGGGTCTCCAGCAGGCTGATAATGCGGGAAGCCGTCGAGCTGTCCAGTGCGGAGACCACATACAGGTAACGGGTCTGATCCAGCACTATGTTTCGCAGTTGGAACTGAGCCTCCGCTTGAACGAACCAGGAGGCTGCCTGTTGTTCCCAAAATTGAGGAGCTTCAAACTCGCTGCATTTACATCCATCTTGTTCTCGAGCTTGTCTCCACGAAAATCGTCCGCGAAGCTTCGGGGTCACCAATGTAGGAATCAACGGATTCCTATCTGAATCACTGAGGCCGAGGCAGTTCAGTAAATTAACCAAATTTAATTAAACTGGTGAACAAAACAAAAACATGCAGGAGCAACAGCAAACAGGTCTACACAGTAACTAGTTCCACGAGGTCTGAACTCAGAACCTCCCACCTCTGACGTCATGACGTCATCACGTTTCCCGCCACTTGGGGCACCACGTGACCAACGTGAGGACGTCATCGTGTTGTTTCAGGGTTTTTACAGAAAGCTTGTTTACACTCAGCAAACGGACATAGGTGCTGTAACATTGCTTTAAAGACAGTTATTCATTTGTACAGGAGTTCATTGGTGGTTTTACCACAACCTCCTTATTTTTCTTACCAAAACATACCTCACATTTATTTGTGTTGAAATTCATTTGCCCATTCTGCAAGTTTATTAATGTTTTCTTCTAATTTGTTGCAGTCCTCCTCAGTATTGATTATTTCACCCCCACCCAATTTGGTGTTATCCTCAAATTTAGAAATTGTGATTTTGATTCCAAAGTCTAAATCGTTAATATAAATTGATCCTTGTGGAACCCCACTTTCCACCTTCTGCCACTCTGAGTAACTACCCTTAACCCTTGCTCTCTGCTTTCTGTCTTGAAGTCAGCTAGCTTTCCATTCTGCTGCTTGTTCCCTGACTCTGCATTCTCTGACCTTATTCATTAGTCTATTATGTGGTGCCTTATTGAAGGCCTTTTGGAAATCTAAATAAATTCCATCTGCAACATTAACCTTGTCTACTCTCTCTGTTACCTCTTCAAAGAATTCAATGAGGTTGGTCAAGCAAGACTTTCTCTTTTGAAATCCATGCTGACTATTCATTTTTATATTTTTGCTTTCAAGATGTTCTTCTATTTTTTCCTTTAGTAGGGATTCCATTATTTTTCCTACCACCAATGTTAAGCTGACTGCTCTACAGTTCACTGGACATGCTCTATCTCCCTTCTTAAATATAGGTATTGTATTAGCTAACTACCAATCCTATACCTTTTTCTAATGAACTATTAGATATGTAATAAGAACATAAGCAGTAGGAGCAGGAGTAGGCCATACGGCCCCTCGGGCCTGCTCTGTCATTCAATAGGATCATGGCTGATCCGAACCTAGACTCACGTCCACTTCCCTGCCCTCTCCCCATAACCCCTTATTCCCTTATCAGCTAGGAAACTGTCTATCTCCGTTTTAAATTAATTTAATGTTGCAGCTTCCACAACTCTCTGAGGTAGCAAATTCCATAGATTTACTACCCTCTGAGTGAAGAAGTTTCTCCTCATCTCAGTTTTGAAAGGGCAGCCCCTTATTCTAAGATTATGCCCCCTAGTTCTAGTCTCACCCATCAGTGGAAACATCCTCACCGCATCCACCCGATCAAGCCTCCTCACAATCTTATATGTTTCGATAAGATCGCCTCTCATTCTTCTGAATTCCAATGAGTAGAGGCCCAACCTACTCAACCTTTCCTCTTAAGTCAACCCCCTCATCTTCGGAATCAACCGAGTGAACCTTCTCTGAACTGCCTCGAGAGCAAGTATATCTTTTCTTAAATATGGAAACCAAAACTGTACGCAGTATTCCAGGTGTGGCCTTACCAGTACCCTGTATAACTGCAGCAAGAATTCCCTGCTTTTATACTCCATACCCCTTGCAATAAAAGCCAAGATTCCATTGGCCTTCCTGATCACCTGCTGTACCTGCATACTAACCTTCTGTGTTTCATGCACCAGGACCCCAAGATCCCTTTGTACTGTAACACTTTGCAGTTTCTCTCGATATAGATAATAACTTGCTCTTTGATTTTTTCTGCGAAAGTGCATAACCTCACACTTTCCAACATTATATTCCATCTGCCAAATTTTTGCCTACTCACCCAGCCTGTCTATGTCCTTTTGCAGGTTTTTTATGTCCTCCTCACTCACTGCTTTCCCTCCTATCTTTGTATCGTCGGCAAACTTGGATACGTTGCAATCGGTCCCTTCCTCCAAATCGTTGATATAGATTGTAAAGAGTTGGGGTCCCAGCACCGACCTCTGCGGAACACCACTAGTTACTGATTGCCAACCCGAGAATGAACCATTTATCCCAACTCTCTGTTTTCTGTTAGATAGCCAATCTTCCACCCATGCCAGTATATTGCCCCCAATCCCGTGATTTTTTATCTTGTGCAGTAATCTTTTGTGTGGCACCTTGTCAAATGCCTTTTGGAAGTCCAAATACACCACATCCACTGGTTCCCCTTTATCCACCCTGTTTGTTACGTCCTCAAAGAATTCGAGCAAATTTGTCAAACATGACTTCCCCTTCGTAAAACCATGCTGACACCGTACGATTAGATTATGCTTATCCAAATGTCCTGTTACTGCTTCCTTAATAATGGACTCCAACATTTTACCAACCACAGATGTTAGGCTAACTGGTCTATAGTTTCCAGCCTTTTGTCTACCTCCCTTTTTAAATAAGGGCATTACATTAGCAGTTTTCCAATCTGCTGGGACCTTTCCTGAATCCAGGGAGTTTTAGAAAATTACCACCAATGCATCCACAATCCCTACCGCTACTTCTCTCAAGACCCTAGGATGTAAGCCATCAGGTCCAGGGGATTTATCCGGCTTTAGTCCCATTATCTTACCGAGTACCACCTCCTTAGTGGTTTTAATCGTGTTTAGCTCCTCCCCCCCTATAGCCCCCTGTTTGTCCAGTGTTGGGATATTTTTAGTGTCCTCTACTGTAAAGACTGATACAAAATATTTGTTCAGTGTTTCTGCCATCTCCATGTTCCCCACCACTAATTTCCCGGTCTTGTCCTCTAAGGGACCAACATTCACTTTAGCCACCCTTTTTCTTTTTATATAACTGTAGAAACTCTTGCTATCTGATTTTATATTTTTTGCTAGTTTACTTTCATAATCTATCTTCCCTTTCTTAATTAATCTTTTAGTTATTCTTTGCTGGCTTTTAAATGCTTCCCAATCTTCTATCCTCCCACTAGATTTGGCTACTTTATATGCCCTTGTTTTCAGTTGGATACTATCCTTTATTACTTTACTTAGCCACGGATAGCTGTCTTTTCTTTTATGCCCCGTTTTCCTCAGTGGAATATATTTTTCTTGAAAGTTGTGAAATATCACCTTGAATGTACACCACTGCTCATGTACCGCCTTACCCTTTAGTCTATTTTCCCAGTCCACTTTAGTCAACTCTGCTCTCATACCTTCATAGTCTCCTTTATTTAAGCTTAGTACGCTGGTTTGAGATCCAACTCTCTCACCCTCCAACTGAATTTGGAATTCAACCATGTTATGGTCACTCATTCCAAGGGGATCCTTTACTAGGACATTTTTTTATTAATCCTGTCTCATTACACAGGACCAGATCTAAGATTGCCTGCGCCCTGGTCGGTTCAGTTACATACTGCTCAAGGAACCCGTCCCTAATGCACTCTATGAACTCTTCCTCAAGGCTGCCCTGCCCAATTTGATTTGTCCAGTCAATATGAAAGTTAAAATCCCCCATGATTATAGCTGTTCCCTTATTACAAGGCCCAACTATTTCCTGATTTATACTCTGACCAACAGAGTTGCAACTGTTAGGAGGCTGATAGACTATGCACACGAGTGACTTTTTCCCCTTATTATTCCTTATCTCCAACCAAACCGTTTCACTATCCTGATCCTTTGACCCAATATCATTTCTCCCTATTGCAGTGATTCCATCCTTTATTAACATAGCCACCCCACCTCCCTTTCCTTCCTGTCTGTCCTTCCTAATTGTCAAATACCCCTGGATGTTTAGTTCCCAGTCATGGTCACCTTGTAGCTATGTTTCTGTAATGGCCACCAGATCATACTCATGTGTAGTTATTTGTACTGTCAACTCACCTATTTTGTTACGAATGCTGCGTGAATTCAGATAAAGAACTTTTAAATATGTTTTGTGACAACTTATTCCTGCTTTTACCCCCTTTACTACTCTACCTTTATCTTTATACATTCTGTCCCTTCCTGACATGCTCTGGTTTTTAATTCCCCCACTGCTACCTTGCTCTATTGCCTTCTCCGCTGACATTTTTATTTTTCGCTCTCTTGAAACCTCCCCCCCACTAATTAGTTTAAAGCCCTCTCTACAGCCCTAGTTATGTGTAATGATGCCTCTGCTATCTCTTCCCTAGATTCTTTTAAAATGCGCAGATGTAATCCATCTGAACCAGGGGTTTTATCCTCTGATTTTGATTAGTTTATTTAATATTTCTCCTCTTTTCATTTTAAATGTGGTTACATAGAAACATAGAAGCATAGAAACATAGAAACATAGAAGATAGGAGCAGGAATAGGCCATTTGGCCCCTCGAGCCTGCTCCACCATTCAATGCGATCACGGCTGATCATCCAAATTCAGTACCCTGTCCCTGCTTTCTCCCCATATCCCTTGATCCCTTTAGCCTTAAGAAATATATCCAACTCCATCTTGAATATATTTAATGAATTGGCCTCTACTGCCTTCTGTGGTAGAGAATTCCACAGGTTCACCACTCTCTGGGTGAAGAAATTCCTCCTCATCACTCTCCTAAATGGCTTACCCCTTATCCTTAGACTGTGACCCCTGGTTCTGGACTCCCCGACCATCGGGAACATCCTTCCTGCATCTAGTCTGTCTAGTCCTGTTAGAATTTTATAAGTTTCAATGAGATCCCCTCTCATTCTTCTAAACTCCAGCGAGTACAAGCCCAATCAACCCAATCTCTCCTCATACATTATTCCTGCCATCCCAGGTATCAGCCTGGTGAATCTTCGCTGCAATCCTTCCATGGCAAGAACATCCTTCCTCAGATAAGGTGACCAAAACTGCACACAATACTCAAGATGTGGTCTCACCAAGGCCCTGTACAACTGCAGCAAGACATCCTTGTTCTTGTACTCAAACCCTCTCGCTACAAAGGCCAACATACCATTTGCCTTCTTAACCGCCTGCTGCACCTGCATGCTTACCTTCAGCGACTGGTGCACAAGGACGCCCAGGTCTCATTGCACTTCCCCTTCTCCCAATCTATTGCCATTCAGATAATAATCTGCCTTCTTGTTTTTGACACAAAAGTAGATAACCTCGCATTTATCCACGTTATAATGCATCTGCCATGCTTCTGCCCAATCACCCAACCTGTTCAAATCATACTGGAGTTTCTCGGCATCCTCCTCACAGCACACACGCCCACCCAGCTTTGTGTCGTCTGCAAACTTGGAGATATTACATCTAGTTCCCTCGTCCAGATCATTAATATATATTGTGAATAGCTGGGGTCCTAGGACCGATCCCTACGGTACCCCACTAGTCACTGGCTGCCACTCGGAAAAAGAGCCGTTTATTCAAACTCTTTGCTTTCTGTCTGCCAACCAGTTCTCTATCCAAGTCAATACCTTGCCCCCAATCCCATGTGCCTTAACTTTACACGCTAATCTCTTATGCGGGCCCTAATCGAAAGCCTTTTGAAAGTCCAAATACACCAGATCCACTGGTTCTCCCTTATCTATGTTACCAGTTACATCCTCAAAAAGTTCCAGTAGATTAGTCAAGCACGATTTACCTTTTGTAAATCCATATTGACTTTGTCCGATCTGGTCAGCTTTCCAAGTGCTCTGCTATTACATCTTTTATAATGGACTCCAGCATTTTCCCCACTACCGATGTCAAGCTTAATTCCCCGTTTTCTCTCTACCACCTTTTTTGAACAGTGGGGTAACATTAGCTACCCGCCAACCCATGGGTACTGTTCCAGAGTCTATTGGAATTTTGGAAGATGACCAGCAATGCATCTACTATTTCTAGGGCCACTTTCTTAAGTACCCTAGGATGTAGATTATCAGGCCCTGGGGATTTATCAGCCTTCAATCCCATCAATTTCTCTAACACCATTTCCCTACAAATACTGATTTCTTCAGTTCCTCCCTTTCATTAGACCCTATGTTCCCTGACATCTCTGGGAGGTTATTTGTGTCCTCCTTTGTGAAGACAGAACCATTTCTAATCTCATCTTCTGATATCATGCCCACCTGATCTGTCTCCCTGGAAAATACTGAAGCAAAGCAATTATTTAATATTTCTGCCATTTCGCTTTTGCTGCCTGTGCTTTTTATCCTGACTGTCCCTTAGTGGCCCTACTCCTAACCCGACTTTCCTTTTTTTTAAATTTATGTGCCTGTAGAATATTTTTTTATTTTGTTTTATGTTCCTTGATAATTTAACTTCATAGTTCCTCTTTGCCTTCCTAATTTTTTTTTACTTCTCTTCTAACCTCTTCATATTCTCCCTTATCATGCTCTCCCCTGCTGTCCATGTGCTTAGTGTATGCCTCTTTCCTTACTCTCAATTTTTCCCTAATGCCGTTATTCATCCATGGTGTCTCATTAGTGTTTAGCTTCTTCTTGTTTTTTAGTGGAATATATTTTTCCTGGACGTTTTAAATGTTTCCCATTGCTGTTCTACATCATAGTTTGCCAATATTGCTGTCCATTTTAGTTTCCCAAGTTCTATTCTCAGCCCCTCAAAATTGGCTTTTCCCCAATCTATTACCCTGGTCCTTCTCAAGGGGCCGAATTGTCCTATTTCTTATGTTCTCAACTATTATCTTAAAGCGCATTATGTTATGGTCACTATTGCCTTGATTTTCCCCTACTTTTACTTCTCTTATCTGCTCTGGTTCATTCCCCATTGCTAGATCCAATAACGTATCCTCCCTTGTTGGGCCTCTTACATATTGGATTAGAAGGGAGTTCTGTACATATTATAGGAACTACATTCCCTTATCCCCTTTACCTACCTCTTCAGGCCAATTCATTTTGGGGTAGTTGAAATCCCCCATGATTATTATTCTATGTTCCCTACTTTGTTTGCATATTTCTTCCTCCACCTCCCTTCGACTATTAGGTGATCTGTAGACTACCCCTATTATTGTGATCCTTTATTATATTTTAACTCTATCCACATGGATTTTATTTCCGACTTACTGATAGCTACGTCACTTTTTTCTATTGCCATTATGTTATCTCTAATAAGTACAGCTACTCTACCTCCCCTTTTTCCCTCTCTATCTTTTTCAAATATGTTGTACCTTGCAATGTTTAATTCCCAGTCCTGATTTTTCTGTAGCCATGTCTCAGTAATCCCTACTATATCTGGTTCCTTGCAACATATTATTGCCTCCAGTTCCCTTGTTTTATTACAGACACCATCTGCATTGCTGTACAGAGGTTTTAACTTATTTTTAATAGCGGTTTCACTCACTTTATTTTTAACCATCTCCTGTTTTAACACTCCTGTTCTATATCCTATATATTCCCTGGCCCTCTATGTCTGCCCTTAGTTTAGTCCTTCCTATGCTCTCCTTTCCTGTTTTGTTTATATTTAGGCTGGTTTCATTTCTTGCAGATGCCTTGTTACGAATGCTTCATACATTCAGATAAAGAGCCTTTAATTTGAACTTTTTACCATTATTCCCTGTTTTCACCTTATTAGTTTATAAATCCATTAATGAAAATCTGACGTCCAATTCCCTTGTAGTTTGGTTCCCCTCATTTACTCAGCTGGATTGGCCTATTTCTTTATATTTCTGCCTCCATTGCAGTGAATTTAATTGATGTAATAGGTATTAGTATGTGCAAGTTTACCACATGATGAACCATTAGAATTGAAAAGCAATTTTGATAATCTGTTCAATCTTGAAAACATTTTCGACATTCACTTAAAAACATTTTTCCTCACCAGTATGACCCTCAGAGGTGTAAGAAATTTAAACACAAGCAATACTGTTCATTCACGGGAGCATCTTGTGCTGTTCATACACAGGAATACTCTAGGACATCCCACCTAGTGTTAGTCATTCATAGGAATACTCAACTATATTGCACAGTGCTGTTTATCTACTTCTGAGGCTTCTGGGCATGGTCCCTGTCCCAGTTGATACTGCCCTCTTTAAATAAGCATATCTCTCCCCCCACAGTGTCATACATCCCTCCAACTGGCTCCGAATACATCCTTCCTGTTGTGCCCCATGGTCCAGCTGTGATCTATTGAGCACCCACACCATTTCCATTAATGTTTAGCAGACCAATGCTCGTGTGAAAAGTTTGTTATTGGTTCCTTGTTAGCTCCAATTTTCACTCTGGACCACTCTTCTTCTAGCTTTTGCAATAGGTATCTGTTATATTCAGCAGTGGCCTACCACAAAAGCTGAGAGTGGAGTAATTCAGGTAGAGGAAGATCACCCGAGAAAGACCAGGACTGTTGAACAGAACACACTGGGGCTTGACCGGACTGTGGAGAGGGGGGTGGGGGATGGGAGGTATTATATGTAATTACAGCTGTCTTTTTAATTCAATTTGGCTCAGAGAATGAATCAGCCTCCCAGACAGTCTTCAATTTTCAGATCAGCATGGACAAGTGTTACTTCATTTTTAAGCTGATGAGTAGTCCTCTACTTCTTCCTCCTGCTCTTCTCATTTCCCCTCACTTCTCCCTCTCCTGCCCCATTTCTCTCCTTCCCTCTCCCCTTCTTTTCCCTTTCAATCTTTTCACCTTACCCTCCTTCCTCCCTTCCTTCTCTTACCCTGTCCCCTTCCACTTCCAACCTATCTCCCCCTCCTTCCTCAGCTGTTGTCCCTCCCCTTCCCTCTCTGCCTCTTCTCCCAGCTCTGATCATGGTTCAATGTGGCCCAGCGCTCTCCAGTCCTCCTGTCGCCCATGTGGCTTTCCCACACCGTCCTGGTCCTAGCCTTGGCCTCTTTCCTCCTCCTCCTCCTAAACAAAAGCTTTTCTTTGGCCATTTATTTTCTCTCTGGCCTCAGGGGGTTCCAACTTTGTTAATAACACCCCTATTATTACATCGCAATGCATCCTCTGACTCATTGTGAGCAATGCCACAGGAGATCAACGAGTTATATATAAAAAATCGTTTGTGTGCACTTCCTGTACATATTTCCCATTATAATTTCTTATGTTCATATTAATAATGGAAACTCTTATGTTCATTAATAAATAGACATTCTTATTATGAACACAGCTAGCTTTTGCTAGACACTTTTATTGAGCACATGTGGACTAGGTACAGTATCTGTAGAGGCTTCCATCTTGACTGCTGCCTTCTGGGTAGCCTAGTGCCTAATGGGTAATGTAGTCTTAATATACATACAGCTGGGTAGTGTAGTCTTATACATACAGCTCTACACAGCTCTACGGCGCCACCTGGTGTCCACTATAGAATGACATGTTATTGATCATTACAGAAACCGCCTATGTAAACTTGTCACATAGTCATTATACCTTTCCCCAGTGGAGGGTGACTAATTTTTGAGTTACACTTTTTTGTCAACTTTATAATAGAAAAATCCTATGTCAACATTTGGCTGTAAGCACGCTGTAAACTGGTCTCCCAACACTAGGTGGTGCTGTTGATTCTCACTCCTGCCTCCCACAGAATTCTGAATTAGAAATCTTGTCTGACTTTGTTCTGTTGCCCACTGAAACTCTGTAAACAACTCACATTTTTTACATTAATCTACTTTAATATATTAACCTACTTAAAATACTGGCTGGCAGCCACTTTTTAAATATATTCAAATAGCCACTAGCCCCCAATCTAATAAAGGCTGCCTCAGAAACATTGTAGGCTCCATTCCTGTCCTGGCTCTGTCTCTGGCTTAGTCCCATTCCTTTCCTGCTTCTGCCATTGGCTTGACCCCATTACTCACCTGGTTTTGTACAGTCTTTCTCCGAACTTAGCCTCTGGCCCCCCTCATCATTACAAGTATAACATTTCACACTTGGGGGGTGAAGCTCACCTTGGGCAGAAGTGCAAAATGAGTGATACTGCATCAGCCACCCGTTTCACACGCCGCCCAACTTTTTTTTCCATTTTGCATTACTGCCCAACACAAATTTCACTCCCTTGATTTTCAATATAATTTAACATCACTGTATTTTATGCCATGTAGAGATAATTTGAAATTCACTGCAAAACAATCTCAAATCTATATAAAGTTCAAGAATAATGCAAAGAAGATATTAAAACAGCATAACATTACAAATGGTAACAAGTTGATTCATTTTTTTTGTTTAAAGGAAAGCAGAAAACAATGCAAAATTATTTTGGGCAGAATAGAGGGCGCTTCTGAGCTGCAGCTTAAAACTGACCAGTACACACCAATCTCCAAAATTCCATCACCAACAAAACAAGCCATCTCTGAGTGGCCTCAGGCTATGTTTACTTCCAGCAATTAGACTTTCTAAACATAAAGGCCTAGAAATTCAGTATAGCCACGGTCGGGGCGCTACAGTCGGGTGGCCGCTAAAGTTTGCGCCCGGCGCAAGTTCGCGCCACCTTCGCCGATATTCAGTCGCATCGCCCCAAGAGGTTGCTGCTGCGCTAAAACAGGCGATGCACGACTATCATTAGGCGCTAAGCCGGCGGTCCGGGGCGATACCCCCGAGGGCGAGCGCAGCGCAGGTGCGGCGAGTTGCTGATTGACGGCAGACACTCTGGCGCCGGTCAGCTCTTAAAGGGGGAGGGTGGACTTGTCTGGCTGCCATGCCCTGCGCACTGCAGCCCTGAAGCAAAGCCTGACCAATGCTGGTTCATCAGTTCTACGCCCTGGACCATGGGGAAGCCCGCTATTCTTCCAAATCCCATTGTACGCTCTTGCTGCTTGTCCAGGGTCATGGGGAAGGAGATGTACTGACGTCTCCTTCTGAAAAGGGCATTGTTCACCTGTCGGATGCAGCAATGTACCGCGAACTGGGAGATGTTGGCAATGTCTCCAGTAGCGGATTGGAAGGAGCCGGTGGCATAGAAGTTGAGAGCCACCGTCACCTTCACTGCCACCGACAGAGACGTCCTGCTCCTCAGCTGTGGCTGCAGATCTCTGCGAAGCAGGTGGCAGATCTCAGTGACCACCTCCCTTCTGAATCGCAGCCTCCGAACACACTGCTCCTCAGACATGTTCAGATATGAGAACTGCTGGCGTTATACCCTGGGTGGGTAAGGCCTCCTGTGCCAACACCTGTTGGCCCTTCTCCGTCTGGCCATGACTGGCACTCTCTCACGGCGTCTCTGATCCCTTTGAATGCAATGCAGAAAGCCAACGTTTCCACCCATTGTAGCCCCCATTACAGTATATGTGGCGACTCAAGGCTATGGCACTGAAAGTGAAATCCAAGTGCAAAGCTCTGGCCTGAAGCCAGAAGTACCTGCGCGAGCGCTGAGTCAAAGCAGAAAGCTCTCTGCCTTTGTCTCTCACACAGAAGGATTGGCACAAAATGGCTGTCACTTATAATGCAGGAGGAGTCCCCTTTAAATAGCGACCCCCGCA
The DNA here is from genome assembly GCF_052327205.1 of Somniosus microcephalus. Lineage (NCBI taxonomy): Eukaryota > Metazoa > Chordata > Chondrichthyes > Squaliformes > Somniosidae > Somniosus > Somniosus microcephalus. The sequence goes on along the minus strand of NC_140991.1, from coordinate 94,483,798 downwards.
CCCCGCAGCGACTGGGAACCGTTCCCCTCTACCAGTTGCTGGGGGCACCAGGCGCAAAGAAGGGCGGTGCCACTGAACTTCCGGTTTGGGGTGCACAAAGGGCGTTGCACGATGAAATGATGTCAGGATCTGCACGCGCAGCTGAGCGCGCGCAAAGACATTGCGCCGACGCTAAATCTCTAGTGAAGTTGGGGAGAGGCGCAGATCGCGCTGCGCCCGGCCGCTAGCCGCCTAGCACCCAACATCTCCTCCTCCTAAGGCGCTACCGGCTGGCGCAAGCAACTGAATTTCTAGGCCAAATGGTCATGCCAACCTAAACAAAGTTTCACCTGGGCAGTAGAATAATACATTGATCATTACATGACATGTGCCATTATAAAACATGGGCTGTTTCCCCTGTCTGGAGAGTCTAGTACTAGGGGATCATAGTCTCAGGATAAGGGGTCGACCATTTAGGACTGAGATGAGGAGAAATTTCTTCACTCAGAGTGTTATGAATCTATAGAATTCTCTACCCAGAGGGCTGTTGATGCTCAGTCGTTGAGTATATTCAAGACAGAGATCGATAGATTTTTGCATACTAAGAGATATGGGGATAGGGCGGTAAAGTGGAGCCATGATCTTATTGAATGATGGAGCAGGCTTGAGGGGCAGTATGGCCTACTCCTGCTCCTATCTCCTATGTTCTTAAAGCAATAAATCACTCAGTTTATCATGAGAAATGGCATAGGAGATCTGCTTGCAGCATATTAAAATGATATATCTAGTAGTTATAGATATCACACTCCAAACGTTTCACTTTATTATAGATGCAAAACAATCTTAAAATGCAGGTGTTTCTGTACTGGAGCCTGAAGCTAATAAGTATGTTAAAATCTGCAAAGTTCCCTCACCAAACAGCATTCAAACTATGCTTAACCCGAGCCTGTGTTTATTTAGCAACAATTAGGGCGCAAAATTCGGTTACGCCCCGTTTGGAGATGGTAACCGAGTTAAGGCCGGACATTTAGCGCCCGACGTAGAAGTACCAACCCGGACGCTAAATTACGCTTACCGCCCCGCACAGGAAGTGGAGCATAATCTCGGGTGCTCCACTTCCTGGTAGGGCGATAACCGAGGCGATGTCGGGGTGCGATCGGCAGTGCTCCGCAGAGGCTCCATGGAGCGCTGCTGCATTTCAACGCCCCTCCCCTTCAGTTAAATGGGAGGGCCACTGCGCACTCTGCAGGGCCTCCGATGGCCCACACTAGGCCACCAGGGCGGTGTGGTGCTGAGGCCGCAGCCCGGCACTGAGAAGCGGTGCCGGGCTGCGCGATGGCAGCCAGGACCACGCTACGGCCCATCACGGAGGGCCAACCTGGAGGTCGGCCAAAAAAAGTAAATGGCGGCGCAGGTCACGGCTGCACCTCCTCATTAAATACTGCCCACGAGCGGAGGTCGGCCCGGTTCGTGACCCGCGAGGCTGGCACTGACATCGCCCGCGGCAGCATTGCAGGGCACAGCCGAATTTCTGCCGCGGGATGGTAAGGGGATGCAGCGGGGCGCTAAGGGGTCGCGGCGCATGGCGATGACATCATCGCCAGTGGCACAGCGGCCCGGGGCACTATCAGCTGGGGTGCGGCGCTATCGGGTGGTGCCTCAGCCACACCACGCCAAATTTCTCGGGTGATAAGCTCTTTGCGCTCCGTTAGCGCCCCCAGAGGCGCTAACGGCAGGCGCAAAGGAGCCGAATTTCTAGCCCTTAGACTTTGTGGCCTTAGAGGGATGCCGCTGCACCTTAGCAGAACAATATATTGTGCATTACATGATATAATGCAGTGTATCCCCTGACTTACCATAACAGAGCTACTAGTATCAATGTAAAAACACTTCTTTTAGCACCCAGTTTAGTCACACTCCCTGTGTCATGCTTCTGCATCATGCGACAGTGTTATGCTTTGGTGTCACATCCTATATGAACATTTCTTATCGTTGATTGGCTCAAGTTTCAGATTCTTAAGAGTGCAACAAATCACAAATGAAAAGTAGACACTGTACCAATCATCAAAAAGCAAACATCAGTAAAAAGCACCAATCATGAAGTTAAAGAAAATTATAAATCAAAAATGGGCAGTCAGCAACATCTACCACTAAAACAAAAAGTAAATCAATTCAATTGCTTCAGAACTTCTGTGAAATCAGTTTGAGATGCCATCTTGAAACATCTCCCAGCTGAAAATATGCAGGTAAAAAATAACGCTATAACATAGGAAACCCAAATAAAATAATCTATTCCAAATAAATTGTTTGTTCTAACTTATAGGGTTGCCTGTATGATATTGCAAATCTCTAGGAAATGTTTTTAGAGGCATACTTCTGTATCGTGAATTTAGAATGCTTGGCTGGAGCTGGGATTATTGGAGAGGGGAGGTTTTTGGTGTGATTGACATAGACAGTAGCCAATTAAGAGGAACCAAGGCAGGGAAAATGGTCAGCTAAAAAAATATTCCCCATCCCAACATATACACCCCAGCCTTATGATAGAGTAACCTCTGACTCACTGTGAACATTCCAGTTGTCACATGCTAGACACCACTCTTCATTACAAAAAAGAGCAGTGGCCCTAATTGCACAAACCAGGTGAGCAGCTACATATTAGAACCCGGACCTGAAACGACCCGTAACAGGAACATAAGCTGCAGATTTCTGTGTTACGCTAGTCATTGCCAACCTACGGATAAACTTTCACAGCAACAGAAAATGCCTTTTAATTGACCTTAGTCCACATGAAGTCCAGAAAAGCAATTAACATTTAATTGACCTCAGAATGTTACAGCAATTAGACTTTGTGGCCTTAAAGAAGCAGTTCAAGTTACAAACAGCTGCCTCTTAGTAGCGGAGTAATATATTGTACATGATATGGTCTAATGCTGCGATCCTAATAAACAGCATATCATGTGATTTACTGTGGGCAACATCATGGGACATCTACTGGTGGATAATAATAAATAAAACAGATTTTTATTTGTATTATCTTCTGTACAAATACAACAAAAATGTTTACAATTCACAAGGTTTAATTGTGGCTTGTTGATGGTATTGATGCAGGCTTGAATCCATCATTCCTCGCATAGCACTGTTCCAAATCTGATCAAATTCAGGAGGAGTAGACACAGAGCAGAGATGAGTTGGGTAAAAATTGGACCTGGTTGCACCTGTTTTATATGCATAAAATGGGTGCAACGAGGGGCAATTTTGTGGAGCAACGTCCCGTAGCCAAATAAGGCCAGAAAGATGTCCGACGCGATATAGGGTTGGGCGATTTTTCAGAAGTCCCTGGGGGCCACCCAAAACTGGCATTAGGCTTCTTACATATATATAAATAAAAGGACCTAATGCATGTTTTAAGTCTCCTCTGCAAGAGCTGGGCTTGATCTGCTCATGGTTCTTAAGTGTCTCTGGACAACCACCACCAAAAGGTAGTTTAAAAAAAATTGTTACTGTGGATCCAGGAGCAGAAGTGTTCCCCAACTCCACAGTATCCTGATTGTGACCCCCCCCCCCACCCTTTGCTGCTCTGTGCACCACCCACCGCCACCACCCCCTTACCTTCAGGCCGCTGCGAGCGAGGCAAGTGACCTGATACACATTTCTGCAATTTGGAGAGCTGCATGTGCAGAAACAATTAGTGCCAGCAGCTTGCCCAGTTTATATTAATGAGGCCCAAGGCTCAATTTGGAGCCTGCCTCGGGCCTCCTGGTTCGGGCACACATTGCAGCCACATTGCCTGAAACTGGGCGCCGATGAATTTATACCCAATAACCATCTACAAAGAGGGAAGAAAAGTAAGATTGTTATCAACCAGACAATTGTCATGCATACCATAGCAACCATGTTAGAGTGGCACTGGACCAGGCCTTGGGTTTTACTATCCTCTGTGCCAGGAAATGTTATATAGCATATAGGATACCTGAAAGAGGAAATATCAAGTAAAAATGGATGTGGTTAACAAAATAATAATTATTAAGGAAGAATGAATAGTTCAAAGGGTTTAAATCAAAGGTACATTGATATTATTAATGCTGTGTCAATTGAAATTTTCAAGATCAAGATCGATAGATTTTTGTTGGGTAAGAGTACTGATGTAAAAAGACTGCTGAGCGCTTGGTTTGAGTATAAAACAAGGCTTTAATCAACTGTTTCAAAACCATGAGATTTCTAGTTACAATCACTAGTTCCTGGTTACAGAAACATCCTGAGCAAGCTGGGCCCACGCCCGAGTATTTATACTCCTTGGACAGCGCCACCAGCTGGCCGCCCAGTGTTACTTCATGAGTCATGATAAGATTCATGACATTCTTCCCGCCTGAAAGTTTTGGAAGTCCGACGACTTCCTTTTAGTGGATTAGGCGGACCACGAATAGCCGCAGTCTTTTAGATCTTTGCTTGTGGCTAGAAGGCACGTCTCCTCAGACCGTGTCTTGGTCCCTGGGTCCAGATCAACACGGGCGGGTCTGAGTAGTTTTTCCATGATGGATTGATTACTACGTCGGAGTTCCCTTCTACCACTGAAGTCGTAGCTGGCTGTTCCCGAAATTACTCAGAGCGTGGAGCCGATACGCAGTTGATTAAATTGATGTAAAAGACTACTGAGCGCTTGGTTTGAGTATAAAACAAGGCTTTAATCAACTGTTTCAAAACCATGAGATTTCTAGTTACAATCACTATTTCCTGGTTACAGAAACATCCTGAGCAAGCTGGGCCCACGCCCAAGTATTTATACTCCTTGGATGGCGCCACCAGCTGGCCACCCAGTGTTACTTCATGAGTCATGATAAGATTCATAACAAGTATCATGGGATATGGAGCAAAGACGGGTAAATGGAGTTGAGGTACAGATTAACTATGATTCAATTGAATGGCGGAACAGGCTTGAGGGACTGAATAGCCTACTCCTCTTCCTAGTTCCTAAATCTTTAATACTTAGGGACACATTCCAATGGTAATTACTCAGTTTTATTCAATGAGGACTCTTTGGTTATAGGCTGGCTGCATGAATTGGGAAAACGTCTTGAGACTCCATACTATGGTAATAATACACTGGGAGGACCTGGAATCAGAAGTGCCTACATTGCTGCCCTCTACTTCACCCTCAGCAGCCTGACCAGTGTCGGATTTGGAAATGTCTCAGCCAACACTGAGGCGGAGAAGATCTTTTCCATCTGCACAATGCTAATAGGGGGTACGTTCATTTATCTTTGTGTCTCATATGTAGCCTGTGTGCACGAGAGATATTGGGATGGAAATTCATCTTGCGGGGCAGCCCAAAGCAGGCGGTATCGCATCGGTCTCCTGCTATACGGCTGCCTGATGTTCAGTTCCATAGAGGTCGATGGAAGTGAATACCTAGTGGGGTGTATAATGGGCAGCCATGCAATACTGCCCAAGGTGAACTTCTACTCCATTATGTGGTGAAGCAAACATCACTCTTCCTGACTGGTTTATGCATCATTTAATTCGCTTCATGTTATAAATCTTTGCCTCTACATATTGAGTTTCTCTAACAGTTTTAAAATCATAAAGGTTTTGACTTTAAATCCATTCAAAGCGCTTTCTGTGTACTTTACGATTTCTGTAGAAATGAGTCATAATGGACGCTAGCTAATTCGCCAATCTCCACCTCAATGTTCAATAGAAAGCCTTTCTATTATCTACAGTAGTGCTCCAACAGTCAGTGTCTTACAATTAATAATTGAGATATTACAACACTGTTGACAAAACTGAAATGTATCTTTCTGAAACATAATGGGGGGGGGGAAATTTGGTACTTTAGTGCCTTCCATTAGCACTAGCAGATGGCGCTAATGGGGCTCGAGAGCATTATCGCCAGGGCGAGGCAAATCCAGCGCCGCACATTAAATCCCCGTCCCCCACCCCCCCCGCCCCTGGCACTGCTGGTAAGTTATCACCGGGAGGCTCAATGCCAGGCAGATCGTGATTTCAGTGTGTGTGCAATGCTCACTGAGCGCCCAATCTGCAAAATTGATTATTGCCACAGAGAGAGCTGGCATGAAGCAGCTGGAAGCCGGCTCCAGGGATGTTATTTAAAGGGATCATCAGAAATTAGGAAAGCAAAGAGAGGGCAGGAAAAATTATTGGCAAGTAAAATCAAGGAAAACCCAAAGATGTTTTATAAATACATTGGCCCAGAAATTCGGGTCTCCACGGGTGAGTACGCACGGGGTACTCACCCGTAAGCCCAATGGAAGTGCCGGTTTCCTGCATGCACTGCGCATGTGTGGGAAACCAGCACTTCCATGCCCCTGAAAGAAAGGGGTTAAGAGGTCAAATGCGTGAGCGGGAGAGGCTATGTATGCGCATCGAACTTAGTTTTTTTTTACTGGTTTTCCCGGGAGGGTAAGTCTGCAGAATTTACACATATAAAAAGCAGGCGTAAGGCCTGCTTTTTACAAGGTAAGTGGTGAATTAATTAAAATTAAAACATTTTATCCACAGGTTTATTATTTTTAAATACTTTAAAGCAAGGTAAGTTTATTTTTAGTCCCGTTAGAAAATAAAATTATTTTTTTCAAAAATTTAAATTATTGTTTAAAATAGTTATTTCATGTAATTTATAGTTTATTTAAAAAATGTGATGTTTTTAAAAATTTATTTGAAGATTTAGTGATGTTTTGGGGCCGTAGTATTTATAAGTTTTGACAGCTCTTCCTGTCAATCTTATGAATAGAGCATTCCCTGCTCCGATTGGCTCCCCATGGCCCACGTGATCCCAGGGGATGCATCGAACTAACTGCGCCCCTGGGATACGCAAACACTGTGTGCCGGCAGCTGGAGCAGGGCCAGGATCGGAATCCCACGCAGGCCCACAGCTCAACGGCCGGCGCGCTAGGTAAGTGCAGGTCGGGGGCTTGCACCCGCGGGAAGCCCCCGACCTGAATTTCTGGGCCATTAAGAGCAAGAGGATAACTAAAGTAAGAGTAGGGCCTGTTAGGGACCATAAAGGTAACCTGTGTGTGGAGGCGGAAGATATGGATATGGTTCTTAATGAATATTTTGTGTCTGTTTTCCACAGAAGAGAGGGACGATGCAGAAATTGCAATCAGGGAGGATGAGTGTGAAATATTAGATGAAATAAACATAGTGAAAGAGGGAGTATTAAGGGGTTTAGTATCTTTGAAAGTGAGTAAATCCCCAGGCCCGGGTGAAATGTATCCCAGACTGTTAAGAGAAGTAAGAGAGGAAATAGCAGAGACTCTGACCATCGTTTTCCAATCCTCTCTGGCTACAGGTGTGGTGCCGGAGGACTGGGGGCCTGCGAACGTGGTACCATTGTTTAAAAAGGGAGAAAGGGATAGACTGAGTAATTATAGGCCAGTCAGCCTAACCTCAGTGATAAGAAAATTATTGGAAAAATTCAGAGGGACAGGATAAATCTTCATTTAGAAAGACATGGATTAATCAGGAACAGTCAGCATGGATTTGTTAAGGGAAGGTCATGTCTGACTAACTTGATTGAATTTTTCGAGGAGGTAACAAGGAGGGTCGATGAGGGTAGTGAGTTTGATGTAGTCTACATGGATTTTAGCAAGGCTTTTGATAAGGTCCTGCATGGCAGACTGGTCACGAAAGTAAAAGCCCAAGGGTTCCAAGGCAAAGTGGCAAGTTGGATCCAAAATTGGCTCAGAGGCAGGAAATAAAGGGCAATGGTCGAAGGGTGTTTTTGTGACTGGAAGGCTGTTTCCAGTGGGGTTCCGCAGGGCTTAGTACTGGGTCCTTTGCTTTTGTGGTATATATCAATGATTTGGACTTGAATGTAGGAAGTATGATTAAGAAGTTTGCAGATGACACAGAAATTGGCCGTGTGGTTGATAATGAAGGAGAAAGCTGTAGACTGCAGGAAGATATCAATGGACTGGTCAGGTGGGCAGAACAGTGGCAAATGGAATTCAATCTGGAGAAGTGTGCGGTAATGCATCTGGTGAGGGCTAACAAGGCAAGGGAATACACAATAAATGGTAAGATACTGAGAAGTGGAGAGGATCAGAGGGACCTTGGAGTGCATGTCCACAGATCCCTGAAGGTAGCAGGACAGGTAGATAAGGTGGTTAAGAAGGCATACAGGATACTTGCCTTTATTAGCCGAGGCATAGAATATAAGAGCAGGGAGGTTATGCTTGAACTGTATAAAACACTAGTTAGGCTACACTTAGAATACTACGTAAAGTTCTGGTCACCATATTACAGAAAGGATGTGATTGCACTAGAGAGGGTGCAGAGGAGATTTACGAGGATGTTGCCTGGGCTGGTGAAATTTAGCTATGAGGAAAGACTGGATAGGTTGGGGTTGTTTTCTTTGGAACAGAGGAGACTGAGGGGAGACCTAATTGAGGTGTATAAAATTATGAGGGGCCTAGATTGAGTGGATAGGACGGACCTATTTCCCTTAGCAGATGGGTCGATAACCAGGGGGCGTAGATTTAAAGTAATTTGTAGAATGTTTAGAGGGGATTTGAGGAGAATTTTTTTCATCCAGAGGGTGGTGGGGGGTCTGGAACTCTGCCTGAAAGGGTGGTAGAGGCAGAAACCCTCACCACATTTAAAAATTACTTGGATATGCACTTGAAGTGCCGTAACCTACAAAGCTACGGACCAAGTGCTGGAAAGTGGGATTAGGCTGAATAGCTCTATGTCGACCAGGACGGACAAGATTGGCCAAATGGTCTCATTCTGTGTCGTAAATATCTATGATTCTATGCTAATGACTCACAGCCGTCAGGTTAGAGAAGTTGCAGTGGTTTCTTGTCAGTTTCACCTACTGCAACAGTTCAATTCAGTAATTTCAAGGTTATTTTTTATGAGGAGTATTGTGCAACTAAAAAGAAGCTACATTTATTCTTAAAAAAATCAAACTGCTACAGTTGGTTACATTAATGGGGGCTGTACTGGCAGTTGGCCTCGCCCTCCAGGATCTACGGTGGAGGGAGCGGAGGCAGCGAGAAAGACTGCAACATGAGCCCAGAGGGAGGAGGAGATTCATCAGGGCTCTCAACAGGAGACCTTACCCTCCGAGGGTATTCCAAGAGCACTTCTCCTACCTCTAAATAAGTGAGGAGCAGTGTATTAGAAGGCTCCGCCTCACCAGGGAGGTGGTCACAGAACTCTGCTACCTGCTCCAAACAGACCCCCAGACACACACCACGATGACTTAAAGCCCACATCCCCTTTGCTCACCACATCCCCATCATTCTATCCCTCTCGCAGGCCATGTCACACCGCACGGTAGCATAGTGGTTAGCACTGTTGCCGCACAGCGCCAGGGACCCGGGTTCAAATCCGGCCTCGGGTGACTGTCTGTGTGGAGTTTGCACATTCTCCCCGTGTTTGCATGGGTTTCCTCCGGGTGCTCCGGTTTCCTCCCACAGTCCAAAGATGTGCAGGTTAGGTTGATTGGCCATGACAAAAATTGGCCCTTAGTGTTAGGGGGGGATTAAATACGTGGGGTTGCGGGGATAGGGCTTGTGTGGGATGGCTGTCGGTGTAGGGACCGGGTGCTAGGGTTTGGATGATCAGCCATGATCTCGTTGAATGGCGGAGCAGGCTCGAAGGGCCGAATGGCCTACTCCTGCTTCTATGTTTCTATGTTTCTATGTTTCTATGCAAAGCTGAAATGACAGACACCACAAAAAAATGGTAAGCAAATTAATAAATTTATCAAAAATCAGTGAACACATATTTACAACAAAAATATTAACGATTCACCTTTGTGCAATCCCTTAGTGCCTCTCATTACTGTGCCTTTGCCGACTCTAGTGCTCCCAGGAAGTGTTGGCCCAGTGGCTGCAGCAGGACTGGTGGAAGGCTGTTGAGTGTTGGTGCCAGAGACTTCAGATGGCCTTGCAGGACGCCCTCAACCAGCTCTGGGCCTGGAAGGCCCAGTTGTAGACTGCACCACCTCAGCATGGGCGGCAGCAGTCTGCGCTGGCTGGATGACAGGCAGTGACAAGGTCAATGGCAGAGTGGCAGTGGTGATAGCAGGAATGCTGTCATTCTGAGAGAGGACAGCAGGTTCCTGTTCCACTGACCCACTGCCACTCCCCCGGGGCAGCACCTCAGCATCCCTAGCAATCTGTTTGAGCACAGATTGCTGACCTGCTGCGACACCGTGAAAGCCCCGGTTGAGGGTGGTAGACCCAGCCACGATGGCAGCAGTCAGAGCTTGTGTGATATCAAGTTGAGACTGCATGAGAGCAATCTGAGATTGGATGCTACTGCATTACAGCACTAAGACGTTGCGTCGCTTCCACCTGTGCTGCAATGGAAGCTGCCAGATCACCCATCGCACGCAGCATCAGGTCTGGCTCGCCACTGTCTCTCTGGGAGTCCACCATCCTTTACAGACTGCAAATGATGGGTTCCATGGTCTACCTAGAGCCTTGTTGGAGGCGGACCCCTCCATGCTCCTTACCATTGCCGAGAGGCTCTCGGGCACCCTTGCCATTGCACCTATCACATCCGTGTGCATGCCCATCACCCCTCTTCTAAAGGCCTCCCCATCGAATTCCTCATCTAAGTCATGTGTAGCATAACTTGCGTGTAAACTCGCCCTCCGGGGAACTGGCCCCCGAGCTACCTTTTCCCCCTGGCCTCGCTGTAGCCCACTTGTCCCCAGTGCCTCACCCTGTGCAGCCTCTAACGAACGTGTAGTGCCAGTATCTGAGCTGGTGTCTGCAGGTGAGACATGCAGTGACGTGGTGTGTTCTTCCTCCTCCTCTTCTCATGCCTCGCTCTCTACGGTGCCCTCAGGGACAGGCTGCTCAGGTGCTTGCTCAGTATCTGAAAGCATAAAGGCACAAGTGTCAGGTTAAGGTGAGGGGAGTGGGGCAGGAAGGGAGAAATACATGTATAAAGCATGATTAGCTGGAAAGTGCGAAACGCTTGTGGGGTGAGGGGGAAGTGGGATGTGAGAAGAAGGAGTAGGGATGAACATAGCGTTGTTGTCCCCAAGGGGTCAACGTCACTGGTGTCACAGCGCCCACCACCTGGCACCCTATATTCTGCAGCACTCTATTCTCCAGCGCAGACAGTGGTTGGGTGTCAGCTTGTCCCCTGCCTGTGCGCTCCTGTTGTGAGCCACTTTGGCCTGCAAGAGAAAGGAAAGTGTGTGAGTGAGTGTGGAGCAATGTGTTTGGGTAATGTGCCTGCCATAGTTGAATAGCTGTAATTGTGTGCAAGGTGTAAGATGTGGGTTTGAGAGTTGGTAGGTAGAGATTGTTGGTGGGTGAATGCTGGGGGTGTGGTGCTTTGGGCAGTGTGTGAAGATTCTGGTTCAGATGGTGGTATGTACCAATTGTTGAAGCATTCACTCACCCTGACATCCCGAGTGAGGTCATTGAATTTCTTTCTGCACTGTGTATGGGGCCTGGGGACTACAGTGCTGCCTGAGACATGCTGCGCTACCTCCCTCCACATGGTTTGGAAGACCTACGGTGAGAGCCTCCTGCCATTTGCCGGATAGAGCACTGCCCTCCATCTCTCCACAGTGAACACTAACGCCTCCAATGCTTGATCACAGAATCTGCAGACTCTCTCCCTGGGGCGTGGATCTGCCATGCGTACACCTGGTTCAGTCCACCGGCTCCTTTTCCTTGTCCTGCTTCTGCTTGCTGAGGCAGCTGCACCACCAGCAATGCTGAGAATGAGGTTCTGCAGCATCAATGAACCTCCCCTTTAGTACTGAAAAAAGCCTGTGGCAATCATGACTTGCGATTAGACTGCACCCAATATTGGTCCACCCTTTGAGTGTAACGCCAATCAGCTTGGACTTTAAGACTTGAATTTGTATTCCAATCATTTCTTTGAGCAGTGAGCACACATTTTGCGTGCAGCCTAAAGCATTAGCGCGTGGCGCTAATTCTCCAACACTTCTAATGATACCGCCCATTCCTGGGCTTTAATTAATTTCTAGCCCTTAATCCTTTAAACTTAAAAATAGGACATGATTAAAAATACATAACTTAAGGAATTCCCATTCCAGTAGAAATTTAATAATGAAAATGTATTCCATATCTAATGCCAGAAAGAGCGAAAACCTTTCCTGATTTAACACCTGCTCCAATAATAATTAGTAGAAAAATGCAAACAAGAAAAATATGTTCTTCCGACTGCATCAGTATTATTATTGTTATTAGCTTTCAGTTTTTATAGATAAGAAATCTTATATTTGACCTCAATATGAGCTTGTGGTTATTACCCTAATATAGACATAATAAATGCTTCACCTGGGAAATATACCATTATTTTTCTCATTCATATTGCCAATTTCTGTAGCCAATTTTAAATATATTTTCTTCTGCTCCTTTGACTGCATCACGCAGTGAGGACAAGAATTAGTCTGCTCTTCCCCACTCAGGCTACCAGTTAAAACTGCAGTCAGGGCCCAGTGACATCATTGGACCCCAACCTGCATATTTAAATAAAGACCCCACTGGCTTCAGGAGGGCGTTTTGCTGCCTGCTCAAAAAAGGGGTTAAAATTGTAAACAGCGGACAGGATGCAGAATGTTGATGGGTAGGTCTGCCAACCAATTTAAACTGCCCGCCTGCCCAGTTTATGCCAGGCAGGTAGATTGAAATCACCTCTTTAGACCCTAATAGTCACCTTCCCTGATGGTGCTGCTGACATTAGAAACTGCCCCTTTTCACTAGTGCTGTCTATTTAGGTTTCATTCTACGAACATGCAATTGCCATTGGGAGCCGAGCTCAGTTAACAGAGCATTAACCTCAATGAAAACAATCTAACTGCACCACTTTATTCACACTTGCAAGAATGTTTTAGGGAATCAATATTAATTTAGTTCACATGTTGTTTGCTGTAATGTCTATGTGCACAAATGATGTAGCGTTAAAACATCATTAACACATGCAATAGATTTTGTAGATAAATTATTTCCCTCTCCAATCTTCTTTCCCTTGTTCCTGAAGGTGTTGATTCAGGCTAGGCTGCGGAATTTTGCTCATGGGCCATAATTCATGTGTGAGCCTTGACTGCAACTTACACTGATATAGCACATTCAATGTAGCAACCTGTTCTACAGAACCTCACAAAAAGTAGCTGAGCAGGAGAAGAGGAGCTGTGGAATATGAAGGCACGGTTGAAGAGACAGGTTTTAAGGAGGCATTGAAAGTTGGAAGAGCAGTAGCAAGGCAGCGAGGTTTAGGGATAGAATTCCATAGGCCAGGGTGTGATGGCTGGAAAATAAGCGCTGATGGTGGAATGGAAGGAGTGAGATGCACAGTAGGCCAGATTTGAAGAGCAGAGGGGGCAATAGGAAGTGTAGATGAGGATTGTGGTAAACCACTGTCGTTCGCTGTGTTCACTATTGTTGTTGTTGTTGTTGTTGTTGTTGTCGTTCACTCTTGTTTCACTGTTATACCTGACTATGCCTCAGCTGACTCCACCCTTGGCTGCCTGGTACAAGGACGGCCGCACGGCAGCTCTCTGCCATTCGGTCGTCCACTAGAGGCATAGTCCTGATCTGTTTGTAGTTGCATTCAGTAGTTAATAAAAGCCTGTCGTTCTGAACTCTACTCAGCCTTTTATTAGAATCGATTGCGCATCAATTTTATTAACTACTGACAAAAAAAAAAATAACGATGCTGCAGATACTTAAGATCAAGTGCCTGGAACTCGACCCGCAAGAACCGGACTCGACTGCTAAGTTCTCACACTGGTTGAACTGTTTTGAGTCCTTTCTGGCTGCATCCGGCGAGACCGTCACCACCGACGCCGCCAAGCTCAGGGTGCTGAATTCGAAAGTAAACCACCGAGCTTTTGCCCTTATCCGGGATGCTACGAGCTACCAGGGGGCTATCGACATTTTAAAGGAACAATATGCACGCCCGGTCAACTATGTTTATGCAAGACATCTCCTGGGGTCCCGCAAACAACAGCCCGGGGAACCCACAGAAGCATACATACGGGCGCTGAAGGAACTCGGCCGAGCCTGCGAATGCAAGCAAGTATCAGCCACGGAACATACGGAGGAGCTCATCCGGGACGCCCTCGTTGCGGGCCTCAGGTCCACTCACACACGGCAGCGACTGCTGGAAAGTAGCGAGCTCGACCTGAAGAAGGCGATTTCACTCACCCTTTCGTTGGACGTAGCCCATCGGAACATGGAGGCCTACTCCCCGGACCGCGCGGCCGCCTCGTGGATGTCGCGGCCACCGCCATCTTGGGACGTGGCACCGCCCCGGGCCCCGGCCCCAACTGCTGCAGCGATGTCCCGCCCGAGCCAGAAATGTTATTTCTGTGGCCAAACCAAACACCCCAGGGCGTGCTGCCTGGCGAAAAACGCTGTCTGCTCTGCCTGCGGTAAGAAGGGACACTACGCTGGCGTCTGCAGAAGTCAGAAGACCCCTACCTCCAGCAGCGCCGCTTGCGATTCGTGGGAGCGGTCATCTTGCCTTCCTCCAGCCTCGTGGGGATCGGGATCGTCATGGGCGCCGCCATTTTGTCCTTCTTCTCCGACGCCGCCATTTTGTCCGCCATTTTGCCAACGGGCCCCCGACTCACCCACCGCCTCACCGGGGTTTTACAGCGATGCTCCCGACTCCACAGCGGCCTCCATTACGCTGGATCAATCCAGACCCCATCAGCTAGCCAGGTCCACGATGGACATCCAGGTAAATGGTCGCGCCACAACTTGCCTTTTTGATTCCGGGAGCACGGAGAGCTTCATACACCCTGATACGGTACGGCATTATTCCCTCTCGGTCCGGCCAGTGCGCCATCGGATCTCCATGGCCTCAAAATCTCACTCAGCAGACGTCGGCGGCTACTGCGTAGTGACCCTTTCGGTGAGGGGCTCCGTTTATAAAAATGTAAAGCTCTTCGTCCTGCCACATCTCTGCGCTGCCGTTCTGCTGAGGTTGGACTTTCATTGTCACTTTAAGAGTGTCACCTTGACGTACTGTGGACCTCTTCCCCCACTCACTGTCTGCAACCAGCAGTTTTTAAATTGCCCACCGCGCCCCACCTGTAGTCTCTCCACCCTCAAAATCACCCCCCCCCCCCTGTTCGCTAACCTCACCCGCGACTGCAAGCCTATCGCCACAAAGAGCAGGCGATAAAGCACCGGGGACAGATCCTTTATAAGATCTGAGGTGACGCGGCTCCTGACGGAAGGGATTATTGAGGATAGTACCAGCCCCTGGCGAGCTCAGGTGGTAGTCGTTAAGACCGGCAACAAGCAGCGCCTGGTCATCGACTACAGCCAGACAATCAACAAATACACCCAGTTGGACGCATACCCTCTCCCCCACATAGCCGACATGGTTAATAAGATAGCGCAATATCGTGTTTTCTCGACCATTGACCTCAAGGCAGCATACCACCAAATCCCTATCCGCCCTGAGGACCGCCAGTACACAGCCTTCGAGGCAAACGGCCGTCTTTTTCACTTCCTCAGGGTTCCTTTCGGCGTCACCAACGGTGTCTCCGTCTTCCAGAGGGAGATGGACCGGATGGTCGACGAGAATGCGTTACAGGCCACGTTTCCCTACCTGGACAACGTGACCACCTGCGGCCATGACCTGCAGGACCATGACGCCAACCTTGATAAGTTCCTTCGCACGGCCCGACTCCTAAACCTCACGTACAACAAGGAAAAGTGCATATTCCGCACAGCCCGCCTCGCTATCCTTGGTTGCGTGGTGGAACACAGAGTCATCGGTCCTGACCCTGACCGGATGCGCCCCCTGATGGAACTTCCCCTGCCCCACTGTCTCAAGGCCCTCAAAAGGTGCCTGGGTTTCTTTTCCTATTACGCCCAGTGGATCCCTCATTATGCGGACAAAGCCCGTCCACTTATCAAGTCCACTTCCTTTCCCCTGACGGTGGAGGCCAGCTCAGCCTTTCACCGTATAAAAGATGACATTGCCAAGGCCACCATGCACTCGGTGGACGAGTCCATCCCCTTCCAGGTGGAGAGCGATGCATCCGACTTTGCCCTGGCTGCTACCCTTAACCAGGCGGGAAGACCTGTGGCCTTCTTTTCACGAACCCTCCAGGGCTCCGAACTCAGACACTCCTCTGTGGAAAAGGAGGCCCAGGCCATTGTGGAGGTGGTGCGCCACTGGCGGCACTACCTGGCTGGAAAACGATTTACCCTGCTTACTGACCAGCGTTCAGTCGCTTTCATGTTCAATAATAAGCAGAGGGGCAAAATCAAAAATGACAAGATTTTGAGGTGGAGAATTGAACTTTCCACCTACAATTACGACATCTTGTACCGGCCCGGGAAACTCAACGAACCCTCAGATGCTCTATCGCGAGGCACATGCGCCAACGCGCAGATCGATAGACTACGGGGCCTCCACAACGACCTCTGCCACCCGGGGGTCACCAGGTTCTTCCATTTCCTCAAGGCCCACAACCTGCCTTACTCCATCGAGGAGGTCAGGACCATGACCAGGAGCTGCCCAGTCTGTGCAGAGTGCAAGCCACGCTTCTACATGCCTGACAGAGCAAACCTGATCAAGGCCACCCGCCCCTTTGAGCGCCTGAGTGTCGACTTTAAAGGGCCCCTCCCCTCCTCTGACCGTAATGTGTACTTCCTCAACATAGTTGATGAGTACTCCCGTTTTCCTTTCGCCATCCCCTGCCCGGACATGACCACCGCTACGGTCATTAAATGCCTGCACAACCTCTTTGCTTTGTTCGGTTTTCCCAGCTATATTCATAGCGACCGGGGCTCACCCTTCATGAGCGACGAACTCCGTCAGTACCTGCTCATGAGAGGTATTGCCTCAAGCCGGACCACCAGCTACAACCCCCGGGGGAACGGACAGGTTGAAAGAGAGAACGCGACGGTCTGGAAGGCGGCCCTCCTAGCCTTAAAATCTAGGTGCCTTCCGACCTCCCGTTGGCAGGATGTCCTACCTGATGCGCTCCACTCCATCCGGTCACTGCTGTGTACTGCCACCAACGCCACCCCCCATGAGCGAATGTTCGTTTTTCCCCGGAGGTCCACATCCGGTACCTCACTACCACACTGGCTGACATCCCCAGGGCCCGTCCTGCTGAGGAAGCATGTAAGGTCCCACAAAACGGCTCCCCTGGTAGAGAAGGTTCACCTCCTCCATGCCAACCCCCAGTACGCCTACGTGGCATACTCGGACAGGCGGGAGGGTACAGTCTCCATTCGAGCTCTGGCACCCTCGGGGTCCACTGACCCATCTCCATTGCCCTCCACCACGACCCCCTTCGACACGGCCCAAAATTCAGTAGACCCAATTCTCACCCCTGTCCATTCCACCCCAGTAGACGGCATGCCGCGACCCCAGGACCCGCCGGAGTCCACTCGCCCACCCAACACCAAAGGGGACGATACGCCGGTGCTCGATCCCGTTCAAGACGTGTCGTTGGAAGCTGTA
The DNA here is from genome assembly GCF_052327205.1 of Somniosus microcephalus. Taxonomy (NCBI): domain Eukaryota; kingdom Metazoa; phylum Chordata; class Chondrichthyes; order Squaliformes; family Somniosidae; genus Somniosus; species Somniosus microcephalus. The sequence goes on along the minus strand of NC_140991.1, from coordinate 94,466,362 downwards.
CCATCTCAACCGTCGCCACGAAGATCTCGACGGCAAACGAGGCCGCCCGACAGACTGACCTACTCGAACTTTTGATACACTTCACCCCGCCGGACTTAATTTTAAACGAGGGGTGAATGTGGTAAACCACTGTCGTTCACTGTGTTCACTATTGTTGTTGTTGTTGTTGTTGTTGTTGTCGTTCACTCTTGTTTCACTGTTATACCTGACTATGCCTCAGCTGACTCCGCCCTTGGCTGCCTGGTATAAGGACGGCCGCACGGCAGCTCTCTGCCATTCGGTCGTCCACTAGAGGCACAGTCCTGATCTGTTTGTAGTTGCATTCAGTAGTTAATAAAAGCCTGTCGTTCTGAACTCTACTCAGCCTTTTATTAGAATCGATTGCGCATCAAGGATGAAGTGTAGACTATGTATAGACTAGGGGACACAGATTTAAGGATTTGGGCAAGAGATACAGGTGGGATGTGAGGGAAAACTTTTACGCAGCGAGTGGTGAGGACCTGGAACTCGCTGCTGATGGAAGTGGTGGAAGTGGACACACTCAATGTTTTCAAGGGGAGACTGGATAGGCACTTGAGGGAAATAAACGTGCAGGGCTACGGGGATAGAGCGGGGGAATGGGACTGACTGGATTGCTCTACAGAGAGATGGCACTGACTCGATGAGCCGAATAGCCTCCTTTTGTGCCATTATGACTCTATGGCCTAGAAATTCAGTATCGCCACGTTTGGGGCGCTACAGTCGAGCGTGCGCTAAATTTAGCGCCCGGCGCAACTTAGCGCCACCTTCACAGAAATTGAGTTGCATTGCCCCAAGAGGTTGCTGCTGCACTAAAGCAGGTGGTGCACAACTATCATAAGGCGCTAAGCCGGTGAGCCGAGGTGCTAACACCAAGGGCGGGTGCAGCGCAGGTGCGGCCAGTTAGCGATTGCAGGCAGACACGCTGGCGCCGGTCACCTCTTAAAGGGGGAGGGTCGATTTGGCTTGCAGCCATGCCCTGTACATTGGAGCCCTGATTCTAGGCCTGGACAGAACTGCTGCGACATCGTTACGCCTACAACCATGGAGAAGGCCAGGGAGTGAGCGCAGCGCTTCAGTGAGGGGGCCCTGAAGATTCTGGTTGGCGCAGTGGAGCGCAGGCGACCTATCCTCTTTCCTGACAGTGGCAGGAGGCCGCTGCCCAGCGAATATAGAAAAGCTTGGAGGGAGGTGGCACACAGAGTGACCTCCAGCAACATGGTCCCTAGGACCCCAACGCAATGCAGGAAGAAGTTCAACAACCTCACTCGGGTTGTCAGGGTGAGTACCCTTTCCAGTATCCTCTTCATCCCTACATGTGCACCTCACTTTATGGCGAAAGGGTCCTGAAAGCCCCAATGCCCAGCCCTCATCCAACACCTATGGGACTCTCATGAAAATCACATGTGCATTCACCACTTTACACACTGTCAGGGCTATTCGACCATGGGAGGCAGTGCAGCCAAGATCAGGGTTTGACACTGTCAGGGCTATTTGACCATGGGAGGCAGTGCAGCCAAGATCAGGGCTTCACACTGTACTCAGAGCCTGTCCTTTCTCTTGCAGGGCAAGCTGGCCCACAATAGGAGGCAACAGCAACGGACCGGAGGACGCCGTCCTGAACTTAAAGACCTCAGCGATCTGGAGCAGCGAGTGGAACGGATCATGGCAGGCCGGCTGATTGGCCCCGTCGCCACTGGAGATGCCGACCCCGTTCTGGACAGCAATGGTAAGGCCATTGTTGTGTATGTACCTTTAAGAGAAGAACTGATTCTATACTGCAGTACCAGCAGTGACCACGCCTGTATATAAAGCCATAGCAAGCTTCTGTACTTCAGTCTTAAGTTACCGTAATTACCTGTTTTATTGTTCTCCTGCAGTCTGTGCATTATTAAGGCGCGGACACTACAGTGGCGACGAACAGGTTCGAACTCACCTGCAGTACTGCAACACCTCACGGGGATCTTTCCCTGAGAAGAAGCTTCTTGGAGGTCGAAGTCAGAGCAACGGGCGTCGACCGCGGGCAACCGCCCAAGGATCCCTCGGAGTTCGGAGAGTTGCAGGAGAGGCTGTGGAGAGCTGGGCTTGGCTCCCCAGTCAAGGTGTTCCAGCAAATCGTGCTGGTAGCAGGTAGTGCGCTGACCCTTCCAGACTGCGGCGGGCTCGAGCTCGATCGAGCGGTTCTGCAAAGGGGCCGTGCAGCGTCGTCAGGAGGAAAAGAGAGAGAGAGAGGGTGGAGCGCACAGGGCGCAGTCGGTGCTCAAGAACCGGGCAGCGTAGCGAAAATAAAACAAGGGGAAGGAAAAGTGAGACGCGCCGAAGCCGCGGGTCGCCGCCATTACCCTGCAGAATGCTAGGAGCAGCGGGGCAGCAAGGGGAAGAAGGAAAAGCGTGGGAGGCGCCATTTTATTCCATTGGGGAAGAAGAAAAAGCGCGGGAGGCGCCATTGGATGGTATGGCAGCTGTAGCTACTATGACCGGAAAGCCCTGCAGCGGGTAGTCAAAACTGCCCAACGCATTACCGGCACCCGGCTACCGACCATAGAGCACATATACCAGAAACGCTGTTTACAGAGGTCACGGACCATCATCAAAGACCCTACCCACCCCAGCCACAGTCTGTTCGCCCTCCTGCCATCTGGGAGACGCTACAGATGCATTCGCACCCGAACGACCAGATTTAGGAACAGCTTCTTTCCCAGGGCTGTCATCCTACTGAACTCCACAAATAAACTCTAAAGCCTGCACATCTGCCAATGCACTTTATTATGGTTATGTTTATGTTAATGTATTACAAGCCAAATGAATGTTGAATGTTTAAATGTCTTAATCTAAATGTACACTCTCGGGAGCCGCAAGCCTACATTTCGTTGTACTGCACTTGTGCACTAACAATGACAATAAAGTTGATTATTATTATTATTATTTTAAATCACCCAAGATGCCAAAAAGTGGCAGTATCACTGCTTTCGACAACGAGGTAGAAGACTGGACCACGTATGTGGAAAGAATTGAAGTGTACTGCAAGGCAAATGAGGTGGCCGATGGAAAGAAGGCGTCGGTATTATTAAATTTGATGGGCGCGAGAACATACGGCCTATTGCGGAATTTAATTACCTCAGCTAAACCAATGGAGAAAAATTTTAGAGATTGTTAATATCTTACAGGATCACCTAAACCCTACACCACTGCTGATAGCAGAAAGATTCAAGTTCCATAAAAGAAACCAGCACAAAGATGAGAGCAATGCTGACTATCTTACGGAACTATGCAAGTTATCGAAGCACTGCCAGTTCGGAGCAGGACTGGCAGACACCTTACGGGATAAGTTCGTCTGCGGGCTCCAGAGTGAAGGAACCCAGAAACGACTACTTTCGGAAAAGGACCTGACGCTGGAACAGGCTTTCAGCGTGGCAGTATCCTACGAAGCAGCAGCACGGGGAGCTGCAGAAATACAACAGAAACCACAAGAATACAGCGCTAACGAAATGGCGTATGGAGCAGAAAAGTGCTATCGCTGCGGCAGAACAACCCATGATCAGAAGGACTGCTGGGTTAAGGACAAAGTATGCAGGCAATGTGGGAAAATGGGACACATAGCAAGAGTCTGCAGGTCGGGAAGGAAAACCAACACTACAAGAACTACTAAGGAAAAGTACAAGAAAGTAAAGAAATTGACAGACAGTAGTTCGGAAGATCAGGAGAGTGATAAGGACTCCGGGAGCAGGAGACTAAGTTGTCTAAAGTTACACAACGTGATCGCAAAGGAGGATCACCGAACCATTTGGGTCGCCCTCATGATAGAAGGGTCCCCAGTAAAGATGGAATTGGACACAGGATTAGCACTAACTGTCATGAATCGACGAGACTATGAGCGGCTATTCTCACACATACCCTTGAAGGACACGTCCATTGTATTGAAGACATACACGGGGCAAAAAGTCTACCCCAGAGGAAAAATAAGGGTGCCAGTTGAATACAACGGCAAGGAAACACAGAAACTGTATCTATATATATTACAAGATGGAGGACCACCATTATTGGGACGTGAATGGATCCGAAAAATACAATTGGATTGGCATTCCATTCAGGCGCTAACTGTGACTGACAAAAAGGATGATGACGTCACACCTGGACGACTGTCAAAAATTCTAACTGACGCGAAAGAGGTGTTCCAACAAGGACTTGGGACTCTAAAAGGAGTAACCGCAACGATAAAAATCGAAGATAACGCAAACCCAAAATTTTTTAAGGCCAGACCGGTATCTTACGCGATCCGCCCAGCTGTTGAAGCAGAGCTGGAGAGTCTGGAGCGTTCGGGTGTGCTGCCCAAGGTGGACTGGAGCGAGTGGGCCACACCCATCGTTCCTGTAATGAAGAAATCATTGAGCAGCACGCCTGGGGAGCCGAAGAAGGTTCGCATTTGTGGGGACTTCAAGGTAACTGTGAACCCAGTCCTGCACACAGTACAATATCCACTTCCACGGATAGAAGATCTTTTCGCCTCACTATCTGGAGGGAAACGCTTTACAAAGATTGATCTGGCCCAAGCGTATCTACAAATGGAGGTGGAAGAAGCATCTAGGAAATACCTCACGATAAACACCTTATCAGTACAATCGACTGGTATTTGGGGTAGCATCAGCCCCGGCTATTTGGCAGAGGGCGATGGAACAAGTCCTGCAAGGGATCCCGGGGACCCAGTGTTATTTGGACGACATCCTGGTTACGGGCGAAAATGACAGTGAACACCTTGCCAACCCGGAGCAGGTGCTCACTAGATTGCAGGAATATGGACTACGAGCCAACTGCCCCAAATGCGAGTTCTTCAGGAGACAAATCTCGTATTGTGGCCACATGATTGATGAGGAAGGGTTGCATAGGTCGCTGGACAAGATTGAGGCTGTGGTCAAGGCTCCAGCGCCGGAAGATGTGTCGCAACTGAGGTCGTTCCTCGGGCTGGTGAACTACTACCATAAGTTCTTGCCGAATTTATCTACAATTCTGCACCCACTGAACGCCCTGCTGCAAACTGGAGTAACATGGAAATGGAGTGATGAGTGTAAGCGTGCCTTTCAGAAATGTAAATGCCTAATCACTTCAAAAGAAGTATTGGCCCACTACAATCCAACACTACCGATTCGGTTAGCATGTGATGCGTCTCCCTACGGCATCGGAGCGGTGCTGTCACACAAATTCCTTGACGGTTCAGAGAGGCCAATAGCCTTTGCGTCGCGCTCGTTAACCTCAGCCGAGCGTAACTACGCCCAGATTGACAGGGAGGCCCTCAGCCTGGTGTGGGGGGTGAAGAAGTTCAATCACTATCTGCACGGGCAGAAATTCACCCTACTGACTGATCATCAGCCCCTGGTCTCCATTTTTAACCTGAAGAAGGGCGTTCCAGTGATGACGGCGCAGCGGCTGCAAAGATGGTCACTTTTTCTAGGGGCACATCAGTACGACATAGAGTACAAGGGTACGAAACAGCATGGAAACGCTGATGGGCTGTCGCGCCTACCGTTGCCTACGGTAGAGGAAGCACCTGCAGTGGACCCTGTTGAGATATTCCATGCGACCACAGTCGAATGTCTACCTGTTACAAACTCAAGTATAGAGAAGGAAACCCGAAATGACCCGACACTCTCTCGGGTCTATGATTTGACGGTGAAGGGATGGCCAGCACATGGCGACTCACTGGTGCCAGCATTCTCGCCAAGGAGAGAACAGCTGTCAGTGTGCCGGGGGACCTTGATGTGTGGATCCCGAGTGGCAATTCCACCCAAGTTGAGAGATAGAGTGCTCAATGAGCTTCATGAGGGTCATCTGGGAGGGGTAAAAATGAAGAGCCTAGCCAGGGCGTTTGTGTGGTGGCCGGGAATCGATAAAGAAATCGAGGATATGACCAAGAGATGCACAGGATGCCAGAAGGTCCAAAACGCTCCACCACATGCCCCGCTACATCCCTGGGAGTGGCCCTCATCTCCATGGCAACGGGTACACATTGATTTTGCTGGTCCATTTATGGACTCAATGTTCCTAATCGCCGTGGACGCCCATTCGAAATGGCCAGATGTCATCAAAATGTCCTCCACCACCACGGAGAAACCTATTGCTGTCCTACGGACCATCTTCACCAGGAATGGCTTGCCAGAACAGATTTGCTCCGACAATGGGCCACAGTTTGTGTCCGAGGATTTCCGGAGGTTTCTGAGGAATAATGGGGGAAACATTACACATCTGCCCCGTATCATCCAGCCACAAATGGATTGGCTGAGAGGTTTGTTCAGGCCTTTAAAAAGGCAATAAAGGCAATGTATAACGACGACATACCACTACAACACAAGGTGGATAATTTCTTGTTTGCTTACTGGAATGCGACACATGCAGTCACCAACCAAGCTCCAGCCATAATGTTCTTCAACCGAAGGCTAAGGTGCCGCCTGGATTTTCTCAAACCAAACATAAGACGAGATGTTGAGGATAAGCAATTCCAGCACATAAATGAGAAGCCAACCAGGAGCTTCAAAATAGGGCAACCAGTCTTGGCCCGTGACTACCGAACAGAAAAATGGCAGCCAGGAATGATATACACACAGCAGGGACCACTAATGTACACAGTGGACGTTGGTGAGAGCATCGTGAGACGCCATGCTGACCCGATTCTAGAATCACAGGAACAAGCCAAACCCATACCACGAGCATGTGCACCTGGCAATGAACCCGAAGTACAGATTGCGTCTACCTCAGAAGCAATGGTATTGGAAGCTGACGAACCAACCAATGACAATGAGCCAGAATCAACTCCGCCGCAAGAACAGGATACTCGAGGAAGGCGCTATCCAGTCAGGATCAGGAAGCCTCCTCAAAGACTGAACTTATAAATGATTATTTCAGTTGATGTATATAGTACGGAGAAAATTGTAATTGTAATTAGTTATTATTTAGTTGTTAAGTGAATGTTATGTACTGTTTATCTAAAAGGGGAGGAATTGTTGTGTATGTACCTTTAAGAGAAGAACTGATTCTATACTGCAGTACCGGCAGTGACCACCCCTGTATATAAAGCCATAGCAGGCTTCTGTAATTCAGTCTTAAGTTATACCTGTTTTATTGTTCTCCTGCAGTCCGTGTATTATTAAGGCGCGGACACTACAGTCATCACCTTTTTGACCTCTCTCTTTCCACTTGTGCCTCACACCAGCATCCTTTGCCACTGTTGAACGAATGCAGTGCATTGCAGCACTCATGCCTCCCTCTCTGCCACCCTGTACTCACACTAAAGCAACTCTTGTACCTCCCTGCTTTCAGATGCTGATTCGCCAGGTGAGGAGGCAGGCCCTCAAGCTGGCACTGTGAATGAATCGGAAGGCGAGGAGGAGGAAGAGGAAGCTGGAACATCAATGCCACCCTCAGCCGAGGCAGCCCATGGCCATGATGGGGACACGTCTTCCCTGGAGGGAAGCAGGGGGGAAGGGTCTGTGGAGGGTGAAGCTCCGGGGCCCAGCGGGCTGCAGCAACGTGGGGGGGGCGGGTAGGGAAGCTTGGCGGCCTTCTTCCCGGAGGGAGAATGTGGCCTCCAGTCCTGCTACAGTGAGCGCAGAGGAGGTGTGGCTTCTGGGTGAAATGGGCGCCCAGGCGGAGCGCAGGCACACTGAGCTCCTGGCTGCAGCGGCAAGGATGCCTGACTCCATAGAGTCACTGGCAAGGAGTGTACAGGAATTCGGGGCAGCACAGGCAAGGAGTCTGCAGGAATTTGGGGCAGCACAGGCAAGGAGTCAGCAGGACGTCGGTGCAGCACAGGCAAGGAGTCTGCAGGACTTCAGTGCAGCACACGCGGCTTCCAGCCAAGTGCTTAGTAATGCCATGCAGTCACTAGCTGGTCTGATGCAGACACAGATCAGGGCCACACGAGCACTAACTGCTGCCACACTCGCTGGATCGGCCAGGATTCGCCAGGGCCCTCGCCGCGCCGCAGCAGGCCAGCAGTTTGTGCTTCAGTAGATTGCTGTGCATGCTTCAGTGCTGCCCCGTGCGAGTGCCAGTGTCTCGTCTGACCAGGGAGTGCCTGTGCTCTGTCAGGTTGGCAGCATTCCTGCTGCCAACACTGTCACTCCTCCACTGCAGCTGCCACCACCCGTAGGACAGACTGCTGCCGCCCAAGCAGAGTAGGAGCAGTCAGCAGCCGGGCCCTCCAGGCCCAGAGCTGGTCCAGGCCGTCCCCCAAGGGCATCTGCCGACTCGCTATCTGACCATCAGCAGCCTTCCCCCAGCCTTGCTGCAGCCACTGGGGTCCCATTGCGGAGGAGCTGCAGAGCGGGAAGGGGCCAATCTCGCAAGCGAGGCAGATCACCCTCGCAGGCCAAGGATCATGGTCATTTTTGTTTAACTCTTTTGTTCATTGTCTCCAGGCTGTGAGAGCCAGTTGTGTGTCTGACTGTTTTTTTGGGGGTTTCTCTGTATTTGTTTGTCATGCGGGAAGGGCACAGAGTTTGTTGAATAAATAATTGTCTTTATTCGGATTGTGCATGTTTGCACTTTGAACTATTTGTTGCCTTGACCAGCTCAGGGTTTGCGGAGCGGGTCCATTCATGTTCTTTCAATGGCACAAGCCATTCCCTGAGAGGGGGCCTAGAACCTGTTGTGTCCGTCAGTAGTAAGACACAGACTGCAGGAGAACGGTACAACAGGTGTTTACTCAACGTGGCTCACTCTGGAACTGAACTGTACAGATTACTACTCAGTGCTATATACAGGTGTGGTCACTGCTGGTACTACAGTATACATGAGCTGTATAAAGTAGTTCCCCCCTTAAAGGTATATACATTACAATTCCTCCCCTTTTAGATTAACAGTACCATAACACTCATTTAACAATTAAATATCAAACTAATTACAATTAACACTTTTAACATACAACGTTAGCTGAAAATAGTCCATTTATATATTCAGTCTTTGGGGAGGCTTTCTGATCCTTTCTGGATAGCGCCTTTCCCGAGTGTCTCGCTCTTGGTGCGGAGGCGATTCTGGCACCCTGTCGTCGGTTGGGTCATCAGCTTCCGATGCTACTGTTTCTGGGGTAGATGCGACCTGTACGTTGGGTTCCTCACCAGGTACGTATGGGCGAGGCATGGGGTTGACTTGTTCCTGTGACTCTAGGATCTGGTCAGCATGGCGTCTCACGATGTTCTTCCCAACGTCCACTGTGTACATTAGTAGGCCCTGCCGTGTGCATATCGTTCCTGGCTGCCATTTTTCTGTTCGGTAGTTGCGGGCCAAGACTGGTTCCCCTACATTGAAGCTCCTTGTTGGCTTCTCATGGATGTGCTGGAATTGCTTACTCTCAACATCTCTTTGTACGTTTGGTCTGAGCAAATCCAGGCGAGATCTTAACCTTCAGTTAAAGAACATCATGGCCGGGGCCTGGTTGGTGACTGCATGTGTCGCATTCCGGTAGGCGAACAGGAAATTGTCCACCTTATGCTGAGGCGGAATGTTGTCATTGTACATAGCCTTTATTGCCTTCACAGAAATCACAGAAACCCCACAGTGCAGATAGAGGCCATTTCGGCCCATCGAGCCTGCACCGACACATATCCCACCCGATCCCCGTAACCCCTGCACCAACACATATCGCACCCTATCCCCGTAACCCCACGTATTTAATCCCCCTAACACTAAGGGTCAATTTATCATAGCCAATCAACCTAACCCGCACATCTTCTTAAAGGTTTGTACGAACCTCTCAGACAATCCATTTGTGGCTGGATGATACGGGGCGGATGTGTAATGCCTTACCCCATTCTTCTTCATAAACCTCCGGAACTCTTCGGACACAAACTGTGGTCCGTTATCGGAGCAAATCTGTTCTGGCAAGCCGTTCTTGGCAAAAATGGTCCGTAGGACTGCAATAGTTTTCTCCGTGGTGGTGGAGGACATTTTGATGACCTCAGGCCATTTCGAGTGCGCATCCACGGCTATTAAAAACATTGAGTCCATGAATGGACCAGCAAAATCAATATGCACCCATTGCCATGGAGATGAGGGCCACTCCCATGGGTGTAGAGGGGCATGTGGTGGTGCATTTTGGACTTTCTGGCATCCTGAGCAGCTCTTGGTCAGGTCCTCGATTTGTTGATCGATTCCCGGCCACCACACATAAGCCCTGGCAAGGCTTTTCATTTTTACCCCTCCCAGATGACCCTCATGAAGCTCATTTAGCACTCTATCCCTTAACTTGCGTGGAATTACCACTCGGGATCCTCACATCAAGGTGCCCTGGCACACTGACAGCTGTTCTCTTCTTGTCGAGAATGCTGGCAACAGTGAGTCGCCATGTGCTGGCCATCCCTTCACCGTCAAGTCATATACCCGAGACAGTGTCGGGTCATTTCGGGTCTCCTTTTCTATACGAGCGTTAGTTACCGGTAGGTATTCAACTATAGTCGAATGAAATATTTCGACAGGATCCACTGCTGGTGCTTCCTCCGCAGTAGGCAGTGGCAGGCGTGATAGCCCATCAGCATTTCCATGCTGTTTCGTGCTCTTATATTCAATCTCATAGTGGTGCACCCCTAGAAAGTGTGACCATCTTTGTAGTCGTTGCGCAATCATCACCGTAACGCCCTTCTTCGGATTAAAAATGGAGACAAGAGGCTGGTGGTCAGTCAGCAAGGTGAATTTCTGCCCGTGCAGATAGTGATTGAACTTTTTCACTCCCCACACTAGGCTGAGGGCCTCCCTGTCAATCTGGGCGTAGTTACGCTCGGCTGAGGTTAGTGGTCGTGACGCAAAGGCTATTGGCCTCTCTGCGCCGTCCGAGAATTTGTGCGACAGCACCGCTCCAATGTCGTAGGTTGATGCATCACACGCCAACCGAATTGGTAGTGCTGGGTTGAAATGGGCCAATACCTCTTTCGATGTGATTAGTATTTTGCTCTTCTGGAAAGCTCGTTTACATTCGTCACTCCACTTCCATGGCACTCCAGTTTGCAGTAGGGTGTTCAGTGGGTGTAGTATTGTAGACAATTTTGGCAAGAACTTATGGTAGTAGTTTACCAGCCCGAGGAACGACCTCAGTTGTGAAACGTTTTCCGGTGCTGGAGCCTTGACTACTGCCTCAATCTTTTCTGGGGACTTATGTAACCCCTCTTTATCGATAACGTGGCCACAATACGAGATCTGTTTTTTAAAAAACTCGCATTTGGGGCGGTTAGCTCGGAGCCCATATTCCTTCAATCTAGTGAGCACCTGCTCCAGGTTGGTGAGGTGATCACTGTCATTTTTGCCCGTGACCAGGATGTCGTCCAAATAACACTGGGTCCCTGGGATCCCTTGCAGGACTTGTTCCATTGCCCTTTGCCAAATAGCCGGAGCTGATGCTACCCCGAATACCAGCCGGTTGTATTGGTAGAGACCTTTATGGGTGTTGATTGTGAGATATTTTTTTGATGCTTCTTCTACCTCCATTCGCAGATACGCCTGGGCCAGATCAATCTTAGTGAAGCGTTTCCCTCCAGATAGCGAGGCGAAAATACCTTCAATCCGCGGAAGTGGATATTGCACGGTGTGAAGGACTGGGTTCACTTTTACCTAAAATCCCCACAGATGCGAACCTTCCTTGGTTCCCCAGGTGTGCTGCTCAACGACTTTTTCATCACAGGGACGATGGGTGTAGCCCACTCGCTCCAGTCTACCTTGGACAGTACTCCTGAATGTTCCAAACTCTCCAGCTCTGCTTCGATGGCTGGGCGGATTGCATAAGGTACCGGTCTGGCCTTAAAAAATTTTGGGCTTGCGTTTTCTTCGATTTTAATTGTTGCTGTCATGCCTTTTAGTATTTCGAGTCCTTGCTGGCACACTTCTTGCGCGTCGGTTAGGATCTTTGACAGTCGCCCAGGTGTGACGTCGTCATCCTTTTTGGCAGCCACAGTCAGTGCTTGTATGGAATGCCAATCCAGCTGTATTTTCCGGATCCATTCACGTCCCAGTAATGGTGGTCCTCCATCTTGCAATACATACAGGTCTAGTTTTGGTGTTTCCTTACCGTTATATATAACGGTCACCCTTATTTTTCCTTTGGGGTAGACTTTTTGCCCCGTGTACGTCTTCAAAATAATTTTTGTGTCTCTCATGGGTACATGTGAGAATAGCCGCTCGTAGTCCCGTCGGTTTATGACTGTTAGGGCTGATCCTGTGTCCAATTCCATTTTTACCTGGACTCCTGCTATCATGAGAGTGACCCAAATGGTTTGGTGATCCTCCATTTTGATCACATTATGTAGTTTCAGACAACTCAGCTCCCTGCTTTTGGAGTCGGTATCACTGTTTTGTTCGTCTGAACTATTCTCCGTCACCTTATGTACCTTCTTGTACTTTTCTTTTGGAGATTTCTTATTGCTGGTTTTCTTTCCCGACCTGCAGACTCGTGCTATGTGTCCTACTTTTCCACACTGTCTGCACACTTTGTCTTTGAACCAGCAATCATTGTGGTCGTGTGTTGTTCTGCCGCAGTGATAGCACTTCTCTGTTCTGTATGACATTTCGTTTGTGCCATATTCTTGCGGTCTCTGTTGTATCTCTGCAGCGCCCCATGCTGCTGCTTCATATGATACCGCAATGCTGAAAGCCTTGTCCAGCGTAAGGTCCTTTTCAGATAAAAGCCGTTTCTGGGTTCCTTCACTTTGAAGCCCACACGCACACTTGTCCCTTAAGGTATCTGCCAGTCCCGTTCCAAACTGGCAGTGTTTCGATAGTTTGCGCAGTTCTGTTAAATATTCAGCATTGCTTTCATCCTTATGCTGGTTCTGTTTGTGAAACTTGAATCTTTCTGCTATCAGCAGCGGTGTGGGGTTTAAATGTTCCTGTAGTATCGTCACTATGTCTCCAAAACTCTTTTCCACTGGCTTCGCTGGGGTTACTAGATTTCGTAATAAGCCATACGTCTTTGCACCCATTAAATTTAACAATACCGGCGCCTTCTTGTCATCTGACACCTCATTTGCCTTGCAGTATACCTCTATTTTTTCGACATATGTAGTCCAATCTTCGACTTCATTGTCAAATGCAGTGATACTGCCACTCTTCGGCATTTTGGGTGTGGTTTAAAATGGCTTAAAATGGCGTCTCCCGCGCTTTCCTTCCTCCCCCGCTGCTGCCAACGCCGCTCTCGGCGGTCCTCGTGGCAATGGTGGCGCCCTGTAGGTTTCGCGCGCTTCTCGTGCGCTGCTGCCAACGCCGCTCTCGGCGGTCCTTATGTCAATGGCGGCGCCTCGCGGGTTTCTGCGCGTCGCTCTCCCTCTCCTCGACGCTGCTCGGCCCCTGAACAGCGGCTGCGCACTGTGCGCTCTGCCCTCTCTCTCTCTCTCCCGTCGACGCTGCTCGGCCCTTTGCTGTGCCGCTCGGTCGGGCTCTAGCCCGCCGCTGTCCGGGAAGGGTCTGCGCACTACCTGTTGCCAGCCCATTTCGCTGGACCACCGCCACTGGAAAGCCAAGCCTGGCTTTCACCAGCCTCCCCCGCAATTCTCGAGTCTCTGCTGGATGACTGGGCGGTTGCCCGTGGTCGACGCCCATGGTCGACGCCCGTGTCTCTGGCCTTGACCTCCAATCTACTGGTCCCCAGGAACGAATCCCTGGGAGGTGATGCAGAGTTGCAGGTAGGATCGAATTTGCCTCGTCGCCAATGTTGTGTCCGTCAGTAGTAAGACACAGACTGCAGGAGAACGGTACAACAGGTGTTTACTCAACGTGGCTCACTCTGGAACTGAACTGTGCCGATTACTACTCAGTGCTATATACAGGTGTGGTCACTGCCGGTACTACAGTATACATGAGCTGTACAAAGTAGTAAAGGTATATACATTACAGAACCGACTTACAATAAGCCGCTGACGGACGGCCCTTGCACTTTGTGCCTCCCTCCCATCCTGGTGCTCCTCCTACTCCTCCTCCTCCTCTGGTGGTCCTCCAATGTCTGCTGGCAGTGGCTGAGTCCTGAGGATAGCCAGGTTGTGCAGCATGCAGCACACTACAACGAAATGGGAGACTCGCTCAGGCGAGTACTGTAGGGCTCCCCCGGAATGGTCCAGACAGCGGAACCGTTGCTTGAGCACGCCGATTGTGTGCTCAATGATGTTCCTGGTTGCTTGATGGCTGTCATTGTATCGCTCTTCAGCAGGGGTGCTGGGCGCACGGAGCGGGGTCATCAGCCAGGTGCACAAAGGATAGTCCTTGTCCCCGAGAAGCCAGCCTCCTGGGTGAGCCGGGGCTTCGAAAATGTCTGCCACAGAAGTCTGGCGCAGGATGAAGGTGCCGTGGCTGCTGCCTGGAAAGCGGGCATTGACAGCTAGTATCAGCTGCCTGTGGTCACACACCAACTGCACGTTCAACGAATGGAACCCCTTCCGGTTGCGGTAATCCTCGGCATTCTCTAGAGGCGCCCGCAAAGCCACATGCGTGCAGTCAATGGCGCCCTGGACCATGGTGAAGCCCGCTATTCTTGCAAATCCCATTGCACGCTCTTGCTGCTTGTCCAGGGTCATGGGGAAGGAAATGTACTGACATCTCCTTTGGAAGAGGGCATTCATGACCTGGCAGATGCAGCAATGCACCGCAAACTGGGAGACATTGGCAATGTCCCCAGTAGCGGATTGGAAGGAGCTGGTGGCATAGAAGTTGAGAGCCACTGTCACCTTCACTGCCACCGACAGAGACGTCCTGCTCCTCAGCTGAGGCTGCAGATCTCTCTGAAGCAGGTGGCAGATCTCAGTGACCACCTCCCTTCTGAATCGAAGCCTCCGAATGCACTGCTCCTCAAGCATGTTGAGGTAGGAGAAATGCTGGCGGTATACCATGGGAGGGTAAGGCCTCCTGTGCCGACGCCTGTTGGCCCTCCTCTGTCTGGCCATGATTGGCACTCTCTCTTGGCGTCTCTGAGCCCTCTCAATGCAATGGAGAAACGCAACGTTTCCACCCATTGCAGCCCCCATTATATGTGGCCACTCAAGGCTATGGCACTGAAAAATCAATCCAACTGCAAAGCTCTGGGCTGAAGCCAGAAGTACCTGTGCGAGCGCTGAGTCAAAGCAGAAAGCTCTCTCCCTTTGTCTCTCTGCAAATTTCTCTCTCTCTCACACAGAAGGAGTGGTCCAAAATGGCTACCCCAAAGAATGCAGGAAGAGCCCCCTTTAAATAGCGCCCCCCCAGCCCCACAGCGACTGGGAACCGTTCCACTCAACCAGTCGCTGGGAGCGCCAAGCGGAAAGAAGGGGGGCGCACTGAAGTTCCGGTTTGGGGCGCACCAAGGGCGTTGCACCATGAAATGATGTCAGGATCTGCACGCGCAGCTGAGCGGGCGTTGCGGTTTTGCGCCGCCGCTAAATCTTCACTCAAGTTCGCGAGAGGCGCAGATCGTGCCGCGCCCAGGCGCTAGCTGCTTCGCGCCCCACTTAATTGCCCTCTTAAGGCGCTAGCGGCTGGCGCTACCAACTGAATTTCTAGGCCTATGACTCTATGAAGATTTTGATGTCAATACATTACCAATGTAAGTGTCAAGAGGTACATGACCATGGGGAACATCACAGTTAACCCTGTTCTTATTCTCACCCAGCTTTCACACACTCACTTACCATCAGGGACTACTAGATATCATCAGGGGCAGGAACACTGGCTAAATTCTTTTGCTGTAGACAATTTTGACTGTGGCCTATGGTGAACCTAGCTGAAGTCAGTTAACTCAGTACAGGCCGAGGACTAAACATGGGCCTTTGTGGTGAATAAAGTTCAGCCCTACACCAACTGATGCATTTGTTTAATTTTGATCGTATTAGTTGATCTCTTGTTGCATGGTTCTTCAACAATTCTTTTAAAAACATATTTCTTTCTTTAATTGTCTCTCTGCTTGTCCTGTACTCTCTAATTCATTTTGTCTTATCATCTCAGTGATCTGGTGTTTGTCTACTACTTTTTTCCCATCACTTTCTGTATATCTTTCTTTCCTTCTGTATGCCTGGTATTTGGTATGCTTCACTTCCTTTCTCTTCTTTCCTCTCTTATGTCTCTTTCTTTGCATGTCTTACACTATCTCTTACTCTCACCTGTTGTGGAGACTGCCTCAAGGACACAAATTTCTGATAGCAGCTGAAATGATCTTTTAGGGACCTGGAGGCTGGGACTTTGTTGTTTTTCTGCCTTTACACAATGGAACTGGGGTTGGGGTTGAGAAGGAGCAGAGCTTGAAAGCTAAATTGAAAGGGAGTGAGGGCTAAAACCTTTCCTCGGGGCTAAAATGGAGTGGGGAGCCAGCTCAGCATAAAGTAGGGAGGCTGCAGCATTTGGTATGGATTCAGGGGACACTGAAAGGCTGGGATTGGGGAGGCTAGGTCAGGATTGAAGGAAGAGGAGAGCCAAGGAATTAGCTGCAAATTGATAGGGTGACATGAAGAATTAGTCCCTGGTAATCACTCGAGCGATAGTACAATAACAGTCACATGGTTAGCACAGACGATCAGAACTGTGGGTCGTAAACAGGTTGAAATCCTATTCCAATGATCTGATTGGTCTGTGATAATCAATTCATTAGCATCTCAAATCAGTAACAATGAAGGTTGACTACAAATTATACAGTGTTACAGATATACAGACCCAACATTTTTAATACTATAGATTATTACACGATAGTACCAAAACTGCATTTGTTCTAAAAGCACTTTTTTATTTTTTATTTTGCCAGATATTAATTTGTTTATGAGCATTTCACTATGAGAATATGGGAAGCTTTTTGCTGAGCTCTCTTGCTTTAGGTTGCTAAGTCGAGTTGCTAGTTTTAACCCCAGTAGGATTTCCTAGCAATCAGCTGGATGACAACTCTGATATGCTTCTCATTCATATGACTATGCTGAGTTCAGATCTCCATCGGGATTGCAGCCACAGGAATGTGAGGAATTGTTTATAACCATTAGCCCACTCAACCATGTAAACTCGTGCTTTTTAATCCCATAAACTGACCTATTTTACCCACATTGCTCATTGCTGTTAACGCTCTATTAACCATTTGTTTTTCTTTCCTATCAGCATTGATGCATGCATTGGTCTTCGGAAATGTAACTGCTATCATTCAGCGCATGTACTCCAGGTGGTCTCTGTATCACCACAGAATTAAAGATCTAAAGGATTTCATCCGGGTCCATCATCTGCCAAAACAGCTAAAACAGCGAATGCTGGAGTATTTCCAGACGACATGGTCTGTGAATAATGGAATTGATGCTAATGAGGTACTTTTATTATTTTAAATTCACTACAGTGAGATAATACTTTGACATATTAGTGAAAATTAATTTGAACATAACACTGAATATTTTAAACATAACTGTATATTTCTCTCTGTGTGATTGGTTCCTGATTTTCCCACTATCCTGTTCCCTTGGACTGTCCGTTAGTTGGGCTCTAGACGGGGGTCAGAAGATCTTGGGTTTGAATACCAATATGGTTCACTCATATGTATCCTACTGAGTATCATGTGGGAAGAAAGCAGGAGATCGCAGAGACGATGGGGGAGAATTTCCACAAGGGTTCTCCTGCAGAAATTCAGCCCCATGTGCACTGCTTGTCACGTTGTTACAGTATCTCCTTCAGCAAATAACCACGTCCAATGCTGCACCCCATAGGCATTTATGCCTCACGGAGACCAACCTCCATGGGTAATCACCCTCTTCCCCCTTTCCCTCTCCCAGACTGCCTGTTATTCACAGTACAATCCTGGTGCGGATGTGGGACCCTCTCAATACTGGCACAAGATGGTAGACAGATATGGCACTGTCAAGAAACAGGCAAGGCCACATCAAGGCCATCCACCACACTTACTTCTTCAGTGAATGGTTCACTTAGGAGAAGCACACATTATTGAATAGCGCATTCATTCACAAAGAAATGCACATTATTATAGAATCATAAATCGTTACAGCACAGTAGGAGGCCATTCGGCCCGACGAGCCCATGTCAGCTCTCTGCAAGAGCATTTCAGCTAGTCCCACTCCCCCACCCTTTCCCCGTAGCCCTGTAATTATTTTTCCTTCAGGTACTTATCCAATTCCCTTTTGCAAGTCATGATTGAGTCTGCCTCCACCACCCTCTCAGGCAGTGCATTCCAGATCCTAACCACTTGCTGCATAAAAATGTTTTTCCTCAGGCCGCCTTTGGTTCTTCTGCCAATCACCTTAAATCTGTCTCCTCTGGTTCTTGACCCTTCCGCCAATGGGAACAGTTTCTCTCTATCTACTCTGTCTGGACCCCTCATGATTTTGAACACCTCTATCAAATCTCCTCTCAATCTTATCTGCTCTAAGGAGAACAACCCCAGCTTCTCCAGTCTATCCACGTAACTGAAGTCCCTCATCCTTGGAACCATTCTTGTAAATCTTTTCTGCACCCTCTCTAAGGCCTTCACATCCTTCCTAAAGTGCAGTGCCCAGAATTGGACACAATACTCCAGTTGAGGTCGAACCAGTGTTTTATAAAAGTTCATCATAACTTCCTTGCTTTTCACAGGAAATCACAGGAACCCCACAGTGCAGATAGAGGCCATTTCGGCCCATCGAGCCTGCACCGACACATATCCCACCCTATCCCCGTAACCCCACGTATTTAATCCCCCTAACACTAAGGGTCAATTTATCATAGCCAATCAACCTAATCCGCACATCTTTGGACTGTGGGAGGAAACCGGAGCACCCGGAGGAAACCCACGCAAACACGGGGAGAATGTGCGCTATGCCTCTATTTATAAAGCCCAGGATCCCGTATGCTTTTTTAACCGCTTTCTCAACCTGCCCTGCCACCTTCAACGGTTTGTGCACATATACCCCCAGATCTCTCTGTTCCTTCACCCCCTTTAGAATTGTACCATTTTGTTTATATTGCCTCTCCTCATTCTTCCTAACAAAATGTATCACTTCACACCTTTCTGTGTTAAATTTCATCTGCCACTCATCCCACCAGCCTATTTATGCCTTCCTGAAGTCTATCATTATCCTCCTCACTGTTCACTATACTTCCAAGTTTAGTATCATCTGCAAATTTTGAAATTGTGCCCTGTACAACCATGTCCAAGTCATTAATATATATCAAAAAAAGCAGTGGTCCTAGAACCAATCCCTGGGGAACACCACTGTATACCTTCCTCCGTCCAAAAAACAACCATTCACCACTACTCTCTGTTTCCTGTCACTTAACTAATTTCGTATCCATGCTGCCACTGTCCCTTTTATTCCATGGGCTTCAACTTTGTTGGCAAGCCTATTATGTGGCACTTTAGCAAACACCTTTTGGAAGTCCATGTACACCACATCAACCGCATTGCCCTCATCAACCCTCTCTGTTACCTCATCAAAAAATTCAATCAAGTTAGTTAAACACGATTTGCCTTTAACAAATCCATGCTGACATTCCTTAATTAATCCATACTTGTCCAAGGGACAGTTAATTTTGTCCCTGATTATCATTTCTAAAAGCTTCCCCACTACCGAGGTTAAACTGACTGGCCTGTGGTTGCTCGGTTTATCCTTATACCCTTTTTTGAAAAAGGGTGTAACATTTGCAATTCTCCAGTCCTCTGGCACCACCCCCATATCTAAGGAGGATTGGAAGATTATGGCCAGTACCTCCGCAATTTCCACCTTTACTTCCCTCAGCATCCTAGGATACATCCCATCCGGTCCTGGTGACTTATCTACTTTAAGTATTGCCAGCTTTCTAGTACCTCCTCTTTATCAATTTTTATCCCATCCATTATCTCAACTACCTCCTCTTTCACTATGACTTTGGCAGCATCTTCTTCCTTGGTAAAGACAGATGCAAAGTACTCACTTAGTACCTCAGCCATGCCCTCTGCCTCCATGTGTAGGTCTCCATTTTGGTCCCTAATTGGCTGCACCCCTCCTCTTACTACTCATTTACTATTTATATGCCTGTAGAAGACATTTGGATTTCCTTTTATGTTAGCTGCCAATCTATTCTCATACTCTCTCTTTGCCCCTCTTATTTCCTTTTTCACTTCCCCTCTGTTCTTTCTATATTCAGCCTGGTTCTCACTTGTATTCTGAACCTGGCATCTGTCACACACACCCTTTTTCTGCTTCATTTTATTCTCTATTTCTTTCGTCATCCAGGGAGCCCTGACTTTGGTTGGCCTACCGTTCCCCCTCATGGGAATGTACCTCGACTGTGCCCGAACCATCTCTTTAAAGGCAGCTCATTGTTCGATTACAGTTTTGCCTGCCAATCTTTGATTCCAATTTATCCAGGCCAGATCCATTCTCAACCCACTGAAATTGGCCTTCCTCCAATTAAGTATTTTTACTTTAGGTTGCTCTCTGACCTTTTCCATAGCTAATCTAAACCTTATGATACTATGATCACTGTTCCCTAAAAGTTCCACATCTGACACATGCTCCAGTTGACCTACCTCATTCCCCAGAACCAGATCCAGCAATGCCTCCTTTCTTACTGGGTCAGAAATGTACTGATCAAGAAATGAACACACTTCAGAAACTTTTCCCCCTCTGTCCTTTACACTATTACTACCCCAGTCTATATTAGGATAGTTGAAGTCCCCCATTATCACTGTCTATAGTTTCTGCACCTCTCTGTAATTTTCCTATAATTTGCTCCTCTCTATCCTTCCCACTAGTTGGTGACCTATGGAATACACCTAGTACTGTAATGGCACCTCGATTGTTTCTTAACTCTAACCAAATCAATTCTATCCTTGACCCCTCCAGGACATCCTCTCTCTCTCCAGCACTATAACATTCTCCTTAACCAATACGGCCACCCCACCTCCTTTCTTTCCTTAATACAAAAAGAAAATACTGCAGATGCTGGAAATCTGAAATAAAAACAGAAAATGCCAGAGAAACTCAGCAGGTCAGGCAGCATCTGTGAAGAGAGAAACAGATTTAATGTTTCAGGTCGATGACCTTTTGTCAGAACTGGAAAAAAGCAGGAAATGGAACAGATTTTTAAACAAGTGAAGAGGCTGGGAAAGGGGGGAGGGGATGAAAGAACAAAAGGGAAGGTCTGTGATAGGATGGAAGGCGGGAGAGATTAAGAGACATTAAGAGATATTCAAGGCAAAAGGAGATGGTAATGGAACAGGTTAAGAGCGTCTGACGTGCTATCTGTCAAGACTTCTTGAAAGAAGAAATGTCAGCATTTGACAGCTCTGTGAAGCTCTCAAACACTGACATTCTCTGTAGTTTGATGAGTCCTGGGGGAAAAATTCAATTGGTTTGCGCCTCCCGTTAGCGCCTTAAGAGGGCGCTAATGGGGCGCAAAGCAACTAGCGCCCGGGCGCGGCAATATCTGTGCCTCTCGCGAAATTGACCAGACATTTTGCGGTGGCACTAAACAATACCGGCCCGATCTCTTGCGCACACAGATCTTGACGTCATTCGAGCATGCAACGCCCTTGTGGCGCCCCGGAACAGATATTGCGTGGCGCCCCCATCCTTTCCGCCTGGCGCAACCAACGACAGGTAGACTGGAACGCTTCCCAGTCGCTGTGGGGCTGGGGGGGGGGACGCTATTTAAAGGCGGCCTCTTCCTGGCTTTTTCTGTGGTAAACATTTTTGCACCACTTGTTCTGACAGAGAGAGATTCTGAGAGAGACAAAGAGAGACTTCTGCATAGAGTCAACGCTGTGTGAAGTAGTTTTGGCTACTGAGCATCACTTTGCAGGTACTTTGGTTTTTGACTTTCATTACTTTGATTGCCAAGAGATTATGGGGGCTGCACTGATTGGGGGTGTCGTCCTGCGCCAGCAGAATCGGAGGCCACAGAGACGCAGAGAGAGAGTGGCAATCATGGCCTGACGGAGGAGGGCCAACAGGCCTCTGTACAGGAGACCTTACCCTCCCAGGGTATTTCGCCAACAATTCTCCTACATTAATATGTCGGTGGCAGTGAAGATCACAGTGGCTCTGAACTTTTATGCCACCGGCTCCTTTCAAGCAGCTCCAGTTCGTGGTCCATTGCTGCATCCGTCAGGTCACAAATGCCCTCTATAAAAGGAGACGACAGTACATCTCTTTCCCCATGACCCGGGCCAAACAGCATGAATGCGCTATGGGCTTTGCGAGGATAGTGGGCTTCCCCATGGCGCAGGGTGCCACTGACTGCACGCATGTGGCATTGCGTGCACCACATGAGAATGCAGAGGATTTCCGCAACCGAAAGGGGTTCCACTCCTTAAACTTCCAGTTGGTCTGTGACCACAGACAGCTGATACTTGCTGTCAATGCCTGTTATCCTGGCAGCAGCCACGATGCATTCATCTTGCGCCAGACTACTGTGGTAGAACTTTTCCAGGCACCGCATAACCCAAGTGGTTGGTTTCTCGGGGACAAGGGATATCCACTGTGCATCTGGCTGATGACACCGCGCCGTACCTCCAACACCCCCGCTGAGCTGCGGTACAACGAGAGCCATCTCGCTACCAGGAACATCGTTGAGCACACAATTGGCATGCTCAAGCAACGGTTCCGCTGTCTGGACCACTCAGGAGGAGCCCTGCAGTACTCGCCTGAGCGAGTCTCCCTCTTCATAGTTGTGTGCTGCATGCTGCATAACCTGGCAATCCTCAGGACCCAGCCAATGCCACCAGGCCTTGGAGCACCACCAGAGGAGGAGGAGGAAGATGAGGAGGATGATCATCAGCAGCACCAAGGCGGGAGGGAGGCCCACAATGTTGAAACTGGAAGGGCCGTCCGTTAACGTCTGATAGCAAGCCGCTTCTAGGTCCCTGCTGAGGAAATGGCTTCTGCCATTGAGAACAACATGAATGAAACCAACCCGCAACCCCTAAGCCAGCCAATGCAGCAATGATTCCAAAGACCAAACATGTACATTTTGAATACAAAAACTTATTTATTTTACAAACTCTCTGTGTGTCATTTCCTCATGACAAACTAATAGAAAGAAACACAAAAAAAGTCATTAACATAACTGGTTCTCACAACCTGGAGATAATGTCTGATGTAAAAAGACTACTGAGCACTTGGTTTGAGTATAAAACAAGGCTTTAATCAACTGTTTCAAAACCATGAGATTTCTAGTTACATCACTAGTTCCTGGTTACAGAAACATCCTAAGCAAGCTGGGCCCACGCCCGAGTATTTAAAAACACTAAACAAAAATTTGACCACGAACCTCGGCCTTTAATAAAAAATTGACCAACATTTTGTCACACCTCCTACTTTTTGCCCTTCGAGGATGATCTCCTTCCCTTGAGCACTTCCCCCTTCCCACCCTACAGCTCCTCCGTAATGGGACCCCAGTGGCTGCAGCAAGGCTGGTGGAAGGCTGCTGATTGTCAGAACCTGAGACTGCAGATACCCTTGAAGGATGGCCTCAACCAGCTCTGGGCCTGGAGGGCCTGGCTGCAGACTGCACCAACTCTGCATGGGCGGCAACAGTCTGTCCTACAGGTGGTGGCAAGTGCAATGGAGAAGTGACAGTGGTGGCAGCAGGAATGCTGTCATCTTGAGAGAGGACAGCAACTCCCTGCTCGACCGACACACTGGCACTCCCACGGGGCAGCACTTCAGCATCCAGAGCAATCTGCTGCCGCACAGATTGCTGGCCTGCTGCGGAACGGTGAGAGCCCCGGGGAAATGTGTCCGAACCAGCGAGGATGGCAGCAGTCAGTGCTTGCGTTGCCTCAATCTGAGTCTGCGTGAGAGCAGTCAGAGATGGGGTCATTGCAGCCAGTGACTGAATTGCAGCACTAATCATTAGCGTGGCATCCGCCTGTGCTACAGTGAAGTGCTCCACACTCCTTGCCAGTGATTCAATGCATTCAGGCACCCTTCCCACTGCACCCATGAGCTCAGTGTGCATGTCCACTGCCTGGGTGTTCATTTCAGCGATGGGCCACTTCTCCTCTGCGTCCAGTGCAGCAGGACTCTCTGGCATACTCTCCCTCCGGGGAGAAGGCTCCCGAGCTTCCCTACCCCCATCGCGTTGCTGCAACCCGCTGGGTACTGGAGCTTCACCCTCATCAGACCCCTCCCCCCTGGTCCCCTCCAGGGAAGGCGTGTTCCCAGTGTGGGCATGGGCTTCCTCGGGAGAGGGTGTCACTGATGCTCCGGCTTCATCTTCCTCCTCGCCTGCAGCTTCATTCCCACTGGCAGCTTGAGGGCCCGTCTCCTCAGCTGGTGAATCACCATCTGAAAGCAGGGAGGTACAAGAGTGGCTTTAGCGTGAGGACAGGATGGCAGTAAAGGAGGAATGAGTGCAGCAATTTAGTAAGTTGGATTGAAAGTGTCAAAAGCTGGTGTTCTGAGGGACAAGTGGAAGGAGAGAGGACAAAAAGGTGATGACCTTACCATTGCTGTCCAGAATGGGGTCGGCCTCTCCAGGGGTGATGGGACCAATTACCCGGCTTGCCACAATCCTGTGGATGCACGCCTCAAGATCGCTGAGGGGTTGCAGCTGAGGCCGCCCTCCACCCATCCGATGCTGCTGTCTCCTATTATGAGATAGCTTGGCCTGCAAGAAAAAGGATGGCGTCTGAGTAAATACACAGCCATGGTCTTGCCTGATGTGCCTCCCAGAGGTGAATAGCCCTTACTCTATGCAGCCATGGTCTTGCCTGATGTGCCTCCCAGAGGTGAATAGCCCTTACTGTATGCAAAGTGTGGAATGTGCGTGTGTGTTTCATGAGAGGGCCATAGGTGTTGGATGAGTGTTGGACATTAGGGTTTTAAGACCCTCTGGCCATAGAGTGAGGTTGAGATGGAGGGATGGAGAGGTATTGAAAAAAAGCCACTCACCCTGACGACCCGAGTGAGGTCGTTAAACTTTTTGCGACATTGTATATGGGTCCTGGGCACCATGCTCCTGGAGGAGACGCTCTGAGCCACCTCCCTCCAGACTCTTCTGTACTCGCACGGCAAAGGCCTCCTGCCACTCTCTGGGTACAGTATTGATCTCCTGCGCTCCACCACGCCAACCAGAGCCTCCAAGGCCCGCTCACTGAAGCATTGTGCTCGTTCTCTCACCCTCTCCATAGTCCTTGGCTGCAAGATTTAGGCACAGGTCTCTCCAGGCCAAGATTCAAGGCTCCAATGAGCAGGGTGTGGCTGGAGAGCAAAATCAACCCTCCCCTTTAAGAACTGTCCGGCGCCAGTGTGTCTGTGTTCCATCGCTGACTGACAGCACCTGCGCTGCGCCCGCGCTCTGAGTTAGCGCCTCGCTCCTCAGCCTTTGCACCTTAAGACAGGCGTGTAGTGCCTGATTTAGCGCTCCAATCAACTCCACATGCAATGAAAGCCAAGTTTGCAGTCGGAGGCGATAATTAGCGCCAGGCGCTAAACATTGCGCACGGCCGATAATGGCGCCCCAAACGGGGCGATACTGAATTTTTCCCCCCTTGTGTTCAAGACTCATCAAACCTTTCAACTTTGTAGATTTCAGATGGCTGTTGGGTCGGAGGATCCAACAGCCAGTCTGTGAAATTGACAAGGAAGATGTCGAGTCTCCCAATCCAGGGTGGATGAAGGCTGTAGGCAGAAAAGAAGGTAAGTGAACATTTTTTAACACTTAACAGTCACCTTCCACACTTACCACTCCACACTTGCACCCATCACTCACCTCTACATCTTACTTTCAGGTGCCTCCGACCCCCGCAGACCTTCTTCATGTCTCCTCCAATCCGGCGGGGTTCTCCGAAGTCAGGAAGCCTTCACCTGAAAAGGTAAAATGGCACTAATCCTTTTTTCTACCTGTTAATTACCTTTAAACAGGCAGGTAAAAGGATTTAATCCCTTTCCCACCTCCAGGAGACGGGACCCGAAGCAGCACATCTTCCCGCTTCCTGGCAAAAGGGCACGGAGGCAGGATGGGGGCGGGTTTGCCATCCGCCCCCACTTTCTGCCACTTTACCGGCAGTCCCGCCTCCATGCCTGCCTCCTCAGGGCTGAGAAAATCCAGCCTCTTATATCCAGGAATATTTAGTACCCAATCCTGCCCTTTTCTGAGCCAGGTTTCCGTTATTACCACAATATCATATTCCCATGTGGCTGTTTGCGCCTGCAGCTCACCAACCCTATTTACCACGTTTCGTGCGATTACACACATGCACTGTAAACCTATCTTAGACCTTATTGTATTTTCTCTTAGTCTGACCCCACCTAATACCGTATTATTTCTTACTCTAGTACTATCTATCTCTCCCAATCCTTTGTGCACCTTGTTTCTCCTTTCTAATGCTACATCCTGGTGTCCATCCCCCTGCCAAATTAGCTTAACCCTCCCCCATGAGGATATTGGTCCCGGCTCTGTTAAGGTGCAATCCATCCACCTCCCCCAGAACTGGTCCCAATGTCCCAAGTTAAAGTGGCTATGCATGACAAATAAATGATGGACTATACAAATAAGTTCACTGCATATTTTCCAGTTCTATGTTTGGGTTTCAAAATGGAAGTGAGTCTTCATTAAGTATTTGATGTGCCAGTGTCTTTTTCAGAACTAGTACTCTCCTGATGGCTGTACTGCTTTTTCATCTTCCTCAGATTTGTGCAGCTCTTCAGCCATTTCCATGGAGAGACACTGCCCATTGTGATGTATAAAATACAACACACACTAATTTTGAAGATCATACTGTAAATCACCTCCACCCCTTGAAACAGTCTATACATTGCAATCTCTGCCAAGTATCTGCCTGATGGTTTGTTTGGCGCACCCATGTGTCTTGTGATAGCTGTGCCAACCTGTTGTCGGGGGATACCATCTCATTGTAAATGGCCACAGTTCCAGGGCACACACAAGAGGGGTAATTTTATGAATTTGGGCTCCTGGCATAGAACATCACTTACTGGAACTGTTTGTTGGGAATTCAGGCACAGAAATCAGTGGGCAGTGGGCACTGCAGGACTTGACCTCCATGCCTGAATTCCCAATATGCACTCTCAGTAGGCGAAGCTTCAAGTCAGGAGTAAAAATTTGTAAAATGTACTCAAAAGTCTCCAAGAAGCCAACCATACAACCTCTTGTCACATATGGAAGAGTTTGGACACATGTATTGTGGAAAATACAGTGCCCAGGAAGTAGGATTGATCTGCATGATCTTCATTCTGTGCTTGCAGACTATTTGGAAATACATGGAGCTATGGCCTTTCCTGTTGATGTAAGAGAGTGCAGATGCTTGAAGCACAATATGACTGTGGTCAACACAGCCCTGAACCCCAGAGAAAGCTATATATTTTATTAATGCATCTGCTGCTCCATCTGCTGCTGCTGCTCCATACTAAAGTGAATTTTAGTCTCTGAATGTCTAAACACAGCATCTGTTATCTGTTTGGTGGATCAGTGCACAGGACGTTGGCTGATTCTAGATAATTAAGATAGTTGCCACAGACAACCCTGTAATGAAAAAGTTCTGGATTGCAATCACTTTCACAGGAAATGCAAGGCTGATGTTGGACATTGCCTCTAGTTCTGGGACCAGGAGCTTGCACATCTTTTTGATAACCTCCCTATTCAAGCATAGCCCCATGAGACAGAGTTCCTCTGTAAGATCCAGGTGCCTATATGCCAGGCAGTGCATTTATTGCAAGGGGTATGGGTGATGTAAGGGGTGGTGTGTGGGTGTTGTCAGCTTCACCTCTGACTCCTTTGAGCGGTTCAAATCGCTCCCACTCCCTTTTGTTCTAGACTTTGGACTTATTTGGGGGTCGTAATAAACTTGCAACAGATACCTAGGTTAGTCAGAAAGAATTCAGATCTTTATTTTGAGACAGGAAAATATACAATACAATAAAACTTATACTTTCAAAGGGTGGGGAACACACGGAATAAGTGAGGGAGAATTACAATGTACAAAATCCCTTTCCCTCCCACCCCCACTACACTAGCTGGGCTGGAATCCAGAGGACCAGGAAATGCTCACCAAAACGACTTTCTTGACAGTTGTAGAGGTTCGCGATTTCAGGGTTCTCTTTAGTTGTGGCGGTTGGGGCCTGCCGTACCTCGGACGTGGTAGAAGACTGCACCTGTGTTGGGTCTTCAGTTGGGTTTGGTCCGCTGATGCGGTTAGTCGCGCTGTTGGATCTATCGGGTAAGTACCCAATTTTCTTTGGTTAGGGCTAGTTTTAGAGTCTTTTGCATCCAAATCTTACCCAGGGTTAAGTCAGACTAGCCTGTAGAGTGGAAACAAGTCTTTGGTTCGTGAGTTTTTCGGCGATTGGTTCCTTGTTGGTCGCGGTGGCCCAATATTACCTGGTTGGTGGTAATATTGGCGGGTGTTGGTTTCTGTAGGCCTTTGGTTGCCGCGATCTCTGTTTCTTCTTTCTTCCTTTGAGTCTCCGATGATGATCTCTCTCTTGAGCTGGTTGGCTGAACTTGAACTCGGACTGGCTGTCCGTTTGAGCTGTCTCACTGTCTCGCTGTTGTCTCTTGTCTTGACTGTACTGCACTGCGCTCGTCCATACTACTGAACTGAAAAGGCAGGCCTCAATTATACTAATTTGGGGCCTGGCTTATCTGACCACCAAATCTCGGTTTCCTTTGTTAAATTTGGCAGGCTCGTTATTTTTAATGTCTTTTAAAACTTTAACGAGCTTCGGTGATGGCCCATCCAAACTTAACGAGTTTAGGGGATGGTTCATCAAGACTTAATCGGCCTTTAACTGGTTTCAGGATTGCCTTGAAACCAGTTTTAAAATGCAAAATGTTTGTCAGTCCTTTTAATTGACTTTGGACTGTGGTTTGTTTATGGTGACCTGTAGGGCTAATGTTCTTTCTTTTGTATGGCTGGGGAAATGTCCTGTTTACTCGATACCTGGCTCTGCGACTTCTTGGTGGGAAAACAGGCTTCATTGTCCTTATGTAAAACTGGGGCGGCCCTGGACATTCCTTAGACAGTCCAATATCCAAACTTTGGGGGCCCACCCCGCCTCCCCATTGTGCCAGCTTTTTGCAAGCCTGAATATGTCTTTTAAATCAGCCAAACTTCCTGGGATTTTAATTTTAAATCCCTTTGGCCCAATAACTCCTTAAAACAGTCCAAAAGTCTCTTCCTTAAATTAACTCTTTGAAATCTTCTGTTTGGCCCAACCACACTTTTACCCCTTTTCCAGATTCCTTCTGTGATGTTCCCCAAATCATTTTAAAAATGACTTTCCTTGTGTTCTGGGGTTGTGCAGAAATTTTCAAACCTTACAGTGAGTTCATCAGGTGTGTATCTGATGTCCCCTTACCTTGTTAGCAGCCCTCTCCTGGTCCTGTTGCTCCTTCTCCCAGCCTTCTTTGGTGCAATACTGCATGCTGTATCCACGCTGTTGAAAAGGAAGAACAAGGCTTCTTTGAGCAGTTTCCTTTCTCCTCAGCTCTTACCATATCATTCTGCCTTTGTCTCATTCCCTGTCTCCAACTCCAGGTTCCTTCAGGCATAATGTCTGCACAATTTCAGTAAATTGAAAAACTGCATCACATTTGCATGAGTTAGCCTTAATTTGCTTTTAACAAGCACTCAATAAGCTGAACACAACTCAAGCATTCAAATAACAACAGAAAATGCTGGAAAAACTCAGCAGGCCAGGCAACATCCGTGAAGAGAAATTAGAGTCAACGTTTCGGGTCAAAACCCTTTATCAAGACTAAAGAGGCACAGGGAATGAAATAGATTACGAGGCCGGGCTGGGAGAGAACAAAAGAGAAGAGACATTAAGAGGTATTCAAAACGAGACGAGATGGTGATAGGACTAGTGGAGACAAAAGACAGCTCAAGATTAGCATTCAAATTGTGGTTATGTGTATAAAAGACAATAAAGCCAAGGAGTAACTTTCAGCGATGTGCAGATAACCTATAATTGTTGCTTTAGGTGGAATATGAAAATTTACTCCGCATTAATGCTGAATTTCTCTATCTGGTAACTTTAATCCCACTTGTTAATTTTTCACTCTTTATGGACATATAACAGCAAATTTAGTGTGACTGCACTTCCAACACAGAGCATCACTATACAGGAGCACAGCCTGAAGATACAACAATAACACGATCAGTCCCAGTTCCTGCTTAGCAAGTCTTCCTGCTGGAAGTGCAGCACCATTGAATTTCTCCTCTAATTTTAAGTGTTATTTTAAGTGAAAGATTAAAGTGCATTGGAAAATAACTTCCATTATTAATGGATTGGAAATATGCCTGCAGCGTGATGCCAGTGTGAAGACTTAGCAACTTGTACAAATTAAGATCTGTAAGCTTCAATTGGCACAGTAATCCTGATTTATCATTTTAATTGAATAGTTCATTCCCATTAACAGGCACCTAATTTTAACCTCTGGATCACAATCACAGGAGGCTTACTTCTGATATTTAACTCCAGTAGTCAATAGCTATATGATGACTACGATCGATATTTCAAAATAATTGCACAGCCTCAGTAACAGTTATAGGTGTAATGTGTGCATCAGATGTACAGGTAACATCCTGACTACAATATCCTGTTGTTTTTCTGTCCCCGCTATATATATCATTTCTCATAAGTGTTGGTTTAGTTTTAGTCAGTGACTCAAATTAGTTTCCATACTATTTTCTTTGTGTGAGACTAGATCTATGCACCATAAAAAATACTATTGTTAGTTATCATAGCACTTAATAGACATGTAATATATTTATAGCCATTTAAATATATAGGGGATGAGTTATAACTTCTGTGATAGTGGATTGGCGGTTAGGATCAGATCAGCCATGATCTTATTGAATGGCGGAGCAGGCTCGAGGGGCCGATTGGCCTACTCCTGCTCCTATTTCTTATGTTCTTATGTTCTAAAGCAAAGTGTCTTGTTTTTCACTAAAACATTGTCCATTTCTCACAGGAATAGAACATGTATTTCTTTTCTAGTGAAATCTCCTGGTCCAATGTCATAAACTTTTGTGCAGTGATTGTCAGTGTTTTCAGCACCTCAATGCTGTCAAACACTGAGAAATCAACTGTCAAAATAAAATTGTGCATGGTCCCTTTAAGGAAACCGGCAGATGATGTGTCATCAAATGACATCATCAGACCTGCTTCCTGTTAATTGGCTGGTAAGCTCACATAACAAGGTCACTCAAGGGAAAATCATATCTGTGGAGCAGAGGCAGCTGGGGGCTGGACTGGAAGCCAGAAACCAGATGTCCCGCACCCATCCCGACACCGCTGACAAAATTGCAGCCACTGTTTTCTTAAAACAGACTTCTTTTGTTCACTTGAGTAATAACAAATTCAGTTTTCTGGTTATAATCATTTTATTCTTTAACTTCAGTATAAAAAACAATTTACACGCGGCGTATAGGCACAAACAGAATACGCGAACCTAGGCATGAGGCTTTTCATGCTGCTTGAACAAAGGAAAAAGCTTATATTTATTCACAATTCTCTTATCAAACTGGAGCTGGGATTGGCTAATATGGTAATCTCTGACTACTGCATAGTCCAGTGACACAAGTCTACATTTTCTTCAACGTACATCAACAACATTAGAAGCATGTAAAAACACCATGGCCTTGCTGTGATAAGCATCACCCTTCTAGTCTCTAGACATTCTTATCATAACATTTCTAATCTAAACATTATATTATGAAAATATCCAAGGCCGGTTGGTTGCGAACACTGGCTGTTGCTAAGTGAAATCTGTATCTCTTTCTCTCCCTCTCTCTCTAATGATGCCAACCACATTTTTTCCCTATATTGAATGAACTAAACATGAACACCTTTCAGAAGCTGAATTAACCGAGTTCAGTATGCCAACAGATACGAACTTCATTGAAAAACTAGGAACAAAAAACAAATGAAATGCCATCTATTACAAAAAATGACTGCAAATGCATTCAAGGATGTAACATATTATTCGGATTTGTATGACTGAATAAACCACTTAAGCTTTGTTCTTGTGGTTTATAACATTATTCACCCCTCCTCTGTGTGTTATAGCCTTGAAACATAATTCCGACCATCTATTATTCTCTATTCGGGACAGTTTCGATTGATATATACAGAGCACAGTTGTGAAGCATGAATGTGTTGTCTAAATGTAAATGTATTGGGCCTCAATTGTATTTTTGACATCATCCCAAACCTCATTTATATCACAATGTCATGGTGCATGGTCCTTGGATGCAGTGGATCACAGTTGCTAGCACCACAAAAGTTATTTTGCCTACATAACAGCACTGACTGCATTTCAAAAGTAATTCAGTGGTTGTGAAAAGCTTTGCGATTTCCTGAGGATGAGATGAGGCACCATATAAATGCCGCTTTTTACTTTCTTTTCTCTCTTTTACACCTATATATATATGTGTCTGTCACTACTGATTTTATCAGATGGAAGTGATAATGAAACCACATTTCACATGGACAAAGCATACCTTCACAGGGAGGTACTGGCACAGTACAGAACTGCTAGCGCTCCGAAGGGTGGAAAAATCAAAGAAAAAATTTTAGAAAAGGAAAAGGATAATTATCAATAGCAGTGGAGGAAATCTTTCTCATGTTAAGGGAAAGTAGTTGCTGCTTTTAAATACATAGGTGCAGCAAATATAAAACAGTACTATATATTTGTGCTGCAGCTCCACAAGTACTTTTAACCTGCGCTAATGGCTGTGGCTATCAGCTTATTAGTTTTTCATCAATACGGTTTGTCTATTTAGTCAATGAACACATGTATAGATGTATGTGTCCAAATATTAATGTAATGCTCCTGAGGAGAACCTTTTTTGATATGGAAGCATGTGTTGTGTATATGAATATGTTTATATTAAGCAAGTGTTAATTGACTATTTGTAATACTATACTGGTAGAATTTATACCATACTGTTAATTGTTTTATAGAAGGAAGAACGGTATTCTGTGGGGAGATTCTGAAATGCATCTCAGTTCATTTACCTTCCATCTAATTACCCCTTGCCGTCATTAATGGTTATTTTGGCTTTAACGTATTTTGAAAACTATTCACGTTTCTTCATGCAATTAGCTAATTGCCATTAAATAACAACTGAAAATGCTAATGTTTATTGTAGAAACCTATTAGATTTTACTGTTTGAAACATTTTGAATAATACTGGTGAATTTTATTTTATGAGGAGTATTCAGAACCTCCTCCCTGGTCTTTTCCAGACAGCTCCGCCATTAATTATTGCAATTATTGCAACTCTTGTTATTTCCGTAGCTTTTAAAGGATTTTCCAGATGAGCTGAGGTCAGACATCACTATGCATTTGAACAAGGAAATTCTACAGCTTTCCCTATTTGCCTCTGCCAGCCGTGGCTGCCTTAGGTCTCTCTCCCTGCACATCAAAACCTCTTTCTGTGCCCCGGGCGAGTACCTCCTTCGACAGGGAGATGCACTACAGGCCATCTACTTCGTCTGCTCAGGCTCCATGGAAGTGCTGAAAGGTACCATGGTGTTGGCGATACTTGGTAGGTTCTATAGTTCTGCTTTAATTGCAAACATAAATAAGCTTTCAAAATTTAACATTTTATTTTAAGAGCAATGATAAGAAATTAAGTAACCCCGCAACTATTACGACTGGTTTAATTTCTATTCATTTGTACCAATCACATTTTGTATCTCGTATGCTCAGTAACCTGCGTTCTTTCAACTCTGGCCTTTGACCATGCCCCAATTCCTTCGCCCCAACATTAGCAGCTGTGCCTTCAGCCATCTAGGGCCTAAGCTCTGCAATTCCCTCCCTAAACCTCTCCACCTCTCTTTCCTTAAAACCTACCGCTTTGACTAAGCTTTTAGACACCCGTCCTAATATCTCCTGCGGCTCAGCGTCATTTTTTTTGTCTGATAACGCTCCTGTGAAGTGCCTTGGAGTGCTTTACTATGTTAAAGGCGCTATATAAATGAGAGTTGTTGTTTTGTCACAAAATTTTATGCAAAAATCCAATGCAAAATATTGCAGAAGACAAAGTATAAACATGGAGGCAAAAATATTTCTGGCTGCTTGTAAAAGTCGGATAGTGGTAAAGGATAGAATACTAGAGCCTCATCTTCAGTCACTTACAAGCCTTTATTTAGAGAGAAACACATTACATACCGTGCCACCACCACCACCACCACCACCCCTTCCTGAACCTGCTCCCCTACATATGAACACAAGAGTCCCCAATTAACACCCAATTGATATACACCACCTGAAACAATTAACACTCGGAAAATCATAAACACTTTCTTTTACAAATTTCAGTGAGTTTATACCACATGTTTAGTTTCCTCAGGCTCAGGTGGAATGCCTGACACGCAGTTGTAGGCACCAAAACAGTTTATTAAAGACAAGATATGGTCCAACATGTAATTTAGTTTTCTTGCAGAACACTGCATAATATTCTACAAGAACGTATTGAGCAATGTTGTATAGATGGTTTACTCCATGTTATTAATGCACATGCCAGGGCCATATACAAGTCTGCAGCCTCAGGTGGTGGTTTATTTACGCTGTATACAACTGATACAAAAACAAAGCAAAACTTGAGAGAGACTGCAATAGGTGGAACAAGGGGAAGCACGCAAGATTAACCTTTATAACCCTGCAATCTTTCCTGGTGTTGCAAGAGAAGAGACTCTCTATTTTTGTGCTATTGTCCCATCTCCTATTTCTATTATGAACTAGCACCTAAATTAATAATAGGTACTTAGTGCCAATCAAGGCAGATTTATTCCAAGTTGTCCATCCAATAATCAGCACTCATTCTAATCCTCCGCCCTAGCAATTGTAGAGGCAGCTTGCATAATCACTCATATTTTACTTCTAAAATGTAAGGTTTAAGATCTCAAGGTAGATGTGGATAGAAACCCCATCATGTATATATCATAATATATCGTGTGTTTGTTATTCAAAATTTAGGTGAAGGGCTGATGCAGCAAGATTTTTTTAAAAACTTAGAGAGACCAGCCATATCAGGGTAAAAGCGAGAAAAAATATGAGGTGGCTGAAATGCACAGTGCAGAGTGCACAGTGTTTTAGCCAGCAGTACAGCCGAAGAGGTCCAGAAACCATGGGCTGGATTTTGATTCAGGGGTGGGCTGAGGTCGTGTAATCCGCATTTCGTGTTAGCCACCCAAATCTAAAACGATGTGGGAGAATGATGCGATTTTAACTTAATTGGCCAATTTTGTTCCAACGTGTGGGAACCCATGGCTAATGAGTTTTTCCAATCTGAAAGTCACCTCCGATGACGTCATCATTGCTGCTGCATTTAAGGTCTGCAACAAGCCTTGCTTCTTCTGCAGACTGCCAATCTTTTGGCCTTTGCAGTGAGAGGGTCCTGGAGGAAGAATGGCTAGCCAGAGCCCTAGGTCTGCTCCCAGGTTCGATGACGTTGCCCTGCAGGCTTTGGTAGAGGGAGCAAGAGCACATAAAGAGGTGCTCTTCCCTTCTTCAGGGAGGAAGAAGCCACCCCAGCAGACTAAGGCTGTGTGGATCCAGGTGGCAGAGGAGGTCAACTCATTGTCAGTAACCCGCAGAACCTGCTTCAGTGCAGGAAGAGATTTCATGACCTTCTACGCACTGGAAAAGTGAGTATGAATTTTCCATCACCCTCAATCTGATCCCCATTGCCTCTCCTCACCAGCACTCAGCTTTAGCAATCTCTTCCTCCACATCCCACTTGACACTGACATCCATGCACCCTTACCCATTCCCTCTCTTTCTATGGTCACATTCACCTAACTATTCAACTATGCAGCCCTCACACTCCCCATCACTGTGATGCTATGAAAACAACAGACAACACACAGGGAGGGTCCTTGGTCTTGCCACCTCACTCCATCTTTGTCTCCTTCTAAGCATCTATGCTATGGATTCTCTACACTCACTCCTTCATTCTCACTCAACCTCCACTTGTCTCCCTCATTGCAGGAAAAGAGAGCTCACAATAAGAGAGAAAGAGCGAGGACAGGAGGAGGGCCACCATCAGTAGCCCAGCTCACCCCCTGGGAGGATGCGGTCCTGGAGATCGTGGGAGTGGAGGACGATGCGCAAGTGGGGGACAGACAGATGGGTGCATCACAGCAAGCTGGTGACAGAATAGTTTTGCATCTCTCTCAATGACACTGCATGAGCCGCTGATAATGATTCAGAAGCTCTAAAAGATGGACTTATGATCATCTGCAATATGCAATGTGCATGTAACCTTGTCATCACATCTGACTCTTTCCTTTACTCCCCCACAGGACCATCGCAAGCACCCATCCCCACTAGCCAGGAGGAAGAGCCTGAGCATCCAGACTCCTCAGAGGAAGCTGCAACCTCTGAGGGCGCAGCGTCAGCAGAATTCAGCGCACCCAGCACCAGTGCAGACACTCGCACCTCGGTGGGACCATCGCGAGATAGAGTAGTGTTGTCACCTGGTGTATCACAGCTCACAAGTGAGCATCAGTAGATTGTGGAGACAGGGACAGCAGTGGAGAGTCCTAGTCGGAGGGCGCAGGACTCTGCCAGCTTGGCTCAACTACATGTCGACCCTCTGCCTCTGAGTCCATCCACAAGACCAGTGGTGCTGGAACTCCAGGAACAGATGCAGGAGTCTCTGGCAGGTTTTGTCTCCAGGGTCACTGTGAGTGTGGAGCGAATGGAGGAGTCCATTGCAAACATGAGCAGAGCCTTTGTGGAGTCATTGGCGCATGAACGCATCACCATGGAAAGGATGGCAACCTCCATGGAGGTGATAAGTCGCCAGAGTGCAGATATTTCAGATGAATACGTGGCTAGAGGAATGGCACAAGGGGGAGGGATTCAAATTCCTGGGGTATTGGAACCGGTTCTGGGGAGGTGGGACCAGTACAAACCGGATGGCTTGCACCTGGGCAGGACCGGGACCGATGTCCGAGGGGGAGTGTTTGCTAGTGCTCTGGGGGAGGGTTTAAACTAAAATGGCAGGGGGTTGGGAACCTGAGCAGGGAGACAGAGGAAAGGGAAACAACGATAGAAGCAAAAGACAGGAAGGAGAAAAGCAAAGGTGGCAGTCAGAGAAATCAAGGGTTTAAGTCAAACATGGCCTCAGTAAACAATAATTCTAAAAAGTCTAACAGCATTAAAAAAACAAGCCTGAAGGCTTTGTGTCTTAATGCGAGGAGCATTCATAATAAAGTGGATGAAATAGCTGCGCAAATAGAAGTAAACGAATATGATATGATTGGGATTACGGAAACATGGCTCCAGGGTGACCAAGGCTGGGAACTCAACATCCAGGGGTATTCAATATTCAGGAAAGATAGGCAAAAAGGAAAAGGAGGTGGGGTAGCATTGCTGGTTAAAGAGGGGATTAACACAATTGTAAGGAAGGATATTGGCTCTGATGATGTGGAATCTGTATGGGTAGAACTGAGAAATACCAAGGGGCAGAAAACATTAGTGGGAGTTGTATACAGACCCCTAAACAGTAATGCTAAGGTTGGGGATGGCATTAAACAGGAAATTA
Source organism: Somniosus microcephalus (assembly GCF_052327205.1). Lineage (NCBI taxonomy): Eukaryota > Metazoa > Chordata > Chondrichthyes > Squaliformes > Somniosidae > Somniosus > Somniosus microcephalus. The sequence goes on along the minus strand of NC_140991.1, from coordinate 94,428,888 downwards.
GAGACGCGTGTAATAAGGGCACAGCAGTTATCATGGGTGACTTTAATCTACATATAGATTGGGCTAACCAAATTAGTAACAATACTGTGGAGGAGGAATTCCTGGAGTGTTTACAGGATGGTTTCCTGGACCAATATGTCGAGGAACCAACTAGAGATCAGGCCATCTTAGACTGGTTATTATGTAATGAGAAAGAATTAATTAGCAATCTTGTTGTGCAAGGCCCCTTGGGTCGGAGCGATCATAATATGATAGAATTCTTCATTAAAATGGAGAGTGAAGTAGTTGACTCAAAGACTAGGGTCCTGAATTTAAATAAAGGAAACTATGATGGTATGAGGTGCGAGTTGGGTAGGATTGATTGGGGAATGTCACTCAAAGGGTTGACGGTGGATAGGCAATGGCAAACATTCAAAGATCGCATGGATGAACTACAGAATTTGTTCATCCCAGTTTGGCATAAAAATAAAACAAAAAAGGTGACTCAACCGTGGCTAACAAGGGAAATTAGGGATAGCATAAGATCCAAGGAGAAGACATCGGTAGTGGGGAAAATGCTACAGTCCATTATAAAAGATGTAATAGCAGAGCACTTGGAAAACAGTGACAGGATCGGACAAAGTCAACATGGATTTAAAAGTGCTTGACTAATCTACTGGAATTTTTTGAGGATGTAACTGGTAGAATAAATAAGGGAGAACCAGTGGATGTGGTGTATTTGGACTTTCAGAAGGCTTTCGATAAGGTCCCGCATAAGAGATTAGCGTGTAAAGTTAAGGCACATGGGATTGGGGGCAAGGTGTTGACTTGGATAGAGAACTGGTTGGCAGACAGAAAGCAAAAAGTTGGAATGAACGGGTCTTTTTCCGAGTGGCAGGCAGTGACTAGTGGGGTACCGCAGGGATCGGTCCTAGGACCCCAGCTATTCACAATACATATTAATGATCTAGACGAGGGAACTAGATGTAATATCTCCAAGTTTGCAGATGACACAAAGCTGGGTGGGCGTGTGTGCTGTCAGGAGGATGCCGAGAAACTCCAGTATGATTTGGACAGGTTGGGTGATTGGGCAGAAGCATGGCAGATGCAATATAATGTGGATAAATATGAGGTTATCCACTTTGGTGTCAAAAACAGGAAGGCAGATTATTATCTGAATGGCAATAGATTGGGAGAAGGGGAAATGCAACGAGACCTGGATGTCCTTGTGCACCAGTCGCTGAAGGTAAGCATGCAGGTGCAGTAGGCAGTTAAGAAGTCAAATGGTATGTTGGCCTTCATAGCGAGAGGGTTCGTGTACAGGAACAAGGATGTCTTGCTGCAGTTGTACAGGGCCTTGGTGAGACCACATCTTGAGTATTGTGTGCAGTTTTGGTCGACTTATCTGAGGAAGGATGTTCTTGCCATGGAGGGAGTGCAGCGAAGATTCACCAGGCTGATACCTGGGATGGCAGGAATGACGTATGATGAGAGATTGGGTCGATTGGGCTTATACTCGCTGGAGTTTAGAAGAATGAGAGGGGATCTCATTGAAACTTATAAAATTCTAACAGGACTAGACAGACTAGATGCAGGAAGGATGTTCCCGATGGCCGGGGAGTCCAAAACCAGCGGTCACAGTCTAAAGATAAGGGGTAAGCCATCTAGGACAGAGATGAGGAGGAATTTCTTCACCCAGAGAGTGGTGAACCTGTGGAATTCTCTACCACAGAAGGCAGTAGAGGCCAATTCATTAAATATATTCAAGAAGGCGTTAGATATATTACTTAAGGCTAAAGGGGTCAAGGGATATGGAGAGAAGGCAGGGACAGGGTACTGAATTTGGATGATCAGCCATGATCTCATTGAATGGCGGAGCAGACTCGAGGGGCCGAATGGCCTACTCCTGCTCCTATCTTCTATGTTTCTATGTTTCTATGTAACATGGTGAGTGTTCTGAATAGAATGACATCTCTGGAGGAGCGATGGTCATCTATTGAACAGAGAAACCAGACCTTCATGGAAGTCCTTCTTAGTAGGACTGCCAGTGCAGATACAGGTCCCCATGGCTCCCCTGATGTGCAGCAAGGCGCTCCCAAGCCACTTGCAAGCGCTGAGTGGGACCTGACCCATGAGAGGGAAGTTGTTGGCAGACATCAAGGAAGTGGGGGCTCCTCTCCAAGCGCTCACACTTCCATGCCACTGCAGAGCCCTCGGTCAGAGCCCCACCAGAGTCCACACCCAACTGAGATCAGCGTCTCAACCCCTGCACAGCCGCAGGAGCAGTAGACTGTTGGCGAGCCCTCACATGTTTGCAACCCTGGAGGACGCCCACCAAAGGTGTCAAGACGGGAGCAGCAAGAAAGTGAGCAAGGGGCCTCCACATCTGCTGAAGCCACAGGGGAAGCACCACGTAGAGGCACGTGTAAGAGAAAGATACTGCACAAATAGTCACAAGGGTAGTCACTTGGGTGAAATTTGGGCCTAGAAATTCAGTATAGCCACTTTTGGGGCGCTAAAGTCAGGCGGCCGCTAAAGTTTGCGCCCAGCGCAAAGTCGCGCCACCTTCGCCGATATTCAGTCGCATCGCCCCAAGAGGTTGCTGCTGCGCTAAAACAGGCGATGCACGACTATCTTTAGGTGCTAAGCCGGCGGTGCTGAGCGATACCCCCGAGGCCGGGCGCAGCGCCGGTGCGGCGAGTTGTTGATTGACGGCAGACACTCTGGCGCCGGTCAGCTCTTAAAGGGGGAGGGTGGATTTGTTTGCCTGCCACGCCCTGCACACTGCAGCCCTCAACCTAGGCCTGACCACTTCAGCTTCATCTGCGCAATGCCCAGGGCTATGGAGAAGGCCAGGGAGAGAGCGCAGCGCTTCAGCGACGGTGACCTGAGGGTGCTGGTTGGCGGAGTGGAGCGCAGGCGCCATGTTCTGTTCCCAGAAGGTGGCAAGAGCTGGCTGCCCAGCGCCTACCGGAAAGCCTGGAGGGAGGTCTCAAACAGGGTGTCTTCCAACAGCGTGGTTGCCAGGACTCCTGTGCAATGCCGGAAAAAGTTCAACGACCTCACTCGGGTTGTCAGGGTGAGTACCCTTTCCAGTGTCCTCCTCATCCCTGCATGTGCACCTCACTTTATGGGCAAAGGGACCTGAAAGCCTTAATGGCCAGCCCTCATCCAGCAGCTATGGGACTGTCATGAAAATCACTTGCACATTCAGCACTTTACACACTGTACAAGCTATTCGACCATGGGAGGCATTGCAGACAAGATCAGGGCTTCACACTGTCAGGGCCAGTCCACCATGGGAGGCATTGCAGACAAGATCAGGGCTTCACACTGTCAGGGCCAGTCCACCATGGGAGGCAGTGCAGACAAGATCAGGGCTTCACACTGTACTTAGAGGCCGTCCTTTCTCTTGCAGGCCAAGGTGGCGCACAACCGGTGGAAACGAACTGAGACCGGGGGAGGCCTTCCTGACGTCAAAGAGCTCTCCGACCTCGACCAGCGTGTGGAGCGCATTATGGCAGGCCGGCTGATTGGCCCCGTCGCCAGTGGAGATGCCGACCCTGTTCTGGGCACCAATGGTAAGGGCATCACCTTTTTGACCTCTCTCGTTCCACTTGCGCCTCAGATCAGCATCCTTTGCCACTGTCCGACCAATGCAGTGAATGGCAGCACTCATGCCTCCCTCGCTGCCGCCCCGTCCTCACTCTAAAGCTACTCTTGTGCCTTCCTGCTTTCAGATGGTGAATCGCCAGGTGAGGAGGCGGGCCCTCAAGCTGCCACTGTCAGCGCTTCCGAATTAGAGGAGGAGGAAGAGGAAGCCGGCCCATCAGTGCCACCCTCAGCCGCGCCAGCCCATGGCGATGAAGGGGACACGTCTTCCCTGGAGGGGAGCCGGGGGGAAGGGTCGGAGGAGAGTGAAGCTCCGGGGCCCAGCGGCCTGCAGCAACGCGGGAGGGGTGGGGAAGCTCGGCGGACTTCTCCCCAGAGGGTGAGTGCGGCCTCCAGTCCTGCGACGGTGAGCGCAGAGGAGGTGCGGCTCCTGGAGGAAATGGCCGTCCAGGCTGAGCGCAGGCACAATGAGCTCATGGCTGCAGTGGCAAGGATGCCTGACTCCATTGAGTCTTTGTCAAGGAGTGTGCAGCAATTTGGAGCAGCACAGGCCAGGAGTCTGGATCAATTCAGTGCAGCACAGGCCAGGAGTCTACAGGACTTCGCGGCAGCACAGGCGGCTTCGAGCCAAGTGCTCAGTCGTGCCGTCCATTCACTGGCTGTTGTCATGCGGACACAGACCAGGGCCACACGGACACTAACTGCTGCCACCCTCGCTGGATCAGCCAGGCATCGCCAGGGCACTCGCCGCGCAGCAGCAGCCCAGCAGTCTGTCCTTCAGCTGTTTGCTGCGCATGCTGCAGTGCTGGCCCGTGCGAGTGCCACTGTATCAGGCGACCAGCGAGCACCTGCGAACGGTCAGGTTGGCACCATTCCTGCAGCCAACACTGCCACTCCGCCATTGCAGCTGCCACGAGCCGCTGGACAGACTGCTGCCGCCCAAGCAGAGTTGCAGCAGTCAGCAGCCGGCCCCTCGAGGGCCAGAGCTGGTGCAGGCCGACCCCCAAGGGCATCTGCCGTCTCGCCATCTGACCCTCAGCAGCCTTCCCCCAGCCTTGCTGCAGCCACTGGGCTCCCATTGAGGAGGAGCTGCAGGGCGGGCAGGGGCCAGGTAAGGATGCAAAAGGCATCGCCCTCGCAGGGCAAAAAATAGAAGGTCTGCACAAATGCTTTGTGGTTGTTGAAAGGCCGAGACTGGTGTAGTTGTGTTTTTGTAAGGCCGAGACTGGTGTCTTTCTTTGTTTTTGTAAGGCCGAGACTGGTGTCTTTCTTTGTTTTTGTAAGGCCGAGACTGGTGTCTTTCTTTGTTTTTGTAAGGCCGAGACTGGTGTCTTTTTTAGTTTTTGTAAGGCCGAGACTGTTAGTTTTGTGTTTTTGGAGGGGGCTTCTCCACATGAGGTTGTAATGTGGGAAGGGCAGAGGTTTGCAATAAATTAATGTTCTTAAATTGCACTGTGCATGTTTTTTTTGTCAAGTCCTGGTTGCCCTGCTCGGCTGAGGGCTTGTGGAGTGGCTACATTCATCTGCTGACATTGGCACAAGCCATTCCCTGAGAGGGGGCCTAGAACCGACGTTCAATAAGCCGGCGACGGGCGGCCCTTGCACTTTCTGCCTCCCTCCTGTGCTGGTCCTCCTCCTCCTCCTCCTCCTCCTCCTCAGGTGGTCCTCCAATCTCTGGTGGCAGTGGCTGAGTCCTGCGGATAGCCAGGTTGTGCAGCATGCAGCAAACGACCACGAAATGGGAGACTCGCTCCAGCGAATATTGTAGGGCTCCACCGGAACGATCCAGACAGCGGAACCGTTGCTTCAGGACACCGATTGTTTGCTCTATGATGTTCCTGGTCGCTTGATGGCTATCGTTGTATCCCTCTTCAGCAGGGGTGCTGGGCGCACGGAGCGGGGTCATCAGCCAGGTAAACAAAGGATAGCCTTTGTCCCCGAGAAGCCATCCTCGTGGGTGAGGCTGGGCCTGGAACATGTCTGCCACAGAAGTCTGGCGCAGGATGAAGGCATCGTGGCTGCTGCCTGGAAAGCGGGCATTGACAGCTAGGATGAGTTGCCTGTGGTCACACACCAGCTGGACGTTGAGCGAATGGTAGCCCTTCCGGTTGCGGTAATCCTCGGAATTCTCCAGAGGTGCCCGCAAAGCCACATGCGTGCAGTCAATGGCGCCCTGCACCATGGGGAAGCCCGCGAATGCTGCAAAGCCCATTGCACGCTGTTGCTGCTTGGCAAGGGCCATGGAGAAGGAGATGAACTGGCATCTCCTTTTGAAAAGGGCATTGGTCACCTGGCGGATGCAGCAATGCACGGCGAACTGGGAGATGTTGGAAATGTCCCCAGTAGCGGATTGGAAGGAGCCGGTGGCATAGAAGTTGAGAGCCACCGTCACCTTCACTGCCACCGACAGAGACGTCCTGCTCCTCAGCTGTGGCTGCAGATCACCGCCAAGCAGGTGGCAGATCTCTGTGACCACCTCCCTTCGGAATCGCAGCCTCCGAACACACTGCTCGTCAGACATGTTGAGATAGGAGAACTGCTGGCGGTATACCCTGGGTGGGTAAGGCCTCCTTTCCCGACGCCTGTTGCCCCCGCTCCGTCTAGCCAGGGCTGCCACTCTCTCACGGCATCTGTGAGCCCTTTGGATGCAATGGAGAAAGCCAACGTTTGCACCCATTGCAGCCCCCATAATATGTTAGCAAACAATGATATGTCAATGAAGATAAAGACAAGTGGAAAGCTGTGGCCTGAAGCCACAAGTACCTGTCCGAGTGTTGAGCCAAAGCAGAAAGCTCTCTACCTTGGTCTCTCTGCAAAGATCCGTCTCTCAAGAAGGAGTGCTGCGAAATGGCAGCCTTTTATAGTGCAGGAGGAGTGCCCTTTAATTTGCGCCCCCCGCGCCCCGCATCGACTGAGCACCGTTCCACTCTACCAGTCGCTAGGGGCGCCAGGCGCACAATGGGGCGTCGCGACTGAATTTCCGGTTTGGGGCGCACAAAGGGTGTTGCACGAGGAAATGACATCAGGATCTACACGCGCAGCTGAGCGCGTGCAAAGACTTTGCGCCGCCGCTAAATCGTGAGTGAAGTTGGGGAGAGGCGCAAATCGCGCTGCGCCCGGCCGCTAGCCACCTAGCGCCCGACATCTACTCCTCCTAAGGCGCTACCGGCTGGCGCAACCAACTGAATTTCTAGGCCTTGATGTTTTATGTTAAAAAGCCATCAGATGATTACTGTAAATAAAAAATCTGATGGCTACTGCTGTAGTTGTGGCATTTATCATTTCGCGAATGGGACTTCCACATTGAGGGCTTAGGATTACTTGCAATTGACAGTATGGTGGTCAAATTGCTAGGAATCCGCTGGTTCTTGGCCATTGTCGATGCTCAGGTAAGACGCTGCAAGGCAAAAGTGCTTGATTGGCTAGGCTAAGCAAATCTGGCCAAGATGAGTGCTTTCCTTGCATCCCGGGCAGCATTGTTCTCGCGTACTGCTGCCGCTGGTTGATGGGCCTCTGCAAGATGTTCATTTTCGATCTCCTCTTCCTCCTCCTCTCCTCCTCCTCATCTGAGGAGGATATGTGACGAGCCACTTGGTCCTCAGGAGTCTGCAAGCCACGACGCTGTGCCATGTTGTGAAGTGCACAGCAAACCACGACGATTCTGGAGACACTGGCTGCTGAGTACTGCAGGGCTCCACCTGATCTAACCAGGCATCTGAAGCGCATCTTCAGCAAACTGATGGTTTGCTCAATTATGGATCTGGTGGAAATGTGGCTGTCGTTGTAGCTCTCCTCAGCTTCGTTGAATGGGCTCAACGGCATCATTAGCCACGTCTTCAGGGGATAGCCCTTGTCTCCAAGTAGCCTCCGTTAAGTTGGTCTGGCGGACTGAATAGCGGAGGCACACTAGACTGGTGTAGTATGAAGGAGTCATGGCAACTGCCAGGGTACTTGGCACAAACATGCAAAATTTCCTTCTTGTGGCCACACACCAGCTGAACGTTAAGGGAGTGGAAACCCTTGTGGTTGACAAAAATACCTGGATTGCGATGGGGTGCCTTAAGGACCACATGTGTGCAGACAACGACGCCCTGCACCCTTGGAAAGCCTGCCAGATTAGCTAATCCAGCCGCACGCGCCGTGACACTTGCTTGATCCTTGGTGAAATGGATGTGATTGCGCGCGATGGCAAAGAGGGCATCGGTTACCTGCGTGATGCAAGTGTGTGCGGCCGCCTGGGAGATGCCGCTGATGTCTGCTGCTGATCCCTGGAATGAGCCTGAGGCAAAAAAGTTGAGTGCGGTGGTTACTTTGACGGCCACTGGTAAAGGTTGTCCACCTGGTCCTCTGGGCTGCATGTCTTGTTGCAGCATTGCGCAGATGTCACCCATTACTTCTCGCAAAAGTTGGAGCTGCCTTTGGCACTGCTGCTCAGACATGTTGAGGTAGCTGACCCTGTGTCTGTAGACCCTGTTTGGGGGGTATCTCCTGCGCCGATGGGCTTCCGTGCGCTGGCCCCTTCCGGCATGTGCAGCTTCAGGTGGTTGGGCAGCAGCTTGGCGCTCCTTTTGGTGCTGCTGTTGTTGGTGCTGCTGTTGTTCATGGTTCTGCTGGTGCCACGGCTGGTCTTCCTCCTAATCTAATGTCCAGAAGGAAAGGAAATAAATGGCTCCCATGCTTTTGGTATATGCTTCAGTTGAGGAAGCACTGAGTGAAGGTGGCGAGAGGGGTTTCCCAGGAGTTCACACTGGAGATTGGTATCAGGCTCCAAACTTCCACAGCTGTGCTTATGCCTTCTAAAAGTTCCCCCAGACCTGAGACAACAAAGTCCTGCCAGCTGCAAATGATGGCTGATCAAATCTCCTATTTAATGGTTGGACTGCAGCTGATAGTCAGCAATCCAATTGTGGTCCCGCCAGGTTTCACCTTCGTGTTTCAGAACAGGCGTGCTTCACGTGGGAAAAGGGTTAAAATCACAAAGGCCTTTCAAAATGGCATTATAGAGGCAATTTAGTGCTTGTTAAGGGCCTTAATGGCCTATCCCACCTCTTGGAGGCGGGACGGAGACAGGACCATTAGACACGAATTAATGAAAATTGCTTGGAGGCGGGATGGAGGTGGGGTTGGGACCACCCACCAGTTTTTGCAATTTTAACTCCCTCACGCCTCCAATCCCGCCTCAACGGCCCGATGAAAATCGAGCCCCATGAGTTTATAATTATTTTATGTGGAGCCTGGAGGAGCAGGAGCACTCTTCCAGGTTTCACAGGAATAACGAGGGCTGCTGCCACCCTGGGCTCCCCCTGCCCAGAGCTATATGCCCGGTTGTCCCTTTGGGTTGCCCGATATTGAGCCGGCCTCCAGCCGGCGAGCTGAGGAGCCCATTTGGCACCAACAGCCTACTGGCACCATAGTAATGAGGACCAGCCCTCAAAACGGACTGGGCCTCCCACCGGTACCATCGGGCGGCCAGCCAGTGAGCTCCGCCTGTTGGATGTTTAAAATCTACCGCAGTATGTTTGGAGCTTTCAAGGGACAAGAGAGGGATATTCAGAGGAACAATGACCAGGGTAATATTTGGAAAATGCGTTAGCACCCTGATGGCAGTTAATGCATCAACTCTTTTGCCAGAGAATTTTAGAACATGGATTCATATCCATGGAGAGACAATGTAGTTCCCCAGAGAGGGGGAAAGAAAATCATTAGTATAGCCAGGCCATGGCTCACAGTGGCTGATTGTAATGTGTCATTGCCAGAAACCTAGAAACAGTTTGACTGCCTACCCTTAGGCGACCTCAAAATGGGAGCCAGAAAATTTAGCAAAGGCTTTTCCCTTTATTATGTAGGACATTTGTCACTTTGCATTTTACTATAATTATTGCTATTTAACTGCCTGTTGACATTTATTTGCTACTTGAATGACAACAATATAGTCAGGATTATATATAACGTGGTGTTGACAGCTGTGATGAATTCTACCAGTCAAACTCAATGACAGAAAAATAAAGTTATATACAGCTGACATCATCCATTCTTAGGGCTTCAGTTCCTTCATAATAAGTAGTGCAATCACTCAGATCCATGGAGCAACCTCATTGTTTGTATCTGAATTGAAAAAGTTCCATCAAGTCAACATCAGTTTCATCATCATTGAATCCTCAGTCTGTCTCCAATGCATCATACATTTCAGGTGTTCCAATTATCTTAGCTTTCAGAATCATTTTACAGTGACTCATGAGAGTAAACAGTTCCACAAACAAGCTGCCAATTCGCACTTCAATCAATGTTGGATTTCTGAGTCAGTGCCTTGGCTGCACAATGAATGGAAAGGTCTTCTATGTTCTTAATTGCAATAGCTTTCTCGTGGAGATATGTGGAATACATTCATTACAATATCTAGCAGCCAAGGAAGTTTAAGTAGCCCATAAGTATTACACCTGACACATTTGTTCAATATATAATAGTATCTGCTCTGTCCTCTTTGTGACCTTACCTGGAATATAAAACCAGGTACTTTCAAATTCAATAATCTCTCATTTCAACAATAATTTAGTTAATCAGCTCCCTCCAGCATCAGTTGTCCGTTGTTCAACTCTAGGAATGAACTAGTTATCCATGAGGTGTTACTTCCCTGTTATACATTACCTGACTTTACCTTGTGCCCATTGTCAAACATGCCAGTGCAGTTGTAAAGTGAACATATTCATGACCAGTTGCAAACTGTCTTTTGATCTTACTTCTTGACAGTTCACCGTTATCAAAACTCATAGGACCCTCATTCATATTTTCAGTATGATATCTCTCCAAATGGGGCTCACAGAAACTGCACATCTCACTGTCGCACACTTCACTCTGTAGGGGGTTTTGCTCTGCCCAATTACAGGGGTCTTTAGTGCTTGTTAATGTATTGGGCCTCTGTCTCCTTTATACCCTTGCAGCTTATGTTAGCCTGCAGGTCGGGTGTCACTAAACACCCTCTAAGGAGATAGAGAACAACAGCTTATAGAGGATGACTAGAATACGGTGACGACCCGCACAGTTTATACCTAATCTGCGGGGTACTCCTGAGCCCAAGGGCTCCTATAGTCCTCTCTCTTTTTCCCTAGCCTGCTGTTCCCTTGTTTGGCGGGTTCGAAGCGCCCTAATGTCCCTATCTGGTTCTAACTCCAGAATTTGGATGGAGAACGATGCACTTTAAATAGACACTCGGAGACAAGTAGTCCTTGGAAAAACCAGGTGACAACCAATTTTATTTGGTTCTACCACAAACGTAATAAACACACACACTCTATAACTATAAATAAAATATGGGAGAGAACGGACATAACGAAAATGTTTTACACTGTTTTAACTTTACCAAGTCCAATCCCACCAACCCACTTTCCTACCTAGACTAGACTGACAGTTGCAGGCTCTTGGATTATACTCACAGCCTATCTGAGTGCGGTTGTTGGGTTGTTGCTGTTGTTGGTTGGTTTGTGCTTGATGGAAAAGGCTCCCGAAATAGCGGGAGTGAATGCCGTCTTCCACAACCACTTCGGTCGTTGGTGTCTTCTTGTTGATGTCCCCGGGACGGGAGTCGGTATACGGTGCGGTTTCTTACGGTGATGTTGCGCCGTCTGGTAGCGGAGTAAACTTTCAGTATGCCGATTGAGTCTGGGGCCTGATGGTGGATCTTCTCATCAGCGTGGTTGGAGTTCTTTAGATGGTAGTTCGCCCCAGCTCATCTCTCCCTCAGCTTCTTAACTCGCTCTCCTGCTCTTTCTTCTGGTCTTTTTTAATAATCTCTTGGTTCTGTATTATATACCCAATTCCATTTCGGCCTCTTCGCGCCCAATTAAATTGGTGTTTACAAGTTCGAGGGCAGGGGTATTGTTTGAGTGCACAGCGGCTCCTCCAAGTCTGCTGTCCCATTGTGTCAGTCCTGGGACTTGATTATTTTGGGCCACCTCTTAACTGTAGTGATCCCAAAACTATTGTCCCTAGTCCGAGTTGATTAAGGTGATGATGGCCTGTACTCATAGCTCAATTAGGGGTGAGTCACATATTCAAACCTGGGCCGGGTCGTCCCCATTGGCCGGGGATTTCCTTGCTTCAGGCCCGACTCAGTCCCCTGATTGGCCTTTGAGAATGCACTTTGTTTCGATTGGCTGACATCTATGGCTCGCTTCTGAGCCACAGTCCCCTGTATTCAGATATCCCAGCCTACTTTTCGGGACCACTGCAGGGCAATCCAATTTTGGTCACCTTGCCCTTAGAGGGCTCCAATAAAACGTGGTTGTGGATTTTCAAACCCTACAACTCTGTGCTCCATGTACACCTAGTTGATTTGATTCTCTCTGTAAACCTGAACCTTGTTGGGTGTACTCCAAATTCTTTAAGGCCTTTCTATTCCTTTGTGCCTTATACTCATAACAAATTGGTTAATGTGTTCAAGTGAAATTCAACTGGCTGATGACTATGTTAACAAAGTTGTTAACTATTTATTTTAAACAGATCAAAGATTTTGTTAAAATAGCAAACATATTAACCAATTGGCTACTATATTGCACAAATAATTTTTAGGTCCAGATTCTGCTTCTTTTTCAATCATGGAGATCACAACCAATGCATCCACTATATCTGCAGCCACTTCTTTTAAGACCCTGGGATGCAGGCCATCAGGTCCAGGGGACTTGTCCATCTTTAGTCCTATAAGTTTGCCTAGTACTTTTTCTCTAGTGATAGTGATTGTTTTAAGTTCCCCCCTCCCTATAACCCCTCGATTATCTATTATTATTAGGATGTTTTTAGTGTCTTCTACTGTAAAGACCGATACAAAATATTTGTTCAAAGTCTCTGCCATTTCCCTGTCTCCCATTTTTAATTCCCCAGTCTCATCCTCTAAGGGACCAATGTTTACTTTAGTTACTCTCTTCCTTTTTATATACCTGTAGAAGCTCTTACTGTCTGTTTTTATATTTCTTGCTAGTTTACTCTTATAAACTATCTTCTCCTTCTTTATTGTTTTTTTAGTCATCCTTTGCAGGTTTCTAAAGATTTCCCAATCCTCTGGCCTACCACTAATCTTTGCATCATAGTATGCCTTTGTTTTCAATTTGATACCATTCTTAACTTCCTTAGTTAGCCATGGATTGTCTCCATCTCTGGGGATGGGTTATTGACAAACATTCACTACAAGCCCACTGACTCCCACAGCTAACTGGACTACACTTCCTCCCACCCCACCTCCTGTAAGGACTCTATTCCATTCTACCAGTTTCTCCGTCTCTGCCGCATCTGCTCTGACGATGCCACATTCCATACCAGTGCTTCCGACATGTCTTCCTTTTTCCTCTACAGTGGTTGACATGGCCCTTGACCATGTCCATTCTATCTCCCGCACTTCTGCCCTCACCCCTGCCCCTCCCTCCCAGAACCACGACAGATTTCCCCTTGTCCTCACCTTTCACCCCACCAGCCTCCACATTCAAAGGATCATCCTCTGCCACCTCCAGTGTGATCCCACCACCAAACACATCTTCTCCTCCCCTCCCCTTTCAGCATTCCGTAGGGACCGCTCCCTCCGCGACACCCTTGTCCACTCTGCTATCACCCCCAACTCCCCTTCCCCTTCGCTCGGCACCTTCCCGTGCAAGCTCAGGAGATGCAACACATGCCCTTATACCTCCCCCCTTCCCACTGTCCAGGGCCCCAAACACCCCTTCCTGGTGAAACAGCGATTTACTTGTAGTTCTTTCAATTTAGTATACTGTATTCTCTGCTCACGATGTGGTCTGCTCTACATTGAGAAGACCAAATGCAGATTGGGTGACCACTTTGCGGAACACCTCTGTTCAGTCCGTAAGGGGGACCCTGAGCTTCTGGTCGCCTGTCATTTTACTTCACCGCTGCACTCCCACTCAGACCTCACCATCCTCGGCCTCTTGCATTGTTCCACGGAAGCTCAGCATAAGCTCGAGAAACAGCACCTCATCTTTCGATTAGGCACTTTACAGCCTTCCGGACTCAACATAGAGTTCAACAATTTCAGATCATAACCTCGGCCCCTATATATATATTTTATCCACACTTTTTGTCTGTGTCTTTTCTTCTCTCTCACATGGCAGCTGTCTTTCATTCTGCCAGCACAATTTACACTTCATCTAGAGCCATCCTTTGTTTCTTAACCTGTTCCATTACCATCTCCTTTTGCCTTGAATATCTCTTAATGTCTCTTAACCTCTCCCGCCTTCCATCCTATCACAGACATTCCCTTTTGTTCTTTCATCCCCTCCCCGCTTTCCCAGCCTCTTTACTTGCTTAAAAATCTGTTCCATTTCCTGCTTTTTTCCAGTTCTGACGAAAGGTCATCGACCTGAAACATTGGGCCAGTAATTCCGGTCCCAACGCGTGAGTACGGACGGTGTACTCACGCGTGGGCCCATTGGAAGTGCCGGATTTCAGCATGCACAGCGCATGCGCGGGAAACCGGCATTTCCTCTCCATCGAACCAAGTCTCCTGCGCGCGCGCGTTGAACTTCCTTCTTTTTGACAGGTTTGCGCGTGTGCAAGGGCCTGAACTTTTTAGAAATGAAAAAAGGAGGTGTAAGGAGTGGATTCTTGAAGGTAAGTGGTCTATTATTTAAAATTATTACATTTCTTCCACAGCTTCATTGTTTTTAAGGACGTTACAGTAAGGTAAGTTTATTTTTAGACCCGATTTTGTAAAAAATTATTTTTTTCAAAAATTTTATTAATTGTTTTAAATAGTTTTTTTAAAGTTATTTATAGTTTATTTAATTATTGGGATGTTTTTTAAAATTTTAATTAAAGTTAAACTAGTCTTTTGGGCGCCCATACTTTTCATGAGTTTGACAGTTCTTACTATCAAACTCATGAATGAGTTTCCCCTCCCCTGATTGGCTGCACAGTGCTCACCTGATCCCAGCCGGCACATCGCACTAACTAAGCCGCTGGATCAGGCAAGCACATCGCGCCGACATCTGAACCGGGCCTGTGACAGGAAATGCAAGCAGGCCCGGGCTTCAGATGTCGGCGCGCAGGGTGAGTGCACATCGGGGGCTTGCACGCGCGGCAAGCACCCGATCCTAATTTCTGGCCCATTAACTCTGTTTCACTCAACAGATGCTGCCTGACCTGCTGAGTATCTCCAGCATTTTCTGTTTTTATTTCAAATTTCCAGCATCTGCAGTATTTTCTTTTTGTACGGTTGGTTCATTCTTCTCTTAGAGTCTTTCTTTCTCACTGGAATATATCTTTGCTGAGAGTTATGAAATAGCTCCTTAAATGTCTGCCACTGCTTATCTACTGTCTTACCCTGTAATCTATTAAACCAATGTCCAAGTTTAGAAAAAGAGAAAAAAAGTGAAATAGTCACCAACCAATCACTTACCTGCTTCCCTGTGACAACACACCTTGATTTATTTTTCCCCTCACAGGTCCGTCCGCTCCCGCTCTTGCCGCTGGTTTCGGGCCTCAGGCGCTGCCGCTTTTATGTCAGCTGCTCCTCCCCTGGTCTCGCTCTCGCCGCTGAAGTCGATCACTCTCCTCCTCACTGTTCACTACACTTTTGTGTCATCTGCAAATTTTGAAATTATGCCCTGTACACCCAAATCCAAGTCATTAATATATATCAAAAAAAGCAGTGGTCCTAGAACCGACCCCTGGGGAACACCACTGTATACCTTCCTCCAGTCCGAAAAACAACCGTTCACCACTACTCTCTGTTTCCTGTCACTTCGCTAATTTCGTATCCATGCTGCCACTGTCCCTTATATTCTATGGGCTTCAAATTTGGTAGCAAGCCTATTATGTTGCATTTTGTCGAATGCCTTTTGGAAATCCATGTACACCACATCAACTGCATTACTCTCATCAACCCTCTCTGTTACCTCATCAAATACCATGGCAACAAGAGCAGGTCAGAGGCTAGGTATTCTGCGGCAAATGTCTCACCTCCTGACTCCCCAAAGCCTTTTCACCATCTACAAGGATCAAGTAAGGAGTCTGGTGGAATGTTCTCCACTTGCCTGGATGAGTGCAGCTCCAACAACATTCAAGAAGCTCGACACTATCCAGGACAAAGCAGCCTGCTTGATTGTCACCCTCATCCACCACCTTAAACATTCACTCCCTCCACCACCGGCGTACCGGGCTTCAGTGTGTACCATCTACAAGATGCACTGCAGCAACTCGCCAAGGCTTCTTTGGCAGCACCTCACAAACCCGTGACCTCTTCCACCTAGATGGACAAGGGCAGCAAGCGCATGGGAACAGCACCACATCCAAGTTCCCCTCCAAGTCACACACCATCCCGACTTAGAAGTATATCGTCAATCCTTCATCGTCACTGGATCAAAATCCTGGAACTCCCTCCCTAACAGCACGGTGGGAGTACCTTCACCACACAGACTGCAGCGGTTCAAGAAAGTGGCTCACAACCACCTTCTTGAGGGCAATTAGGGATGGGCAATAAATGCTGGCCTTGTCAGCGATGTCCACATCCCATAAACAAATTTTTAAAAACTCGATCAAGTTGGTTAAACACGATTTGGCTTTAACAAATTCGTGCTGGCTTTCCTTAATTAGTCCACACCTATCTAAGTGACTGTTAATTTTGTCCCTGATTATGGTTTCTAAAAGCTTCCCCAGTACTGAGGTTAAACTGACTGGCCTGTAGTTGCTGTATTTATCCTTACACCCTTTTTTGAACAATGGTGTAACATTTGCAATTCACAGTTGGTAAAATACAGACAGTACAGTGCCTCTGCTACAAGTTATACTGTGTTTGGCACAGTGCTACTGTCTTTTATCCTAAGAATGCTCATGGGCCGGATTTTCTGACCCCCATAGGTGCGTACGAGGTGTGTTCATGCCTGTAGAGGCTGCGCAAGTTCCAGGTTTAGGCATGCAAAGCGCATTGGCTGAAAACCCGGCACTTGCGATCTGTCAAGAATTCTCTTGACAGATCATCTGCCTGCCCAGGAAAAGTGCCTCTGCGGGTGGAGAGTTGCACTTTTTGCACAACTTCCGCCCGCTGAATGGCCGTGGAATTCTTACTCCTGGTAAAAGCAGGCATAAGGCTTGCTTTTACCAGCTTAAGAGTGTTAAAAAATAGAAAAATGAAATTTTATAACTTATTTATAAATTAACTATACTCTTCAAAAAGGTAAGTTTATTTTTAGCCCCTTAAAAACATTTATTTTTTTTCCAAAAAATTATTATTTTAAATATTTAATTAAATGGAATTTTAATTAATTTCAGTGATGTAATTTCAAAAAAAAATTATTTAATGTTTTAGTGTGTTTTTAAATGTGATCCCCTACAGTTCTATCCCTACAGACCTGTCAAAAGTATGAAGGGGGATTCCCTTCTTTCGAACTGCATGCGCCCCTGGGATACCTGGGCCTCTGCGCATTTCCAACAAGAGAGGCCCAGGATCAGAAGCCTCGGGATCTACGGAACCAGCAGGTAGGTTCGTAGATTTTTTTCCTATCGGAGGCATCCGCACGCAGGAAGCCTCCGATCGGAAATCATGGGCCAGTAGTAGAAAATACTGGAGGAATGCTTGACAAATACAGCAATTTTTCCAAAATGCAAGGAAAGAAGCTACATTACAATGGCCAAAATAGTAGCAATGCTGAGGCTACGGTCCAGAGTGAAAAGTAGAGATGCTCCAAATAATTCAACAATGAGAGTCTTCAATGGGAAATTGAAGAAAAGAAGAAAAAAACAATTAACTTTATTAGGTTTATGTTGAAGTTGCATATATTTGTGGATTTGGTATAAAGTGCTTCAGCAATACCCAAAGTGTTAGACTTGATGCGTAGCGTTAGTTTATTAATGTTCTGAGGTATGTCTGCACTATGTTCTAGAAATGATAAGGTTAGCAGTTTTTAAAATTAATTAATCAAAGGCAGGTACATAGAGAATCTACATTGCACCATTTAAAAAGCTGTGTTTGCATTTTTTCACTTGATTTGAAGAATAATGTTAACCCACTGAGATGTGTACCAAGCTTTTACTCAGAATTAATGTTGAGAGATATTCTTAATTATAGTTATCATCTTTTCAGAACTAAATATTCTATATTTTTCTCAATATTGTAAACAGGCATCCAATAAAATGGTTTGACAATATTTTTATGCAGAAATTACGCCCAAAAAATCTACAATAAATTATATTAAATAAAGGGCACCCAGTTTACATTGAAGGATTCACATTATTTCCCCAAATTGACAAATGTTACAATGAAAAATTCTACCTCAAGGTAAAAAAAAATGAAGTTTGGATTGCCATTAAAATGCTTCGCAACTTGTCCCTGTGATTGTTGAGACATTTTATGGGAACAACCAGGACAGGGGAACACCAAGGTTGAGAATATTTTCAAGGTACTAGAGACAATAAAATATAGTGTGTAAGTTTGGGCTTTAAAAGCCAAGCTGGCGTTACTTCTTGATTTATCTTCTCTTCTCTAGCTCCCTTCAACTGTGCTAGCCTCCTACTTATCTTTAACCTTGGAGGCCTTGGTTTCACAATTTAAAAATATAATCACTCCTGATTGGTCAGAAGTGGTATGTCTGACAGTCAGGAGTGACATGATAATTGGTGTGGTGACAGAGGTGATGAAATACTATAAACAATATATTCCCAACCCGGAACTTGCATTTTAAAGAAAGTCCATGAGGGGAGAACCTTGTTAAGGTATAAAAACACTAACATTGTGCTCACTCACTAACATTGTGCTCACCAACCAGTTAACAAGGTACAGATTACAGGACAGACATGTCAGTAAACATGTAAATGTATTACATGTAAGTATTTCACTTTAAAGAGTAATATTTGTGTTCTGTTAAGTACTATGGGGGAAAAATTCAGTTGTTTGCATCTCCCGTTAGTGCCTTAAGAGGGCGCTAATGGGGTGCAAAGCAACTAGCGCCCGGGCGCGGCGATGTTTGCGCCGCTCACGAAATTAACTAGACATTTTGCAGCGGCAATAAACACTACCACCATGATCTCCTGCGCTGGCAGATTGTGACATCAGTCGAGTGCGCAACGCCCCGTTAGCGCCCCGGACCAGATATTGAGTGGCGCCCCCCTGCCTTACCACCTGCCACTAGCAATGACAGGTTTAGGGGAGCGTTATGCTCTCAGAAAAAGACTAGGGGAGCGCTATTTAAAGGCGACAGCTTCCTGCCTTTTTTTGTCGGTGACATTCTTGCACCACGTATTCTGAGAGAGAGAGAGAGACTTCTGGAGAGATTCAATGCTGTGTGAAGGAGTTTTGAGTACTGAGCAGCACTTTACAGGTTTATTTTGATTGGCCCTTGCTTGCTTCCCCAGCGCTCTGAGGTAGCGCCTCGCTCCTCGGCTTTTGTGCCTTAAGACAGGTGTGAAGCGCCTGATTTAGCGCTCCAATCACCTCCAGGGGCAATAAATGCCAAGTTTGCTGTCGGAGGCGATAATTAGCGCCAGGCGCTAAACTTTGCGCACGGCCGATAATGACGCCCCAAACGGGGCGATACTGAATTTTTGCCCCTAAAAATCATAAGTGTTCACTTCTAGAATATGCTTTTCTCATTTACAGTGCATCTCTTTGGAGGCATCTGTATCCTGTTTTTTCAGAAGTCAAAGAGGGGAGTCCATGTGCCTGGATGATTTATTGATAATTGGAGGAAGTGAGAGAGGAAGTAGTAAGGGGTTGATCACCTTTGAAAGTAGATAAATCACCAGGCCCGGATGAAATATATCACAGGCTGTTAAGAGAAGCAAGGGAGGAAATAGCGGAGGCTCTGACCATAATTTTCCAATCCTCTCTGGCTACAGGTGTAGTGCTGGAGGACTGCTATTGTGGTACCGTTGTTTAAAAAGGGAGAAAGGGATAGACTGAGTAATTACAAGCCAGTCAGCCTAACCTCGGTGGTGGGCAAATTGTTAGAAAAACTCTGAGGGTCAGTATTAATCGTCATTTAGAAAGTCACAAATTAATCAAGGACAGTCGGTATGAATTTGTTAAGGGAAGGGCGTATCTGACTAATTTGATTGAATTTTTTGAGGAGGTAATGAGGAGGGTCGATGAGGGTAGCACATTTGATGTAGTCTACATGGATGTTAGCAAGGCTTTTGACAGGGTCCCACATGGCAGACTGGTCAGAAAAGTAAAAGCTTATGGGATCCAAGGGAAAGTGGCAAGTTGGATCCAAAATTGGCTCAGTGACAGGAGGCAAAGGATAATGGTCGACGGGTGTTTTTGTGACTGGAAGGCTGTTTCCAGTGGGGTTCCGCAGGGCTCATTACTACGTCCCTTGCTTTTTGTGGTATATTTCAATGATTTAGGGGGAGAAATTCGTTATAGCCCCATCTGGGGCGCTAACAGCAGGCGCTAATGTTTCTAAACTTTTAAAAACATTCGGTTTTGCACTCCACTTCCTTCTTGGAGCGCAATAGGCAGCAGGCGGGGCGCAAACTTCAGCAGCGATGCACACTGGGCCTTGCAGCACTGACGCATTCAAAAGCTCCTTCCCGCCCTTAAAGGGAAGGGCCATCGCTGCAGGCTCTCCAATATAAAAAGTACCTACCTGGACCACCAAGGCAGCCGTGATCCTGCGTGATCAGCCGGGCACTCAAGTAGAGTGCCGGGCTGATCAATCGCAGGCAGGAACCCGTGAAATAAACTGGAACAAGAAAGGTAAGATATTTTTTAACTTACCTCAGCCACGCCTTTAATCATCGCCCCCGAAGCGGCCGGCCTCCTGCAGCTGTTGGTGTTTTCAGCCAGCGCTGCTGCAGGGTGTAGGAATTAATGGGGATGGGGTTATTGTCTCTGGCCAGTCAGAAGCCTCTGAGCTGCTTCAGGGACCCCCGTGCGGTTTCGAAGCGCTCCCCTATTCCTGGTTCTGACCGCCGGACTTATTCGGTAGCGATGTAGACAGAAAAAAACCGAGACTCATGGTTGGGTGCAAAAACAAACCAGTATTTATTGAAACAAAAGAAACAAATTGAAAATAAAGAATACAGCACACATATGCTGAAATACAGCACTTTACTTAACACAGTACACTTATTGTCCACTAAAGCACTCTTTCGCTTAGTGCAACACCCTTTTACTTAAATACAGCACTTTACTTCTTAGTACAACACTGTTACTTAGATACAGCACTTTTAATACAGCTACTTAGTGTTCACTACAGCACCTTTCTGCTTAATGCAACACTGTTACTTAGATAGGGGAGGAGAAAACGGACACAACGAGGGAAAATTGACTAAAATTACAGTTTAACAAGATTCCCCTTAATTCCCACCCTTATACCTATTCTAAGTTGCCTTGTAATGGGCCAGAAAATGTATGCTCACCAATGAACGCCTGCCCCGTGCCCTTGCGGTATTAGATTCTTCACCACCCTGAAGACAGAGATACCCCAGTGTTTAAAAATAACTGCTGGTATTCCACTCCCTTGGGCGGGCTCCCAAGTTGTAGCGGGCACGGAGGCGAGGCTGCAGAGAGAGCGAGAGGCTTCCTGAGAAGCTATCTTATACCCCATTTGGAGCCGAAATCTTCCCGCCCAAATCCGGATGCATCTGGGCTAAACAAAAGGGATCCAAACTGTCCCCATTGACTGTGATGGGTTTTGGATGAATTACCCATTTCCCTTGTAATGGGTTTTTGAATGCATCCCCATTCATTGTAAGAAGTCACACAACACCAGGTTATAGTCCAACAGTTTTATTTGAAATCACAAGCTTTCGGAGCGCTGCTCCATAACCTGATGAAGGAGCAGTGCTCCGAAAGCTTGTGATTTCAAATAAAACTGTTGGACTATAACCTGGTGTTGTGTGACTTCTTACATTTGTCCACCCCAGTCCAACACCGGCATCTCCACACCATGGTCCCCATTCATTGTGATGGGTTGAATGTATTCCCATTCATTGTGATGGGTTGAATGAAACTGTCTCAGTTTGAAAAACCATGTCTATTTCCTTAAGTAAACAGCCCTTGGATGTTAGTGTAAACAAACTGATTGTCCTGTAGTCACGCCCAACGGCAATTGATTGGCAGTCTCAAGTGGTTCAACATTGTAGCAGTTTAGTGTAATCAAACATCGATTGTCCTGCAGGGAGGGAAACTCCCTGAACTGCCTTTGATTGACAGTTTAACTACTCCATTGCTTCAGGGCTGTTTTTTTTTTCTAAATCCTGTCAGCCATCTTTGATTTTCCCTTTTCATATGCACTTTTGCCACGAGGTCGGACAGCCATCTTTGATTATCCTTTTTCACAGACACACACAGGCTGCCTTTCAAGTCCTTTTGTCTTCTGCCACGAGGTCTGACGGCCATTTTGATCCCTGGATTTTAAAAATATATTCTACCCAGGTATTCTTTGATCAAAAATCAATCTTTGGAACTGTAGGAAATTTCAAAATTATTGCGAAATCCTACAGTCCACCATCGGATACTAAAACTTGCTTGTAGTATCCTGACCAAAGGTGAGCAATAATTTCTGACCCCCCACAAACAACCTTCCCTTATACTTATCTAAATCTATCTTTGATCCCCCAACACCTCCATCTCCCCTGCCCAGAGAGAATCGCAGTACACGGAAGGCATCTATCGACAGAAAAACAAGATTAATTAAATAAGGAATACACAGAGGGGGTCCAATGCCTCTGCACCACTTGCATTCACAATAATTCAAGCATGGAGGGGGTCTGATGCCCCTGCGCCACTTGTTTTCACAATAATTCACGCATGGAGGGGGTCCAATGCCCCTGCACCACTTGCGAACATGATACAACATCTTTAATGGGATTATCACCAAGCCAACATATCTGCTAAAATACAAATGGAAGAAAACGAGCTTCCTTTTAAAAAAAAATGCAATTGCCTGACACTTGATTAAATGGCACTATTCTTCAGCCATAAATGTATTTTAAATTTTCACCATGCAAACATAACAATTCATAGGCATATGCAATTTGTTGCCTTAACTCCAAACAATAATTAACAAGCTTTGAAAATTCTTAATCTTAATGGATTATCAATAACAGTTTAAATGTTGTGGGCATCTGCCTCCTGCAGACCCCTTCCTTCGTGGGCTAGGAGTGCTCCTTCCTTGAGCATCCAATGACATGCTTGTCCTCTGTGCTGTCCGGAACTCTGAAAAAGACTAAAAAAAACATCTAGCCAGGTCCCCTGGCTCGGGGGAGTGTAATCAGGTCCAGTGACCTCGATTCACAATACAATTCTGGAACGTTACCATACTTAAAACTTATACACTAATAATAATTGCAATATACAATCTAAAATTAACACGCACTACCTTAATCCTTTATTGCACATTACTTGCACAAAGCTATATACAAGCGCTGCCCGTCTCCGGGCGGCCAGCCTAATCTCTGTTTGGGCTGCCACAGGCTGTACACTGTGGCGTGGCTGGACTGATTCCACCTTCTTGTCCCTCGCAGCTTATGGCTGCTGGTTGGGGACTTCCGCCTTTTTGCTTCTCCCTGACTCAGGAAACCGCCCTACTCCACTGGAAAGTGGGTGACCATACTTTCTTGGGCTGGGTTACCCAAAGAGACCTCCTAGGGAGTGTCGCTGGTGGGTCTACCCTGGCAAGCCGACCCTTAGCTCGGGTCACACTCCCTGCTGGCTGGGGACCTCCTCCTTCGGGTCCCTCCCTTCCCAAATCTGGGCTGGGGACAGGCAATCCCTTGCCACCGGCTGCTGGTGGCTGAGAGCCTTCCCCCTCAGGTCTAAAACCTGGTTCAAGCTGCTCCCCGGAGTCCCACAAGAGAGGGGGAATCACTCGGGCCAAGTGCTGGGGGACTTCTTCTCTCATACACGCGACTGCGCCTGCGTGAGCAGTCAGTGTGTGTGTACGCGCTACAGGCTGTGGATTTCTAATCTCAGGCACCATCCCAGCTGCCTGTTTCCCTGCCTCTGGCTCAAACAACCTGCATTGTTTGATATAATTGGCTGCCTGCTAGTAATCCTGTTCAAAATCCTTTTCCCTCACCAGGGCAGCTTTAAAGGTGGAGTCTTGGGCCTGGACCTGCTTTTGGTCCGGGGCCAAAGCTATCCCCTGTGTGCCCCCCTTATCCCGGACTGTTGCTACCGGACCTGCTCTACAGGGGTCCCAGAACTCTCCTTTCCTGTTCCTCTGCTCAAACAGCTTGCACTGGTCATGAATGGCTGTAACTGCAGTGTAATTAGTGGGATTGATTGACTTAATTTAAATTCAATTAATTAAAGGGTAAATCATGGCAGGACAGCCGGGCCACGTGATATGCTCCTCCTGCGATATGTGGGAAATCAGGGACACTTCCTGTGTCCCTGACAACTACATGTGCAGGAAGTGCATCCAGCTGCAGCTACTGACAGACCGCATTGCAGCACTGGAGCTGCGATTGGATGCATACTGGAGCGTTCATGATGCTCAGGACAGCGTGAATAGCACGTTTATGGAGTTGGACACACCGCAGGTAGAGGTTGGACAGGAAGAAAGTGAACGGGTGACCAACAGGCAGAGTACTAGGCACAGGCAGGTAGTGCAGGGGTCCCCTGTGGCCATCGCCCTCTTCAACAGATACACCACTTTGGGTACTGTTGGAGGGGATGGCTTATCAGAGGAAGGCAGCAGCAGCCAACTTCCTGGCACCAGAGGTGGCTCTGCTGCACAGAATGGGAGGAAAAAGAGGGGTAGAGCTATAGTAATAGGGGATTCTATTGTAAGGGGAATAGATAGGCGTTTCTGCGGCCGCAAACGAGACTCCAGGATGGTGTGTTGCCTCCCTGGTGCAAGGGTCAAGGATGTCTCCGAGCAGCTGCAGAACATCTTGGAAGGGGAGGGTGAACAGCCAGTTGTCATGGTGCATATAGGCACCAACGATATAGGTAAAAAGCGGTATGAGGTCCTAAAAGTGGAATAGAGGGAGTTAGGAGATAAATTAAAAAACAGGACCTCATAGGTAGTAATCTCAGGATTGCTACCAGTGCCACATGCTAGTCAGAGTAGAAATAGAAGGATACTTCAGATGAATATGTGGTTAGAGGAATGGTGCCAGGGGGAGGGATTCAAGTTCCTGGGACATTGGAACCAGTTCTGGGGGAGGTGGAACCAGTTCAAACCGGACGGTTTGCACCTGGGCAGGGCTGGAACCGATGTCCTCGGGGGAGTGTTTGCTAGTGCTGTGGGGGAGGGTTTAAACTAAAATGGCAGGGGGTTGGGAACCTGAGCAGGGAGACAGAGGAAAGGGAAACAAGGATAAAAGCAAAAGATAGGAAGGAGAAAAACAGAGTTGCAGTCAGAGAAATCAACGGTTTAAATCAAACATGGCCACAGTAAATAATAATTCTAATAGGTCTAACAGCGTTAAAAAAACAAGCCTGAAGGCTTTGTGTCTTAATGCGAGGAGCATTTGTAATAAGGTGGATGAATTGGCTGCGCAAATAGAGGAAAACGAATACGATTTGGTTGGGATTACGGAAACGTGGCTCAAGGATGGCCAAGACTGGGAACTCAACATCCAGGGATATTCGATATTCAGGAAAGATAGGCAAAAAGGAAAAGGAGGTGGGGTAGCATTACTGGTTAAAGAAGGGATTAACACAATTGTAATGAAGGATATTAGCTCTGATGATGTGGAATCTGTATGGTAGAATTGAGAAATACTAAGGGGAAAAAAACGTTAGTGGGAGTGGTATATAGACCTCCAAACAGTAAGGCGGAGGTTGGGGATGGCATTAAAAGGGAAATTAAAGAAGCGTGCAATAAGGGCACAGCAGTCATCATGGGTGACGTTAATCTACATATAGATTGGGCCAACCAAATTAGTAACAATACTGTGGAGGAGGAATTCCTGGAGTGTTTACGGGATGGTTTCCTGGACCAATATGTCAAGGAACCAACCAGAGATCAGGTCATCTTAGACTGGGTATTATGTAACGAGAAAGGATTAATTAGCAATCTTGTTGTACGAGGCCCCTTGGGTTGGAGCGATCATAATATGATCGAATTCTTCATTAAGATGGAGAATGAAGTAGTTGACTCAGAGACTAGGGTCCTCAATTTAAATAAAGGAAACTACGATGGTCTGAGGAGCGAGTTGGGTAGGATTGATTGGGTAATGGCACTCAAAGGGTTGACGGTAGAGAGACAATGGCAAACATTCAAAGACCGAATGGATGAGCTACAGAATTTGTTCATCCCAGTTTGGCATAAAAATAAAACAAAAAAGGTGACTCAACCGTGGCTAACAAGGAAAATTAGGGATAGCATAAGATCCAAGGAGAGGACATATAAATTGGCCAGAAAAAGCAATAATCCTGAGGATTGTCAACAGTTTAGGATTCAACAAAGGAGGACAAAGGGATTAATTAAGAAAGGGAAAATAGAATATGAGAGTAAGCTTGTAGGGAAAATAAAAACTGACTGTAAAAGCTTTTATAGATATGTGAAGAGAAAAAGATTGGTGAAGTCAAGCGTAGGTCCCTTGCAGTCAGAATCAGGGGAATTTATCAAGGGGAACAAAGAAATGGCAGACCAACTAAATACATATTTTGGTTCTGTCTTCACAAAGGAGAACACAAATAACCTCGCAGAGATGCCGGGGAACATAGGGTCTGATGAAAGGGTGGAACTGAAAGAAATCAATATTTGTAGGGAAATTGTGTTAGGAAAATTGATGGGACTGAAAGCCGATAAATCCCCAGGGCCTGATAATCTACATCCCAGGGTACTTAAGGAAGTGGCCCTAGAAATAGTAGATGCATTGCTGGTCATCTTTCAGAACTCGATAGACTCTGGAACAGTACCCATGGATTGGAGGGTAGCTAATGTTACCCCACTATTCAAAAAAGGTGGTAGAGAAAAAGCGGGGAATTATAGACCGGTAAACCTGACATCGGCAGTGGGGAAAATGCTAGAGTCCATTATAAAAGATGTAACAGCAGAGCACTTGGAAAGCAGTGACAGGATCGGACAAAGTCAACATGGATTTACAAAAGGTAAATCATGCTTGACTAATCTACTGGAATTTTTTGAGGATGTAACTGGTAAAATAGATAAGGGAGAACCAGTCGATGTGGTGTATTTGGACTTTCAGAAGGCTTTCGATAAGGTCCCACATAAGAGATTAGCGTGCAAAATTAAGGCACATGGGATTGGGGGCAAGGTATTGACTTGGATAGAGAACTGGTTGGCGGACAGAAAGCAAAGTGTTGGAATAAACGGGTCGTTTTCCGAGTGGCAGGCAGTGACTAGTGGGGTACCGCAAGGATTGATCCTAGGACCCCAGCTGTTCACAATATATATTAATGATCTGGACGAGGGAATTGGATGTAATATCTCCAAATTTGCAGACGACACAAAGCTGGGTGGGAGGGTATGCTGTGAGGAGGATGTCGTGAAACTCCAGTACGATTTGGATAGGTTGGGTGATTGGGCAGAAACATGGCAAATGCACTATAATGTGGATAAATGTGAGGTTATTCACTTTGGTGGCAAAAACAGGAAGGCAGATTATTATTTGAATGGCAATAGATTGGGAGAAGGGGAAGTGCAAAGAGACCTGGGTGTTCTTGTGCACCAGTCGCTGAAGGTAAGCATGCAGGTGCAGCAGGCGGTTAAGAAGGCAAATGGTATGTTGGCCTTCGTAGCAAGAGGGTTCAAGTACAGGAACAAGGATGTCTTGCTACAGTTGTACAGGTTCTTGGTGAGACCGCACCTTGAGTATTGTGTGCAGTTTTGGTCACCTCACCTGAGGAAGGACATTCTTGCCATGGAAGGCGTGCAGCGAAGATTCACCAGGCTGATACCTGGGATGGCAGGAATGACGTATGAGGAGAGATTGTGTCGATTGGGCTTATACTCACTGGAGTTTAGAAGATTGAGAGGGGATCTCATCGAAACCTATAAAATTCTGTCAGGACTGGACAGACTAGATGCAGGAAGGATGTTTTTGATGGCTATGGAGTCCAGAACCAGGGGTCATAGTCTAAGGATAAGGGGTAAGCCATTTAGGACTGAAATGAGGAGGAATTTCTTCACCCAGAGAGTGGTGAACCTGTGGAATTCTCTGCCACAGAGGGCGGTGGAGGCCAGTTCATTAAATATATTCAAGACGGAGTTGGATATATTTCTTAAGGCTAAAGGGATCAAGGGATATGAGGAGAAGGCAGGGACAGGGTACTGAATTTGGATGATCAGCCATGATCTCATTGAATGGCAGAGCAGGCTCGAAGGGCCGAATGGCCTACTCCTGCTCCTCTCTTCTATGTTTCTATGTTTCTCCCCTGACACAAGCCACAGCGCCTGCCTGTGCAGCCTGTGAGCTTGTACCCGCTGCGGGCTGGGGATTTCTGACCTCGGGTTCACTCCCAGCTGCCTGTTTCCCTGTGGGTCCCATTAAGTTAAATGGGACCTGGTTAGACCGGGGGGAATTGGTCAGGTCTTCCGACTGGACCACCGTGCTGGAGGCTCCAGTGTCCACCGAATATCTCCCCTGCACCATCTTCACCCCCATCTCAACATAGGGCCTGCTCCCCACAGCATTTGCGCTGGCTCTAGTCGTTACTGGGAGAGAGGTGGGGCAGACGGGGTCAAAGCACCGGTGGTGGCTGCTACTCTCCCCTGGCCAGTCAGAAGAGATCGTAGGGACCATAAAAATGATTCAATTGCTGCGGGATGGAGGTCTGGCCCTGCCTTTTGGGCTGGGACTGTGTGATCCTTTCCCTTGTCCTTCCAAGGATTTTTACAGTCTTTTCTCCAGTGACTGTCTTTCCCGCACCCATAGCAATTTAACCTAGCCTGAGAGGGCCGGTTCCCCTCCTGGTGCCACTCTTTCTTACTCTGGCTCCCAGGTTTAACCTCATGGACTCTTCCCTTGGGTTGGGGAGCCTCGATACCCCTCATGTTCCTGAAGGCTACTGTGAGCTGGCGGATCACTGCTTCTTCGGTGGTCTGGGGATTTCAGGGGTCAAACCAAGCCACGACCTGGGCTTGGATCTGGGGTAGGCTGTTTGTCATGAGACACCGGAGCCAGTGAATCAATTGGACTGGGTCCAGTGCTGCCCGTCCTGGCATTCCCGGCATGCGCTCTGGTAGACTGGCCACAACCTGTCTGCGAACGCCTGTGGGGACTCCCCTGGGAGCTGCACCGTTCTTTCCACCCGAGCGAACGGGCTACCATCATTGAGTCCCATGGCCTCCAATACCTCATTCTTGAGACCCTCATAATCCCTCTGCCCCCTCTTGCACTCGCCAGATAGGGACTGGAGGAGATCACCTGCCAGGGAAAACAGCAGCATTTTTGCTTGCTCTGCGTCATCGCAGTCATTTACACAAGCTGCCTGCTCTATCTCCCTGAAGTGCAGAGAGGGGTCTCCCTTTTTAGTGAGCTTGGGGATGTGGCTAACCATGTCCCTGAGCTGGTGGGTGCCATACGGCACCACAAACTGATTCTGGATGGCCCCTGGGTCATCTTCATCAATGGGCGGACCGTACCTCCGTTGTCGGAGGGGGTACACTGGTCCTGGTCCCGGCCTATCTAGCGGGGCCTGCTGTGCTGCCTCTACCACCTCAATCTCCACCCCCCTTTGCTGCCAGAGCTCCTGAAAGCTCGGAGGTGAGGGTGGCGGTCATGGGACCTCTGATTCCCTGACCAACCTTTCCCTGGGTGTTGCCTGTGGGACGGTTTTACTTGGGTTGACAGTAAAATCCGACTGACCTGCCTTCGGGCTGATCAGACATATCATCCCCTTTGCCCTTTTTAAAGCCATATTCAAGCTTTCTATCTCTTCCCTACAGGGGCCATGATCTGCTTCCTGAAACCCTTGCTCGCAGGCCAGCTTATACGCTGCCTTTACCTCCCTAACCTTTTCCTCCTGCTCTTTTATTTCTTGTATGAGGCGAGCGTTCTCCTCCCGCACCCTCATCTCATTGCTCTTGGCTTCTACAACTGGGCACTTCAGGTACTCTACTTCGTACCTCGTGTGGCTTTTGCCCTCACTAAACTGAACCACTAGGCGCTTTACCTTGGCCTGGTATTCTTCAACCTCCCTTTCCCTATCCCAACTCTCTGCTCTGGCTTCCCTAAGCCTGCGGGTGACTTCCCCAAGCCTGCGGGCACCCAACCACAAACAGACCAGTGGGATTAAAAGAAAACCAATAACTGCTGCTCTCTCCAGACCCAAACCACTGTCTGCTACATCGCACACCATTGCCGACGTCCTGCCGCGGTCGCCATTTTGTAGGAATTAATGGGGATGGGGTTATTGTCTCTGGCCAGTCAGAAGCCTCTGAGCTGCTCCAGGGACCCCCGTGCGGTTTCGAAGCGCTCCCCTATTCCTGGTTCTGACCGTCGGACTTATTCGGTAGCAATGTAGACAGAAAAAAAACGAGACTCGTGGTTGGGTGCAAAAACAGACCAGTATTTATTGAAACAAAAGAAACAAATTGAAAATTGTTGTGTATTTTGAATGTGTATTAGAATTGTCCCACATGGGATACTGTAGTGGTGATTTGCAATGCACTATGGGAAATGTAGTGCATTGAGTGAAGAAGCACATTGTAAATAAAATGGCCGTTAACTAAACTCTCCTCCCCGGAGTCCTTCTTAATTGTTATATAGGTAAGGGTATAAAACCCCTTGAGACACAATAAAACTGGCGACGAGAACGACGGACTTGCGCATCACTTTGCACTGGAATCGGTGATGTTTAAAGTAAGAAGTTCCTGTCTTTTCTTAATGGCGCGCCCGCGGGTTAGTGCTGATGCAATCGCCTTGTAAAGGTGGCAGTTCGTGTGTTACACAAATAAGAAGGGGGAGAGTAACGATACAGTGAAACGAAGTGGAGGAAAAGGAGTGTAAAAATGTTTTAAAAAGTGGAGGAAAAGGACTGTAAAGAAAAAAAAAGATAACAAAATGGCTATGCTAACCGGAGGGTTTGGACCATTTGATGAAACGGCGGAGCAATGGAGTGCTTATACAAAGCGTTTCGGATTTTTCGTGACTGCAAATGGCATTAAAGATAACGTGAAAGTGGCGACGTTCCTCAGTGTGATCGGAGCAAAAACATTTGGCTTGTTACGGAGTTTGATGCACCCGGATAAGCCCGGCGCTAAGACATATGATCAGATTGTGGAAGTTTTGGAAACACATTTCGCACCCAAGCCGCTGCTGATTGCCGAGAGGTTCAGGTTTCACAAACGAAACCAAGGGGAGGGTGAGTCCATAGCCGAATATGTTGCAGTGCTAAAGAAGCGAACTGAGCATTGTGAGTTTGGTGAAACTCTAAATGACACTGTCCATGATAGGTTTGTGTGTGGATTAAGATGTGAAGCAACACAGAAGCGCTTGCTCACGACTGACAAACTGACGCTTAAATCAGCAGTGGAGCTCGCTGTGTCTATGGAGTTAGCAGCTAAAGTTGCACAGCTGTTGGGGGCTGCAACAAGAGTGCACAGGGTAGCAGCTACACCGGATAAGCATGCAAGGGGTGCCAGAGAGTTTTACAGATGTGGAAGGTCAGGTCATCAGCCATCTGACTGCTGGTGTAAAGACCTGACCTGTCGGAAATGTGAAAAGAAAGGACACATTGAACGTGTGTGTAAAGGGCAAAGCAAACAATCCTACACAGAGACACACAAAAACAAACAAGGAAACACATCCAACTGGCGTTCTAAAAAGAAAAACCTACACATGGTGAAACAAGAACAGGAAGACAGTGACACAGACTCTGATGGGGAGCTGAATCTCCATGTGTTAATGGTGAATGGAGGCTCATCAGGCTATGGAGTCACTCCACTACTAGAGGGAATACCGGTCAAAATGGAGCTGGATACGGGGGCCGCTGTCTCCTTGATTTCAGAGAAGCTATTCAAAGAAAAACTGAACCACCTATCACTGACGCCGGCCAAGCTCATCTTAAAGACCTACACTGGGGAAATAGTCCCAATGCTGGGTAAGACGGAGGTCAAGGTGGAGCTTAATGGACAAACCGTGATGCTGCCAGTTTACATGGTCAAGGGTGACTATCCATCCCTGATGGGCAGGCCATGGTTGGAGAAAATTCATCTGGATTGGAAAAAGGTGAATGCGGTGTCAGTCGAAGAGGCGGGGCTAACGGCAGTGTTGACAAAGCATGCAGCTGTCTTTGACGGAGAATTGGTGAGTATGAAGGGGATTACGGTCAAACTCAAGGTGAAGCCTGACAGCCAGCCACGATTCCTGAAGGCCAGGAACGTTCCCTACGCCCTCAGACCAAAGGTGCAGGCTGACCTGGAGCGTCTGGTCAAGATAGGGGTCCTGGTGCCGGTTTCGCACAGTGAGTGGGCTACGCCCATGGTACCAATGATGAAGAGTGACGGCGCGGTTCGCTTATGTAGAGATTTCAAAGTAACAGTGAATCCTTTGCTCTCAGCTGAACAGTACCCCCTCCCCATCATTGAACATCTTTTCGCGGGTCTAGCAGGCGGTCAGAAGTTTAGCAAGATTGATCTATGCCAAGCCTACTTGCAGATGCATGTAGAAGAGGACTCACAGAAGTACCTCACCATCACCACCCACAAGGGCCTCTACAGGTACTGCCGCCTACACTTTGGTATAACGTCAGCACCAGCATTGTTTCAGCGGGCTATGGACCAGATCTTAAGCGGCATTCCAGGGGTACAATGTTATCTCGACGATATCCTTGTCACAGGAAAGGACGACAACAAGCATCTGCAGAACCTGACGAAGACACTGGGAAGACTTGAAGAATATGGCTTACGCGTTCGCAAGGACAAATGCGAATTTTTCAAGCCATCAGTGGAATACCTAGGCCATGTCATCGACGCAGACGGCCTACACACAGCACCGTCAAAAGTGAAAGCCATTGCCGACGCTCCTGCACCTACAAATGTCGGCCAGCTGCGGTCATTCTTAGGTCTCCTGAACTATTACGGAAAGTTTATTCCACAGCTGGCATCACTGTTGAAGCCATTACATGAGTTGTTGTGTCAGGGCAAGGCCTGGGCATGGACGAAGGAGTGCAAAGCTGCATTCAAGAAAGCCAAAGCAGCTTTGACTGACCCCAGAGTGTTGACGCACTTTGACCCGTCGTTGCAGATTCAGCTGGCCTGTGACGCGTCGCCTTATGGCGTCGGTGCGGTTGTGTCCCACATCTTTCCCTCAGGCGAAGAGAAGCCGATTGCATTCGCGTCAAGGTCCCTGAGCAAGGCGGAGGTGAAATACCCGCAGATCGAAAAAGAAGCTTTGGGCATCATCTTTGGAATCAAAAAGTTCCATCACTACTTGCTCAGAAGGAAATTCACCTTGCTGACGGATCATCATCCTCTGACATCGGTCTTTGGTCCACACACAGGAATACCCTCCCTGGCAGCATGCAGGATGCAGCGCTGGGCGCTGATGTTAAGCACTCACAATTACAACATCAAATACCGGAGGTCAGCAGCACATGCAATGCGGACGGATTGTCAAGACTTCCGCTGCCTGTGCCCTCTGAAGGCTGTGAGCAGAAGATTTTCTACTTTGACATGGTGAGCAATGCCCCTGTCATGGCCCGGCAAGTCAAGAAAGAGACCAGAGTGGATCCTACGCTATCCAAGGTGCTGGATCGGGTGATGCGAGGAGATGGATCACGGGTGTCAGACGCACCACCAGAGCTCCTACCTTACCTGTCAAGAGGGAAGGAGTTGTCTGTCACGTCAGGATGCCTCCTTTGGGGCATGCGAGTGATCATACCACCAAAGCTGCGGAAACATGTCCTCAACGAGCTGCACTCAGGACATTGTGGTATTGTCTGGATGAAGGAGCTGGCACGAAGCTACTTCTGGTGGCCCGGTCTGGATCATGAAATTGAAGTTGAAGCGAAATCATGCCCATTATGCGAGACAACCAGGGATACGCCAAGAGCAGTACCACTGCATCCATGGGAATGGCCGGCGACACCGTGGCAACGGATCCATCTGGACTTCGCGGGACCAGTGGAAGGAGCGATGTTCCTGGTCACGGTGGACTCCCATTCCAAATGGCCGGAGGTTGCAGTAATGCCCACTACCACTACGGAGAAAAACCATCGAGACTCTGAGAGAGATGTTCGGGCGATTTGGTCTGCCGGAGCAGATCGTAACCGACAATAGAACACAGTTCACATCCCAGGAGATGGAGGAGTTCCTCAAGAGCAATGGATTCCAGCACACGTTCTCCACGCCTTATCATCCATCCACGAATGGATTGGCGGAGAGATTTGTCAGAACGCTGAAGCACGCGTTGAAAGCGGCAAGAAGTGATGCTCCTCTAAAGCAGCGCCTGAATGCTTTCTTGCTGAAATACCAAAACACGCCTCATGCTACGACTGGAGCATCTCTTGCTTACCTACTCATGGGAAGGCAGCTACGGACACGCCTTGACCTGCTGAGGCCAACGTCCACAGAAGCAGTGGTGCACGCCAATCAGCAGGATCAAGTCAGCAGACGAGCTCAGAGGTCCAAAGAACGACACTTTGTGGTGGGGGGCAAAGTCCTCGCGTGTAACTACATCACCCCGGAGCGGTGGGTCCCGGCTATGGTCATTCAAAGGACGGGCCCCGTTTCATACCGAGTCTGCACCGGAGACGACCAAACATGGAGATGGCATGTAGACCAGTTACTGCCAAGACAGTCGCCACAGGTAACCCAAGAAACAAAGGATCAAGGACCTGCTGGGGGCTCCAGCAGGGACTGGTCGTCCGACCCTGAGATGGTGGCACCATCCACTCTTGTGCCATCGAGGGAGGAAGCCACGCCTGCAGGGTCACGGGAGAGCCAGCCAGAGCCTGCTCCTGAGACTAGGCGTTACCCCCAAAGAGAAAGGCAGCCTCCAGAGCGCCTTAGTTACAGTTAGTGCTAACCTGTGTGCATGGGGCAGAATAATCCCCAGGGTTAGTGGAATGTAAAGGCAGTCTACCCTCTCTTCCAAAGTTATAGTCATTTTCAGTTATTCTGTTTTGTGGACATTCTATTTTAAGGGGGAGGAAATATGTTGTGTATTTTGAATGTGTATTAGAATTGTCCCACATGGGATACCATAGTGGTGATTTGCAATGCATTATGGGAAATGTAGTGCATTGAGTGAAGAAGCACATTGTAAATAAAATGGCCGTTAACTAAATTCTCCACCTTCTTAATTGTTATATAGGTAAGGGTATAAAACCCCTTGAGACACAACAAAAATAAATAATACAACACACCTATGCTGAAATACAGCACTTTACTTAACACAGTACACGTATTGTCCACTAAAGCACTCTTTCGCTTAGTGCAACACCCTTTTACTTAAATACAGCACTTTACTTCTCACAGTACACTTTAGTGCCTACTACAACACTGTTTGCTTAATAGAACACTGTTACTTAAATGCAGCACTTTACTTCTTCGCACAACACTGTTACTTAGATACAGCACTTTTAATACAGCTACTTAGTGTTCACTACAGCACTTTTCTGCTTAGTGCAACATTGTTATTTAGATACAGCACTTTTAATACAGCTACTTAGTGTTCACTACAGCACTTTTCTGCTTAGTGCAACACTGTTACTTAGATAGGGGAGGAGAAAACGGACACAACGAGGGAAAATTGACTAAAATTACAGTTTAACAAGATTCCCCTTAATTCCCACCCTTATACCTATTCTAAGTTGCCTTGTAATGGGCCAGAAAATGTATGCTCACCAATGAACGCCTGCCCCGTGCCCTTGCGGTATTAGATTCTTCACCACCCTGAAGACAGAGATACCCCAGTGTTTAAAAATAACTGCTGGTATTCCACTCCCTTGGGCGGGCTCCCAAGTTGTAGCGGGCACAGAGGCAAGGCTGCAGAGAGAGCGAGAGGCTTCCTGAGAAGCTATCTTATACCCCATTTGGAGCCGAAATCTTCCCGCCCAAATCCGGATGCATCTGGGCTAAACAAAAGGGATCCAAACTGTCCCCATTGACTGTGATGGGTTTTGGATGAATTACCCATTTCCCTTGTAATGGGTTTTTGAATGCATCCCCATTCATTGTGATGGGTTGAATGTATTCCCATTCATTGTGATGGGTTGAATGAAACTGTCTCAGTTTGAAAAACCATGTCTATTTCCTTAAGTAAACAGCCCTTAGATGTTAGTGTAAACAAACTGATTGTCCTGTGGTCACACCCAACTGCAATTGATTGGCAGTCTCAAGTGGTTCAACATTGTAGCAGTTTAGTGTAAACAAACATCGATTGTCCTGCAGGGAGGGAACTCCCTGAACTGCCTTTGATTGAGTTTAACTACTCCATTGCTTCAGGGCTGTTTTTTTTTCCTAACTCCTTTGTCAGCCATCTTTGATTTTCCCTTTTCATATGTACTTTTGCCACGAAGTCGGACAGCCATCTTTGATTGTCCTTTTTCACAGACACACACAGGCTGCCTTTCAAGTCCTTTTGTCTTCTGCCACGAGGTCTGACGGCCATTTTGATCCCTGGATTTTTAAAGGTATATTCTACCCAGGTATTCTTTAATCAAAAATCATTCTTTGGAACTGTAGGAAATTTCAAAATTATTGCGAAATCCTACAAGGGGGCGGAAGTCAATTTTGGGTTCGAGGCACTACTGGGGCGATGCGCACGGCGATGATGTTACGATCTTTGGATGCAGGAGATTGGGGCACAATGCCGCAGCGCCACCACAAAACTCCCGCTGAATATGGTAGGTGCTGATGTCAGTGCCGCGCCCGGTCGCAAAGCCATTTGCGCCCCATTAGCGCCCCCCGGGGCACTAACAGGAAGCACAAAGGCATCCAATTTCACCCCCTTTAGACTTCAATGTAGGGGACATGATTAAGAAGTTTGAAGATAATACAAAAATTGGCCGTGTGGTTGATAGTGAGGAAGAAAGCTGTAGACTGCAGAAAGATATCAATGGATTGAACAGGTGGGCAGAAAAGTGGCAAATGGAATTCAATTTGGAGAAGTCTGTGGAGGGCTAACAAAGCAAGGGAATACACAATAAATGGTAGGATACTGAGAAACATAGAGGAACAGAGAGACCTTGGAGTGCATGTCACAGATCCCAGAAGGTGGCAAGACAGGTAGATAAGGTGGTTAAGAAGGCATACGGAATACTTTCCTTTATTTGCTGAGGCATAGAATATAAGAGCAGGGTTGTGCTTGAACTCTATAAAACACTAGTTAGGCCATAGCTAGAGTACTGCATACAGTTCTGGTCACCACATTACAGGAAGGATGTGATTGCACTAGAGAGGGTACAGAAGAGATTTACAAGGATGTTGTCAGGACTGGAAAATTTTAGCTATGAGGAAAGATTGGATAGGCTGGGGTTGTTTTCTTTGGAACAACAGGAGGCTGAGGGGAGACTTAATTGAGATGTATAAAATATGAGTGGCCTAGATAGAGTGGATAGAAAGGACCTATTTCCCTTCGCAGAGAGGTCAATAACCAGGGGGCATAGATTTAAAGTAATTGGTAGAAGGATTAGAGGGGAGTTGAGGAGAACATTTTTCACCCAAAGGATGGTGGGGATCTGGAACTCACTGCCTGAAAGGTTGGGAGAGGCAGAAACCCTCAGCACATCTAAAAAGTACTTGAATGTGCACTTGAAGTGCCGTAACCTACAGGGCTAAGGACCAGGGGTTGGAAAGTGGGATTAGGCCGGATAGCTCTTTTCTGGCCGGCACAGCCACGATGAGCCGAATGGCCTCCTTTTGTACCATAAATTGTTATGGTTTGGTTGGGAATGCATCCATATTCCTGGCAAAAATAAAGGTTGTGAATTAAATTGTCAGTAAAATGCCAGAATTGTAAGCAGCAAAGACCACCTGAAGCTTATGCAATGCGACTGTCATGTTTGATGACTTTAGTGTATTTTTTTCTTGACGGAAAGGATTTGGGAATGAGTTATGTTTAAATGTTGTGTTTTAAAACAAAGTGAATTTATACAAGTTTGTTTAAAAAAAAAAGCCACAGGCTGCAGGTGTAGAAGATGCATATTAAAGTCAGATGAGACAGTTTGTGGAATGTTGCGGCTCATCATCTATTTCAACTGGAGTTAAAGGGATAAATTTGCTTGGGGTTTCTCCCACTCCATCACCATAATTGCGATGGAAATTCAGCATCGGTGACGGAGTAGAAGAAGCCTCAAGGAAGTTCTATCCACCACCACCCCCGCCCCCGCCCCGCCCCAAGTTAACTCACCCCAGACTCATTAAGCCTCAATGGCCCTATTCATTTTGACAGCAACAAGAGATGTTGGCCAGAATTTTCCAGGGTGGTAGCAGGCACGATAGGTGGCGGGTCGGGTGAGAAAATTATTATTTTTGACAGCATGTCGGGAACCCACTGTCATCTCGGCCCCACGCGCCTTTCCCCCAGGCGCATCTGTCGTCGCAGAGCAGACCCGACCGGCAGCGGCGGGCGACCCAATTGAGATGATTAACAGCTAGTTGTCAGACCCTGAACAAGCTTTTTTAACTTACTTTTTAAATTTAGCTGCATTGCCATGGGAACCGCACTTCTCGGGAAGCACGTCTTTCAACCTGAGGCGGGAGTTCAGTGGCCATTGCTCCAGCTAATTAATTGACAGCCTCAAATGAACAGTAAAAGCTCCCACCTGACAGATGATCACTTTCCTCAGGCAGAAGCTGTTACTCAGTCCATTTCCAGCACAGATTCTGCAGGCTGCAAGTCTTTCCAGAAAAGTTTCCATCCAGTCTCACCTCATTGGAAGAACTCTCTCACCATTGATAGAATGCATCTGTACTTCACCTGCCATCTATTCTATCAACATGGGAGCCATTTATACTGTCTCACCTTGGTCCTCAGAACCGAACCACAATCAGCCCCAACACCAACAGCACCAAGCACACCAGCAGCACCAGGCACACCAGCAGCACCAACAATAACACCACCTTCTGTGCAGTCACCTAATGCTGCACAGGACACAGGGCATCAGCACCCGACCACATTGCTGCCCGGGACACCAGGGATGGCCTCATCATGGCCAGATTTACTTAACTTGACGCTGTACACCCATATGGCTGCCACATGATGCGCCAGGTTGGCACCACTCCACACCAACACCATAAAGCCCTACAATGTCCAAGCCATTCCTTTCACACTCATCACCATTGCGGGGGTATTGTTATGTCTCACCATTCACTGCAACTCACTAAGCCACTTCCAAAGGTGCGCACAAATCTGTCCAAGACAGTGTTGAAAATAAAGATTTTTATGTTTGACACCACATGAACAAAAATTTTACATGAACATTGGATAAAACACCCTAGTGGCTACCCTTGTGTGTTGTAGTTGGTATAATTGCACTAGGATGAGGGTGAGGGTGAGGGGTGGCTAGTGAGATGGGGATGTGATAATGTAGATAGAGAGAGAGGGCTGGGTGGAGGTGCAAGGTATGTTGGTGTGAGTAAGGATATGCAGGAGTAGGGTTGGGAAGGCAGAGTGATAGGGATGTGATGAGAGGCACAGCAGGATGAAGTTGAGTGTGGCTTTGTACTAACGTTTCCTGATCTACTGAGATCATTGAAATGTTTGCAGCACTGCACCCAGGTCCTCCTGAACACATCCCTGTTTGTGACCTCCTCTGCAATCTGAAACCAGGCTGTTTTGATCTCCTGGGGAGGTCTCTTCTGCCCATGGGAGGGGAAGAGGACCTCCCTGCATGCTCGTGCATATGGAGAGTGTCATCGGAGAACCTGGGTGCAGCCCTCTGCCTCTGTGCAGTCATTGTCAGTGTTTGCAGCACTCCAATGCTGTAGTGCACTGACAGCACTATGTTAGAATAAACGTGAAATCCAATGTGGTCATGGTGCCTTTAAAGATCCCAGCTGAAAACGCGTCATGAATGATGTCACCAGACCCGTTCCATCTAATTGGGCCGGGTAACGCTCTGGGTGGGCTTAATAGGCCCTATTAAGGTAAGTTCATTTTCAGCAGCGGGATGGAGCCAGAAGCGGGGTTGCGACCCGACATGGCCACCACCCGCACCGGACCCGTCGAGGTAGGCAAAATTCCAGCCGGTGTCTTGAGACCGACACCCCGAGGGAGAGGAGAGGTAGTCGGTTTAGTTAACAGAAATACTGGCAAATTGCTGAATAGTGAAGAAGCCAGCAGAACACCCCTCCCACTTCCAGTTTTTGCTATTAGTTGAGAGCTAACCACGCTCTGGTACAATATTCTAATCCATTGCTTTTAACAGGTTCAATGGGCAATTAACTGAAATTGTTCCAATTTCCACTGTAACAACTGGAAATTAGTCACTTGACATTGGCTTATACACGCTGCCACGCAAAGGTAAAAGATAATAATGATGTTTTAATAGGACAGGATACATATTCCAGTCAAGGAAAATAGGCAACTGACAAATGCATTTCTTGGCAACAGAACTAAAGCCTAGGGGTTAAATTTTCCCCTGGGAGTCCACCCGTTTTGGACACTCCCAGAACATAAAACAGAGGAAAATGGAGCCTGGGAGCCTTCTGCTAAATTCCCAACCCAAAAATCTGTGTCTGCCATTGGGGGCGGACCTCACCTGGCCATTGAAAGCAAACATGCAGGTGCAGCAAGCAGTTAGGAAGGCAAATGGTATGTTGGCCTTCATTGCAAGAGGATTTGAGTACAGGAGCAAGGATGTCTTACTACAGTTGTACAGGGCCTTGGTGAGACCACAACTGAAGTATTGTGTGCAGTTTTGGTCATCTTACCTAAGAAAGGATATACTTGCCACAGAGGGAGTGCAGCGAAGGTTCACCAGACTGATTCCTGGGATGGCAGGACTGTCGTAAGAGGAGAGTTTGGGCTGACTAAGCCTATATTCACTAGAGTTTAGAAGAATGAGAGGGGATCTCATTAAAACGTATAAAATTCTGACAGGGTTAGACAGACTGGATGCAGGGAGGATGTTTCCCCTGGCTGGGGGGGTTTAGAAAGAGGGGTCACAGTCTCCGGATACGGGGTAGGACATTTAGGACTGAGATAAGGAGAAATTTCTTCACTCAGAGGGTGGTGAACCTGTGGAATTCTCTACCACAGAAGGCTGGGGAGGCCAAGTCACTGAATATATTTAAGAAGGAGATAGATAGATTTCTAGATGCAAAAGGGGTATGGGGAGAGAGCGGGAATATGGTATTGAGATAGAGGATCAGCCATGATCATATTGAATGGTGGAGCAGGCTTGAAGGGCTGAATGGCCTACTCCTGCTCCTATTTTTCTATGTTTCTATTGCTTTCCCAGCCCACTGCATGTAAATGGGGGAAATTTTAACCTGAAAAAATGGGTGGGTTGGGAGCGTGGGGTAATTAAAGCAATAAAAGTGTGAATCCTGATCTGAACCTGTCCACTTCTGGTTTTACTGTAGGTGGGACGGGGCGCGCAGCCAACCTGCTGCCAGGTGGCAGGCGGTCCATTTCAATATTATAATGAGGCTGGAAGCCTCTTCTTTAACCTCCAGTTTGTGTTCAACTGTAACTGGTTGGGTTTTACTTACATCGTAAAACCCAGCAGTTACAGCAAGGCAAGGACTGCTGCATCCAGGAGGTAACTGCCTTTACACCTACCTCCTGGATCCAGGGTCTCTGCCTAACCCACCCCCCACAGTCGGAGACCCTCCACTCCCTGGGGCCTCCGATTCTCCCCCCACCATGGGCCTCTGATTTCCCCCCCACCCAGGCCTTCAATCCAGCCCCCCAGGCCTCATCTGCCTCCACCCATGCCTCCGATGCCTCCACGAGGCCTCCCACCATCTCCTCCAGCCTTCCCTATGCTACTCCTGGCCCCCGATCCCTTCAGATGCCACCCCCTCCCCGCTCCTCCTGCCACCCCGGGGCCCATTGCCCCCGATCATCTGCAGACCTCCCCCCACCCTGCTCTTCCTGGCCTGCAATCCAATGAGACAACCCCCTCCCCCACCATGCTGCTCCAGACGACCCGACCCCCACCTGATCCCTCCCTCCCTCCCTCCTCTGTGCAGCCTAGTGCCGCAGGCCAACCCGCCCGGAGCCAGCCAGCCTCTCAATCTGGCTGGCTGGCGGCTTCCCATGCTAAGCAGGCCCTGCCGTTAAATTCAGCAGGACCTGCGGGAAACCCATTCTCCCGGATTTCCCGACTACCTCGGAGCCCCCCCGCTCCCAACCCACCTTCTCCGTTAAAATTCAGCCCAATGATTCGGCAGGGCATGGCTTAATCAATTCCTCTCCTTTACAACCCCTGGTCTGCTTCCTATAAAGAATGCATCTGTGGAAGAGGCATTGAGGCCTGTTAGAGGCAGACCAGAACTAATCCACAGTTGAAGGCTGCAAGTGACCCGAAGCAAATTACAGGCATGTTTTTAAAAGTTTCTTTAAGTTTTTTCAGATTTTTTTTGGCAGTTTTTCATTGAAGTTTAATGTAGCAAACAAAAGCTCAGGAACCAATGACATCTCCTTTAGGCCCTGTCCCTGTTACGAGGAGGAAGAAGAGGAGGCTCAGCAGGCTGTGCTTCCCTCACAAAGAAATGATTGAGTCATGAAATCTTCCAGATGGCTACAGACACAGCTCATAAGGGAGACCTGCAACTGATTAAGAGCCAAGGCCAGTGCCAAATGAGTCCTGTTTTCATGGATCCCCCTTTCGCGACATGGTGCCCTACAGAAGGACCAGGCTCAGGGATTGCAGTGAGCCATGTTGTTACAGACACAAAATCGCTGCCTTGGCCCTTTCAACTGTTGCCACAACAATCGATTCTCCTCCAATCCCAGAGATTGACCCCTAAGTAGACAGTGCTAACAGCGTTAGGAGTCGATCATGAGTATTTAACAAATGTGCATTGAGGAAAATTGGGTTGTTTCTTAGTGATGCAAGTCAAAGTGCATTTCTAGTGCTATTTTGCCGGTAAATCCAATACTGAGGAAACTCTAGCCCAAGAAATTACATTGTGCTATATTTACGATGAATTTCAAAAATGGATTTCAAAAGGGAGGCCTAGAAATTCACTATGGCCCCGCCAGCTGGCTAGCGCCCAAAAGTTAGCGCTGGGTGGGGAGCCATTTGCGATCGTCAGATATTCAGTTTTTGCGCCCCAATTCGGAACCGGGCGCTATTCCAGGGTGTGCCCGCCTCCGCTTGGGGCGCTGAAACTGAATTTCAGCGCTCTTGGCGCCGCTGCGCCAGCCGCTGCGGAGCGGCAGGCTACGGTACTGCAGGCCTCCTTCTCTTAAGGGGGAGCTGCCTGCAACGGGGAGATCGCCGCTGGATAGTGCCAGCAAATGAGCCTGGCACCACGGAGAAGTGCCGGGTTCGCGGAAAGCAGCCGGCAATGCCGCGGGGGGGGGGGTGGAGGAGGCCGGGGAAGGAAGTGCGGGCAGGCGGCCGCCAAAAAAGCGGCCGGCCGCACCTCCACCTTAAAGCGCCCCACTAAGGCTACAGTACAGCCCCGTTTTCTGGTCGCTGTTTGCGGCCGCTGCGGAGGAGGCGGCCGCAACTAAATATGGGGATCGGGCCGGTTTCGGGGCGGAACCGGGGCACTGCGCACACCGATGACGTCATCGGTGCCGGCGCAGCGCTAACGGCTACCGCCGCCAATACCGCTGCGCTGAATATCAGCGCAAACTCCTTTTTGGCGCAGAAGCCCTCTTTAGGCGGTAACTGGCCGCAAAGCTGGCAGCGCCTTAATGAATTTCTAGGCCGGAAAGTCTTGTTTGACCAACCTCATTGGATTTTTTGAAGAGGTAACAGAGAGAGTAGACAAGGGTAATATAGTAGATGTAATTTATCTAGATTTTCAAAAGGCCTTCGATAAGGTACCACATAATAGACTAATGAATAAGGTCAGAGAACGCGGAGTCAGGGGACAAGTAGCAGAATGGATTGCTAGCTGGCTTCAAGTCAGAAAGCAGAGAATAGTGGTAAAGGGTAGCGTTTCACAGTGGCAGAAAGTGGGTAGTGGTGTTCCACAAGGATCAGTGCTGGGACCACTGTTGTTCACAATTTATATTAATGATTTAGACCTTAGAATCAAAAACATAATTTCTAAATTTACGGATGACACCGAATCAGGGGGGATAGTCAATATTGAGGAGGACTGCCAACAAATTACAGGAGGACATTAATAAACTTGCAGAATGAGCATATAATTGATAAATGAATTTCAACACAGATAAATGTGAGGTATTACATTTTGGTAGGAAGAATAGGGTGGTCACTTATTACTTGGAGGGTGTGAGTTTGGTGGGATAGAGGAGCAAAGGGATCTCGGAATACAAATACACAAATCGCTAAAAGTACCGACACAAGTTAACAAGGCCATAAAAAAAGCAAACCAAGCACTAGGGTTTTTTTCTAGAGGGATAGAATTGAAAAGTAGTGAAGTTATGCTAAACCTGTATCGAACCTTGGTTAGATCACACTTGGAATACTGCGTACAATTCTGGTCACCATATTATAAAAAGGATATAGAGGCACTGGAGAGGG
Source organism: Somniosus microcephalus (assembly GCF_052327205.1). NCBI lineage: Eukaryota > Metazoa > Chordata > Chondrichthyes > Squaliformes > Somniosidae > Somniosus > Somniosus microcephalus. The sequence goes on along the minus strand of NC_140991.1, from coordinate 94,384,811 downwards.
TGCAGAGAAGATTTACAAGGATGATACCAGAAATGCGAGGGTATACATATCAGGAAAGGATGAACAGGCTAGGTCTCTTTTCTCTTGAAAAAAGAAGGCTGAGGGGTGACCTAATAGAGGTTTTTAAAATTATGAAAGGATTTGATAGAGTAGATACAGAGAGAATGTTTCCACTTGTGGGGAAGAGCATAACTAGAGGCCATCAATATAAGATAGTCACCAAGAAATCCAATAGGGAATTCAGAAGAAACTTCTTTACCCAGAGGGTGGTGAGAATGTGGAACTCGCTACCACTCACCGTCTTTCGGATGAGACATTAAACCGAGGCCCTGTCTGCTCTCTCAGGTGGACGTAAAAGATCCCATGGCACTATTTCAAAGAAGAGCAGGAGAGTTATCTCCGGTGACCTGGCCAATATTTATCCCTCAACCAACATAACAAAAACAGATTACCTGGTCAATATCACATTGCTGTTTGTGGGAGCTTGCTGTGTGCAAATCGGCTGTCGTGTTTCCCACATTACAACAGTGACTCCACTTCAAAAAGTACTGCATTGCCTGTAAAGCGCTTTGAGGCGTCCGGTGGTCATGAAAGGCGCTATATAAATGCAAGTCTTTCTTCTTTCACAGGGAGTAGTTGAGGCAAATAGTATAGATGCATTTAAGGGGAGGCTAGATAAGCATATGAGAGAGAAGGGAATAGAGGGTTAAGCTGATAGAGTTAGATGAGGAAAGACAGGAGGAGGCTCAAGTGGAGCATAAACACCGGCATGGACTGGTTGGGCCAAATGGCCTGTTTCTGTGCTGTCTATCCTATGAATGCTGGCTGCCACCTGAGGGCCAGCATGTGTCTGTGTGAAATTACTTTGTTCACTATTTTAACAGCGGCATTAATAGGCTTTTACTGTCAACAAAAATGTGAAAATATGTGATTCAGCAGAATAAAGAAACAAGTGATCTAAAACATACTTCTAGAATTAGACTGCTACATAATAAAAATATTCATCAATGGCCAAAGATAGTGACAGCCCCATCCAAAACAAGAAGGCTGATATGATCACAAAAAGGATTGCCAATCTTATAATATTCTGGTGAAGGAGCCAACATGTCCTCTAACTCTTTTGGTAAGTAATAGGTACTGTCTAAAATAAATGTATTTATATATAAGAAATAATTATAATGTTCTATAATTTAATAAAGTTGGAAATTTGATGCATGGTTCCTTGTTGATCATTATTTTATGTGCATGAAGTAAATAAATAATTCATTTATTCAGTTCATGGGTAGAACAAAATTAATGAATGAAGATTGTGCCTTCATCTCTCCACAGATGAGTCTTCCACATTGGTGCATTGGCAATTTTTCCAGCCTGTGCGCCTTCAAACAGCTTCCCTGAGTTTCCTTGTGCTGCTGGAGCTGTTCTGTGATTTTCCCACTAGCCTGGCCGCCTGTCACCCAGTGGTACTGCGGATGGAGGTTTCCTGGACTTACGCTGTTAGTGTGCCTGGGGAAAGTTACACCTGTTTCCATTAGGTGCAGCAGCTGTCAGGATCAGCTGTTTAAGACAGAAGAGAAGAGTTCCTGACCGAGGAGAGCCTGCAGATCTTTTATTGAAGATCTCTGAAAGTAGGAAACCTTTTTTGAAGTGTTTTCTTTAATTCTGCCTACAGACACTTGCACTTGCTTCTAACTGCTTCTCAGAGGGTTGGAGCACTGGCAGATTTTCAGACCCACTCATGCACACACACCCCAGCCAATGTCCGGGGTACTCAGGAGGAGGTATGGAATTCCATATTAGCACCTATTCTCATGCTTCTAGGTGTCACCTGGGGGCCAGAATTGCAGGAAGTGGTTGGCTCCTCATGCTGCCCAAATGGGTCGGGACTGAAGTGGCCTGTGGCCCGTGGCCCGTGTCCCATGGCAGCTGACTCCTGGCATGGACCTGCTGCTGACTGTGTCCCTGGAGGATGCTCTTGGGCAGTCTGGTCTCACATTCCACTGGCATGGTGCTCTGAGGGAGACAGCTGGAGGCCTGGCATGTGCTGATGTCCAGACAGTATCCTGCAGCTGAGACTCCTATGTGGTTTTGTCCTCATCATCCTCTTCACCATCATCTTCATCCTCCTGTGCCACCATTTGCTGTAGGGGCTTTGCAGGAAGGGAGGGTAGAAGGCAAGAATAGGCGAGCTTCACCCCCTTGGGATTAAGGTGACAGTGAAGTGGGTAGAAGGTTGTGGGTGTGGGGTGCTGGACAGATGCCAGGTGCTCAGTCAGTAAATTGGCATCGGCAAGATGCTGCCAGCCTCAGCATCTCCTATAGCGGGAGCTGAATGCCTACACACAAGCTGTCTGGCATTGTCCTTGAAAGGGTGAGAGGATTAAAGGTGAGGAGGTGCCTCCGGTGGTCTGCCTTTGGCAGGATTTGTGTGCCAAATTCTCCTGCAAAGAGACAAGTAAATGAGGGTAAGGCTGGTAATTAAGGAGTATATGAGAAGTGGCATGGGAGGGGCGAGGTGATAGATGTGGGGTGTGAGGGTGTTAAAGTGGAGGAAGGGGTTTTGGGGTTGTCCAAAGCAGTTGTGTGTTAAGGGCGCTCTGTACCTATAGTGTAGCACAGGGAGTTGATGCACCCTTAACCAGAGAGCATTATGAAGGGTTAGTTGTGGAATTATAGCTTTAAGACAGTGAAGAGTATAATGATGCTCAGGGTGGACAAGGAAGAAAAGGGAGAGGTGTGCAGTGTTACATTGCCTGCCCTGTTAAGGATGTGGAACTTCTTGAGACACTGTTCTGCACCCCTGGGGGTGAGGGAGTTGGCAGTCAGTGCCACCTTCCTCCAGGTGATAATTCTGGGTGACTTGGTGGCACTCTCACTCAGGATTCAGTTCGTACTTCCTTCAGTGTCCCTGAGGAGAGCTTGGAGGTCTTAATGAGTGAAGTTCTCATTCTTCTCCTGTGGCTTGTTGCCATGCCCTGCTGCCCTTTGAGCACAGATGGCACTTCACTATTCATAATCCTGTCCAAGTATAATATAAGTATTGCTAAGACATGCAGTGAAGTGGTTTGAGATAAGATTGAAAGAGCCAAGCAATGCTGCGGCCTTACCTTCTTGTCCCACAGTGTTCTGCTGAATAGCATAGACTGAACAGTACAATTAAAAGGTTGCACAGAGATTTCCTGCTGGTTCAGCTGCTTGCAACAGTTTTACATCAGCTTGACATCAACGTACACCCTGGAAAGTTCTGTGTTACGCCCTCTGAAGACCAGTGGCAGATGTAACACTTTTTTTAAAGGTGCAACAACAATGTAAATCACATCAAGTAATTTCTGGAGCGTAGTGTTACATCACAAAATGCAATTTAGTTGGCCAGAATAGCTCTGTAGTTAATAGGCTGGCCACACTGATAAGAAACCAGAAACTGCTCTTCGTAGCTCTGAGCTACAACCGTTCAGAGCTTCACCAAGTCCACTGAAGTTCAATCTTTAGCGTTGGACCAAATTCTGTGGCTGCTGTGCCACTTCATCCAGAGTGTGACCTCATGACAAATCCTTCAAGTGATGAGTCCTTCTAAAGCTCAGCAAAAGTTTCTCTGTAAACTGTATAAATAGGCAGCATGTAAATACTTTTATGTTAACATGTATTAATTTCTTTAAAAACACATTGCTTTTTATTATCTAATGTTTGTACATATTTATGTAGCAGTGAGCAAATCCATTGTTTTATTTACATAATAATTTAAAGACGTATATATTCATTTACATTTGTTTTAACCTAAAAATGAGTGTAGTGCAGTTCACTGGACTATCTTTATCATTTTGAAATCTATGATTTATAGTATTTACTTGTGAAATTTTATATCGTCACTTGACTAAACACTTTCTATTAAATCTTTGCGCAATGTGTTTTCCTACTGGATTTCATACACAGATTAAAAACCTGGAAAACATTCCTTGCTAACACTCCTGTTTGTAGCTCGTACCATAATTTGAAGCTTTCTATTACGTGTGCCGCCTTTTTACCCCCAGATTCTGCTTTTATTGATGTCCCCTTGGAACATATCAATTATTGACTCCACAAAAATGATGACATTTGAAATCCTTTCTCAGTGCCCATTCAGGACACTGCAGCCGATAGAATTGTCACAGACTAAAACATGTAGCCATCATTTTGTTGCATCCTGGTGAATTGTAATCCATCACCAAGATTTAACCACTCACTTTTCTATTGAAAATGTTATCATAAATTAAGAAAAGGAAAATTAACAGCATTGACTCAAATATGTCAGCTGACAATAACACTTGCTTTGATCGGGGCTTCAGGGGCTGACAATGTAACTGGTTGAAAAATTGGAAATGACAGACCAGCTGAAGATGAGAACTCACTGAATTTTAATGGGGTGAGTTGCATAAATATCTTGCATGAAAATCCTTCTATCAATATTGAAATGGTTAATTAAACCTGTTTTATAAACAGGTTACCGCCCGCTTAAATTTGCAAAGGAATTAATGAGTGTGTTAAGAGTTCTTACTCTAATATCACACTTAACAATTTTATCCCATTAGTTTTTAGTTCACTAACAGTAACTATTTACTGCTTTCTTTAACTAATGTCATTTAATATCTCTTCTTCTTCTTAGGCAGTCCCTCGGAACTGAGGATGACTTGCTTCCACACTAAAAATGAGTTCTCAGGTGACTGATGAGTCCAATGCAAGACCTACAGATGGGCTGGATTTTCTCAATGGAAACGTGATGGAGGCAGGACTGCTGCTTGCCAGATCTATGTCCCGCCTCCATAAGCCTCTTGCCAACCAGTGGGATTTTCCCCTGATTGACCTTGTTAAGCCCGCCCAGCGGGCTCAGCAGGCCAAGTAGGGGGAAGTCACTAGAGTACGTCAACGTCTGACGTGCCATCTGTCAAGATTTCTTGAAAGAAAAAAATGTCAGTGTTTGACAGCTCTGTGAAGCTGTCAAACACTGACATTCTGTATAGTTTGATAAGTCCTTGTGTTCAGGACTCATCAAACCTTTCAATTTTGCAGAAAGCACCTTGCTGTTGGTTCTGAGGATCCAACAGCCAGTCTGTGAAATCTACAATGAAGATGTCGGGACTCCGGATCCACTGCGGCTGAAGGCTTTAGGCAGAAACAAAGTTAAGTGAACGTTTTATAACACTTAGCACTCACCTTACATACTTACCACTCCACACTAGCACCCATCACTCACCTCTACATCTCACTTTCAGACCCCTCCGACCCCCGCAGGCCTCCTTCGTGCCTTCTCCACCCCGGCGGGGTTCTCCGAGGTTGGGAAGCCTGCACTTGAAAAGGTAAAATGGGACTAATCCTTTTTTCTATCTGTTAACTACCTGTTAACAGGCAGTTAAAAGGATTTAATCCCTTTCCTGCCTCGAGGAGACGGGACCCGGGGCAGGAGGCCTTCCAGCCTCCTGGCAAAAGGGCACGGAGGCAGGATGGGGGCGTGTTTGCCAGCTGCCCCCACATTCTGCAACTTTACCGGCAGTCCCACCTCCATACCCGCCTCCTTGGGGCTGATAAAATCCAGCCCTATATTCCCTGTCACAGGTGGGGCAGACGGTGGTTGAAGCGACGGGTAGGTGGGGTGCTTGGGTTGATGTGCGCTCTTTCTGTTGTTTGCGCTTGGAGAGTTAAGGTAATACTACCACAATTCAAAAATAGATCACATATTATCTTGTTCAAAATTGTTGATTGAGAAGAATTCCACAGGATCGATCTGAAGCAATGCAGCATGGCAGCAGTTATAAATTCCGTAGGCTTTTCACTGCAGCAATAATTTTGAATAGTTTAAAGTACTGATCAATCTTGTTTAACATCAGGTCCTTAGAACAATGGCCCAATTTTGATGTACTAATAATGGTGAGGCTGTCAATGCTCACCGTTATTACTGATAGCAACTTCTGGCATCCGCATATTCGCAGTTAAACACAGAAATCGGAAGTTGCTGTCCGAGATACCTGGCTCCTCCACAGGGTACACTGTTGCAGTCTTCGAAGATGGAACTAAAGTAGAAATTACTGATTTGTCATGAACTTAAACTATTTACCCACTATTATCGCTGCAAAGACCAATAAAGAAGTTAAGCCTCGTTCAATCAGGAGTAGCTCAGATTTAACGGCAAACGAAGTCATAATTACTGCTGAATAACCTCTCTGACCCTGAATAACTAATTTTGCAAGTGTGGAGTCTCATTCCCTCAGAAGAACATTTAAAAATTGCAGACTTTTAGAACAATAAAAAAAAAAAATTTTAAATTTGTGTTCTGGTATTTAAGTTTCTCCTTTGTGTATGTTCCAGTCTATATTTTGCTGTCTGTACAATGATTTAAATGTGATTTATATTCCCTGATTTTTACTTCTTGCTTTGCCATCTGAGAGAATCCTTCAATTTGATTGACTGATCAGCCTACCTGATCCCCTGTAGAAGGCATCAAATTAAAACTGATCTCAGAATAGAGGAAATCTGTGCTCTAGAGCCCACTAAAACTTTGTGGGTAGCTTTTTCCGAGGTCAGCAGCGAGCGCAGTTCCTTCACTGTTGACTAGAGGGTTGGTTGAAGCTAGAGTCCTCCCCAAAGCTCTGGGCTGGTGCCATCTTTTTCTTGTTATTCTTCCTCCGTTCACTCACTGACACACACGCATACATTTCAGCAAAGTTGTTATCTCTGTAAACTCTGTTTGAGGGGAGATTTCTTTAGCCACCATCCAAAACGTATGTTACTCATTTGTTTCTATAGATGTCCCTGAAGGCGCAGATGTCAGTGCCACTCAGCGTGCCAGCACCTGTCAGTCCTCTACATTACTCACTGCATCTATCGCAAGCACCAGACAGCTACATCCACCCTGGGGATTTACATTGTCAGTTTGAGGTGGGCTTACTGGGTGTGGAGGAACAGGAGCCTGGCACTGACCTCATTCATATCTGCTGCGGCCATGCCTCTGCCGCGAGAAGAACTGTCAATATGTCCAGAGCTCCAGGCAACAACGAGGGCAGTGACTATTATTTTATAAAATACTGTAAATCTTATTTTCCTTCACTCTATTAGCTTCAACAATAGAAAGCAACCATACTTTAAATAATAACAATGTGCCATAATACTTCAGAGATCACTAAATAGTGATTTGATCAATTTGTTATGAGTCACATTTTTGAATCTGCTTATAGTAACTGTCATGATCTGCTTTAATATTGTTTTTTTTAAATTCATTTGTGGCATGTGGGCATCGCTGGCAAGGCCAGCATTTATTGCCCATCCCTAGTTGCCCTTGAGAAGGTGGTGGTGAGCCACCTTCTTGAACCGCTGCAGTCTGTGTGGTGAAGGTACTCCCACAGTGCTGTTAGGTAGGGAGTTCCAGGATTTTGACCCAGCGACGCTGAAGGATCGGCGATATACTTCTAAGTCAGGATGGTGTGTGACTTGGAGGGGAACTTGGAGGTGGTGGTGTTCCCATGCGCCTGCTGCCCTTGTCCTTCTAGGTGGAAGAGGTCTCAGGTTTGGGAGGTGCTGCCGAAGAAGCCTTGGCGAGTTGCTACAGTGCATCTTGTAGATGGTACACACTGCAGCCATGGTACGCCGGTGGTGGAGGGAGTGAATGTTTAGGGTGGTGGATGGGGTGCCAATCAAGTGGGCTGCTTTGTCCTGGATGGTGTCGAGCTTCTTGAGTGTTGTTGGAGCTGCACTCATCCAGGCAAGTGGAGAGTATTCCATCACACTCCTTACTTGTGCCTTGTAGATGGTGGAAAGGCTTTGGGGAGTCAGGAGGTGAGACACTCACTGCAGAATACCTAGCCTCTGACCTGCTCTTGCTGCCACAGTATTTATGTGGCTGGTCCAGTTAAGTTTCTGGTTAATGGTGACCCCCCAGGATGTTGATAGTGGGGGTTTCAGCAATGGTAATGCCATTGAATGTCAAGGGGAGGTGGTTAGACTCTCACTTGTTGGAGATAGTTATTGCCTGGCACTTCTGTGGTGCAAACGTTACCTGCCACTTATCAGCCCAAGCCTGAATGTCGTCCAGGTCTTGTTGCATGTGAGCATGGATTGCTTCATTATCTGAGGAGTTGTGAATGGCGCTGAACACTGTGCAGTCATCAGCGAACATCCCCATTTCTGACCTTATGTTGGAAGGAAGGTCATTAATGAAGCAGCTGAAGATGGTTGGGCCTAGGACATTGCACCGAGGAACTCCTGCAGCGATGTCCTGGGGCTGTGATGATTGACCTTCAACCACCACAACCATCTTCCTTTGTGCTAGGTATGGCTCCAGCCAGTGGAGCGTTTTCCCCCTGATTCCCATTGACTTCAGTTTTACTAGGGCTCCTTGATGCCACACTCGGTCAAATGCTGCCTTGATGTCCAGGTCAGTCACTCTCACCTCACCTCTGGAATTCAGCTCCTTTGTCCATGTTTGGACCAAGGCTGTAATGCGGTCTGGAGCCGAGTGGTCTTGGCGGAACCCAAACTGGGCATCAGTGAGCAGGTTATTGGTGAGTAAGTGCCGCTTGATCGCACTGTCGATGACACCTTCCATTACTTTGCTGATGATTGAGAGTAGACTAATGGGGCGGTAATTGGCCAGGTTAGATTTGTCCTGCTTTTTGTGGACAGGACATACCTGGGCAGTCTTCCACATTGTCAGATAGATGCCAGTGTTGTAGCTGTAGTTGAACAGTTTGGCTAGAGGTGCAGCTAGTTCTGTTCTATTAAAGTCCTGGAATTGCCTACTGAACACCGTTGTGAGAGCACTATCACCCCAAGCACTGCAGCAGCTCAAGGAGAAGGTCCACCACCACCACCTTCTCAGGGCAGCTAGGGAAGAGCAATAAAAACACAGCTTTGTCTACACCCGAGAATAAAGACAAATTTTAAACTAAGGTCAGAGATTGGTATGGGCTTCTGCAATGTCTTTGCTGCCATAGGGTCCACTCGCTCACAGAACAGGGGACACAGTGACTTGGAGACTTATGGCAAGGGCCAGGTGTTACTGCGCTCTGTCCTGATGGCAACACTCCCACAGCATGTTGCATACTCAGCTCCACCCCTGAAGATTCTTCAGGGGCCAGAAAGCAGGCAGGCCCAGGCTGTCCTCACACCAGTGGAAGTGTTGCAACCTAAAGATGGCCCATCATGAGTCCCCACACACAGAGATAGCGAGGCATCTCCATTAAAGAGCCTCTCCAAAGCACGCAGCTGGAAGCTACCTCCCAGACTCCTGCCAGTGGCAATGGGTGTGCACCAAGAAGAAGCACTAGAGTAGGTAGTCAAGCACAGCATGCACTAACTGTTAGGAAGGAGCAACACTGTGGCGGTAGGCAATAGGCACAGAAACATGTCATCACCTTTACATTAATAATTTATTTTTGTGCATCACTGGCTGCATTAACCGTGTTTCATTACAGAAGTGAGAGTCTGAAATATGGAGACCATAGGAATTGAGTTACTGGGAGGGCAAGGGGGTATTATGGAAAATGTTAGAGCTTCGCTTTTATGGAAAGGGAGGGGAATAGTTGTGGTGTTGCTCAGGAAAAGATATCTTGAATCAAGGCCTGTCAAATGTCTCAGGTAGCTCTCAAAGGACCATGTGGTGTTGGTTCTTTGGCTGGTTTGGCCTCCTGCCTTCTCTGCCAGCTTCTCTTCTGTAGGCTTCTGCTGCAGCCTTGCCAGGTGGATGCCTTTTGCGGTGGCTAGGTTATAAAGAGTGCAGTGTGGCAAAACCACTAAGAGACTCTTACAGTGACTTACATAATTGTCTGTAACCAATGTTATTACCTCTAGCATTAATTGTCTGTAACCAATGTTATTACCTTTCAAGTTGGCTCTGGTTAAACAGAGCTAGATCGACAACATCGCGATCTGACGCGATGACGTCATCACGTGGGTCATGTGACATCCCCTTTGGCGGGAAACGTGATGCTGTCATGACGTCAGAGGTAGAGGGCGGGGCCAGCCTGCCCTCGTGTGGATTGAAAGAGAAAAGACCTGTTTTGAGCTTCTCCTGTAGTATCTTGTTTTGTAAAGTTCTTCGACAATAAATTCAGTTTGTTAACTTCCAGTAAGTTATAGATTCTTTGTTAGGAGTGCAGAGACTCCTACATTGGTGACCCCGATTCCTCGCGATTGTTTTTCGTGGTGAACGCCGAACACAGGCCAGTGATGGAGGCCAACGCAGTGACCTTGAAGCTCCCCCAATTCTGGGAACAACAGGCAGCCTCTTGGTTTGTGCAAGCCGAGGCGCAATTTGAGCTCCGCAACATCGTTCAGGATCAGACCAGATATCTCCACGTGGTCACCGCCCTCGAGAGCTCGACGGCGTCGAGAATCATCAGCCTGCTGGAGAGTCCTCTGACTGCTGACAAGTATGTCGCCATCAAGACACGATTGCTGCAGGTATTTGGCCTCATCAAAGCGGAGCGTGCTCGCCGTTTACTGGCTCTACCAGGGTTAGGAGACTCCAAACCCTCGGAAATGATGAGTCATATGCTGACTCTCCTGGGGTCCGAGCCCCAGTGCTTTCTGTTTCGCGAACTGTTCCTTACTCAACTTCCTGAGCAAGTACAGGCGTCCCTCACCCGAGCAGAAACCGTAGACTGCGTCGCGCTCGCCGAAGAGGCGGATAAGATTTACGCGGTCCGGCAACAATACTGCGCCCTCGCGCAACGCCCCGCCACGAAGAGCCCAGCCCCGGCTCCGACAAAGGCGCCTCCGACAACCGGTTTCTGCTACTACCACGCCCGTTTCGGCCCGAAGGCCCGCTGCTGCCGCTCGCCGTGCAGTTTCGTTACCAGACCGTCGAATAGACCGCCGCGAGTCAAGCACGCCGGTCCCGGTACTTCCCCCGCGGCTGCGATGGCGATCGGTGCTTCCGGGAATCTCACCTACGTAACCGACTCCATCTCCGGCCATCGTTTTCTATGCGACACGGGGGCGCAATGCAGCATACTGCCCGCCTCGGTCATAGACCTTCGCTCCGGCAGCCGTGGTCCCCCTATGCAAGCGGCCAACGGGGGTTCGATCCGCACTTGCGGGAAGCGCCTTGTCCGAGTATGTTTCGGTGGACAGTTTTTCAGCTGGAATTTCATCACCACTCAAATCTCACAGGCCCTGTTGGGTACTGACTTTTTAGGCGCCAACAGCCTGTTGGTGGACGTGAAAAATCGACGCCTCGTTCGTGCCACCACACTCGACGATATTTCGGGGGTGCGCAGCACGGCTGCGTCACACACGATTTCATGTGCGTGGCCGCAGCCCGACGATTTCGCCCATCTCCTCGAGGATTTCCCCGAGCTGACGAAGCCCACCTTTTTGGCTCCGACCGTCAAGCATAGGGTGGAGCACCATATTTCGACTACCGGCTTGCCCGTTTACGCCAGGGCGTGACGTTTAGAGCCCAGCAAGCTAGCGGTAGCAAAGGTGGAATTCGCCGTGATGGAAAAAATGGGGATCATCCGTCGGTCCAGTAGCCCCTGGTCCTCCCCTCTCCACATCGTCCCCAAGCCCGGCGGGGGATGGCGGCCCTGTGGGGATTATCGCCGCCTCAATGACATAACGACGCCCGACCGCTACCCCATTCCCCATATACAGGACTTCTCAGCACATTTGGCGGGGACGTCCATCTTCTCCAAAATCGACCTCATCCGTGGTTACCATCAGGTGCCGGTGCACCCTCAGGATGTCGAAAAGACAGCGGTAATTACCCCCTTTGGACTCTGAATTCCTGCGAATGCCCTTTGGGCTTAAGAACGCGGCACAGGCGTTTCAGCGCCTCATGGATTCAGTCCTGCGGGACCTTGACTTTCTGTTTGTTTATTTGGATGATATTCTGGTTGCCAGCACCTCCAAGGAGGAACACCTCGAGCACCTTCGGGTCCTTTTCAGACGGCTTCAGCAGCACGGCCTCATCGTTAACTCGGACAAATGCCGTTTCGGCCTATCGCAACTGGATTTCCTGGGCCACCGCATAACCCCCACGGGGGCAACGCCACTTCGGGTCAAGGAGGAAGCAATTGCGGCGTTCCCGAAACCGAAATCCATGAAAGCTTTACAGGAGTTCCTGGGGATGGTTAACTTCTATCATCGTTTCATCCCCAGGGCTGCACAGCTCATGCGTCCTCTATATGAGGCCCTCAGAGGCTCGACGGGAAAGGACTCTGTGGTATGGTCACAGGACATGGATCGTGCTTTCGAGGAGATGAAAGCCGCACTCACCAATGCTGGGAGCCACCATCGCTCTCACGATGGACGCATCAGACTACGCGGTGGGGGCCATCCAGGAGCAGTGGGTCGACGGCGCGTGGCAACCCCTGGCCTTTTTTAGCCGCCAGCTACAACGGCATGAACGCCGGTACAGTACTTTCGATCGAGAGCTGTTGGCTTTGGTTTTGGCCATCCGCCATTTCCGTTTCCTCCTCGAAGGATGACGCTTCATCGCGTTTGTCGACCACAAGCCATTGCTGTTCGCAATGGCCAAGTCTGCGGAACCATGGTCGGCTCGGCAGCAACAGCAGCTGACGTACATATCGGAGTTCACCACCGACATCCGACATGTAGCCGGTAAGGACAACGTTGTCGCCGATTGCCTATCCAGCGCCGTCGTCCAGGCCGTCCAATTGGGCATTGACTACGCACAGATGGCGGTTGACCAAGCGGACGACCCGGAGACCCAGGGTTTTCGTTCGGTTCCAAACAACCTCCAGCCGAGAGATGTGCCTTTCCATTCCGCAGGTACCACTCTGCTCTGCGACGTTTCGCTGGGTGCACCCCGTCCGATCGTCCCGTCTAAATGGCGTCGTATGATTTTCGATGCCTTACACGGCCTATCGCACCCTGGAGTGCGGGCATCGCAAAAACTGCTGGTCTCCAAATTCGTATGGAGGGGAATACGCAAAGACGTCAGGGACTGGGCGAACACTTGTGTTGTTTGCCAACGGTCCAAGGTGCAGCGCCATGTCAGAGCCCCGCTCACCACCTTCGAGGTACCGGAACGGCGATTTGATCATATTCACATCGACTTAGTGGGAACACTCCCACCTTCCCGGGGCTTTACGTACCTTTTGACGATGGTGGACCGCACCACGAGGTGGCCGGAGGCAGTTCCCCTGACGTCCACCACATCTGCGGACGTTGCTCAAGCTTTCGTTTCATCCTGGGTAGCCCATTTTGGTGTCCCAGCGGATATTTCGTCGGATCGGGGGCCGCAATTTTCATCCGAACTGTGGAACGAGGTGATTTCCGTGTTGGGCGTTAAACTCCACCGCACTACAGCCTATCACCCACAAGCGAACGGCTTGTGCGAGCGGTTCCACCGCTCCTTGAAGTCGTCGCTCAGGGCCAGCCGGCTGGATGCATCCTGGGCCGACAAACTACCGTGGGTGATGTTAGGACTCCGCACGGTGCCGAAGGAAGATCTCCAGTCGGCGGTGGCGGAGATGGTTTACGGGCAACTGCTTCGAGTCCCAGGTGAATTCCTGCCATTACCTACGCGACCATGGTCCGCGGCCACACAAAAAGAGACCCTCCGGGATGCGGCCCGCTGTTTCCGCCCAGTTCCGACCTCACGGCATGGTTTGCTTTCATCCAACATCCCGGGGGAGTTGTCGAAAGCCAAGTTCGTGTTTGTGCGCCAGGACGGCCATCGTACCCCGCTCGCACCGCCGTATGCCGGACCCTTCAAGGTTTTGCAGGCAGGGGACAAGAGTTTCATGATTGACGTCGGGGGCAAACCGGATCACATCTCTGTTGATCGCCTCAAGCCTGCGCACCTGGACCTCGAACGACCGGTCGAGCTGGCGCAGCCTCCGCGCCGCGGCCGGCCGCCGGCCGCTTCCACACCTGACAACACCGTGTTGCCTACCAGTTCGCCGCCTGCTCAGCGTTTTCCCCTCCGAGAATTTCGGAGTCGGTCCAACAGACTTGTCCGACCTCCTCAGCGATTGACTCTTTTCGTTAAAGACAATTCTGCGGGGGGCGTATGTGGCAAAACCACTAAGAGACTCTTACAGTGACTTACATAATTGTCTGTAACCAACGTTATTACCTCTAGCATTAATTGTCTGTAACCAATGTTATTACCTTTCAAGTTGGCTCTGGTTAAACAGAGCTAGATCGACAACATCGCGATCTGACGCGATGACGTCATCACGTGGGTCACGTGACGTCCCCTTTGGCGGGAAACGTGATGGCATCATGATGTCAGAGGTAGAGGGCGGGGCCAGCCTGTCCTCATGTGGATTGAAAGAGAAAAGACCTGTTTTGAGCTTCTCCTGTAGTATCTTGTTTTGTAAAGTTCTTAGACAATAAATTCAGTTTGTTAACTTCCAGTAAGTTATAGATTCTTTGTTAGGAGTGCAGAGACTCCTACAGCAGCATACCACAATGATCCAGGAGACCAGGAGAGTGCTGCAGGATGTCCCCTGACTGGTCAAGCACCAGAGGAGCTGCTTGAGAATGTCACTCGTGATTTCAGTGATGGCCTGGTGGAGGCATGAGTCCCATCATATTGGTATTTGCCTGGAATAGTGGGATACTGCAAAAGGGTCATGCGCCAAGGCCTCAATTGGTATCCTTGATCCTCCAGGAGCAGACCCTTCACTATTTGAAAATTTGCAAAGACTGCTGACATTGTTGATTGTCTTAAAGTGAATGTATCATGACTGCAAACAGAAATTTGGTCGTCGCTTGCATGGTGCGGTGCACGTGCTCATACATAAGCTGGGGATTGATGGAATAGAAGCCCTTGCAGTTCATGTAGTGGGCGCTCCTTTCAGGAGGAGTCTGAAGAGTTATATGGGTGCTATCAACTATCCCCTGAACTCGCGAGAATCCTGGCAATCTGAAGAAGCTCAGGGCTCACACACGTTGCTCCCAGGTCCAGGATGAACTTTATGCATTAATTCAAAAGCAAAATACTGCGGATGCCGGAAATCTGAAATAAAAACATAAAATGCTAGAAATACTCAGCAGGTCAGGCAGCATCTGTGGAGAGAGAAACAGAGTTAACGTTTCAGGTCGATGACCTTTCGTCAGAACTGGAAAAAGATAGAGATGTAACAGGTTTTAAGCAAGCACAGGGAAAGGGGGAGGGGAGGAAAGAACAAAAGGGAAGGTCTGTGATAGAGTGGAAGGCAGTAGTGATTAAATAACAATAGGTATGATAGTACAATGCAAAAGGAGATGGTAATGGGACAAGTAAAGAAACAAAAGATAAGTCTAGAAGAGGTGTAAATGGGAATGGCAGAATCATCAACAGCTGCCATCTGGAAAAATAGGGGCGGAGGTTATGGTCTGAAATTGTCAGAAAAGGGGCCAAATTAAAAAGCAGAACCACAAGAGTAATAATCTCTGGATTACTATCTGAGCCACAAGCAAATTTGGCTAGGGTAAATAAAATCAGAGAGTTAAATGCGTGGCTCAAAGACTGGTGTGGGAGAAATGGGTTTTGCTTCTTGGGACACTGGCACCAGTACTGGGACAGGAGAGAGCTGTTCCGTTGGGACGGACTTCACTTGGCCAGTGCTGGGAATAGAATCCTGATGAATTGAATAACTAGGGCTGTAGAGAGGGCTTTAAACTAATTAGTGGGGGGGAGGTTTCAAGAGAGCGAAAAATAAAAATGTCAGCGGAGAAGGCAATAGAGCAAAGTAGCAGTGGGGAAATTAAAAACCAGAGCGTGTCAGGAAGGGACAGAATATATAAAGATAAAGGTAAAGTAGTAAAGGGGGTAAAAGCAGGAATAAATTGTCACAAAACATATTTTAAAATTCTTTATCTGAATGCACGCAGCATTCGTAACAAAATAGACGAGTTGACGGTACAAATAACTACACATGGGTATAATCTGGTGGCCATTACAGAAACATGGCTGTGAGGTGACCATGACTGGGAACTAAACATCCAGGGGTATTTGATTATTAGGAAGGACAGACAGGAAGGAAAGGGAGGTGGGGTGGCTATGTTAATAAAGGATGGAATCACTGCAATAGTGAGAAATGATATTGGGTCAAAGGATCAGGATAGTGAAACAGTTTGGGTGGAGATAAGGAATAATAAGGGGAAAAAGTCACTAGTGGGCATAGTCTATAGGCCTCCTAACAGTTGCAACTCTATTGGTTGGAGTATAAATCAGGAAATAGTTGGGGCTTATAATAAGGGAACAGCTATAATCATGGGAGATTTTAACTTTCATATTGACTGGACAAATCAAATTGGGCAGGGCAGCCTTGAGGAAGAGTTCATAGAGTGCATTAGGGACGGGTTCCTTGAGCAGTATGTTACTGAACCAACCAGGGGGCAGGCAATCTTAGATCTGGTCCTGTGTAATGAGACAGGACTAATAAAAAATGTCCTAGTAAAGGATCCCCTTGGTATGAGTGACCATAACATGGTTGAATTCCAAATTCAGTTGGAGGGTGAGAGAGTTGGATCTCAAACCAGCGTACTAAGCTTAAATAAAGGAGAGTATGAAGGTATGAGAGCAGAGTTGATTAAAGTGGACTGGGAAAATAGATTAAGGTGTAAGATGGTACAGGAGCAGTGGTGTTCAAGGAGATATTTCACAACTTTGAAGAAAAATATATTCCACTGAGGAAAAAGGGGCATAAAAGAAAAGACAACCATCCGTGGCTAAGTAAAGTAATAAAGGATAGTATCCGACTGAAAACAAGGGCATATAAAGTAGCCAAATCTAGTAGGAGGATAGAAGATTGGGAAGCATTTAAAAGCCAGCAAAGAATAATTAAAAGATTAATTAAGAAAGGGAAGATAGATTATGAAAGTAAACTAGCAAAAAATATAAAAACAGATAGCAAGAGTTTCTACAGTTATATAAAAAGAAAAAGGGTGGCTAAAGTGAATGTTGGTCCCTTAGAGGACGAGACTGGGAAATTAGTAGTAGGTAACATGGAGATGGCAAATACGCTGAACAAATATTTTGTATCAGTCTTTACAGTAGAGGACACTAAAAATATCCCAACACTGGACAGACAGGGGGCTATGGGGGGGAGGAGCTAAACACGGTTAAAATCACTAAGGAGATGGTACTCGGTAAGATAATGGGACTTAAGGCGGATAAATCCCCTGGACCTGATGGCTTACATCCTAGGGTCTTGAGAGAAGTAGCAGTAGGGATTGTGGATGCATTGGTGGTAATTTTCCAAAACTCCCTGGACTTAGGAAAGGTCTCAGCAGATTGGAAAACTGCTAATGTAACACCCTTATTTAAAAAGGGAGGTAGACAAAAGGCTGGAAACTATAGACCAGTTAGCCTAACATCTGTGGTTGGTAAAATGTTGGAGTCCATTATTAAGGAAGCAGTAACAGGACAGGGGTCAGTGCTGGGACCCCATATCTTTACAATCTATATTAACGATTTGGAGGAGGGGTCAGTGCTGGGACCCCATATCTTTACAATCTATATTAACGGTTTGGAGGAGGGGACCAAGTGCAACATATCCAAGTTTGCCGACGATACAAAGATGGGAGGGAAAGCAGTGAGTGAGGAGGACATAAAAAACCTGCAAAAGGACATAGACAGGCTAAGTGAGTGGGCAGAAATTTGGCAGATGGAATATAATGTTGGAAAGTGTGAGGTTATGCACTTTGGCAGAAAAAAATCAAAGAGCAAGTTATTATCTAAATGGAAAGAAACTGCAAAGTGCTACAGTACAAAGGGATCTGGGGGTCCTGGTGCATGAAACACAAAGGGTTAGTATGCAGGTGCAGCAGGTGATCAGGAAGACCAATGAAATCTTGGCTTTTATTGCAAGGGGGATGGAGTATAAAAGCAGGGAAGTCTTGCTTTAGTTATACAGGGTACTGGTCAGGCCACACCTGGAATACTGCGTACAGTTTTGGTTTCCATATTTAAGAAAAGATATACTTGCTCTCGAGGCAGTTCAGAGAAGGTTCACTCGGTTAATTCCGGAGATGAGGGGATTGACTTATGAGGAAAGGTTGAGTAGGTTGGGCCTCTACTCATTGGAATTCAGAAGAATGAGAGGCGATCTTATTGAAACATATAAGATTGTGAGGGGGCTTGATCGGGTGGATGCGGGGAGGATGTTTCCACTGATGGGTGAGACTAGAACTAGGGGGCATAATCTTAGAATAAGGGGCTGCTGTTTCAAAACTGAGATGAGGAGAAACTTCTTCACTCAGAGGGTAGTAAATCTATGGAATTTGCTAACTCAGAGAGCTGTGGAAGCTGCGACATTAAATAAATTTAAAAAGGAAATAGACAGTTTCCTAGCTGATAAGGGAATTAAGGGTTATGGGGAGCGGGCAGGGAAGTGGACATAAGTCTAGGTTCGAATCAGCCATGATCCTATTGAATGGCGGAGCAGGCCCGAGGGGCCGTATGGCCTACTCCTGCTCCTACTTCTTATGTTCTTATGTTCTAAATTGTTGACCTCAGTGTTGAGTCCAGAAGGCTGTAAAGTGCCTAATCGAATGATGAGGTGCTGTTCCTCGAGCTTACATTGAGCTTCGTTGGAACAGTGTAAGAGGCCGAGGATGGAGAGGTCAGAGTGGGAGTGGAGCAGAGAATTAAATGTGACAGGCGACCGGAAGCTCTGGGTCATGCTTATGGACTGAACGGAGGTGTTCCGCAAAGTGGTCACCCAATCTGCGTTTGGTCTCCCTAATGTAGAGGAGACCGCATTGCTAGCAGCGAATACAATATAGTAAATTGCAAGAAGTACAAGTAAATTGCTGTTCTATCTGGAAGGAGTGTTTGGGGCTCTGGACGGTGGAAAGGGAGGAGAGGAGGTAAAAGGGCAGGTGTTGCATCTCCTGCGCTTACCCGGGAAGGTGCCGTGGGAAGGGGAGAGGATGTTGAGGGTGATTGAGAAGTGGTCCAGGGTGTTGCAGAGGGAGTGGTCCCTTCGGAATGCTGAAAGGGGAGGGGAGGGGAAGATGTGTTTTGTGGTGGAATCACATTGGAGGTGACGGAAATGGCAGAGGATGATCCGTTGAATGTAAAGGCTGTTGGGGTGAAAGATGAGGTCACGAGGAACCCTAACATGGTTCTGGAAGGGAGGGGAAGGGGTGAGAGCAGAAGTGTGGGAAATGGAACAGACACGGTTGAGGGCCCTATCAACCACGGGAGAGGGGAATCCTCGGTTGAGAAAAGGGAAATCATATCGGAAGCACTAATATGGAAGGTGGCATAGTTGGTTCTTTTGAACAATGCATCTGTCACCTATTGATTGCAGTGATGTACTACTGATTGATGTTGCTAATAGCCCCAATAACCTCTTGGAAAGACCCTGTGGCAAAAAAATGTAAGGCAATTGTTACATTGCCTGCCACTGACAGTGATGTGCCTACACTGGAATGTGGTTGCAGGTCCTCCTTCAACAGGTCACAGAGCTCTTGGACCAACACTGAGGACAGGAAGCCTCCTGAACCACTGATCCTCTGTCAGGCCCAGGAAAATCCTGTGGGGTTGAGAAATGTGTCATGCGTAAGGCCAGCTAGATGCCAACCTCCTGCTTGTGGGGCCTTGCAGTCCACAAATAGTCTTAATCACATTTGCCCACCTTGTTCCCATATTCCTTTATCCCCTTTTCTTCTGCACCTAGCCAATTTAATCCTGAATGTTGACATAGTTTCTGCCTCAACCACCAACCCTGGAAGTGACTTCCACAGCCTCACAACTCTCTGTGTGAAAAAGCTTCACTTTTTGTCAGTTTTAAATCGCTTACATTTAAACTTGTATCTATGGACCCTTGTTCTTGGCCCCTCAACTATTGGAAGCAGTCTGCCTCTATTTATCCTGTCCCATCCTTTCATAGTTTTAAACATCTCTATTGCCCCTTTATCTGTGTTTTAACGAGAAAAAGTCTAATTTTTCTTAATATTTGCACTCTCTCATATCAGGCAGCATTCTAATGAATTTGTGTTATACCCACCCTTAAGCCTCAGTATCCTTCGTATAGTGTGGAATCCAATACTGCACACAGTACGCTAATTGAGGTTTATTGAGGCTCATTCTTGGAATAACGAATTTTGATTTAGAAATACAGCTGCAATCCTCAAAAGGTTGAAGAACGGAATTAACGAGTCATTATGATATTTAGTTATCCAGGGAAGAAAAGAGCATAATTTAATAATCATGGGATTTGACTTATCCCAAATTATTACATCAATCAATTCTCCTCTTCCGAACAGGCTACAATATCTGTCTTCCATTAACATATCTAACATTAATTACATTACACTGAAAGCAGATTGTGTTCCAGAACCATTGGAATTTTTTAAAATTTTATTGGAATTTATTCTGTGTGGAACAAAAACAACTCGATTTTAATTAATAGAGAATAACCTCCTGAGCCCTGCAAAAAATAGAACACGAGTTCCAAACAAGGGACCGTGCACGATTTAATCATGTATTAATATACTAAAATTAAATTAGGATGTCAGTTTTAATTTTGTTTTATTTCAGTGGCTGAAGCATGGGGTTCACCATTTTAATTTAATTTGTCAGCCTTAGTTTTTACAGCAGATTTCAATGGCTTCAAATTTTTCACAATTTTAATATTTTATCACCTATCTTATTTACAAATTGAACCCAATCAAGTAGTTGCAGATATTTTACATAGCTATGGTTCTTTTTTGGGTGACCAGTATTTAGGCCTCCTTTTCTGCTGCCCAACCTTCATTGCAAAGGGTACATACCTGTGACAGGGTGAGTAATTATCCTGCCCTGCTGCTGGAAGCTAGAATTGGCAATAGGAAGGAGAGGGCTCCCAAGACAAATTAGTCTGCACTACCTACGTTCAGCAGAACCATTTTCTTCATCAATCTACTGAGAAGGATAGGGAAAGACTTCATGTAAATTGTTAAATCTATGTGTTCCAGTTGTAGTAAGATTAATCACTGACACAGACTACAAGAATAAAGTTCAACAGGTCTTTACTAGTTGGAGGTCAGGACTATACTAAATACAATATCACTACACAGTACTTATATACCGGTGGTCACCACCGGTATTACGTATACAGCAGCCAGAGAAAGTAGTACATCTCTTAAGGTGGAACAGGCTTAAGTTCTCTTAAGGTGGAACAGGTTACATACACCACAATCCTTCCTTTTTAGCTGAACAGTCATATCCCCATTTAACATAACATCATAACATATATACATATATAACTTCAGGTATAAACAGTTCAAAGGTTCAGTCTCTCAGGAGGCCTTCTGATTCGGTTTGGATAACGCCTTTCAATGGTCTCTGATTCTTGTTGCTGAGGTGACTCTTCTTGTTGGTTTCCTATGTATTGGACGTCATCACCAGGTACAGTCCCTGCCGAGGTAGATGCTTCAGGTTCATTAACGTCTTCCACAGTTGTCTCTGTCGCAACCATGGGTTCGACCCTTGCTCTTGATTCTACCAGTTGATCCGCATGACGCCTTATCACATTGTTACCAATATCTACTGTGTACATCAGAGGCCCTTGTTTGGCCCGAATTGTTCCGGACTGCCATTTTTCATTTCCATAGCCCCTTGCCAACACTGGTTGTCCTACGTCGAAACTTCGAGTGGACTTGTTATTAATATGCCGGAACTGTTTGTTTTCCACTTCCCTCCGCACATTTGGTTTTAACAAGTCCAACCTGGACCGCAACCTCCTGTTATAAAACATCATGGCAGGACTTTGGTTAGTCACTGCATGAGCGGCGTTTCGATATGCCATTAGGAAATTGTCCACCTTGTGTTGTAACGGAATCTGATCATCGTTCATGGCCTTTATTGCCTTTTTGAATGTTTGGACAAATCGCTCAGCCAACCCGTTTGTCGCCGGATGATATGGGGCAGAGGTATAATGTTTCACCCCATTCTTCTTTAAGAATTTTTGGAATTCTTCCGACACGAACTGTGGTCCGTTGTCCGAACATATCTGTTCTGGCAATCCGTTCCTTGCGAATATTGTTCTTAACACCGCAATTGTCTTTTCTGAAGTAGTGGTATTCATCTTGATCACTTCTGGCCATTTGGAATGTGCGTCCACCGCAATTAGGAACATGGAGTCCATGAATGGACCAGCAAAGTCAATATGTACGCGTTGCCATGGGGCTGAAGGCCATTCCCATGGGTGTAGCGGTGCGATCGGAGGTGCATTTTGCACTTTTTGGCACCCCACGCAGCTTTTTGTCAACTCCTCTATCTGTTGGTCAATGCCCGGCCACCATACATAAGCCCTAGCAAGACTTTTCATCTTAACTCCCCCCAGATGACCTTCATGCAGTTCCTTTAGAACTCTTTCCCGTAACTTGGGAGGAATAATCACTCTTGTCCCGTACATCAAAGTACCATGGCAGACGGACAGCTGGTCTTGCCTTGCCAAGAATGCCGGTAACAGAGGATCACCATGTGTTGGCCATCCCTTCACTGTCACCTCGTAAACTCGGGACAGTGTCGGGTCGTTCCTGGTTTCTCTTTCAATACTTGCATTGGTGACTGGTAAACACTCGATGATGGTCGAATGAAATAACTCAACAGGGTCAACTTTCGTCGTCTCTTCTGCTTCAGGTAGTGGCAGGCGCGACAGCCCATCAGCATTGCCATGCTGCTTTGTACCTTTGAATTCTATTTGATATTGATGTGCCCCTAGGAAAAGGGACCATCTCTGGAGTCGCTGTGCTGTCATCACCGAAACACCCTTCTTAGGGTTAAAAATGGATACCAACGGCTGATGGTCTGTCAGAAGTGTGAATTTTTGGCCCTGCAGGTAATGATTAAACTTCTTCACTCCCCATACAAGGCTGAGAGCCTCCCTATCGATCTGCGCATAGTTGCGCTCAGCGGAGGTCAATGATCTGGATGCAAACGCGACTGGCCTTTCCGTGCCATTTGGCAACTTGTGTGAGAGTACTGCCCCAATACCATATGGAGAAGCATCACAAGCCAACCGAATAGGCAGTGTCGGGTTGAAGTGAGCCAACACTTCCTCTGAGGTGATCAATTCTTTGCTTTTGCGAAATGCCTTCTTACAGTTTTCGCTCCATTCCCATGGTACCCCCTTCTGTAAAAGAGCGTTCAGCGGGTGCAGTACCATGGATAGATTTGGTAGAAACTTATGGTAATAGTTAATCAATCCCAGAAATGACCTCAACTGAGAGACATTATCCGGAGCGGGAGCCTTTACAACTGCCTCTATCTTGTCAGGAGACTTATGAAGCCCCTCCCGGTCAATGACATGACCACAGTACGAGATCCGCTTCTGGAAGAACTCACATTTCTGCCGATTAACTCTAAGTCCATACTCTTTCAGTCTGTTGAGCACCAGTTCCAAGTTTGCGAGGTGTTCTTCATCACCATCACCTGTAATCAGAATATCATCCAGGTAACATTGTGTGCCTGGAATTCCCTGTAATACCTGCTCCATGGCCCTCTGCCAAATTGCCGAAGCCGATGCCACTCCAAAAACCAGCCTATTATACCGGTACAAACCTCTATGCGTGTTGATCGTGAGGTACTGGCGTGACTCTTCATCAACCTCCATCTGCAAGTACGCCTGTGCCAGGTCTATCTTGGTGAAGTGTTTCCCGCCAGACAACGAAGCAAAAATATCCTCAATCCGCGGAAGCGGATACTGCACCGTGTGAAGCACCGGATTAACGGTGATCTTGAAATCTCCACAGATGCGAACCTTCCCTGGTTCTCCTGGCTTGTTGCTCGAAGGACGTTTCATAACGGGAACAATGGGCGTAGCCCACTCACTCCAATCTACCTTAGACAGTACACCTGAACGTTCTAGCGCTTCCAGTTCCGCTTCTACAGTAGGTCGTATTGCATAGGGTACAGGTCTGGATTTGAAAAATTTTGGTTGTGCATGTTCATCAATCTTGATGTTTGCCGTAATTCCTTTCAGTGTTCCCAGTCCTTGCTGGAACACCTCTTTAGCATCATCCAATATTTTGGACAATCGTTTAGGTTTGACATCTGTTTCCCCGGAATCTACCGTTAGTGCTTTTAAGGAGTGCCAGTCCATATTCATTTTCCTAATCCACTCCCGTCCCAGTAGTGGTGGACCTCCTTCAGGTAGCACATATAAGTCCATTACTTGGCTTTCTTCGCCCTTGTGGACCACTTTTACCTCTATCTTTCCGATGGGGTACACTCTTTGCCCCGTGTATGTTTTCAATATAATCTCCGTATCCCGTAGGGGAATATGTTGGAATAACCTTTTGTAATCTTTCTTATTCATGACCGTCAATGCCGATCCAGTGTCCAATTCCATCTTTACTTGGACTCCTGCTATCTGAAGAGTGACCCAAATTGTCTGGAGATCTGCATCCTTACCAACGTTGTGTACTCTTAAGCTACCCAGTTCATTACTGCTAGCGTCTGAATCTGACTTCTGTTCGTTCGAACTGGTCTTTGTCACCTTGTGCACCTTTATGTATTTTCCTTGCGGTGACTTTTTGTTGCTGGTCTTCTTTCCTGACCGGCATACTTTAGCTATGTGGCCAAGCCTGCCACACGTTCTGCATTCTTGGTTTTTAAACCAACACTGGTTCTGATCGTGTGTTGTCTTTCCACAACGATAAAATTTTACAGTACTCAAACCCAATTTATTTGTACTGTGTTCCGGTGACCGTAGCTGCATTACTGCCGTGCCTCTCGCTGCGGCTTCGTGTGCTGCTGCCATAGTGACCGCTTTCTCAAGCGTCAGCTCATTCTCCTCGAGCAGTCGCTTTTGTGTATCTTCTTTTAATAATCCACACACAAATTTATCTCTTAGCGCTTCTGTTAATCCCGTTCCAAACTGACAGAACTTTGCTAGCTTACGCAATACCATTAAATATTCAGCATTGCTTTCATCCTTCAGCTGCCTTCTGCTGTAAAATTTAAATCGTTCCGCTAGCATCAGCGGCGTGGGGTTTAGATGATTTTTCAGGACAGTAACAATCTCCTCGAACGTCTTATCCGCCGGTTCATCTGGTGATAAAAGGTGTTTCAATTGCCCGTATGTCTTCGCACCCATTAAGTTCAATAACGTTAGTGCTTTCTCTGCATCTGGGATTTTATTTGCTTTACAATAATTTTGTATGCGTTCTACATACATGGCCCAATCTTCGATGTCGCCATCAAAGGTATCAATGTTCCCATGTTTAGGCATCGTTGCAATTTATTTTATCCCAAGATGGCGGCTTCCCGCTTTTGTCTTCGTCCTCCACCTACAAAATGGCGGTTTTCCCGCGCTTGGCGGTCTTCACCCACTGGCTGCAATGGCGTTTGGCGTGCCGCTGCTGCTCCCCTTTCCCAGCGGTTAGTAACTCCCCCGACGCTGTCTCCGCTTCACCGCGGCTCCCTCGGGCATTCGCGCTTCCCCGATGTCGCGCCTCGCAGCCCTTCTTGCAGCCCGGTTATTAGCACCGGCTGCGTTCGCCTTCACCGTGGCTCTCGCGCCTTCAGTCGCCCCAGACGCTGCGCCTTTTTGGCCCGAAAGCGGCCCGGCCCTTATCACCAGCCGCGATCGATGTCCCCGCGCTGTGCCTTTCGGCCCGAATACGGCCCGGCCCTTATCTCCGGTCGCGATCGATCTCACCGCCCTTATTCCTCCATCTTCCTCCCCCCGTCTGTACAGCCAACGCGGCCGACTTTCTGCTCGCGTCGCTGACCGGCTTACCCGCCACCGAGGTAGAAAGAAGATAGCTGACTGCCGCTGATGGAGGCTTCGAGTTCAGGATGTCTTCTGCACTCCGGGTTCTCGATGCCTGCCGCGCGACGTGTCTTCCAGCAGGGTGATGAGGGTGGATGCCTCTCTTCGACGCCCGTTCTGTGGACGAAGCCGCTGTGGATATAAACTGCCGCAGGGTAAGAATCGGACTCGTCGCCACTGTTAAGTCTGTGTGTTCCAGTTGTAGTAAGATTAATTACTGACACAGACTACAAGAATAAAGTTCAACAGGTCTTTACTAGTTGGAGGTCAGGACTATACTAAATACAATATCACTACACAGTACTTATATACCGGTGGTCACCACCGGTATTACGTATACAGCAGCCAGAGAAAGTAGTACATCTCTTAAGGTGGAACAGGCTTAAGTTCTCTTAAGGTGGAACAGGTTACATACACCACATAAATGAATCAGTGAATGTGGTTGCCAAAAAAGGACCTTGATGGCAGAACTGATTTCGCAGTTGGCACAGATCTTATTTAGGTGAAGGTGTCCCTTATGAGCTGCATCCAGAGGTGTCTGGCTGCTGGTATTGGGTTCTCCTAGGTAACCTCTTCCTGAAGCAAGAGCCTGGCTGCTTGCTTGCCCTGCAGCCGTTCTTCACCATTCTCTTCCTCCTCTGCCTAACACAGGTACAGGAACCTCACTAATGGAACACTATTGTGACCTGTGCTTTGTGGCTGAAAGTCTAAAGTGAACTCCACCATCCCAGCAGCAGTGCAGAACTATTAACAAGCTGCAGTTAGAAAATCCACCAAAAAAAAATCAAAATAATTCCTTAACGGCAAAGTCTAACCATGTATGCTACCCTAATAGGGTGGTCTAAGACTTTTACCTGGTTAATACCACCTAGTAACAACAACAACAACTTGCCTTTATATAGCGCCTTTAATGTAGTAAAACGTTCCAAGGCATTAACCAGTAATGCATTGCTTTTCTGAGACAGTCCACAGGCAGTAAAGGAAGAAGCAGCCCATTGGCTTAGCCTCTGTCCTCCTTACATCTGTCTGTGAATCTCTTTGGGACATTTTATATTAAATATGCTACATAAATGCAAGCTTCTGTTGCTGTAAAGCACTGGCAGAATTCCTAGATAGATAGACAGACAGAGAGACAGACAGAGAGACAGACAGAGAGACAGACAGAGAGATAGACAGAGAGATAGACAGACAGACAGAGAGACAGACAGACAGACAGAGAGACAGACAGATAGATAGTGAGATAGATAGATAGATAGTGAGATAGATAGATAGATAGATAGAAAGAACCTGAATCTATATAGCACCTTTCACAGCCAATTAAGTACCATCTTTGAAGTGTAGTCACTGTTGTAATGTAGGATATGAAAATTGATGTCCTTATTCACCGTAAACCAATGACTCTGGGTATGTATAGTTTGGGACAGCAACATATCAATATCACGTGCTGTTCCGAGCTTCGAAAGTGTTATCACTACATCGCCCATACAGATAAGACAGAAACATCTGTTTTACTTTCTTAATCAGCATCATTTGATAAAACTGAACAAGAAACATCTTGTTCTAGACCAAGCTGGTATACATGTCAGATCCAGAAGTGACATGGGAGGGGGAAGGTTCCAAGAGAATGACATAGTGCCCTGGGAAGCCTATCCAGTTAAGTTTATTGGTCAGGACATCCTTCCAGGAGTAGGTCACCCTGCAGTCAGGGTCTACAGATGTATACATATGTTTATAGACTATGTGCTGAGCATAGTGCTGGATTTTCACCCGCGATCCTGCAGAAATTGTGTGAGGTAGCAACTGAAAATGGGATAAATTCAGGTAGCAAGGCCTACCACAGCCTCCCACACTGACATTAATTTCCTTCCCCATGTCCCTTCTCTGCCCAGTACCCGCTGAATGGGAAGTGGGACTCACCTTTCCGCTGCTACCTCACCGGACAGAGGCGAATCTAACCCTGTGTGTCTGCAGTAAATACCATAGCATCCAGGCAAGTAAGAAAAACATTCTTGGACTATGTACTGCCAGGATAGTGCAGCAATGTTTACATCTCCCCATTATTCCATGTGTGCTCTTCGCAGGTGAAGAGTCCAGAAGTCCCCAAGTTGCCTCCCATTCACCAAAAGATTTACTCAGAGATGATAACAACACTGTTGGTGAGGGGGGTCACCAGAGACATTTTCAGAGAAGCTCACAGGTGGTGAGTAGAGGTTCAATTCCACTGAATCCTCTTTAAACATGTCTGAGGAAGTAGGACCTCTCAGCAGATCTCTTTAGCCTGTATCTTAGTTCTAGGCCTGGAATAACCTTCTCTGTGTCTGGAGATCACAGGTAGCAGATTGTTCAATTTTATGATGACTGGGCCTGGCTGTTGGCATCCTCCTCCAATTTGAACAAGATGCAGCAGGGTTGGTCAGGCTGGCTTCCTCGGTCCTTTTTTCAGGTTCTGTTGCTGGGCAGCTCTCAAGGTTTTCTCCCTCTCTCCCCATTTGGATGTTATTCAGATGCCCAAAGTTACAGATTACAGGATTTTCTGCTTCCATGGAAATGCAGTGCATCTCTGATGGCGCAGGGCTTCTGCCCAGCACAGAGACACCCCTGACCCTTGCCAATCTTCCAACCTTCAAGTCATTTGAATAATGAAGGCACACCTCCGAGCCTCTCCGGGGGAGTCGAGTTGAAATGCAGGCGGAGTTTTACTACAGCATACCACAGAGGTGTTAGTGCTGGTTGTGAAATAGAGTCATAGGGCTGGATTTTCATTGAGGAGTCAGGTTGGAGGCGGGACTACAACTTTCAGGGTTGTAGTCCCGCCTCCATTGAGATGTGGCCAATCCACGCGATCTTAACTTGATTGACCTTGTTGAGCCCACGCAGCGGGCTCAGCAGGCCAATTAAGGGCCACCCAGCAACAGGTGACGTCACAGACTGAAATTTCATCCGTCAAGAGATTTTGACAGATGAAATATCAGCGTTTCACAGCTGTTTAAAGCTGTCAAACACTGACAACCTTACTTCTAACCTGAGTCCTTCTCCACAGACTCAGTTCGAAATTTATCCTGCACAGAAAGCTGCAGGCTGTCACTTTTGACAGTACGCAGCCATTCTGCTTTCTGTGCCGGTGAGATGACGGACTCCCGGGACCTAAAGGAAGGAAGGCTGTAAAGGTAAGAAAAGGTTATTTACACTTCTTTAATCAATTTAGACACACCAAACACACTTACCTTTGCACTCATGCACACGCCACTCACCTGAACACTGACATCTCGACCCCTCCAAGTCCTTCAACCCGTCGGCCCGACTCCTCTAACTTGGCGTGGTTTGGAGCCGTCGGGAATCCCACACTTCAACCTTCAAAATAGGCATTAGGCTAAAAACTGCCTGTTAACTCCAATCCCGACTCCATGGCACAATGAAAATCCTGCCCATAGAGTCATAATGGCGCAGAAGGAGGCCATTCGGCCCATCGAGTCCGTACCGGAAAAGGGCACTTTTTTTATTTAAAAGTTTTCAACTTACCTTTTGGCAAGTGCACGCCATAACTCTAAGAGTGATTGCACAGGCCCCACTGTTTTGAAAGCATATCTGGACCCCCTCCACAGACTTTAGAACATGGGACATCTGGGTTTAGCAGGTGTCCCTTGCCTCCAGCATTCAAATGACAGAAGTAGAGGGAAATAGCTGTTTTTCACTGTTGGTACCCTCTCTCCAAGTGTTAACATAGAAACATAGATGATAGGAGCAGGAGTAGGCCATTCGGCCCCTCAAGCCTGCTCCGCCATTCAATGCGCTCATGGCTGATCATCCAAATTCATTACCCTGTCCCTGCTTTCTCCCCATATTCCTTGATCCCCTTAGCCTTAAGAAATATATCTAACTCCTTCTTGAATATATTTAATGAATTGGCCTCTACTGCCTTCTGTGGTAGAGAATTCCACAGGTTCACCACTCCCTGGGTGAAGAAATTCCTCCTCATCTCAGTCTTAAATGGCTTACCCCTTATCCTTAGACTGTGACCCCTGGTTCTGGATTCCCCCGTCATCGGGAACAGCCTTCCTGCATCTAGTCTGTCTAGTCCTGTTAGAATTTTATACATTTCAATGAGATCCCCTCTCATTCTTCTAAACTCTAGCGAATATAAGACTAATCGACCCAATCTCTCTTCATACGATATTCCTGCCATCCCAGGCATCAGTCTGGTGAATCTTCGCTGCACTCCCTCCATGGCAAGAACATCCTTCCTCAGATAAGGCGACCAAAACTGCACATAATATTCAAGGTGTGGTCTCACCAAGGCCCTGTACAACTGCAGCAAGACATCCTTGCTCCTGTACTCGAATCCTCTCGCTATGAAGGCCAGCATACCATTTGACTTCTTAACCGCCTGCTGCACCTGCATGCTTACCTTCAGCGACTGGTGCACAAGGACACCCAAGCCTCATTGCACTTCCCCTTTTCCCAATCTATTGACGTTCAGATAATAACCTGCCTTCCTGTTTTTGCCACCAAAGTGGATAACCTCGCATTTATCCACATTATACTGCATCTGCCATGCATCTGCCCAATCACCCAACCTGTCCAAATCATACTGGAGTTTCTCTGCATCCTCCTCACAGCACACACGCCCACCCAGCTTTGTGTCGTCTGCAAATTTGGAGATATTACGTCTAATTCCCTCGTCTAGATCATTAATATATATTGTGAATAACTGATGTCTTAGCACCGATCCCTGCGGTACCCCACTAGTCACTGCCTTCCACTCAGAAAAAGACCCGTTTATTCCAACTCTTTGCTTCCTGTCTGCCAACCAGTTTTCTATCCAAGTCAGTACCTTACCCCCAATCCCATGTGCTTCAACTTTGCACACTAGTCTCTTATGCGGGACCTTATCGAAAGCCTTCTGAAAGTCCAAATACACCACATCCACTGGTTCTCCCTTATCTATTCTACCAGTTACATCCTCAAAAAATTCCAGTAGATTAGTCAAGCATGATTTACCTTTTGTAAATCCATGTTGACTTTGTCTGATCCTGTCACTGTTTTCCAAGTGTTCTGCTATTACATCTTTTATAATGGACTCTAGCATTTTCCCCACTACCGATGTCAGGCTTACCGGTCTATAATTCCCCGCTTTTTCTCTACCACCTTTTTTAAATAGTGGGGTTACATTAGCTACCCTCCAATCCATGGGAACTGTTCCAGAGTCTATAGAATTTTGGAAGATGACCAGCAATGCATCTACTATTTCTAGGGCCACTTCCTTAAGTACCTTAGGATGTAGATTATCAGGCCCTGGGGATTTATCGGCCTTCAATCCCGACAATTTCCCGAACACCATTTCCCTACAAATACTGATTTCATTCAGTTCCTCCCTCTTATTAGACCCTATTTTCCCCGACATCTCTGGGAGTTTGTGAAGACAGAACCATACCCTAACCCTCCTTTGTGAAGACAGAACCAAAGTATGTATTTAATTGGTCGGCCATGTCTTTGTTCCCCATTATAAATTCCCCTGATTCTGACTGCAAAGGACCTACGCTTGACTTTACCACTCATCTCCCCTTGGAGTATCGTTGTGGAATTTCCATGCAGTGTATCTAATCGTCCTGTGATTGTTTCTATTCTCAACATTAGCCAAAAGAGGTGTGGTGCCTGATATTTTATATTGAGCAAATATTACACCACCAAAACTGTCCCCACTCCAGGGTATACACAACCGTATGATTATTGGGGGGAAACTGGTCTTTCCCAGTAGCACAAAGCAGTTTCATCGTGAATCAGCAGCCGTTTTAAAATGAGCCCAATTTTTATACCAATTCATTTAAAACTTTGGCGCTTTTTTTTTACTTTTACAAAATATTACCAAGTATTATAAAATATTTACAGCACAGAAACAGGCCAGTCGGCCCAACAGGTCCATGCCGGTGTTTATGCTCCACACGAACCTCCTCCCACCCCTCTTCATCTAACCCCATCAACATATCCTTATATTCCTTTCGCCCTCATGTGCTTATCAAGCTTCCCCTTGAATGCATCTATGCTATTTGCCTCAACTGTTCCCTGTGGTAGCGAGTTCCACATTCTAACCAGTCTCTGGGTAAAGAAGTTTCCCCTGAATTCCCTATTAAATTTATTAGTGACTATCTTATATTTATGGCCCCTGGTTCTAGTCTTACCTGCAAGTGGAAACATTTTCTCTACATCTACTCTATCAAACCCTTTCATAATATTGAAGACCTCTATCAGGTCACAACTACTCTATCATACCCTTTCATAATCTTGACGACCTCTATCAGGTCACATCTACTCTATCAAACCCTTTCATAATCTTAAAGACCTCTATCAGGTCACCCCTCAGTCTTTTCTTTTCTGGAGAAAAGAGCCCCAGCCTGTTCAATCTTTCCTGAAAGGTATAACCTCTCAGTTCTAGTATCATTCTAGTAAATCTTTTTTGCACCTTCTCCAGTGATGTGCCTCAATAATTCCGAGACTCGATGTTAGCGAAACAAAACAAGGCTTTTATTAACTTAGAAGGTAACACGTAGTGGAGAGAGGTATCTTCCATCCGGAGGGCTGCAGTACTGGATATGAGGCCAGACTGAGCTTGCTTACATAGGGGCCAGGTATGGGCGGAGCCCTACACACAACACATTCCAATATACAATACAATGGTGAGGAAACGGAACTGGGGGAAGGGAAATGAAGCTGAAACCGACCACAGTCACAGGCAGTGATGAATGGAATATTTCATCACATTCACCCCTTCTATAGATTTAGTCTGTTCGGGGGTTTGATAGTCCTCTGCGACCGACGTGGCTGTTGCGGTGCCGCGGGTGTCGGCTGGGTGTCCCCGGTAGCCTCCTGGGTCTCTGCCGGGGGTGCCGCCAGGGTTGTTGAAGGGGTAGTTGGTGGGGGTGCCGTTGGTCGATGTTCTTCCGGGGGTGATGAAAGAGTAGTGGGTGGGTAAGAGTCGCTGCGATCGTTGTCGCTGCTATCGCCGTGGCTGTTGTCGTTACCGGCTGGGGCGACGTCTTTTATGGACACGGTGTCCTCCCTTCCGTCGGCGTGCCGGACATATGCGTATTGGGGGTTGGCGTGGAGTAGGTACACTGGCTCCACGAGAGGGTCCGTCTTGTGGCCCCTCACATGCCTTCGCACGAATACCGGACCTGGGGTGGAGAGCCATGACGGCATGGATACGCCTGAGGTGGATTTCCGGGGAAAGACAAACATTCGTTCATGAGGCGTGGCATTAGTGGCAGTACACAATAGCGACCATATCGAATGGAGCACATCCGAGAGGACTTCCTGCCAGCGGGAGATAGGGAGGCCCTTGGTCCTTAGAGCTAGAGTGACTGCTTTCCATACTGTCCCGTTCTCTCACTCCACTTAGCCGTTACCCCGGGGGTTGTAGCTGGTGGTACGGCTCATGGCGATCCCCCTGGACAGCATGTACTGGCGTAGCTCTTCACTCATGAAGGACGCCCCCCTATCCGTATGGATGTAGCTCGGCATACCGAACAGGCAGAACAGGCTGTTGAGGCATTTAATGACCGTGGCGCTGGTCATGTCTGGGCAGGGGAAGGCAAATGGGAACTGGGAGTATTCGTCCACAATGTTCAGGAAGTAAACATTGCGGTTGACGGACGGGAGGGGGCCCTTGAAATCTAAGCTGAGCCGCTCAAAGGGCCGTGAGGCTTTGATTAAGTGGGCTCTATCTGGGCGGTAGAACCGAGGCTTGCACTCAGCGCAAGTGCGGCAGTTCCTGGTCAGAGACCGAACTTCCTCAATCGAGTAGGGTAAGTTACGGGACTTTATGAAGTGGAACAGCCGCGTGACCCCTGGGTGGCAGAGGTCGTTGTGGAGGGTCTGTAGCCGATCCCCGGTGGCGCTGGCACACATCCCTCGTGAGAGGGCGTCAGGGGATTCGTTAAGGGCCCCTGGCTGGTAAATGATGTCATACTCGAAGGTGGAGAGCTCGATCCGCCACCTAAGAATCTTATCATTTTTAATCTTCCCCCTCTGTTTATTATTGAACATAAACGCTACCGACCGCTGGTCGGTAAGTAGGGTGAAGCGTTTGCCGGCTAGGTAGTGGCGCCAGTGGCGCACTGCCTCCACGATGGCTTGGGCCTCCTTTTCCACGGAGGAGTGTCTGATCTCGGGCCCTTGGAGGGTCCTCGAGAAGAAAGCTACGGGCCGCCCCGCCTGGTTGAGGGTGGCCGCCAAGGCGAAGTCAGACGCATCACTTTCCACTTGAAATGGAGTGTTCTCGTCCACTGCCTGTAGCGTGGCCCGCTCAATATCCTGCTTAATGCTTTTGAAGGCGGCGTGGGCCTCAGCAGAGAGCGGAAAAGAGGATGCTTTCAAGAGGGGGCGGGCTTTGTCGGAGTAGTTGGGGACCCATTGGGAATAATAGGAAAATAACCCCAGGCACCTTTTCAGGGCTTTGGGAGTGTTGGGCAGGGGCAGCTCCCGTAGGGGGCGCAATCGGTCGGGGTCTGGTCCGATTTCCCCATTCTCCACCACGCTGCCTAGTATGCAGAGGCACGTGGTGTTGAAAATGCACTTGTCCTCGTTGTAGGTGAGGTTGAGTTTTTGTGCGGTTTCCAGGAACCTCTCGAGGTTCGAGTTGTGATCCTGCTGGTTGTGACCGCAGATGGTGACGTTGTCGAGGTAGGGGAAGGTTGCCTGCAAGTGGTGGTCATCGACCATGCGGTCCATCTCCCTCTGGAAGACCGAGACCCCATTCGTCACCCCAAAGGGGACTCTGAGGAATTGGTAGAGGCGTCCGTTCGCCTCGAAGGCGGTGTACGGGCGGTCCTCTGGTCTGATAGGGAGCTGGTGGTACGCTGACTTAAGGTCGATGGTGGAGAACACCCGGTATTGGGCGATTTGGTTCACCATTTCTGATATGCGGGGTAGCGGGTAGGCATCTAGTTGGGTGTACCTGTTGATCGTTTGGCTATAGTCGATCACCATCCGTTTCTTCTCGCTACCCCTTACCACTACCACTTGGGCGCGCCACGGGCTGTTGCTGCGTTCAATAATGCGCTCTTTCAGGAGCCTGTCTACCTCGGTCGCGATAAACCGCCTGTCCTCCCAGCTGTACCTCCTGCTTTTGGTTGCTATTGGCCGGCAGTTAGGGGTAAGGTTCGCGAATAGCGAAGGCGGCTTTACCTTCAGGGTAGCCAGACCGCACACTGTGAGGGGTGGCTGGGACCCACCGTACTTGAGCGTGATGCTTTGGTGGTTGCACTGGAAATCCAGGCCCAAGATCACGCTCGCACATAGATTCTTCATGATTAATACTTTAAAATTATCATATACAGTTCCGTTAACAGACAATTGTACCATGCAGTAACCCAGAATGGTCGATGTCTGGGTTTTATCAGCCATAGAGATGGTACCCTGAGTAGGGACCACCTTTAGGGAGAGTTGTTGTGCCAGTTCAGGGTGGATAAAACTCTCCGTGCTTCCACTGTCAATTAAACATTTAACCCTGCACCCGTTTACCTCGATGTCCACCATTGATTTGGATAGCGGGTGCGGCCTGGTCTGGTCCACTGTGACCGATGCCACTGTAGGGCCCTGATCGAGACAAGATGGTGTCCACGCTGTCTGCTCATAAGATGGCGGACCCCACGAGGTCGGGCAAGATGGCGTCCAAGATGGCCGCTCCCACGGCGCGCACGCGGCGGTGGCGGGTTTTCCGGCGGTTGGGTTTCCGGCGGGGTTCCCTCTGCACACCTTCCCGAAGTGCCCCTTCTTACCGCACTTAAAGCAGGTGGTGCCTTTCGCCGGGCACAGGTTTCTGGTGTGCTTTGGCTTGCCGCAGAAGTAGCAGTTGGGTCCCCGACGCGTCGCGGCTGTCGTAGGGCTTCTGGGGGGAGAGCGGGGCCCCGACGGTGTCGGGCTGCCGGGCGGGGAAGATGCCTTCCAAGATGGCGGCGCCCTTGGTGCACACGTGGCGGCGTGGACGGCGCGGGCTGAAGAGTAGGCGTCCGAGTTTCTCTGGGCCACATCCAGGGATCGCGCGGTGTCCGCAGCCTGTTTCAGGTCCAATACCGTTTTTTCCAGCAGTCTTTGCCGGATGTAAGTGGAGCTGAGGCCTGTGATAAAGGCATCGCGAACAAGCTCGTCAGTGTACACTGCGGCTTTTACATCTCGGCACTTGCAGTCTTTGCCAAGCATTTTCAGGGTGCCTAGGAACTCCTCCACCGATTCCCCAGGTCGCTGTGCGCGAGTAGCGAGCAGATGCCTAGCATACACCTCATTCGTAGGCTGCTGGTAATGCGCCTTTAAGATGTCGCAGGCGGCCAGGTACGTGTCGGCGTCTTGTATGAGGGGGTAAACCCGGTGGCTTACCCAATTCCGCAGAATTCCGAGTTTCATACTCGCAGCGTCCGTAGCATCTTTGACGGCTGCGGAATTGTCCAGGAAGAATTCCATACACATAAACCAGTGTCCGAAGCATGCTGATGCGTCCGGAGCATGCTGATCCAAATCCAAACGTTCGGGTTTCAGGAGTTGATCCATTGTGTTGAAAAATAAGTTAATAAAATTGATGTACCTGAATAATTCCGAGACTCGATGTTAGCGAAACAAAACAAGGCTTTTATTAACTTAGAAGGTAACACGTAGTGGAGAGAGGTATCTTCCATCCGGAGGGCTGCAGTACTGGATATGAGGCCAGACTGAGCTTGCTTACATAGGGGCCAGGTATGGGCGGAGCCCTACACACAACACATTCCAATATACAATACAATGGTGAGGAAACGGAACTGGGGGAAGGGAAATGAAGCTGAAACCGACCACAGTCACAGGCAGTGATGAATGGAATATTTCATCACATCCAGTGCCTCTATATCATTTTTCTAATATGGAGACCAGAACTGTTCACAGTACTCCACGTGTGGTCCAACCAAGGTTCTATGCAAGTTTAACATAACTTCTCTGCTTTTCAATTCTATCCCTCTAGAAAAGAACCCCAGTGCTTTGTTTGCTTTTTGATGTCCTTATTAACCTGCATCACTACTTTTATTGATCTGTGTATCTGTACCCACAGATGCCTCTCTTCCTCTACCCCATTTAGACACTTATTTTCCAAGGAGTACGTGGCCTGCTTATTCTCCCTACCAACATGTATGACATTGCATTTATCTATATTGAAGTTTGCTGATTACACACCCATTCTACAAGTTTATTAATGTCTTCCTGTATTTTGTCACAGTCCTCCTTTGTGTAACTACAGCCTCCAACTTGGTGTCATCCGCAAATTTTTAAATTGTACTTCCGATTTCCGAGTCCAAATTCATTTTTTCATTCACAGGATATGGGCATCACTGGCAAGGCCAGCATTTATTGCCCAACCCTAGTTGCCATTGAGAAGATGGTGGTGAGCTGCCTTCATGAGCTGCTGCAGTCCATGTGGTGAAGGTACTCCCATAGTGCTGTTAGGTAAGAAGTTCCCGGATTTTGACCCCGTGATGATGAAGGAACGGTGATATATTTCCAAGTCAGAATGGTGTGTGACTTGGAGAAGAACTTGGATGTGGTAGTGTTCCCATGCACCTGCTGCCCTTGTCCTTCTAGGTGGTAAAGGTCGCGGGTTTGGGAGGTGCTGTTGAAGAAGCCTTGGCAAGTTGCCGCAGTGTATCTTGTAGATGGTACACACTGCAGCCATGGTACGACGATGGTGGAGGGAGTGAATGTTTAAGGTGGTGGATGGGGTGCCGATCAAGCAGACTGCTTTGTCCTGGATAGTGTCGAGCTTCTTGAGTGTTGTTGGAGCTGCACTCATCCAGGCAAATGGAGAGTATTCCATCACACTCCTTACTTGTGCCTTGTAGATGGTGGAAAGGCTTTGGGCATCAGGAGGTGAGACACTCGCCACAGAATACCTAGCTTCTGACCTGCTCTTGTTGCCACAGTATTTATGTGGCTGGTCCAGTTACATTTCTGATCAATGGTGACACCAGGATGTTGATGGTGGGGAATTTGGCGATGGTAATGCCTTTGAATGTCAAGGGGCAGTGGTTAGACTCTCTTGTTGGAGATATAGGCCTAGAAATTCAGTGCCCTTAGCGCCGATTTTGCAGCGCTAGAGGGCCTAGCGCTGCAATTGGCACCGGCGCCTAAATTGCCTGGGGCCCTTCCGCCGCGGTAGACCGGTAGCGCTGCGCCGGCACCGATGACGTCATCGGTGTGCGCAGCGTCCCGGTTGCCGTGGTGACGGGCCCCAGCGCCGAAATTGACTTGCGGCCACCTCGCCCGTGGCAGCCGCAAGCAACGTTCTGGCAGAGGTGCCTTGCACAAGTTTGCGTCGGCGCATTAAAGGCCCCGCGGCGGCCGGCCGCTTTCCCCGCCGCCCGCCTGGCCGCAGCTCCCTCCCCGGACTTCCCCCCCCCCCCCCCCGGAACAGAAGCAAGCCCGGCACTTGTCCGAGGTGCCGGGCTCATTTTTAATAAGATTATCGCGGGCCGCGGCCGGGTGCAGGCAGCTCCTCCTTAAGGGAAGAAGGAGGCCTGCACTTCCCGAACCTGCCGCACCGCAGCGGGCGCCGCAGCGCCGGAATAGCGTCGAAATTCAGCGCATAGCGCCAGTTTTCAGGCGCTAACAGCTTTCAGCAGCGCCGGCAGCCGTTTGGGCGCAGAACCAGTGAATTTTGGGCCCGACCAGCGCGACTTAGCTCCGGCACTAACTTCCGGCGCTAAAGCCCTGGCAGCGCCAAAACTCAATTTCTAGGCCATAGTCATTACCTGACACTTGTATGGCACAATTGTTATTTGCCACTTATCAGCCCAAGCCTGGATGTTGTCCAGACCTGCTGCATGCGGGCACGGACTGCTTCATTATCTGAGGAGTTGTGAATTGAACTGAACACTGTGCAATCTTCACCTCTGGAATTCAGCTCTTTTGTCCATGTTTGGACCAAGGCTGTAATGAGGTCTGGAGCCGAGTGGTCTTGGCAGAACCCAAAGTGACCATCAGTGAGCAGGTTATTGGTAAGTGCCACTTGATAGCACTGTTGATGAAACCTTCCATCACTTTGCTAATGATTGAGAGTAGGCTGATGGGGCGGTAATTAGCCAGATTGGATTTATCCTGTTTTTTGTGGACAGGACATACCTGGGCAATTTTCCACATTGTCGGGTAGATGCCAATGTTGCAGTTGTACTGGAAGAGCTTGGCTAGAGGTGCGGGTAGTTTTGGAGCACAGGTCTTCAGCACTACAGCCGGGATGTTGTCGGGTCCCATAGCCTTTGCTGTATCCAGTGCGCTCAGCCGTTTCTTGATATCACATGGAGTGAATCAAATTGGCTGAAGGCTGGCATCTGTGACAGTGCCTCAGGCAGCTATACCATTTAGGACTCAGCCAGCTCGGTCAATAGTGGTGCTACCGAGCCACTCTTGGTGATAGACTTTGAAGCCCCCTACCCAGAGTACATTCTGTGCCCTTACTACCCTCACTGCTTCTTCCAAGTGGCGTTCAACATGGAGGAGTACTGATTCGTCTGCTGAGGGAAGGTGATAGGTGGTTATCGGCAGATTTTCTTGCCCATGTTTGACCTGATGCCATGAGACTTCATGGGGTCCAGAGTCAATGTTGAGGACTCCCAGGGCCACTCCTTCCCAACTGTATATCACTGTGCCACCACCTCTGGTGGGTCTGTCCTGCAGTGGGACATGTCATATCCAGGGATGATGATGGAGGAGTCTGGGACATTGCCTGATAGATATAATTCTGTGAATATGACTATGTCAGACTGTTGCTTGACTACACTGTGGGACAGCTGTCCCAATTTTGGCACAAGTTCCCAGATGTTAGTGAGGAGGACTTTGCAGGGTCAACTGGGCGGGGTGTGCCTTTGACGTGTCCAAATCCGATGCCTAGGTCAAAGCCGAGCGGTCTGTCCGGTTTTATTCTTATTGTACTTTTAATTAAATTAATCTTAAAATTTGTTTCCAAATTTCCAAATCATTTAAAGACAATTAAAATGTCCAGGGCCCTCATTTTAAATGACAATCCATTCCTTTGAGTTGAGTCTTATTTGGTTTAGATTATAACAGGACTGATAAGCAAGATATGTGTCTGCAATATGTGAAGCTGAGCCATGAAGGCAAAATACTGCGGATGCTGAAAATCTGAAATATAAACAGAAAATGCTGGAAACACTCAGCAGGTCAGACAGCATCTGTTCTCTCTCCACAGATGCTACCTGACCTGCTGAGTATTTCCAGCATTTTCTGTTTATATACCACAGAGTCTGAAGATGTTTAATTGATCTATATTCTCCTTGAATCTTGTTGAATTATTCCAGGCTTCTTTTTTGGTTCTGTAACTTAACTACAACTCTAAAACAATAACTAATGCTGCTGGAGATTGAATCTAGGATAGACAGATTCTATTCAG
Source organism: Somniosus microcephalus (assembly GCF_052327205.1). Taxonomy (NCBI): domain Eukaryota; kingdom Metazoa; phylum Chordata; class Chondrichthyes; order Squaliformes; family Somniosidae; genus Somniosus; species Somniosus microcephalus. Next base: position 94,344,701 of record NC_140991.1, on the reverse strand, counting down.
TGTTAGATTTTTTTTCCAATTGGGCTTTATGTGTCATCTGACATGCCAGTCAGATGATCGAACCTGTTGTGTTTTGAGTTTGTCCCAGTTCCCGGGTGTTACTTGAAGGGGGTGCTGGGGGGCTCGGTTTTACTTTGTCTTTCACTTTCAGTTTCGGGTTCTGCCATGCAGACAATGTGCTGTAATGTCCACCCATTTACTCAGTAAAGAGTAAAAGGTACATTCCGTCTCCTCTATTCATTACTGTTCGGTCAAGATGCAATACTGGCGATGAGGCGGCTGTTGAACTCTCTAGAAGGACGGAGATAGACATGCGAACCTACAGCCGTGATATTGGAAATTGCGATGAGCGGGCCACTCAGCTAGCAACATCAACGACATTTTGATAGTTGGCTAGCTGCGGCGTAGATGGCGGACAGAGTATTGTGTGGGCCAGGCAACTACCGTGAGTGTAGCTACCGTAACTCTGGCCGGAGGAGAAAAATATTTTTTTTTTAAAAAGAAAAAAGTCCGTGGATCTTAAAGGGACAGTGCACATTAAAACTATGACGACCTTGGGACATATTGAAGAGTTCTCTGGGGATAAGGACAGTTCATGAGAGGAATACGCAGAAAGACTGGGGTGTTTCTTTGAGGCCAATAATATTGACAAAGAAGAGAAGAAGCGCTCAGTGTTGCTAAGTGTATGCGGAGCTGCTACTTACTCCGTCCTGCGTTCATTGGTAGCTCCTCATAAACCTAGTGAGGTGGATTATGCTGATTTGATTGAGAAGCTGCAGAAACATTTTAACCCAAAACCCTCAGAGATTGTGCAGCGTTTCCATTTTCACAATTGTAAACAACAGCCTGGACAATCTATTTCAAGTTACATTGCTGAGTTGAGGAAACGCTCATTACATTGTAATTTTGGTGACCAGTTAGACAATATGCTCCGTGGTCGGATTGTGTGTGGAGTGCTGGACTCGGCATTGCAGAGACAGCTGTTAGCGGAGAAGGCCCTGACGTTCCGGCTGGCCGAGGAGAAGGCTTTAGCAGCAGAGGCTGCATCGATGAACACACGTATGCTCCGTACAGAGGCAGCACCATCTCAGGCTGCCGAGGAGGTGCACAAGACCACACATGCAGCTGCTGCTGCGAGAGACATGGAGGCAACTAAAGTGACAGGAAGAAAATGTTTCCGCTGTGGGGCTCTCCATGGTTCCACTACATGCAAATTTGTGTCAGCGGTATGTCATTTCTGTAAGAAAAGAGGACACATAGCTCGTGTCTGCATGAAGAAAGCTTAGGCTGCTGCAGCAGAGCCAACACAAGCATCGCAGACACACACCCTGACACTGGAGGACAACGATGAGTACACAGTGTATACCACGGAAGCTGAGCAGCTACCCCACAGATGGTGGGGATACATGGCAAATGTGATCATGAATGGGGCACCACTCTGCATGGAGGTGGATTCAGGCTCAGCATGTTCGTTGATAAGTGAAGAGACTTACAATAGGCTGTGGCCAAGTGAACCCCCGGCGATGGCTCAGGTCAGTGGCGTGCTACGGCAGTGGTCCCAAGCTCAACTCCAGGTGCTGGGTATGATTCATGTGGAAGTTAAGTATCAGGCAGTCAAGGACACACTTCCACTTTATGTGGTGGCGGGGCAGGGCACAAGCCTGCTGGGCAGAGATTGGTTTGAGCCCCTCGGTATTGAAGTGACAGGAGTACACATGGTACAGCGACAGCCCATAATGCCTATGTTGGAGAACTATGAAGAGGTTTTTGGTGAGTTCGGGGCCTGTCGGGGACCGCCAGTCTCAATCGAAGTGGACCCAGGGGTAGCGCCTAAGTTCTTCAAGGCGCGACCAGTTCCTTTTGCGTTGCGCAAGAAGGTGGATGAGGCCCTGGATAAGCTGGTGAACCAAGGGGTTCTCTTGCCAGTGAAGAACTCCCGTTGGGCCACCCCTATCATGCCCATTGCAAAGAAGGATGGGGGCCTGCGAATCTGTGGAGATTACAGATGTACGGTTAATACTGCTGTGTTACCAGATGTGTATCCCTTACCAACAGTTACAGAGCTGTTTTCAACACTGGCTGGAGGCACTCTGTTCACGAAGCTGGATCTCAAGCAAGCATACCAGCAACTGGTCCTGGATGAAGAGTCAGCCGAGCTGTTGACAATCAACACCCACAGAGGACTTTTCCGAGCCACAAGGCTGCTGTTTGGGGTGTCTACGGCTGTGGCAATCTTTCAGAGGTTCATGGACACCCTGTTGGCTGGTGTTCCGGGAGTTCAGCCTTACTTGGATGACATACTGATTACAGGCAAGACACAGGAAGCCCATGATGAGTGGCTGCAGGAAGTACTACGCCGGCTGGCTGAGGTAGGACTACGCCTTCAGAAGGAGAAATGTGTGTTCGCTGCCAATGGGGTGGAGTTCTTGGGATTCCGAGTGGACAAAGACGGTGTGCATCCGACTACGGAGAAGGTGGAGGCTATCAGGAGCGCTCCCACCCCCAAGAACAAGACTGAACTGCAGGCATTCCTCAGACTGTTAAACTTCTACAGTTGTTTTCTCATGGGCAAAGCCACAATCTTAGAGCCACTGCACAGGCTGTTAGACCAAGCAACAGTGTGGAACTGGACCTCAGCTCATGAAACAGCCTACAGACAGGCAAAGGAACTGCTATAAGCAGATAAGGTTCTGGCACACTATGATGAAAACAAGCCATTGGTGTTGGTGTGTGATGCCTCACCATACGGGCTGGGAGCTCTGTTGGGTCACATAGAGCCAGATGGCCGGGAAGCGCCTATCAGTTTTGCCTCAAGAACACTCTCAACAATAGAACGTAATTACGCCCAGATTGACAAGGAGGCCCTAGCCATCATATTTGGGGTAAAGAAGTTCAGCCAGTACCTGTTAGGGAGACAGTTCGTCATCTACACAGACCACAAGCCACTCTTGGGGCTCCTGCATCACTCCAAGCCCATGCCCCAGATCATATCACCGCGTATGCTTCGGTGGAGTCTGATGTTGGGGGCCTACAGTTATGAACTTTGCTACAGGCCTGGGAAGATGCTGGCTAATGCTGATGCTCTGAGTCGCTTGCCTTTGAACCGGCCGATGGCCGAGACGCCACCACCCCTGGAGGTGCTGCTACTGGAGGAGGTTCCGGAGGCCCCACTCCATGCCCAGTGGATTGGCAGCCTCACACAGAAAGATCCAGTCTTATCACGGGTGCTACGCCGGCTGCTGCATGGCTGGCCCTCTGAGGTCCAGGAGGAGCATTTCAAGCCCTTCGTTCAGAGGCGCCATGAAATGTCTGCACACAAGAACTGCATGCTCTGGGGAAGCCGTGTGGTGGTTCCTGCCGCCACAAGAGAGGTGGTGCTGAAAATGCTGCATGACTCACACCCTGGGATTGTGCACATGAAGGCATTGGCGAGAAGCTACGTCTGGTGGCCGGGGTTGGACCGAGACGTGGAGGAGGTGGTAAAGAGCTGTGAGACATGTCAGCTGACTCGCCATAGCCCATCCAAGGCTCCCCTTCACCCCTGGGAGTGGACCACTCGTAAATGGTCAAGACTCCACATTGACTTTGCAGGGCCATTTCAGGGGAAGGTCTTTTTGATAGTGGTGGATTCTCATTCGAAATGGCTGGAGGTGGCTATCATGAGCTCCATGACATCCAGTGCAGTGATCAACGCGTTGCATTTGCTGTTTGCCACACATGGGGTCCCCGACGTGCTGGTTTCGGACAATGGAGCAGCCTTCACGTCAGCGGAGTTCAAGGCTTTTGCAGGCAGAAATTGGATCCGCCACGTGACCACAGCGCCCTATCACCCCTCCTCTAACGGGCAGGCAGAGAGGATGGTGCAAACCATAAAAGAGGCACTGGTGAGGATATCGGTGGGGGACTGGCAAACCAGATTGGCCAGGTTCCTGTTATCACAGCATACCACACCAAACTCAGCAACGGGGAAGAGTCCTGCCGAGATGCTGATGGGTCGCCGGCTGGCAACTGCACTGGACCGGCTACACCCGGACTACAGGGATGAGATGCACACAAAGAAAGAAGAGCTGGCTAAGAATCACCAGGGCACCGCCAGGCAGTTCGAGCCATCAGAGACTGTGTTTGCCCGTTGCTATGTAGGAGGAGACAAATGGATGCCTGCCGTGGTGGAGCAGGCCACAGGTCCCCTGTCGTACAGCGTCCGTACACCTGATGGCCAGCTACACAGACGCCACGTAGACCAGCTACGGGGTCGTACTCCGGTGAGAGTAACAGAGACGTCACAGGCTAGGCCATTGTCTCCGCCACCTCTGCCAGGCAGTGACGGCCTGCTTCCTGCAACAACGACGGAAGCCACATCGACAGAAGGTGTCACGGAGTCATCAACCACGGAGGAAGGTTTTCCTGCGGCTAGCAGTGGCACCCCGACTATGCCTGTCCAGCGGCGCTCAAGTCGGGTTAGATTCCGTCCCAGACGCCTGGAGGACTAAGGGGTTTTATCTGGGGGAAAGGAGTGTTGTGTTTTGAGTTTGCTTCAATTAAGTTTGTCCCAGTTCCCGGGTGTTACCTGAAGGGGGTGCTGGGGGGCTCGGTTTTACTTTGTCTTTCACTTTCAGTTTCGGGTTCTGCCATGCAGACAATGTGCTGTAATGTCCACCCATTTACTCAGTAAATAGTAAAAGGTACATTCCATCTCCTCTATTCATTACTGTTCGGTCAAGATGCAATAGAACCATTTTGGACATTTGAGCCATCACAATGTCACTTCCACTATACTGCAGATGAAAATTTGTGACGCTGTAACCACTCAAGTGATTTCACATAAATAGACAGCCTTGGCAATTCAGAATTAAGAATTAAATTACACTAACACCCCTTTCCTTTCACACACTCTCATGATAACCCAGTAACTAGGTATGCTAGTGTGGTGGTTATGTTATTAGACTAGTTAATCCAAAGAATGAGAAAAAGCACAGCACACTTAGGGTGATAGAAGCAAAGCATTGACTTATATCAGGACAGTTTAATAACTTAAATTCAGTTTAAAGAAAAATCTGGAAATTTAAACAAATCGGGTATCAGTAAACGTGACGATAAAGTTGTCAGGTTGTTGTAAAAAACAAATGGTTCACTAATGTTCTTTATGGAAGACCTGCTGTCCTTACCTGGTCTGATGTGACTTCAGTCCCACACTAACATAGTTGACTCTTAGCTGCCCTCTGAAGTGGCCTAGCAAGCCATTCAATTCTATCAAACCACTTTCAAGATGAAGGCCCACCATCAAACTAGGGATGGGCAATAAATTGACAGAGAGGCCCGCATCCCGAGAATGAATGAAAAAAAACACAGCACACTTAAGGCGATAAAAGCAAAATATTGACGTGTACCAGTAAATGAGAAAATCCTGCCTTAGCATTAATGTTCCAAATAATATTTTTGTTTCACTGAATAGAGCCTTTTAGGAATTAAGAATACAGCACCCACCACTTAAAACGTTCACGTTTAAAACCGGCAGTCACTTATATCAGTCATTGCACCGCTGATTTGGCAGACGTCTGCTGCAATGGCAGCAAATGACCTTGTGAGAACGGAGCTTCTGCACCCCAACCCCCACCCCCCACCACAAGGCCATCGACGTAAGCCCCAGGCTTCAGTCAGGACCCAATGTAGGAAAAACCAGTGGAAGTGGGAGCCACCTTTGGAGCCAGGCCGTGATTGGGACCTGGACACTAGAAAGGTTATTTTATTTCAAGTAACCAGGTAGTAGCTCTGGTGGGGGAAAGCGATACCTGGAACTCCAAGGTCAGCTAGTTTCTATCAGTGTTTCCTGGATATTGGGTGGAGGGAAGCCCCAGATGCACCCCCATACCATGGAAGTTTCATTCTTGGAAACCCCTCCCCCTGACCCCAAAATCTTTGGCCAGGTTAATGGCAGAGTTCCAAAGCAGCCATGATTCTGCCATAATTCCACAGAGCCCACCCCTCGCAGATTTCCTGAGCCTATTTCTCCATTTAGCTTTCATTGAATTTACTGTGCTTTCATTTACTCAAAACTGTGAAAGAAATTTCTTTGTTCATTCCATTAAAGATATATTAATATAGTTTGAATGATGATGATGAAAGCGCACTGTCACAGCTTTTAAGGTGGGTAACCTGAGTTGCTTTAAACTATTGAAATGCTATCAATTTGTAGTATGGTAGCAGTAGAACTGATTTTCCTGGGTATAGTATCCCAGGAGCACTTGAACGGGAGGTGCAATCCACTGGATCTGTGGGCAGAGACACATAATGCCAGATCAATGCTCCCATAGCACTGCCACAAACTTCCTACTTCATCTGAGAAAATGTTTGCAGTGCTGCAACTGAAGACTGTGGTAGGGGTGGATTCAAATGAATCAGTTTTGGCATGTTTATGATATTAGAACGACCTGCACAGGACATGGGTAGATGCCCCTGTAAAAAGATGGCGCTAGCAAAAAGCAAAGAGTTTTTGAGTGCTGGGACTCCTGAGTCAGCAAGAATTCTGACATACAGGAGATTCAATTACTGTGAAAACTTCATTGCTTTTGCTATTCCAGTTTTAGTTTCAGTGAGGACAAGTGTCAAAGCTGCCTGTTGGAGCATGTCTCTGGAATCTCACTGTAGTTGTGCTGCCTGGAGGAGGAGGAGGAACAGGAAGCTGTTTTGGATGCAAGCACTGTAAGGCAGCAAGAGAGGAGGAGAGCACTAACTCTTATGGACATTTCTGGACATTATTGAGGAGTAATGCCTCTGCGGGCTCTGGTTCAGCATAGAGGTCATCAGAAGGTTATATTGCCTGTAGAAAGAGAACCTGAAACCACGGTTTTGAGCCTCTACTGCATTGCCTGTGGCAGTAAAGATTACCACAGCATTCAATTTCTATAACACTGAAAAGTTTCAGGGAGCTATTAGAGAGATATATTACATAAGCCAGCTGGCAGTGTTTAGTGCACTGAACAGGTCAGGAATGCCTTGTTTGCCAGGGGCAATGAATATGTTGTTTTTTCCATGGAAGCCAGACAGCAGCAGGCATGTGCCCTTGACTTCTACTGACTCAATGGCTTGCCCAGGGTACAGGGCATGATTGATGGGTGCTCTTGAAGAGGAAAGCCTCTTATTTGAATCAAAAGGGGCACTACTCCATTAATATGCAGCTAATGTGCAATCCTCAGCACAAATTAAGCAGGTGAGTGCAAGTTTTCCTGGCAGCTCACACAATGCCTTCATCTTCAGACAATCCAATTTTCCACCTTGTTTGGAGAAGGTCAAGGATTGAACGGCTTGCTGCAAGGAAATCTTGGCTGCGCACTGGATCAGGCGTATTTCTCAAATGTTCACTTTCAACTAAAGTTTGAGGTAGCTGAATCCTAAACACCCTTAACTGGGTCTAAAGGTCTGGGCTATCTCTTCCTAAAGGAAAGGAACAACCCGAGAATGTTACCATCCTCCAGATAGCACTTTTAATAAGTTTAGCTAGACTGTAACATCCCGTATATTATGAGGGTCTGGAGAACTCCCCTCAGAAATGTAACTCTCCACCAAAGAGTGTACAGAGATTGAGTTTTTGAGTTATTGATACAGAAGACTTGTGAGACAATTCTAAAACTATATAGAGATTTATTAAAATAACCGACATGCAATTTACAGTTGGTGAATCAGTCTAAAATGAGAAAAAATATGATCTTATTTTTAACAGGGAATCTGACTTTTAAATCTTAACTTCGCTACAGTATTACAGTTCTTACAGTTTTCTATACAGGATATCCATCAATATCAAAATACCTTTGATCCCCGAGGTACAAAGAGTGGAAGACCACAGAGCCGCCTCTGTAGTCGAGAATCGCTTTGCCCGATTAAAGCGAGTCTGCTATCTCATTGAGTCTTCAATATTTATACCCTTTTTCAGTTGTATTTCCTTTAAGATTTCTGCTGATACAAGTTAATTATCACTATTCATCTTTCTGCTGACCTTTGCAATTCTTTACTGCCACATCAGCTTGTAATATTCCAGAATCTGTCACATCTCCAGGTGTTCTGGTTTCACCATATAAAAAGGTGTGAAAGGCAGGTGTCCCTTATTTTATGTGTCATCTTTATGAGGGCAGATGTTCCTTATCTCATGTGCCATCTTTACAAAGTTTAATTTATATTACTTATCCAGGGGTTGACCATTGTGTTCCCAAAAGGTCAGCTACTCAGAGCCATCCACCTTCTGTTTCAATAAGGTTATTTATTCAGAGTCAACAACTTGTCCTGTTTCAACAAGGCGAGAATTCTTTCATAAGATAGTGTATTTTTCTAAAAAGGCTCTAGTATATTCCTTCACAATACCATTATAGGCTTCATCTCTTGATGCAAAGCAGTGATATACTAAATCTCTTGTTTCCAATAGAATGGTATTGAGAAGATTACTGGAATTGTGAAGCAGAGGTTCTGATGCCTGAATTATTCTGGGGGCATCCCAGGGAAGGTATCCAGAATCATAGTTACATACTGGGTGCTCCACAACCTAGCCATTGATAGGGGCATCCACTTAGAGGATTAAGAAATGGAATGGAATGAGGAGGTGCAGGAGGATTCAGGAGAAGAGGAAATCAATGTTTCAGGTGGACCACAAGCTGATCAGGCTGGTATTGGCCAAAGCAGCTGAAGAAACCTCATCCTGGAAACCTTCTCCTGATCAGGCCATCCAGGACAACTCCTCCATTCCATCCTGCCCTTTGACCTCCCTCTACAATAAAGTTATCCCTGAAGAACCCACTCTGAATCCATCCATAATCCTTCTCATCATGTTTTTGCATACTACAGGAACGTCAACTCCCTGTCACATCAAAAAGTCTTTGCACAAAGCATAATCTGCAGCCAGCGCATTTATTGCACAGACATCTAATTGTGGCTGTCAACCTAATTCTATCCACCATGATGCTCCCTCTTCTTACAGTGACTGTCTTTTGTGCACAGTTAACTGGAGCTTCATTGAGGTGGTTCATTGAGGCAAGAACAGAGCAGGAAGATGGCAGCTGGGATTTGAGGTGGTTCATGATCTCTCACACCAGATGGGCCAGCTTCAGACTGCAGCTAATCTATTACAGTGGGGCAACCTGACCCTGGCTTCTTTCAGGCTCCTGTGAAGTAGGGGTGGGGGAGCTGGGGGAGTGAAGGGAATTGGAGCCTTCTGCTGAGATAGCACCAACATCCACTGTCCAAGCCTTCCCCCTTCTCCTGGCCTCGCTACCACCCTGCCCATAGCTCTTAGGGTTGTCAGATCCCAATATAGGATTGGCACAGCACATTGTAGACATTATTTCCAGCCTTGTATTAGCTACCTTTTCTATGAGCCTGTCCATGGAGGCTGCCACAGTACAGCCGAGAGTACTGTGCACCTGAATTAAAGGATTAAAGGTGGCATATTAGACTTTGCATAGTGCATCACTTCACACTTCTCCGCATTGAACTCCATTTGCCATGCTTTTGCCCATTGCACCATCCTGTCTATGTCATCCTGAAGCCTATAACTATCCTCATCACTATCTACTACTTCGCTAAGTTTCGAATCATCTGCAAACTTTATAATGCTGCTCCCTACACCCGAGTCTATGTTGCTTCATAAAAATTGGAAAGAGTACTGGATCCAAAACTGACCCTTGGGGAAGACCACTACAAACCCCCTCCCAGTCTGAAAAACATCCATCCACCACCACCTTTTTCTTCCAGGATGACAACAGGACGATATTGTTTTTCCATTTGCATTAAGAATTAGCAGTGACTGTGAGTGTGGTGTTAAGTTGCTGCTCTTTCGTGCATTACATCCTTACATTGGCTTGTGTAGCATTTCCATGGGCTCATGACCAGGAAGCCTTTCCTAAGTGGGCATGAGACTGTACCATGCTTGCAAGATGTTTTAACACCAAGTAAAGAACAGTGAGTAACAGGAAGCACTGGGTTGTTGCCATAGGGCAAACAAACAAATGTGTAAAAGCTCACACTTATTTCCCTGCTCCTGGTGAGGTCCTTGGCACCGTGCTGACACTGTTGATGGCCTCATGTGTGTCATTGCTTTCAGGATCTTCATTCCAAGGCAGTGAAACAGTGCAGGCCTCCCTTTGCTCCGCTTCCTGCAACAGCCGCTCAATGGCCTCATCAACCAAGCAGGGCGCCTTTATCCAGGCCTTACTTGCATTCTGAATGATTTGACGCTTGTTTTATCCACTCCTGCCACAAAATCGTCCTCCTTAGCACTGCCAATTGTAAAACTATCCACTGGCACAAAGAATTTCACTGAAGCACTCCAGGATATTTCCTCACAATCTGTGGGCTTAAAGCATGTTCACCCAGCTTCCAAAACGTTCACTCAGCCTCAGTGTTCACCAATACCTCAAGAGGTTCTCCCAAGGCCCCAAGATGAAACGGCTCCCTGCTTAAAGATCCGCAGCTTTGCTTTAAAATTCTGGACGGTCATCGCGGCACCTGATAGGCGATCGCCCATATAACTTCCAGGGGATGCAAGTTAGGCCCAAGGTGAAATCCAGGTGCACATACAGATGTCAGGTGCAATGGTATTTTTTGTGTGCTGCCCATGCATTGCACTAGTTTCCATGAGACCCAGGAAAATCAGCCTTAGTTTGTCATATTGATGCAATATGTTTGAACCCCAGTTCTCTATTCTTTGCAAAATGTTATGCTGATCTGTCTTGCTTATTGTATTACAGGTAAAGGTGATCTGATTGGTGCAAATCTCGCAAATAAAGATCAAGTTATCAAAACCAACGCAGACGTTAAAGCTCTAACCTACTGCGACCTTCAGTGTATTAATCTGAAAGGTCTCTATGAGGTGCTGGAGCTGTACCCAGAATACTCTCATAAGTTCAAAGAGGACATTCATCAAAATCTCACCTATAACCTCAGAGAGGGTCATGAAAGCGATGTAAGTACAGTAACCACGTATTCTATTTATTGTCACGCTATGAAGATTATGCAAATTTAGACCAGTTTAAATTACTAATCGAATTTTAAAACACTAAACAGATTTTCAGCTTGCGACTGTAGCCTCAGAGTATTTTCCTCCCCATGAGCTAGAGTTACTATTTGCACCATAGAAGAAAGGGGTTAACTCTCAGAGTGTTACTATGCCTGACTTTAGCCACATAAACCCTCTGGTATTTTCACTGTGTTACTGCTATGACAGAATTCAAATTTTGTGTTTTTATTTGGTGCTATTAGTCATGTTGCACATTATATTTACACCACCCATCCACGTACATATCTTTATAAATTTCAATGCCATTTCTATTTTCCTCAATTTTTTTGCACTTTTTTTTCCCTCCTCTCCCCTCCTGAAATAATGTATTGAAAAATTAATTCAATGTTAATAACACTCAGATGTAGATTTAATGCTGCTTGTAAACTGGGAGACACCACAATGGATGAAGTAACTTATTACAATCAACAACAGTTCACTCAGCGCTTCATCCAAGAAATTCACCTCCCAAGAAAAATTAGTCGACTTTTGTTCTCAGTACAATCAAATCTGGATCAAGTCTTCACTCGTTTGTGTTCCGATGGTCTTCAAAGGGAAACATTAGGGTCAAATTTTCTTTGTTAATTATGCCGCTAAACTGGCTAAATCTGGGCAGATGCAGGGGCGGGGCGGATGTCAGGCAGATTCTGCTGACTCATCACCAGCCGATGCCACTCAGTGATTTTCCGACAGAACTGGCGTCTGGTATGTATCGTCCAACTATTTATGAACATATGACAGGATGACATCATTGGATGTATTTCCCATCATTTTTGCATTCGCAACGCTGTTATTGAGATCTGCTTTCCATTCATTTGACAATGTCTGTGGAACTGTCCACCAGCAAGCAGTCAATGCCTGCAGGAGGGGAGAGGAGGGCAAAAAAACAGTGCAAGAAAACTGAGGAAAATGAACCGGGTGAACCTGTGGAATTCTCTACCACAGAAGGCAGTTGAGGCCAATTCATTAAATATATTCAAGAAGGAGTTAGATATATTTCTCAAGGCTAAAGGGATCAAGAGATATGGGGAGAAAGCAGGGACAGGGTGATGTAATAAAACTCACTACGCATCTGGTTTAAGTATAAAGCAAGGCTTTAATCAACTTGTTTCAGAACATGGAGGTCTAGTTGTACTTCACTAGTTCCTGTCTTGCAAAATGTCCCTGGCAAGCTGGGCCCACGCCCAAGTATTTATACTCCTTGGACGGCGCCACCAGCTGGCCGTCCAGCGTTATTTCATGAGTAGTTTCTTAATGATGATGAGATTTATAACACAGGGTACTGAGTTTGGATGATCAGCCATGATCTCATTGAATGGCGGAGCAGGCTCGAGGGGCCGAATGGCCTACTCCTGCTCCTATCTTCTATGTTTCTATATTTCTAAAATAGAAATGGCATTGAAATTTATAAGGATTCATACATAGCTGGGGGGTGTAAATATTATGTGGAACACTATAGTTTCAGCCCTTTTGGAATACTTTCTATGGAATGTAACTAGTCAAGGTTGAACAATGTTATATTGATACCCTAGATTTGTGATTGGATCATCTGTGAGGTCATGTAGTACTTTGCATTGGCTGAAGTTAATAATGAGAGATTATTTCCATTGCTTGATGCAAGGAATGACCTAATTCTAGCATGCAGTGGAAGGGTTTCTAGTGTCTGTATGTGTAGTCACATTTCTGTTTGTGGGACCTTGCTGTGTGCAAATTAGCTGCCGCCTGTTACAACAGTGACTGCACTTCAAAATCACTTAATTAGCTGTAAAGCGCTTTAGGACGTCCTGAGGTTGTGACAGGCACGATATAAATGCAAGTTATTTCTTTCCTTTCAGTAAATGACCAGTGGTTGCTCAACAAGCACATGGCAAAATGGATTTCTGGAACCTTCTATCACTGTTGAATTATCAACCATGAAGTTAAATGAAAACTTCGAGTCATTTACCCTTAAAGTACTGGGGTCAGCATTCTTCAGCTATCCCATTCATTCCCCAGAGCAGAGTTAACTCTCTCTCATCAAAAAACATTCACACTGCCTCCTGATTTTTCACTGAATGGGGTAGAAATTGGTCCTCATTGTACCCATTTTACAGGCATAAAACAAATGCAATTTTGGGGTGCAAGGTTCTGCACCCCAAGGATTCCCCCAAAAAACGCCGAGCTAAAATTGGGTTGGCCACTTTTTCAGGTGTCCAGGGCAGCCGCTGAAAACAGGTGTTGGATCCCTTGCATGTGCTAATGAAAGGCCTTGCACCTGTTTAAGGACCCTTGCAATAAAGTCAGCTGGCCTGGTTTTCAGGCTGTGGGTGCAGCCTAGCCAACAGCCGCTCCTCATGGCTCCACAGTACTTCCGGCAGTCACGGCTGGCCACGATCGGCCCCCATCCTGCTGTCCCTCCCCCGCCACACCAACCCCGGGACTTAGCCGAGGGCTGCTGACAGCGAGGCAGGTGGCCTGAATTTGAATGTTTCTGTCGGGCGAGCTGTCTGCGGATGCCCGCCAGGCTCTGCCAGCTCACCCCGAATATTTAGATGAGGCCCTCCCTCTTCGGGTGCAGGGAAAGATCCCAGCTGTGCATTTTCTGCCCCTACATGAGTAAGAATTTCCCAGCAACAAGTGCAAAAGTCTGACAAAAGTTATGGAGCACCGAGTGCTGTCAGACTGATAATCACGTGGTATTTTACTTTTAGGTCATAAGTGACTTATGGCCTTGATTTTAAAAGCCCCCACCCCCCCCAACCAATGGGTGGAAGAGATTGGGGGTTAAAATATGAATAACGTGGAACCCGAGCCCATTCCCACCCCTTTAAAATTTAAAGTGCTGAAATCAGACCATGGATGAGGCTCCCGCAAAAGGCAGGTGGGGGCCTAATTAATATATCAAAGTCGCGGCCCAATGACATCATCAGCGGCATAACTTAAATTTAATAGTAAGTGAGGGAGAGGCCTGACCTGTGCGTTTACTGGCACCTGGTCCAAGGTAGGTGGTGCTGGCTCCTCAAGGCAAGTGGCACTTTTAGCATTCCTTGTAGGCCAGGAGGAGCAAGAGTGCTCCCCCACGGCCCCTCAAGGAAGCCTTTGGCCTCCCCCAACCCCGATCTCCAGCCTCCACCCAGTCCTCCTGATCAGCAACCTCCCCATCCCCAACCATCCCGATCCCCAGCCTCCACCCAGCCCTCCTGATTACCAGCCTCCCCACCCCTCACCATCCCGATCACCAGCCTCCACCCAACCCTCCCGATCGCCAGCCTCCCCACCCCCCACCATCCCGATCTCCAGCCTCCACCCAACCATCCCGATCTCCAGCCTCCACCCAGCCCTCCTGATCACCAGCCTCCCCATCCCCAACCATCCTGATCTCCAGCTTCCACCCAACCCTCCCGATCTCCCCCCACCCCCCACTGTCCCTGGCTATGGCCCCCTGCTGCTACAATATGCTAATGAGTCCCTGCCATTATGATGGGCAGGGCCTCCATGCCCCTGGCTTGTGCCGGGTTCTTCGGCCAATTGTGGCCTGCACCGTACCCTCCCCGGCTCCCCATTAATATTGGGGCCATAGTTTTCAAGGTCATGATAGGAATTGGCAAAACTGATCTAAGCAAATTGTTCACTATATGTTAGGGTTCATTACAGAGACATAAATTCAAAATTAAGAAGTCAGGCAGAACATTTTCACCTAAAGGGTAGAATAAATTCCCAGGGATTAGTGGTTAAAATGGAATTTGTTAAGAATGGATGCTCCCCCCTACCGAAGCGCCACTTATATACCTTTAATCCCACCCCTGCAACCTTTGAACCTGGCCAGCAGCAAGGGAGAGCAGCAGCAGCACCAAGGCTGCCAAGGGCAGCACTAAAGCTGGTTTCTCAAAATATATCAGATTCCCCTCACCCTGACAAATCCATCTCATGCAAATTCTCCCCCTCAAAATGAACACTCCAATCCAACAAAACAAAATTGCCCTTGAAATAATTTCACCCTATTGTCTGGGCAAGCGCTGACCCCAAAATCAATCCACAGCCAATCTTAACCCTCAACCAAACCCTAATCGGGAAGGTTTTATTCCAGAACAGACTCATTTTGTTACACCAGGAGCAGCAACAAAGGGGCAGGATTTAGTGGCAAGTTGGAAGCGTTCAGTAGCAAGATGAGCAGTGATAGTTAAAAAACTCATCAAAGGTTAAACATGTAAACTTGCCTGCACTAGTAAAGAGAAAGCACTAGTCTGGGAGTATGATGCCATCAGGAGAATCAGAAACAATACAAATGCGCAGAAATCTTTGCTTAATGACAATTGAGATCCAATGGCCATTGAAATCTTGTGAGAAACTCAAGAACCAGTACTATGAAGAACCAGAACTGTGTACGCCATTCATGCTGACTGCGCAAGGGCCAATTGCATGTGTTTTGGGAGAAAGGATATGATGAGAAGGTGGGTGAGTGATGTTGATCTCTGAACAATAATTGGTGGGTTTTATGTTTTTTTTCCCTTTGCTTAAAGATTCTTATACTCTTTACTGTTACTTACCATATTAAAATGTAGTAAAATACTACTCATTCCAGTCATCTTTCAGTAACTTATAACTTGTAAAACAAAAGTATATAATTCTCAACTATTTACAATATATCAATTTTAGGGTCCAAGGCCCTAAAAAACCCAGGGCCAATAAGGGAAAGAATACGCTGGAAAATTCCTTCCCCCTCCCCCACCCCTTAGGCAATCAAAACCAGCCCAGGAGATCAGTTGGACCAAGTATTGCCGATAAAGACACTTACCTTCTGTATGATGCACTCTCTGCCCCAGTCAGGAACCAGTCCAGCTCCCTCTTAAAGGCAGAGAGTCAGCACCCACCATCCAGCCAGCAGTGTATTCCAGGAGCTCACAATTCACTGGGAAAAGAAAAACCATCTAACATTGAGTCTATACCTACTCTTACGTCGTTTAAATTCATGTCCCCTAGTCCTCCCCAATCTGTAAACTGGAATAATCTATCAATAGGGATGCTATCCAGCCTGTTCATTATTTTATACACCTCTATCAGGTCTCTATCAGGCCACTATATCACCCACCATGTCGGGGTACCAAAACTGGGCACAGTACTCTAGATGCAGTCTGACTAGCGATCAGTATAGTGTCAAAATAGTTTACACAAGATGGTCCTATTAATACAACCCAATACCCTGTTAGCTTTAGCTACAGTTTCTCTCCATTGACCATGGACCTTTAGTGATCTGTGCACAATAAATCCAAGATCTTTTTCTCTCTCATCCTCTTTCAGTATAGTTCCCTGCAAATGTTACATGTATTCTTGTTGGTCCTACCAACATGCATGGCGTTATATTTATCTAAATTAAATGCCATTTGCCATTGTGTGGCCCATGCCCCTTGTACTGCTCTCGCTAGACGTGCTCTTATCTAGTTATCCAGCAAGTTAAACACTTATTCAAATAATTCCTTGAGAAGCCGGTTTGTTGTTTTGAAGCTTTACTTGAACAAATTTATGAAACTGTAAACAAAGACAAAGTATGTTTTGTACATAGAACTGAGTACTATACATTAGATATTACATAAGATATATACATATTTATAACAATAGAATAGGCTAATTGTATAACTAACTAACATTTGAGCTGGACTTCTGTAAATACCAACTACTAACTTTTTATAAACAAAGTATTGTCAAATACTACACTGACAAAGTTGCTATCATGTTAACAAACAAAGATACTCACAGATATTGCGCCTGGCCTAACATATGAGATGAGATTACACAGGATTGAGATTCTCACATGGAATTCTCCATTACTCTGCCAGGTTCTTTCTGGGAAACTACTTCCGGGGTGAAACAGGAAGAAAGGTCAACTGACCTCTGCTGTATACTAACACTGCTAACACAATAACCACCACCAGAGGGTGCTATCTGCATGTGATAAGTCCAGAACACCCCTAGCACACCTAATTCTTATTGGATTTGATTCACTCCCCTACCATCTTAACACTTGTGCAGATTTTGGTGTCATCTGCAAACTTACTTACCATACTCCCAATACCACTGTCCAGGTCATAAGAGTAGAGGGCCTAGGGCCAATCCCTGGGGGACAGCACTAGTAGCATGTCTCCAAGGTGAACCATATCTTTTAACTACAACTTTTTGGCTATGGGATTGGAGCCAATTCCTACTCCAGCATTTCAAATTTCTACTGATATCACAAGATTCTATCCTGTGAAGTAACCTAGGGTGCGGTATCTTATCAAAGGCTTTCTGAAAGTCCAGGGAGACAGAGTCTGCCAGATTTCCCTCATCCACTACCTTAGTGACTTCCACAAAAAAGCCTATAGAATATTTTAAGCAGGATCTTTTTTTTCCAGAAGCCAATTTGTGGATTTCTAATGGCTCCTTCCCTATCCCAGTGATCATAAAAGGCATCATAAAGGGATTTTAGAATTCAGCAAAGGAGGACCAAGAAATTAATAAAGGAAGGGAAAATAGAATATGCAAGTAAACTAGCAAGAGACAAAAGCAGACTGTAAAAGCTTCTATAGGTATGTAAAAAGGAAAAGATTAGCGAAAGTAAATGTGGGTCTCTTACAGTCTGAGACAGGACAAGCTATAATGGGGAATAAGGAAATGACAGAGAAATTAAACAAATACTTTGGCCGCGATCTTA
Source organism: Somniosus microcephalus (assembly GCF_052327205.1). NCBI lineage: Eukaryota > Metazoa > Chordata > Chondrichthyes > Squaliformes > Somniosidae > Somniosus > Somniosus microcephalus. The sequence goes on along the minus strand of NC_140991.1, from coordinate 94,326,996 downwards.
CCTGAAGAGGTGAGTTGGGAGCAGGTCAGCTGATTTGTGGGTTCCGATCCTGCCCCCAACGACACCCGACGCACAGATGCTATTTTGCATCAATTGGGCTTATTAAGCATGCCCTGTGGGCTTGCCAGCCAATTAAGAGAAAGCCAGTGTTAGGTGACATCAGTTGATGACGCGGCATCTGCTGGTTTTCTTAAAGGGGACACGCTTATTTTTGTTTGACAGATGATTTTTCAGTGTTTGACAGCATTGAGGTGCTGCAAACACTGCCAATCACTGTACAAAGGTGAGCCCTTGCACTCAGGCTCTCCAGAGACTCTCCTTAGGATAAAACAGATGGCAGCTGCAGGTGAGGTTACAGAAGCGATCTGTCACTGGTTAGAGGGATTCTCCCAATGAGCTGGGACTACACAGACACTTCAAATCTTATTACAGTAAACTCTTGTTTAAACGGCACTTTATCATCCGGAATACTTTAATAACCGGCAAAATAGATATATCTCAATGCAAAACAACACCTCAATAACCGGTAATCTTGCCGAATCCATCCAGCACTCATTTTGCCGAGTCCGAGACTCCCACGGTGGCCAAGTTAGTCAGTGGTGATGGTGAGTGGAAAAGCAGCACCGTGGTAGGTATAGCTCTCTGTTATCCAGAATTTTTTTTTCAACCGGCATCATCCTGGTCCCATAGGTGCCGGATAAGAAAGAGTTTACTGTACCTACAGAAAAGTCTATTACGTTAAAAATGATTTTCCCAGCATTTCCTTACCTCTGAAACTCACCAGTGTACCATTGGATCCTTCACACCACTTCTGCAGCTGTCATCAATGAAGAAACATTAGAGTAGATTCACAACACGCCACACTTCCCTGGTGTGGTGTCCAGACATTGGGAAGCCCGCAGTCGACCTGGCAAAATTTGAAAAAGCCTCTTAACTGCCTGTTAACTACCTGTTAACAAGCAGTTAAGTGGCTATAATCCTCTTCCCGGCTGCTAGGAGTTGGGTCCCTGCGCAAATCAGGGACCTGACTCCCGGGAAGGTTGATTGGAGGCGGGTTGGAAGCGGGTTCGGGACCCGCTGCCAATCTTTTAAATTTTGCCAGCAGTCCCACCTCCAAACTCGACCCCTGACCACCGGCAAAATCGAAACCTTTGGGCTCGAATTTCACAGGGCTGTGGAGGCGGGAATGGAGGCATCTGGGGTGTTAAAATTGCAAAAAGCGGCGGGTGGGCCCAACCCCGCCTCCATCCCACCTCCAAGCAATTTTCAAGAAATCGTGTTTACTGCTCCCGTCTCCGTCCCGCCTCCAAGTTGCGGAATAGGCCCTTAAGGCCCTTAACAAGCACTAAATTGCCTCTATTATCCCATTTTGAAAGGCCTTTGTGATTTTAACCCTTTTCCCACATGAAACACGCCTGTTCTGAAACACGATGGTGAAACCTGGTGGGAGCACAATTGGATTGCTGACTATTAGCTGCAGCCCCACCACTAAATAGGATATTTGATCAGCCATCATTTGCAGGTGGCAGGACTTTGTTGTCTCAGGTCTGGAGGAACTTTTAGAAGGCATAACCACAGCTGTGGAAGTTTGGAGCCTGACACCCATCTCCAGTGTGACCTCCTGGGAAACCCCTCTCACCACCTTCACTGAGCACTTCCTCAACTGAGGCATACAGCAACTAATCCTAAGCCCTCAATGTGGAAGTCCCATTAGCGAAATGACACACACCACAACTGCAACAGTAGCCATCAGATTTTTTTATTTACGGTAGCCATCTGATGGCTTTTTAATATTAAACATCAAATTTCACCCAAGTGACTACCCTTGTGACTATTTGCGCAGTATCTTTCTCTTACGCGTGCTCCTATGTGGTGCTTCCCCTGTGGCTTCAGCAGATGTGGAGGCCCCTTGCTCACTTTCTTGCTGCTCCAGTTTCGACACCTTTGGCGGGCGTCCTCCGGGGTTGCGAACATGTGAGGGCTCGCCAACAGTCTGCTGCTCCTGCGGCTGTGCAGGGGTTGATACGCCGATCTCAGTTGGGTGTGGACTCTGGTGGAGCTCTGACTGAGAGCTCTGCAGTGGCATGGAAGTGTGAGCGCTTGGAGAGGAGCCCCCACTTCCTTGATGTCTGCCACTAACTTCCCTCTTATGGGTCAGGTCCCCCTCAGCGCTTGCAAGTGGCTTGAGAGCACCTTGCTGCACATCAGGGGGGCCATGGGGACCCGTATCTACACTGGCAGACCTACTCAGAAGGACTTCCAACAAGGTCTGGTTTCTCTGTTCAATAGATGACCATCGCTCCTTCAGAGATGTCATTCTATTCAGAATACTCGCCATGTTTTCTGCACTCTGGCGACTTATCACCTCCATGGAGATTGCCATCTTTTCCATGGTGATGCGTTCATGCGCCAATGACTCCACAAAGGCTCTGCTCATGTTCGCAATGGACTCCTCCATTCGCTCCACATTCGCAGCAACCCTGGAGACAAAATCTGCCAGAGACTCCTGCATCTGTTCCTGGAGTTCCAGCACCGCTGATCTTGTGGATGGACCCAGAGGCAGAGGGTCGACATGCAGCTGAGCCAAGCTGGCAGAGTCCTGTGCCCTCCGACGAGGACTGTCCACTGCTGTCCCTGTCTCCACCATCTGCTGATGCTCACTTGTGAGCTGTGATACACCAAGTGACAACACTACTCTATCTGGCGAAGGTCCCACTGAGGTGTGATCGTCTGCGCTGGTGCTAGGTGCGCTTAATTCTGCTGATGCTGCGCCCTCAGAGGTTGCAGCTTCCTCTGAGGAGTCTGGATGCTCAGGCTCTTCCTCCTGGCTAGTGGGGACGGGTGCTGTCGATGGTCCTGTGGGGAGTAAAGAAAAGAGTCAGAGATGTGATGCCAAGGTTACATGCACATTGCATATTGCAGATAATCATAAGTCCATCTGTTAGAGCTTCAGAATCATTATCAGCAACTCATGCAATCTCAATGAGAGAGATGGAAAACTATTCTGTCACCAGCTTGCTGTGATGCACCCGTTTGTCCATCCCCGACTTGCGCATTGTCCTTCACTCCCACGATCTCCAGGACCGCTTCCTACCAGGGGGTGAGCTGGGCTACTGAGGGTGGCCCTCCTCCTGTCCTCACTCTTTCTCTCTTATTGTGAGCTCTCTTTTCCTGCAATGAGGGAGACAAGTGGAGCTTGAGTGAGAATGAAGGAGTGAGTGTAGAGAATCCATAGCATAGATGCTTAGAAGGAGACAAAGATGGAGTGAGGTGGCCCTCCCTGTGTTTTGTAAGTTGCTTTCATAGCATCACAGTGATAGGGAGTGTGAGGGCTGCATAGTCGAATAGTTAGGTGAATGTGACCATAGAGAGAGAGGGAATGGGTAAGGGTGCATGGATGTCAGTGTCAAGTGGGATGTGGAGAAAGAGATTGCTAAAGCTGAGTGCTGGTGAGGAGAGGCAATGGGGATCAGATTGAGGGTGATGGGAAATTCATACTCACTTTTCCAGTGCGTAGAAGGTCATGAAATCTCTTCCTGCACTGAAGCAGGTTCTGCGGGTTACTGACAATGAGTTGACCTCCTCTGCCACCTGGATCCACACAGCCTTAGTCTGCTGGGGTGGCTTCTTCCTCCCTGAAGAAGGGAAGAGAGCACCTCTTTATGTGCTCTTGCTCCCTCTACCAAAGCCTGCAGGGCAACGTCATCGAACCTGGGAGCAGACCTGGGGCTCTGGCTAGCCATTCTTCCTCCAGGACCCTCTCACTGCAAAGGCCAAAAGATTGGCAGTCTGCAGAAGAAGCAAGGCTTGTTGCAGACCTTAAATGCAGCAGCAATGATGACGTCATCGGAGGTGACTTTCAGATTGGAAAAACTCATTAGCCATGGGTTCCCACACGTTGGAACAAAATTGGCCAATTAAGTTAAAATCGCATCATTCTCCCACATCGTTTTAGATTTGGGTGGCTAACACGAAATGCGGATTACACGACCTCAGCCCACCCCTGAATCAAAATCCAGCCCATGGTTTCTGGACCTCTTTGGCTGTACTGCTGGCTAAAACACTGTGCACTCTGCACTGTGCATTTCAGCCCCCTCATATTTTTTCTCGCTTTTACCCTGATATGGCTGGTCTCTCTAAGTTTTTTTTAAAAATCTTGCTGCATCAGCCCTTCACCTAAATTTTGAATAACAAACACACGATATATTATGATATATACATGATGGGGTTTCTATCCACATCTACCTTGAGATCTTAAACCTTACATTTTAGAAGTAAAATATGAGTGATTATGCAAGCTTGCACCCTCCACTAAAGCTTGCAGGGCAACGTCATCAAACCTGGGAGCAGACCTAGGTCTCTCGCTGGTCATTCTGCCTCCAGGTCCCTCTAACATGGAAGGCCAAAAGGTTGGCAGTCTGCAGAAGAAGCAAGGCTTGTTGCAGACCTTAAATGCAGCAGCAATGATGACGTCATCGGAGGCGAGTTTCAGACTGAAAAATCTAATTGGGCCATGGGTTCCCACACGCTGGAACTCAATTGCCCACTTAAGTTAAAATCGCATCATTCTCCCACATCGATTTAGACTCGGGTGGCTAACACAAAAAGCGGATTACACGACCCCAGCTTGCCCCAGTAACAAAATCGAGCCCTTTGTGTCTGTCTTCACGGAAGAAGACACAAAAAACTTCATGGAAATAATAGAGAACCAAGGCTCTAGCGAGAATTAGTATTAATAAAAAAAATAGTACTGGATAAATTAATGGGACTAAAAGCCAATAAATACCCTGGACCTGATGGCCTACATCCTAGGTTTTTGAAAGAGGTGGCGATAGAAATAGTGGATGCATTGGTTGTCATTTTCCAAAATTCCATTAAATCTGGAACGGTTCCCACGGTTTGGAAGGTAGCAAATATAACCCCACTATTTAAGAAAGGAAAGAGAGAGAAAACGGGGAACAACAGACCAGTTAGCCTGACATCAGTAGTAGGGAAAATGCTAGAATCTATTATTAAGGACGTGGTAACAGGACACTTCGAAAATAATAATAGGATTGGGCAGAGTCAACATGGATTTATGAAAGAGAAATCGTGTTTGACAAATCCGTTAGAGGTTTTTGAGGTTGTAACTAGCAGAATAGATAAGGGGGAACCAGTGGATGTCGTGTATTTGGATTTTCAGGAGGCATTTGATAAGGTACCACACAAGAGGTTATTAAACAAAATTAGGGCTCATGCAATTGGGGGTAATATACTAGCATGGATTGAGGATTAGTTAATGGACAGAAAGCAGAGAGTAGGAATAAACAAGTCATTTTCGGGTTGGCAGGCTGTAACTAGTAGGGTACTGCAAGGATCAGTGCTTGGGCCTCAGCTATTCACAATCTACATCAATGATTTGGATAAGGGGACCAAATGTAATATATCCAAGTTTGCTGATGATACAAAGCTGGATGGGAATGTAAGTTGTGAGGAGGATGCAAGGAGGCTTCAAGGGGATATAGACAGACTAATTGAGTGGGCAATAACATGGCAAATGGAATATAGCATGGAGAAATGTGAAGTTATACACTTTGATAGGAAAAATAGAAAAGCAGCGTATTTTTTAAATGTTGAGAGATTAGGAAATGTTGGTGTTCAGAGGGACCTGTGTGTCCTTGTACACGAATCACTGAAAGTTAACATACAGGTACAGCAAGCAATTAGGAAAGCAAATGGTATGTTGGCCTTTATTACAAGAGGATTTGAGTATAAGAGTAAAGATGTCTTACTGCAATTATAAAGGGCCCTGGTGAGACCACACCTGGAGTATTGTGATGATCGCATAATACTGCAGATGTTGGAAATCCGAAATAACAACAGAAAATGCTGGAAAAACTCAGCAGGTCAGGCAACATCCATGGAGAGAAATTTGAGTTGACGTTTCGGGTCGAACCCTTCTTCAAAACTGGAAAGAAAAGAAAATAGATCGAAGGCAGGGCTGCGATCGGACAAAAGAAGTGAAAGAAACAAAAGAGCTAGACGAGATGGTAATAGGCTGAGATTAGGTGTAAAGTATACTGTCAGGGCAAGAGATAGCTGCCAGGTGTGAGAGAGAAACAAAAGGAAAGGGGGGGGGGAAAGGAGTGGAAAAATTTCAAGAAAAAATGTGTAATAGGGGCCGAGGTTATGATCTGAAATTGTTGAACTCGATATTGAGTCCGGAAGGCTGCAGAGTGCCTAATCGGAAGATGAGGTGCTGTTCCTCGAGTTTACGTTGAGCTTCTATGGAACAATACAAGAACACCCCCTTTCAGGTGAAACAGCGGTTTACTTGTACTTCTCGCAATCTAGTATACTGTATTTGCTGCTCACGATGCGGTCTACTCTACATTGGGGAGACCAAACGCAGATTGGGTAACTGCTTTGCGGAACACCTCCGTTCAGTCCGTAAGGGTGACCCCGAGCTTCCGGTCGCCTGTCATTTTAATTCACCGCTCCATTCCCACTCGGACCTCACCGTCATTGGCCTCTTGTATTGTTCCACGGAAGCTCAACGTAAACTCGAGGAACAGCACCTCATCTTCCGATTAGGCACTCTGCAGCCTTCCGGACTCAATATCGAGTTCAACAATTTCAGATCATAACCTCGGCCCCTATTACACATTTTTTCTTGTAATTTTTCCACTCCTTTCCCCCCCCGCCCCCTTTACTTTTGTTTCTCTCTCACACCTGGCAGCTATCTCTTGCCCTGCCAGTACACTTTACACCTAATCTCAGCCTATTACCATCTCGTCTAGCTCTTTTGTTTCTTTCACTTCTTTTGTCCGATCGCAGCCCTGCCTTCGATCTATTTTCTTTTCTTTCCAGTTTTGAAGAAGGGTTCGACCCAAAACGTCAACTCAAATTTCTCTCCACGGATGTTGCCTGACCTGCTGAGTTTTTCCAGCATTTTCTGTTGTTATCCTGGAGTATTGTGTACAGTTTTGGTCTCCTTACCTAAGGAAGGATATACTAATCATAGAGGGAGCACAATGAAGGTTCACCAGACTGGTTCCTGGGATGGGGGGATTGTCCTATGAGCAGAGATTGAGTAGACTAGGCCTATAGTCTCTAGAGTTTAGAAGAATGAAAGGTGATCTGATTGAAACATTCAAAATTCTTACAGGGCTTGGCAGGGTAGATGCAAGGAGGATGTTTCTGCTGGCTGGGGAGTCTAGAACCGGGGTCATAGTCTCAGAATAAGGGGTCGGCCAATTGGAACTGAGATGAGGAGATATTTCTTCACTCAGGGGGTGATGAATCTTTGGAATTCTCTACTCCGAAGGGCTGTGGAGGCTCAGTCATGGAGTATATTGAAGACAGAGATCGATAGATTTTTGAATATTAAGGGAATCAAGGGATATGGGAATACAATCAACATCCAGGGGTATTCAATATTCAGGAAGGACAGGCAAAAAGGAAAAGGAGGTGGGGTAGCATCACTGGTTAAAGAGGAGATTAACACAATAGTAAGGAAGGATATTAGCTCTCATGATGTGGAATCTGTATGGGTAGAGCTGAGAAACACCAAGGGGTAGAAAACGTTTGTGGGAGTTGTATACAGACCCCCAAACAGTAATGCTGAGGTTGGGGTTGGCATTCAACGGGAAATTAGAGATGCGTGCAATAAGGGCACAGCAGTTATCATGGGTGACTTTAATCTACATATAGATTGGGCTAACCAAATTAGTAACAATACTGTGGAGGAGGAATTCCTAGAGTGTATACGGGATGGTTTCCTGCACCAATATGTCGAGGAACCAACTAGAGATCAGGCCATCTTAGACTGGGTATTATGTAATGAGAAAGGATTAATTAGCAATTTTGTTGTGCAAGGCCCCTTGGGGCGGAGCGATCATAATATGATAGAATTCTTCATTAAGATGGAGAGTGAAGTAGTTGACTCAGAGACTAGGGTCCTGAATTTAAATAAAGGAAACTACGATGGAATGAGGTGTGAGTTGGCAAGGATGGATTGAGGAATGTTACTTAAAGGGTCGACGGTGGGTAGGCAATGGTAAACATTTAAAGATCGCATGGATGATCTACAGAATTTGTTCATCCCTGTCTGGCATAAAAATGAAACATAAAAGGTGGCTCAACCATGGGTAACAAGGGAAATTAGGGATAGCATAAGATCCAAGGAGAGGACATATAAATTGGCCAGAAAAAGCAGTAAACCTGAGGATTTGGAGCAGTTTAGGATTCAGCAAAGGAGGACAAAGGGATTAATTATGAGGGGGGAAATAGAGTATGAGAGTAAGCTTGCAGGGAACATAAAAACTGACTGTAAAAGCTTCTATAGATATGTGAAGAGAAAAAGATTGTTGAAATCAAGCATAGGTCCCTTGCAGTCAGAATCAGGGAAATTTATAATGGGAAACAAGGAAATGGCAGACCAATTAAATACATACTTTGGTTCTGTCTTCACAAAGAAGGATGCAAATAACCTCCCAGAGATGTCGGGGAACATAGGGTCTAATGAGAGTGAGGAACTGATTGAAATCAGTATTTGTAGGGAAATGGTATTAGGGAAATTGACGGGATTGAAGGCCGATAAATCCCCAGGGCCTGATAATCTACATCCTAGGGTACTTAAGTAAGTGGCCCTAGATATAGTAGATGCATTGCTGGTCATCTTCCAGAACTCGATAGACTCTGGAACAGTTCCCATGGATTGGAGGGTAGCTAATGTAACCCCACTATTTAAAAAAGGTGGTTGTGAGAAAACGGGGAATTATAGACCGGTAAGCCTGACATCGGTAGTGGGGAAAATGCTAGAGTCCATTCTAAAAGATGTAATAGCAGAGCACTTGGAAAACAGTGACAGGATTGGACAAAGTCAACATGGATTTACAAAAGGTAAATCATGCTTGACTAATCTACTGGAATTTTTTGAGGATGTAACTGGTAGAATAGATAAGGGAGAACCAGTGGATGTGGTGTATTTGGACTTTCAGAAGGCTTTCAATAAGGTCCTGCATAAGAGATTAGCGCGCAAAGTTAAAGCACATGGGATGGGGGTAAGGTATTGACTTGGATAGAGAACTGGTTGGCAGAAAGGAAGCCAAGAGTTGGAATAAACGGGTCTTTTTCCAAATGGCAGGCAGTGACTAGAGGGCTACCGCAGGGATCGGTGCTAGGACCCCAGCTTTTCACAATATATATTAATGATCTAGATGAGGGAACTAGATGTAATATCTCCAAATTTGCAGACGACACAAAGCTGGGTGGGCATGTGTGCTGTGAGGAGGATGCTGAGAAACTGCAGGATGATTTGGACAGGTTGGGTGATTGGGCAGATGCATGGCAGGTGCAGTATAATGTGGATAAATGCGAGGTTATCCACTTTTTTAGAAAAAGCAGAAAGACAAATTATTATCTGAACGGCAATAGATTGGGAAAAGGGGAAGTGCGACAAGACCTGGGTGTCCTTGTGCACCAGTCGCTGAAGGTAAGCATGCAGGTGCAGCAGGCGGTTAAGAAGGCAAATGGTATGTTGGCCTTCATAGCGAGAGGATTCGAGTACAGGAGCAAGGATGTCTTGCTGCAGTTGTACAGGGCCTTGGTGAGACCACACCTTGAGTATTATGTGCAGTTTTGGTCACCTTATCTGTGGAAGGATGTTCTTGCCATAGAGGGAGTGCAGCGACGATTCACCAGACTGATACCTGGGATGGCAGGAATGACGTATGAAGAGAGATTGGGTCGATTGGGCTTATATTCGCTAGAGTTTAGAAGAATGAGAGGGGATCTCATTGAAACTTATAAAATTCTAACAGGACTAGACAGACTAGATGCAGGAAGGATGTTCCCGATGGTGGGGGAGTCCAGAGCCAGGGGTCAGGTGTAAGGGTAAGGGGTAAGCCATTTTGGACTGAGATGAGGAGGAATTTCTTCACCCAGAGAGTGGTGAACCTGTGGAATTCTCTACCACAAAAGGCAGTTGAGGCCAATTCATTAAATATATTCAAGAAGGGGTTAGATATATTTCTTAAGGCTAAAGGAATCAAGGGATATGGGGAGAAAGCAGGGACCGGGTACTGAATTTGGATGATCAGCCATGATCTCATTAAATGGCGGAGCTGGCTCGAGGGGCCGAATGGCCTACTCCTGCTCCTATCTTCTATGTTTCTATAGTTCAGGAAAGTGAAGATGAGGTCGAAGATCAGCCATGATGTTATTGAATGGCGGAGCAGGCTCGAAGGGCCAAATGGCCCACTACTGCTCCTATTTCTTATGTTCTTACGATCCGTTCTAGCACCTTCCCAATATTGGATGTCAGGCTGATAGGCCTGTAGTTCCCTGGCTCCAATTCATCCCCTTTTTGAAAACAGGAACTACATGAGCGAGCTGCCAGCCTAAGGGAACTATTCCTGACTCTAATGAACTATTGAAGATATGGCCAAGAGGCGGGCAGAGTACCTGTCTGATATCTTTAATCACTCTTGGATGGATATTATCCGGACTTGGAGCCCTATCAATTTTGAGCTTTCCTAATCTATCCAAGATGACATTACTATCTATTTTAATATTAATGATGCTATTCAATACTAAGCACCCCTTATCTGTAATGTAAGCAACATCTACAGGAGTATAGACTGATGTGAAATAGTCATTTAGCAGCTCTACCATAAACTGAGAATTAGTATCAATATTCCCTACAGCATCCATTAGTGGCCCTATATGGTCCTTATTGGTCTTCTGACTTCTGACATCGCTGGAAACGTTTTTGCTATTACTACCACAATTACGGAGGAGATGAGGAAAAGCAAATGGTGGAGGCTGAAGAGCAGGAACTTGATGCTCGAATGGTTTATATTAATGACCTTTACAGCAGTGTTGTGACAGTAAACTGTCATGCTCCTGGAAGGATGCAGAGGCAAAAATATTCAGGGAGAAAGTTATACTGACGGCCCTTGGTAGTGACATCCTTATGGTGGGGGCTGACTGCAGCAGATGACACAGATGACCGAGAACCTGCAGAGGCAGTTTCCCTTGGTTATTGTCAGGTAGGTACGTCAGGATTGGCAGTTACGTTTGGTGGCATATTGGCACAGTCAGGCAGTCTAGCTGTGATGCTTGCTGAGCTCCTTGGCATGCCTTCTTTCAATTTAGATCATTTCAACCACAAACTGTGGTATTCGGGGTACTTTAAAACCAAATCCCATCATTAATTTTAACTTACACAAAAGCAAAATACTGCAGATGCTGGAAATCTGAAGTAGAAACAGAAAATGCTGGAAATACTCAGCAGGTCAGGCAGCATCTGTGGAGAGAGAAACAGAGTCAATGTTTCAGGTCGATGACATTTCAACAGAATTGGAAAAAGTTAGAGATTTAACAGGTTTTAAGCAAGTGTAGTGGCAGGGAAAGAGGGGAGGGGAGGAAAGAACAAAAGGGAAGGTCTGTGACAGGGCAGGAGAGATTAAATGACAAAAGGTATGATTGTAAAAAGCAAAACGAGATGGTAATGGGACAAGTAAAGAAAGAAAAGATGGGTCTAGAAGAGGTGCAAATGGGAATGGCAGAATCAGCAAAAGCTGCCATGTGAAAAAATAGGAGCAGAGGTTATGGTCTGAAGTTGTTGAACTTGATGTTGAGCCTAGAAGGCTGTAAAGTGCCTAATCGAAAGATGAGGTGCTGTTCCTCGAGCTTACGTTGAGTTTCATTGGAACAGTGTAAGAGGCCGAGGACAGAGAGGTCAGAGTGGGAGTGGAGCGGAGAATTAAAGTGACAGGCAACCGGAAGCTAAGGGTCACGCATATGGACTGAACGGAGGTGTTCTGCAAGGCGGTCACCCAATCTGCGTTTGGTCTCCCCAATTTAGAGGAGACCACATCGTAAGCAGGGAATATTATATACTAAATTGCAAGAAGTACAGGTAAATCGCTGTTTCACCTGGAAGGAGTGATTGAAGATTGAAGGGAGGAGGTAAAAGGGCAAGTGTTGCATCTCATGCACTTGCACAGGAAGGTGCCATGAGAAGGGGAGGGGGTGTTGGGGGTCATTGAGGAGTGGGCCAGGGTGTCACAGAGGGGGTGGTCCCTTCGGAATGCTGAAAGGGGAGGGGAGGGGATGATGTGTTTGGTCATGGGATCAAACTTGAGATGGCGGATATGGCGGAGGATGATCTGTTGAACGTGGAGGCTGGCAGGGTGAAAGGTGAGGACAAGGGTGTTAGATCCGTGTATCTTAATGTTGTGTCCTTCAATAATCAGACAACAGACTGCAGGGAACGATTCAACAGGTGTTTACTGAATGAGGGTTACTCTAGAACTAACTGTGCAGATCACTACTCAGGGTTTATATACAGGTGTGGTCACTGCCGGTACTACAGTATACAGGAGCTGTAAAAAGTAGTTCTCTCCCTTAAGGTATATATACATTACATACATTACAATTCCGCCCCTTTTAGATTAACAGTACCATAATACTCATTTAACAATTAACATTTTTAATATACAATGTTATATGAAAATAGTCCATTCATATATTCAGTCTCTGGGGAGGCTTCCTGATTCTTTCTGGATAACGCCTTTCCCGAGTGTCTCGCTCTTGGTGCGGAGGCGATTCTAGCACCCTGTCGTCAGTTGACTCATCAGCTTCCAATGCTATTGTTTCTGAGGTAGATGCGACCTGTACGTCGGGTTCCTCACCAGGTACGTATGGCCGAGACATGGGGTTGACTCGTTCCTGTGACTCTAGGATCTGGTCAGCATGGCGTCTCACACTGTTCTCCCCAACATCCACTGTGTACATTAGTGGCCCCTGCCGTGTGCATATCGTTCCTGGTTACCATTTCTCTGTTCAGTAGTCGCGGGCCAAGACTGGTTGCCCTACATTGAAGGTCCTTGTCGGCTTCTCATTGATGTGCTGGAATTGCTTACTCTCAACATCTCTTCGTACAGTTGGTCTGAGCAAATCCAGACGAGATCTCAACCTTCGGTTAAAGAACATCATGGCCGGGGCCTGGTTGGTGACTGCATGTGTCGCATTTCTGTAGGCTAACAGGAAATTGTCCACCTTATGCTGCAGTGGAATGTCGTCATCGCACATGGCCTTTACTGCTTTTTTAAAGGTTTGTACGAACCTCTCAGCCAATCCATTTGTGGCTGGATGATACGGGGCGGATGTGTAATGCCTTACCCCATTCCTTTTCATAAATCTTCGAAACTCTTCGGACACAAGCTGTGGTCTGTTATCAGAGCAAATCTGCTCTGGCAAGCTGTTCCTGGCAAAAATGGTCCGTAGGACTGCAATAGTTTTCTCCGTGGTGGTGGAGGACATTTTGATCACCTCAGGCCATTTCGAGTGCACATCCACGGCTATTAAAAACATTGAGTCCATGAATGGACCAGCAAAATCAATATGCACCCGTTGCCATGGAGATGAGGGCCACTCCCATGGGTGTAGAGGGGCATGTGGTGGTGCATTTTGGACCTTCTGGCATCCTGAGCAGCTCTTTGTCAGGTCCTCGATTTGCTGATCGATCCCCGGCCACCACACATAAGCCCTAGCAAGGCTTTTCATTTTCACCCCTCCCAGATGGCCTTCGTGGAGCTCATTGAGCACTCTCTCCCTTAACTTGGGTGGAATTACCACTCGGGATCCACACATCAAGGTCCCCTGGCATACTGACAGCTGTTCTCTTCTGGATGAGAATGCTGGCAACAGTGAGTCGCCATGTGCTGGCCATCCCTACACCATCAATTCATATACCCGAGACAGTGTCGGGTCATTTCGTGTCTCCTTCTCTATACCAGCGTTAGTTACTGGCAAGCATTCAATTATAGTCGAATGAAATATTTCGACAGGATCCACTGCTGGTGCTTCCTCCACAGTAGGCAGTGGCAGGCGTGATAGCCCATCAGCGTTTCCATGCTGTTTCGTGCCCTTATACTCGATTTCATATTGGTGCACCCCTAGAAAAAGGGACCATCTTTGTAGCCGTTGTGCAGTCATCACCGGAACGCCCTTCTTTGGATTAAAGATGGAGACAAGTGGTTGGTGGTCAGTCAGCAAGGTGAACTTCTGCCCGTGCAGATAGTGATTGAACTTTTTCACTCCCCACACTAGGCTGAGGGCCTCCCTGTCAATCTGGGCGTAGTTACGCTCGGCTGAGGTTAGTGATCGTGACGCAAAGGCTATTGGCCTCTCTGAGCCATCCGAGAATTTGTGCGACAGCACCGCTCTAATGCCATAGGGTGACGCATCACATGCCAACCGAATTGGTAATGCCGGGTTGTAATGGGCCAATACCTCTTTCGATGTGATTAGTGTTTTGCTCTTCTGGAAAGCTCATCTATATTCGTCACTCCACTTCCATGGCACCCCAGTTTGCAGTAGGGTGTTCAGTGGGTGTAGTATTGTAGACAAATTTGGCAAGAACTTATGGTAGTAGTTTACCAGCCCGGGGAAGGACCTCAGTTGTGACACATTTTCCGGTGCTGGAGCCTTGACTACTGCCTCAATCTTCTCTGGGGACTTATGTAACCCCTCTTTATCGATAACGTGGCCACAATACGAGATCTGTTTTCTAAAAAACTCGCATTTGGGGCGGTTAGCTCGGAGCCCATATTCCTGCAATCTAGTGAGCACCTGCTCCAGGTTGGCAAGGTGATCACTGTCATTTTCGCCCGTGACCAGGATGTCGTCCAAATAACACTGGGTCCCTGGGATCCCTTGCAGGACTTGTTCCATTGCCCTCTGCCAAATAGCCGGAGCTGATGCTACCCCAAATACCAGCCGGTTGTATTGGTAGAGACCTTTATGGGTGTTGATTGTGAGGTATTTTTTTGATGCTTCTTCTACCTCCATTTGCAGATACGCCTGGGCCAGATCAATCTTAGTGAAGCGTTTCCCTCCAGATAGCGAGGCGAAAATATCTTCAATCCGCAGAAGTGGATATTGTACGGTGTGAAGGACCGGGTTCACTGTTACCTTAAAGTCCCCACAGATGCGAACTTTCCTTGGTTCCCCAGGCGTGCTGCTCAATGACTTTTTCATCATAGGGACGATGGGTGTAGCCCACTCGCTCCAGTCTCCCTTGGACAGTACACCTGAACGTTCCAGACTCTCCAGCTCTGCTTCGACGGCTGGGCGGATCGCATAAGGTACCGGTCCGGCCTTAAAAAATTTTGGGCTTGCGTTTTCTTCAATTTTAATCATCGCTGTCATGCCTTTTAGTGTTCCGAGTCCTTGCTGGAACACTTCTTTCGCGTCAGTTAGGATCTTTGACAGTCGCCCAAGTGTGACGTCGTCATCCTTTTTGTCAGCCAGTCAGTGCCTGTATGGAATGCCAATCTAGCTGTATCTTCCAGATCCATTCACGTCCTAGTAGTGGTGGTCCTCCATCTGGCAATACATATAGGTCCATTTTTGGTGTTTCCTTGCCGTTATATATAACGTTCACCCTTATTTTTCCTTTGGGGTAGACTTTTTGCCCCGTGTACGTCTTCAAGACAATCTTTGTATCTCTCAAGGGTATATGTGAGAATAGCCGCTTGTAGTCCCTTCGGTTTATGACTGTTAGGGCTGATCCTGTGTCCAATTCCATTTTCACTTGGACTCCTGCTATCTTGAGCGTGACCCAGATAGTTTAGTGATCCTCCGTTTTGATCACATTATGTAGCTTCAGACAACCCAGCTCCTTGCTTCCGGAGTCTGTATCACTCTTCTGTTCGTCTGAACTACTCTCCGTCACCTTATGAACCTTCTTGTACTTCTCCTGTGGAGATTTCTTGCTGCTAGTTTTCTTTCCCGACCTGCAGACTCTTGCTATGTGTCCTACTTTTCCACACTGTCTGCACACTTTGTCCTTGAACCAGCAATCCTTATGGTCGTGTGTTGTTCTGCCGCAGCGATAGCACTTCACTGTTCCGTATGACATTTCATTTGTGCCATATTCTTGCGGTCTCCATAGTATCTCTGCAGTGCCCCGTGCTGCTGCTTCATGTGATACTGCAATGCTGAAAGCCTTGTCCAGCGTAAGATCCTTTTCTGATAGAAGCCGTTTCTGGGTTCCTTCACTTTGAAGCCCACACACAAACTTGTCCCTTAAAGTATCTGCTAGTCCCGTTCCAAACTGGCAGTGTTTCAATAGCTTGCGCAGTTCCGTTAAATACTCAGCATTACTTTCATCTTTATGCTGGTTCCTTATGTGAAACTTAAATCTTTCTGCTATCAGCAGCGGTGTGGGATTTAAGTGGTCCTGTAGGATTGACACTATGTTTTCAAAATCCTTTTCTACTGGCTTCTCTGGGGTTACTAGGTTTCGTAGTAAGCCATACGTTTTGCACCCATTGAATTCAACAATACCAGCGCTTTCTTGTCATCTGGTACTTCATTCGCCTTGCAGTATACTTCTATGCGTTCGACATATGTCGTCCAATCTTCAACTTCATTGTTGAACGCTGTGACACTGCCACGCTTCTGCATTTTTGGGTGTGGTTAGTGTAATGTATGTACCTTTAAGGGGAGAACTACTTTTTACAGCTCCTGTATACTGTAGTACCGGCAGTGACCACACCTGTATATAAACCCTGAGTAGTGATCTGTACAGTTAGTTCTAGAGTAACCCTCATTCAGTAAACACCTGTTGAATCGTTCCCTGCAGTCTGTTGTCTGATTATTGAAGGACCTAACATTGGTGACGAGGCAGATTCAAACCTACCTGCAACTCTGCATCACCTCCCAGGGATTCGCTCCTGGAGAACAGTAGAAGAAGGTCGAGTCCAGAAGCACGGGCGTCGACCACGGGCAACCGCCCAGTCATCCAGTGGAGATTTGAGCATCGCAGGGGAGGCTGTCGAGCACCAGGCTTGGCTTTCCAGTCACGGTGGTCCAGCGAAACGGGCTGGCAACAGGTACTGCGCAGACCCTTCCCGGACAGCGATGGTCTAGAGCCCGACTGAGCGACACAGAAAAAGGCGGAGCAGCGTCGACGGGGGAGAGAGAGAGGGCAGAGCGCACAGGGTGCAGCTGGTGTTCTGGACCGAGCGGCATCAACGGGGGAGAGAGACGAGAGAGAGCAGAGCGCAGCCGGTGTTCAAGGGCGGAGCAGCGTCAACGGGGGAGAGAGGCGCGCAGGAAAACGCGAGGCGCTGCCATTGCCATGAGGACCGCAGCGAGCGGCGTTGGCAGCAGCGCAGGAGCAGCGCACGAAACCCACAGGGCGTCGCTATTTGCCACAAGGACCGCCGAGAGCATCGTTGGCAGCAGCGCGGGAGATGCCATTTTAAGCCGCAGCGGGGAAGAAAGGAAAGCGCGGGAGATGCCATTTTAAGCCACAGTGGGGAAGAAAGGAAAGCGCGGGAGATGCCATTTTAAGCCAGTCTAACCACACCCAAAAATGCCGAAGCGTGGCAGTATCACAGCGTTCGACAATGAAGTCGAAGATTGGACGATATATGTCGAACGCATAGAAGTATACTGCAAGGTGAATGAAGTGCCAGATGACAAGAAAGCACTGATATTGTTGAATTCAATGGGTGCAAAAACATATGGCTTACTACGAAATCTAGTAGCCCCAGAGAAGCCAGTAGAAAAGGATTTTGAAAACATAGTGTCAATCCTACAGGACCACTTAAATGGGGCAAAAAGTCTACCCCAAAGGAAAAATAAGGGTGAACGTTATATATAACGGCAAGGAAACACCAAAAATGGACCTATATGTATTGCCAGATGGAGGACCACCACTACTAGGACGTGAATGGATCCGGAAGATACAGCTAGATTGGCATTCCATACAGGCACTGACTGTGGCTGACAAAAAGGATGACGACATCACACCTGGGCGACTGTCAAAGATCGTAACTGACGCGAAAGAAGTGTTCCAGCAAGGACTCGGAACACTAAAAGGCATGACAGCGATGATTAAAATTGAAGAAAACGCAAGCCCAAAATTTTTTAAGGCCGGACCGGTACCTTATGCGATCCGCCCAGCCGTCGAAGCAGAGCTGGAGAGTCTGGAACATTCTGGTGTACTGTCCAAGTTAGACTGGAGCAAGTGGGCTACACCCATCGTCCCTGTGATGAAAAAGTCATTGAGCAGCACGCCGGGGGAAACAAGGAAGGTTCGCATCTCTGGGGACTTTAAGGTAACAGTGAACCCGATCCTTCACACCGTACAATATCCACTTCTGCGGATTGAAGATATTTTCGCCTCGCTATCTGGAGGGAAACGCTTCACTAAGATTGATCTGGCCCAGGCGTATCTGCAAATGGAGGTAGAAGAAGCATCAAAAAAATACCTCACAATCAACACCCATAAAGGTCTCTACCAATACAACCGGTTGGTATTTGGGGTAGCATCAGCTCCGGCTATTTGGCAGAGGGCAATGGAACAAGTCCTGCAAGGGATCCCAGGGACACAGTGTTATTTGGACGACATCCTGGTCACGGGCGAAAATGACAGTGATCACCTTGCCAACCTGGAGCAGGTGCTCACTAGATTGCAGGAATATGGGCTCCGAGCTAACCGCCCCAAATGCAAGTTTTTTAGAAAACAAATCTTGTATTGTGGCCACGTTATCGATAAAGAGGGGTTACATAAGTCCCCAGAGAAGATTGAGGCAGTAGTCAAGGCTCCAGCACCGGAAAATGTGTCACAACTGAGGTCGTTCCCCGGGCTGGTAAACTACTACCATAAGACCTTGCCAAATTTGACTACAGTACTACACCCACTGAACACCCTACTGCAAACTGGGGTGCCATGGAAGTGGAGTGACGAATGTAGACGAGCTTTCCAGAAGAGCAAAACACTAATCACATTGAAAGAGGTATTGGCCCATTACAACCCGGCATTACAAATTCGGTTGGCATGTGATGCGTCACCCTACGGCATTGGAGCGGTGCTGTCGCACAAATTCTCGGACGGCTCAGAGAGGCCAATAGCCTTTGCGTCACGATCACTAACCTCAGCCGAGCGTAACTACGCCCAGATTGACAGGGAGGCCCTCAGCCTAGTGTGGGGAGTGAAAAAGTTCAATCACTATCTGCACAGGCAGAAGTTCACCTTGCTGACTGACCACCAACCACTTGTCTCCATCTTTAATCCAAAGAAGGGCGTTCCGGTGATGACTGCGCAACGGCTACAAAGATGGTCCCTTTTTCTAGGGGCGCACCAATATGAAATCGAGTATAAGGGCACGAAACAGCATGGAAACGCTGATGGGCTATCACGCCTGCCACTGCCTACTGCGGAGGAAGCACCAGCAGTGGATCCTGTCGAAATATTTCATTCGACTATAATTGAATGCTTGCCAGTAACTAACGCTGGTATAGAGAAGGAGACCCGAAATGACCCGACACTGTCTCGGGTATATGATTTGACGGTGAAGGGATGGCCAGCACATGGCGACTCACTGTTGCCAGCATTCTCATCCAGAAGAGAACAGCTGTCAGTATGCATGGGGACCTTGATGTGTGGATCCCGAGTGGTAATTCCACCCAAGTTAAGGGAGAGAGTGCTCAATGAGCTTCACGAAGGTCATCTGGGAGGGGTGAAAATGAAAAGCCTTGCTAGTGCTTATGTGTGGTGGCCAGGGATCGATCAGCTAATTGAGGACCTGACAAAGAGCTGCTCAGGATGCCAGAAGGTCCAAAATGCACCACCACATGCCCCTCTACACCCATGGGAGTGGCCCTCATCTCCATGGCAACGGGTGCATATTGATTTTGCTGGTCCATTCATGGACTCAATGTTTTTAATAGCCGTGGATGCGCACTCGAAATGGCCTGAGGTGATCAAAATGTCCTCCACCACCACGGAGAAAACTATTGCAGTCCTACGGACCATTTTTGCCAGGAACGGCTTGCCAGTGCAGATTTGCTCTGATAACGGACCACAGTTTGTGTCCGAAGAGTTTCGAAGATTTATGAAAAGGAATGGGGTAAGGCATTACACATCCGCCCCGTATCACCCAGCCACAAATGGATTGGCTGAGAGGTTCGTACAAACCTTTAAGAAGGCAATAAAGGCTATGTACAATGACAACATTCCGCTGCAGCACAAGGTGGACAATTTCCTGTTCGCCTACCGGAATGCAACACATGCAGTCACCAACCAGGCCCCAGCCATGATGTTCTTTAACCGAAGGTTAAGATCTCGCCTGGATTTGCTCAGACCAAACGTACGAAGAGATGTTGAGAGTAAGCAATTCCAGCACATCCATGAGAAGCCAACAAGGAGCTTCAATGTAGGGCAACCAGTCTTGGCCCGCGACTACCGAACAGAAAAATGGCAGCCAGGAATGATATGCACACGGCAGGGCCCACTAATGTACACAGTGGACATTGGGGAGAGCATCGTGAGACGCCATGCTGACCAGATCCTAGAGTCACAGGAACAAGTCAACCCCATGCCTCGCCCATACGTACCTGGTGATGAACCCAACGTACAGGTAGCATCTACCCCAGAAACAGTAGCATCGGAAGCTGATGAATCAACTGACGACAGGGGGCCAGATTCGTCTCCTCACCAAGAGCAAGACACTCGGGAAAGGCACTATCCAGAAAGAATCAGGAAGCCTCCCCAAAGACTGAATTTATAAATAGACTATTTTCACCCAATGTTGCATGTTAAAAGTGTTAATTGTAATTAGTTTGATATTTAATTGTTAAATGAGTGTTATGGTACTGTTAATCTTAAAGGGGAGGAATTGTAATGTATGTACCTTTAAGGGGAGAACTACTTTTTACAGCTCCTGTATACTGTAGTACCAGCAGTGACCACACCTGTATATAAACCCTGAGTAGTGGTCTGTACAATTCGTTCTAGAGTAACCCTCATTCAGTAAACACCTGTTGAATCGTTCGCTGCAGTCTGTTGTCTGATTATTGAAGGACACAACATTAAGATACACGGACCTAACAGTTAGACTGGCTTAAAATGGCATCTCCCGCGCTGCTGCCAACGCCGCTCTCGGCGGTCCTCGTGGCAAATGGTGACGCCCTGTGGGTTTCGTGCGCTGCTCCTGCGCTGCTGGCAACGCCACTCTCTGCGGTCCTCATGGCAATGGCAGTGCCTTGCATTTTCCTGCGCGCCTCTCTCCCCCGTCGACGCTGCTCGGCCCTTGAACACCGGCTGCGCTGTGCTCTCTCTCGTCTCTCTCCCCCATTGACGCAGCTCGGTCCTGAACACAGGCTGCGCCCTGTGCGCTCTGCCCTCTCTCTCTCCCCCGTCGACGCTACTTGGCCTTTTTCTGTGCTGCTCGGTTGGGCTCTAGCCCGCCGCTGTCCGGGAAGGGTCTGCGCAGTACCTGTTGCCAGCCCGTTTCGCTGGACCACCGTGACTGGAAAGCCAAGCCTGGCTCTCGACAGCCTCCCCTGCGATGCTCAAATCTCTGCTGGATGACTGGGCGGTTGCCCGTGGTCGCGCCCGTGCTTCTGGACTCGACCTTCTTCCACTGTTCTCCAGGAGCGAATCCCTGGGAGGTGATGCAGAGTTGCAGGTAGGTTCGAATCTGCCCAGTCGCCAGTGTTAGATCCGTGTATCTTAATGTTGTGTCCTTCAATAATCAGACAACAGACTGCAGGGAACGATTCAGCAGGTGTTCACTGAATGACGGTTACTCTAGAACTAACTGTACAGATCACTACTCAGCATTTATATACAGGTGTGGTCACTGCCGGTACTACAGTATACAGGAGCTGTAAAAGGTAGTTCTCTCCCTTAAGGTATATATACATTACATACGTTACAAAGGGGAACCCTATCCTGGTTCCGGGAGGGAGGGGAAGGGCCATGTCAACCACAGTAGAGGGGGATCCTCTGTTGAGGGAAAAGGAAGAAATATCGGAAGCACTAGTATGGAAGGTGGCATTCTCAGAACAGATGCGGTGGAGACGGAGAAACTGGGAGAATGGAATAGAGTCCTTACAGGAAGCAGGGTGGGAGGAAATGTAGTCCAGGTAGCTGTGGGAGTCAGTGGGATTATAGTGAATGTCTGTCGATAGCCTAGCCCTAGAAATGGAGACAGAGAAGTCGAGGAAGGGAAGGGAAAAGTCGGAGATGGACCATGTGAAGGTGAGGGTAGGGTGGAAATTGGAAGCAAAGTGAATGGAATTTTCTAGTTCAGGGCGAGAGCAGGAAACAGCACCGATACAGCCATTAATGTACCGGAAAAAGGTGTGAGGGAGTGGACCTGAGTAGGACTGGAACAAAGAATGTTCCACATATCCCACGAAAAGGCAGGCATAGCTAGGACCCAAATAACAACAGAAAATGCTGGAGTCACTCAGCAGGCCAGGCAGCATCCGTAGAGAGAGAAACAGAGTTAACGTTTCTGGTCTGTGACCCTTCGTCAGAACTGGAAAAAGTTAGGGATGTAACAGGTTTTAAGCAGGTGCAGAGGCAGAGAAAGGGGGGGAGGGGAGGAAGGAATAAAAGGGACGGTCTGTGCTAGGATGGAAGTCAGGAGAGATTAAATGTTGCAAATGGGGATGACAGAATCATCAACAACTACCGCCTGAAAAAATGGGGGCAGGGGTTATCGTCTGAAATTGTTGAACTCAATGTTGAGTCCAGAAGGCTGTAAAGTGCCTCATCAAAAGATGAGGTGCTGTTCCTCGAGCTTACATTGAGCTTCATTGGAACAGTGTAAGAGGCCGAGGAGAGAGAGGTCAGAGTGGGAGTGGAGCAGAGAATTAAATAGTGAGTGGAGTCAAAGGAGAAGTTGTTCAATGTGAGAACAAGTTCAGCCAGGCGGAGGAGGGTGGTAGTGGATGGGGATTGGTTGGGCCTCTGTTCCAGGAAGAAGCAGATGCACCCTCAGGCCGTCCTGGTGGGGGATGGAGGTGTAGAGGGATTGGATGTCCATAGTGAAAAGGAGACGGTTGGGGCTGGGGAACTGTTAAACTGCCGGAGGGCGTCGGAAGAGTCGCGGATGTAGGTGGGAAGAGACTGGACACGGGGAGAAAAAAGAGTCAAGATAGGAAGAAATTAGTACCGTGGGGCAAGAACAGGCTGAAACGATGGGTCCACCAGGGCAGTCCTGTTTGTGGATCTTGGGAAGGAGGTAGAAGCGGGCTGTGCGGGGTTGGGTAACTATGAGATTGGTGGTCGTGGAAGGAAGATCTCCAGAGGAGATGAGGTCAATGACAGTCTTGGAAACAATGGCCGGAATTTTACTGGGTGGTAGTGGGCACGATCGGTGGTAGGTCAAGTGGGAAAGTTGTTATTTTTGACAGCGGGTTGGGAACCCGCTGTCATCCTGCCCCCACATGCCTTTCCCCAGACACGTCTGTCATCGCAGTGCCGACCCGACCGGCAGCGGCGGGCAACACAATTGAAATGATTAACAGCTAGTTGTCAGACCCTTAACAGGCTTTTTTAACTTACTTTTAAAATTTAACTGCAAGGCCATGGGAACCACGCTGCTCAGGAAGCACATCTGTCAACCTGAGGCGGGAGTTCGTTGGCCGTTGCTCCAGCTAATTAATTGACAGCATCAAATGAACAGTAAAAGCTCCCACCTGACAGATGATCACTTTCCTCAGGCAGAAGCTGTTGCTCAGTCCATTTCCAGCACAGATTCTGCAGGCTGCAAGTCTTTCCAGCAAAGTCTCCATCCAGTCTCACCTCATTGGAAGAACTCTCTCACCATTGATAGAATGCATCTGTACTTCACCTGCCAGCTATTCTATCAACATGGGAGACATTTATACTGTCTTACCTTGGTCCTCAGAACCAAACCACAATCAGCCCCAACACCAACAGCACCAGGCACACCAGCAGCACCAGGCACACCAGCAGCACCAACAGTAACACCAACCTTCTCCACAATCACCTGATGCTGCACAGGACAGAGGGCATCAGCACCCAAGCACATTGCTGCCTGGGAGGCCAGGGATGGCCTCATCATGGCCAGATTTAGTTAACTTTACACTGTATACCCATATGGATGCCACATGATGCACCAGGTTGGCACCACCCCACACCAACGCCATAAAGCATCCCTACAATGACCAAGCCATTCCTTTCACACTCATCAACATTACGGGGGGTACCGTTATGTCTCACCATTCACTGCAACTCACTAAGCCACTTCCAAAGGTGCACACAAATCTGTCCAAGACGGGAAAGTGTTGAAAATAAAGATTTTTATGTTTGACACCACATGAACAGAAACTTTACATAAACATTGGATAAAACACCCAAATGGCTACCCTTGTGTCTTGTTAGTTGGTATGATTGCACTAGGATGAGGGTGAGTGTGAGGGCTGGTTAGTGAGATGAGGATGTGATAATATAGATAGACAGAGAGGGTTGGGTGAAGGTGCAAGGTAAGTTGGTGTGAGTAAGGATGTGCAGGAGTAGGGTAGCGGAGGCTGAGTGATGGGGATGTGATGATAGGCACAGCAGGATGAAGTTGAGTGTGGCTTTGTAGTAATGTTTCCTGATCTAATGAGATCATTGAAATGTTTGCAGCACTGCAGCCTGGTCCTCCTGACCACATCCCTGCTTGTGACCTCCTGTGCAATGTGCAACCAGGCTGTTTTGTAGGGGGGCATCCTTTACCTGGTTTACGGTAATTTACCTGGTCAGGCAGCCTTTTGCCACTGCACTGTGACCAATTCCAATCAGTGGTTTTGAATCGCTAAACCCTCTTTCAAGTTCTGACTGGAGGAACTTACGATAAATGATATATTAAAAACGGACAAATGGTCTGGATGCAAGAAAGTCAAATTTTGTTAAAACTGAAGAAACTACACCACACGATCAAAATAATCATGGTAAAACTGCTTAACAGGGGAAGGCAGATGGCAAAACGAGGGATAAATGGCTACAATGTTAATTTTACAATCTTAGCAACAGTTCCCTTAAATTACTACCCCTTTACTTCTCACTAGATTGTCTTGCTAGTGGGTCAGAAGCCTTGCTCACCTGCAGTCCAAAGAGTAAAAGAGAAGAGAGAGATGCTTCTGGGAAGCTATCTTTTATACCCCTTTTTTTGGGGCCCGCCCAGATCTGATGTTTCTGGGCTAAAACAAAAGAGACCCAAACTGTCCACTTGTCTGGGATGGGTTTGGATAAAGTTGCAGTTTAAATGTGTCTTCATTCATCCTGATGGGTTTCGAATAAAGCTGCAGTGGTTTGAATGTGTTCTTGATTGTCTGTGATGGGCCATCGAATAAAGCTATTTCCTTGATTGCTTGAGTAAATAGCCTTGAAGTTATTGTAAACAGAAAGTCATTGTTCTGTGGTCAACTGAGACTGCAGTCTCAAGTGGTTACTTCCTTGTGTACACAAAGTAGCAGTTTCTGTAAACAAATCGATTATCTAACTGTCACGGGGCCGTGCATTCACGGGGCCATTTTGCTAGGGTTTCGGTAGTGGACCCAAGCGCAGGAAACCTATCCAAGGACTCGAGACCGGGTAGAACTCGAAAGATGCTTCCTTGAGACTCGAGAACATAGAAACAGGGTAACACTCGCAAGGAGATTCAGTTGAAACTCGAAAACACAGAGACATGGTAATACTCGAAAGGAGATTCAGTTGAGACTCGAAAACACAGAGAGACTCGAGAACGCCAGAGACACAGCAAGAGCTGTTACTTGCAGGCAGGCGAACCCAGGACTGAGCACAGAGGACAGGAAACAGGAAGCTTAAATACAGACCTGATTGGTCACGTGACATAATTATTCAAATGAGACACAGGAGACAAATACTTTAATAACAAACAGGTGAGGCCAGAGGCACAGAGACAAAACAGGGACTGGACCGAGCCAGCTTTATTAACTAGCCTAATTTACTCTGATGAGAACAATTACTCGAGAAACAGGTGAGGAGAGGGGCCCAAAGGCACGGCAGCAGCGCACCGAAGCCTCAAAAACTTCCCTCAGGCGGCGAGCAGAGGGAAGTGCCGCTGAAGCCGTTACACTAACTTCCCGAACTGCCTTTGATTGGCAGATTCAAATGGGCTACTCCCCAGTGCAAACAAGCAGCTAGTAGGTTACCAGACCCACCCAATACCACAGGGTGACTGACAGCTCGGGCTCCATTCATATGCTAACAGCCTGTCTGCCCTTTTGAAATTCTGTTTCCATGAGGTCTGTTCAGCCATTTTTAACAGTCCAAAACTCAAGAGTACATCTTTTAATAAAATGTACAATCTTAAAGTGTGCAATTTTCACAAAGTTCTTTGATTCCAGTGTCCAAGTGCCGCCTAGCTTACGAGCTTTTTAACGCAGCCTTTTTGCGGTTCTGGGTATGTTTTAAAACATTGTCCAACCCAGAGACAATTTAAATCACACAAGTCTTCATCCACGATGTGGATTAATATTTCCCGATCTTCGGGGGCTGAGGGGATTTTGTGACCCCTACATTCCGCCCTTGGATACTTCCAACTTGCTTGTAGTATCCTCTTGAAGAAGTGAGCAAAATTTTCTGACCCCCCACAAACAATCATCCCCTGTACTTACCTATAGCTACCTACCGCTGATCCCCCAACCCATCTATTCCCCTCAAATCCGAGAAAAACCGTGGTACGGTAGGCATCTACAGATACATCAACTACAAAATGTTACAATAGGGGGTCTCATATCCCTGCACCACTTGTTACATTATAACATATTACAAAATGTTGCAATCTTGGTTATACAATGTAATCGAAATGATCCCAAGCACGGAGAGCGTCCTACGCCTCTGCACCACTTGGAACTGTAAAACAAAATACAAAAATCTTCATTAAACATTTGAAACAAAATGCTGAAGTAAACCCCGACCATCACGTGCCAATGATGGGTCACGAAATTTGAGTGGGTATTGCTCCTCCCACCCAGGCAGCAAATGTTCCTTCCACCCCCCCTTTAATGGTCTTAAACTTTTAAAACATACAGAATTGATTTTACAGAACAGTCTGATCCGCCAGCCCCGAGCCATTCCCTTGTCCCTTTGTGGAGGCGGGGTACCCCTCATGTTTCACCGACCGAGATCAAGGAGTATGGGATCGTGACACCCAGTCCCTCCCCCTCCCGCCTTCCCTCGACTGGCTGCAGAAAATGATGGGTGCCTGTGTGGCGGCTCTGACTGGCCCCACACTCAAACTTGGATCCCAGATCCGGCCACCCACTCTTCCTTCCCAACCATACTTACACTCTAACTTTGCCCATGGGCCCCGGGTGAGTGCCTCCCTTCCCCGAACGCACCCACGCAATTCTTGGGTCTCCCCCTCCCCTTTACAATCTTTCCCGGGCCATCACCACCCACTCCTGGGGAACGCGTTCCTATCTGACAAGGCGCCCGCGCTTCCCCAGCATGACTCCTCAATAGCGAGGTCTCCCGCAAGTGAAATTCGGTCAGGATAATGCTGGGTTGGGCCCAGCTGGGGCCAT
Organism: Somniosus microcephalus; assembly: GCF_052327205.1. Taxonomy (NCBI): domain Eukaryota; kingdom Metazoa; phylum Chordata; class Chondrichthyes; order Squaliformes; family Somniosidae; genus Somniosus; species Somniosus microcephalus. Next base: position 94,299,636 of record NC_140991.1, on the reverse strand, counting down.
CTCTTCCATGTAGGATGAGTAGGCAGGTTCCTCCGGACCCTGTCCGGTTTCTCCCGAAGGTCGCTGCGGGGTCTCCTCCTGGATTTGTCCAGTGGCGAGGTGATCCCCAACATTCTGTATAACCATATCTTCATCCAATGCCCAGCTCGGGCTCGGCGAACAGGGCTGCTCCTTTTTCCATTCTCCTGCAAAAGAACTTAAAGGACATGCAGCCAGGTCTCTCACTGACCTGCTGCCTTAGGTGGAGACATGGTTGGGTCCCTTGACCTCGGACCAAAATACAAGCATTTGGCACACTTATAAACTTAAACTTTAAACTTAAACTCAAAACTACTAGTTACATTCTAAACTTAAAATTTAAACACCTTAAAAGCAAGCTATAAACATTGGTAACTTAACACAAAGCTATAATACAAATGCCGCCCGTCCCCGGATGGCCAGGCTAATCTCTGGTGTCACTGTCGCAGATTACTGCTGCCTGCAGCGAAGCTGGACTGCCTCCTGCTTCTGGTCCCTGGCAGCTTATGGCTGTGAGTTGGGGACCTCTGTGATCTGTTTCCTCCCGGGCTTGGGAGATTGCTCTTTGTGGCGGGTACTCTGGTGACCATCTTATCTTGGGCTTGCGGACCCACTGAGACCTTCTGAGGGGCGTCTCTGTGGGGGAAACTTTGGCTGACGGACCCTGAGCCTGGGTCACAGCCCTAGCTGGCTGGGAACCTTCTCCCCCTGATGCAAACAGCCCACACTGTGTAATATACCTGGCAGCCTGCCAGTAATCCGGGTTTGTCTCCTTTTCCCTACCCACTCCTGTACTGGGGGCAGGTATCCCCTCACCACCCGCTGCTGGTGGCTGAAAATCTTCCTCTCCAGGTCCAAAACCTGGTACTGGCTCCTTCCATATGTCCCCTGCAAGAGGAATTGCTATCCCTTCCTCCCCAGAGTCCCACACCATAGGGGGAACCACTCTAGAAGCGGGCTGGGAAGCTTGTCCCTTTAAACAGGCGACTGCACCTGCGCTTACCTCCTCCCCGGAGTCCCACGACAGAGGCTGTGAAACCTCTGTATTCAAACAGGCGACTGTGCCTGCACGGGAAAACTGAAGAGGAGCCACTGTGGTCACGGGCTGGGGAACTGCGCCTGCGCAAACCTCCTCCCTGGAGTCCCATGGCAGAGCTTGTGAAACCTCTGTATTCAAACAGGCGACTGCGCCTGCGCAAACCCAGTGTTGGGAAACCTCGCCCCTCAGGCGCGTGACTGCGCCTGCGCAGGGAAACTGAAGAGGAGCCGCTGTGGTCACGGGCTGGGGAACTGCGCCTGCACAAACCCAGTGTTGGGAAACCTCTCCCCTCAGGTGCGCGACTGCGCCTGCGCAGGGAAACTGAAGAGGAGCCGTTGTGGTCACGGGCTGGGGAACTGCGCCTGCGCGAACAGACCGTTCAAAAGACTGGGGAATTCCTGTCTCCAGACCAGCGACTACGCATGCGTGGGCAGTCTCTTCACAGGGCGGCTCCTCCCTGGAGCCCCCCAAGCAATTTTCTGTGAATGAACTCGCAGCAGCCTGCAGATTTCTACTCTCAGGCTGCGGTTTCTCTGTTTCTGAACTAAATAACTGGTTCAAATTTAAACTTTGGCCAAAACTTAGGTTCCACTGGGGCGGGGAAGTGTCCCAATTGGTGGGCCGGACAACTTTTCCCTTGAAACAAGCCACAGCGCCTGTCTTTACAGCCTGTGAACTTGAACTTGTATGGTCAGATTTATACAATTTACATTAGTTGGCGTGGAACCACTTTGTGCACCGGGGTAGTTTTACTGCATAGACCATGGGGCTGGCCCTATCAACTATACTATTGGGTCCCATGTAGAGTGGCTCTAAACTTCCCACCCGGACATAGTTTCTTACCACCACTAGGTCTCCTATCTCCCACTGGTGGCTCTTGCTAGGCTCGAGCAGCAGCCGGTTATTCTGATGCTGCTTCCCCATGCTGTCTGCTGCCTGCCCATAAATTCATTTGAGGTGTTCTAGGAGGGTTCGGGTGAATTTACCCTGGTTTATTTCCTGCAGTTGTCCTTCGGTGAGGACTGGGGCAAGGACATGAGTGGGGGTCCTCATAACTCTGCCGGTCATGAGCTCATGTGGTGAATGCCCTGTACTTTTGGACTGGCTGGCCCGGATCCCCATGAGGATCAGAGGTAGGGTCTCTGCCCATTTTTGGGGTGACCCCACGGCCTCTTTCCTCAATCTTTCTTTAAGGGTACGGTTCATACGCTCCACAATCCCTGAGGACCGCGGGTTGTAAACTACGTGCCACTTCCCTTTGATACCAAGCAGCATGAGGGTGTTCTGCATGACTTGGCCAGTGAAGTGGCTTCCCTGGTCGGACTCCATGAACTGGGGCAGTCCCCACCGTGAGAACACCTCCTTCACCAAGATCTTTGCAGTCCCCATTGCTGTGGCCGTCCTGCAGGGGAAGGCTTCCACCCACTTGGAAAACACATCCACCAGGACAAGGCAGTATTTGTAGCCTCCCTGGGTGGTGGGCAAGGGCCCTATATAGTCGATCTGGATCGACTGCCATGGTCCCTCCACCCTCCTAATGTGTCCCATGGGCACCTTCCTTTTGTGGGGATCGGGATTATTTGCTGCACACACAAGACAGCTAGCACAGAACTCGCGGACATCATCCCGGAGTCCTGGCCACCATCCCGCCTGTTCCACCCATTGCCAGGTGGTCTCAGGCCCGGGGTGTCCCGCTCCTGGCCCCTCATGCCGGCTGAAGGAACTCCCTCCGGTGTTGCTGGGGTACTACCCACTGTTCTGCCTTGAACAGCATGCCCTCCCTTACGGTGAGAGGGGCTGTGCGGTAGGGGCCCTCTATCCTTTTGCCCTCCATCACTGCGCTAATTACTGCCTTTACGACGGGGTCCTGTGCCTGGACCATTTTAAGTTCCGGGGCCAACACTATTCCTGATTTTCCCTGTGTCCCATCCCTGCCTGTAATCGCTGCCACTGGCCCGGACTCATATGGGTCCCAGAAAGTGCCTGCACATGCACCCTCCTTGGCCAGCATATCGGCTTGCTGGTTGCCCTGGCTGCGGGGTTCTGTGGAGGAATGGGCTTTCACCTTATGGATGAAAACTGCACCTTCCTCCCCCACAGCTGCCAGGATTTTCTCCAGCAGGGGCTTTACTGTCAAGGGCTTCCCGTCGGCGGAAGTATACCCAGGTACTCCGTAGATGAGTTGCAAGTGAACATACTGTCAGAACAAATCATATACGGGGTAGGGAAGATGTCGGGGTGTGTAACCACGTACATCACCGTGGACAGTTCAGCCTGCTGGGCACTCATGATGTTAGGGAGCTTGATTGCCAAGGCAATGCCTGCCGTTGGGTCAAAGATCCCGCAACCCGTGAGTCGTACTCCAGCGGATACCATGCTGGAACCGTCTACATAGATCTCGCAGCCCGTGGGATGTATCCCGGCCCGTAAACCTATGTTCACTTCCCATACCCCATCTATGGAACATCGATGGGCTGTTCCAGGGTATACCATATTGGCCACAAGCTTTGGCTCGCAAAGGCCCTTTACCTTCAGATCCATCTGTGAGAGAAGGGTCCAGCGCGTAATGCGGATGCTGCTGACTGTCCCATCTTTAATCCTCCCATCCAAAAGCATCTGAGTGGGTGTGTGCTTTGTGAGGAGGGTGATGGGAGAGGTGCCTGCAAAGATCCGGGATTTCTTCACAGCCCAATATGTGGCTAAAAGGTGCCTTTCACATATTGAGTAGCTCCTCTCTACATCGGTGAGTATTCTGGAGGAATAGACCACGGGTCTCAGCCTACCATGCCGCTCTTGGAGCAGCACAGCACTCAGGCTATCCCCACTGGCTGCTACCTCCAGAAAAAACTCCCTTTTCCCATCTATCGCTCCTAGGGCTGGGGCGGTCTGCAGGTCTCCCTTTAACTTAACAAATGCCGCCTGGCATCCCTCATCCCAGGACCACTCCACTCCCTTGTGTAGGAGACGGAGCAGAGGGGCCGCTGTGGCTGCATAGTCCTCTATAAAATCCCTGCAGTACCCCGTCAATCCCAGGAACGACCTCATCCCTCTTACTGAATTGGTGTGGAGATGCCGGAGTTGGACTGGGGTGGACAAATGTAAGAAGTCACACAACACCAGGTTATAGTCCAACAGCTTTATTTGAAATCACAAGCTTTCGGAGCGCTGCTCCTTCGTCAGGTGAAGTGGAGAAATGCATAAAGACACAGCTTATATAGACAAAGAATAATGTCAGATGTTTACAGGTAATCTTGCCAACTGACATTTATCACACCTCGGCAGAGAGATAATCACAGCAATCAAAGTTGTGAATGGTGTCCGAACAGGTCAGTCAGGAAAATATTACATCAAAGAACAATGAGGTGGGGTCACAAGGGGTCAAATATTGCAGATGCTGGGGTCTGTATAAAAAACAAAAAAACAGACAAAAAACATTTTTTTTTTTTTTTTGCTGGAAATCACAGCAGGTCCGGCCGCATCTGTGTAGAGAGAACAAGCCAATGTCGACTCGAGTCTGGATGACCCTGCGTCAGGTGGGGTTACATGTAGCGTGACATGAACCCAAGATCTCGGTTGAGGCCGTCCTCATGGGTGCGGAACTTGGCTATCAGTTTCTGCTCGACGATTTTGCGTTGTCGTGTGTCTCGAAGGCCGCCTTGGAGAATGCTTACCCGAAGATCGGAGGCTGAATGTCCTTGACTGCTGAAGTGTTCCCTGACTGGGAGGGAACACTCCTGCCTGGGGGAAAAATTCCGTTGGTTTGCGCCTCCCATTAGAGGGCGCTAATGGGGCGCAAAGCAACTTGCGCCTGGGCGCAGCGATGTTTGCACCATTCGCAAAATTGACCAGACATTTTGCAGCGGTGCTAAACACTACCACCATGATCTCCTGCGCCCGCAGATCATGACGTCAGTCGAGCGTGCAACGCCCCGGTAGCGCCCCGGACTGGATATTGAGTGGCGCCCCCTGCCTTACCACCTGCCACTTGCAACGACAGGTTGAGGGGAGCGTTTTGCAGTCGGGAAGGGACTGGGGGAGCGGTATTTAAAGGCGACCACTTCCTGCCTTTTTTTGGCGGCGACATTTTTGCACCACACATTCTGAGTGAGAGAGAGAGATTTCTGGAGATATTCAACACTGTGTTGAAGAGTTTTGGGTACTGAGCAGCACTTTGCAGGTTCATTTTAATTTGACCTTCCTTGCATCGATTTAGAAGAGACTGGGGGCTGCACTCTGCGCTCTTTCCTTGGGCCTCTCCATTGTTCTTTCCAACAGATTTGATGTACAGGACTCTCCAGGCCGAGATTCAAGGCTGCAATGAGCAGGGTGTGGATGGAGAGCAAGATCGACTCTCCCCTTTAAGAACTGGCCGGTGCCAGTGTGTCTGTGTTCCATTGCTGACTGACATCACATGAGCTTCGCCAGCGCTCTGAGGTAACGCCTCGCTCCTCGGCATTAGCGCCTTAAGAGAGGTGTGTAGCATCTGATTTAACGCTCCAATCACCTCCAGGGGTTATAGAAGCCAAGTTTGCAGTCGGAGGTGATAATTAGCGCCAGGCACTAAAATTTGCGCCCGGCCGATAATCGCGCCCCAAATTGGGCGATACCGAATTTCTCCCCCTTTCTGTTCTACTGAATTCTTATCACAGTCACAGTCACAGTGCTTCAATCACAGTCAGCTTTCTGGGGCTTTTGATTTCCATGTCTACATATCCTACATGCTCTGATTGCACAGAGAGAGAAAATAAATTGTAGAAAAAAAGTAATGCTCCAAAAAACCCAGCACTAAAAATTTATTGAAAAATAAAAATGAATAAAAAGAATATAGCGCACTATGATCTTCATGTTTGTTGGAATACTTTCAGCAGAGCCCTGTTCAATTACTCACGACTCCCAGACGTATGTTCTGTGCCAGTGGGATTGGAAAAGTTCCACTGTTACGTTACAGCCACTCTTCTGTAAACCTGCAAAACATTTACTAAAATATAACAATTCCAGAATACAAATCAGAAATAAAGAACCACAAACTTAACATCAGAAAAATACAAAGCAAGACCAAAGTAAAGCCTTTGTGAATAGAATCCATAGTTATCAGGACATTTCGTTACACTTACAAACTATTCTCAGCTGCATTTCTTATGCCTTATTTTCAAGCTTGCCAATAGACTTGAGGCTTTCACGACATGCTTATTATAGATTTATTAGAATTATTACTATACATGTTTATTGTAATCTTCCAGAAACTATAGCATTGGAATCCTGGTGAGGAACTATGAGTTAAACTAACTGCCCTCAGGGATTGTCTAGAACATTCTCTCGGAATTTTGACATTTTCTACCAAGTCATCTGGGGGAGGAAAGTATAACTGGCCGGCAGGGGGCCCTTCATGTACTATTCAAATGCACCACCTGCCAGCTCAGATAGAGAGGAGCCTTGATACCATGCTTGAAGATGAGCTACAAACTGGACTCCATCACCATTTAACCACGGAGGAGGGTAGTGTGGATCCTGGGAGCTAATCTTGCTGAGAGAAAATAAGAATTTTTAATAAGTGAGTAAAAAAATGTAAAGTATATTACTGCGCAAAATAAATATAAGATCCTATAAACGGTACTGTTGTTAGATGTATTTGTCATCCAGATTTTGGAGTTTGTGGTATGCGTATCTAAAGAGGTCAAAATAAATGGAACATTCCAGGCCTGTGTCACTTGCACATTCATCATTTTGAGGGTGCTATAAATGGAATCAGGGCTTTCAGAAGGTGTCCAGCGTAAGCCAGACATTACAATGTGTTTTATGATACACTTTTGCAGAAGCTGCATTTGCTTTGAAATCACCACGTGATTAGTCTCAGCTGCTCTGAGGAACTCCATCCAGCCAGTTAGGGACTTAGAGGATTTATAAAGCATTTCATTGATAAAATTCTGGATTCTAGAAAACAGAGAGTTACTTTAGGTGTGCACTTAACCCTTACTAAGCCATCCATTGAACTGTGATCACTGAGTCAGAGAACAGAAGTAAAAAAATAATGAGCATCAAGTAAGGTTGGAGGTTAGGACAATTTCTTTCCCTACACAGTGGAATAAACGCCAGTAAATAGTTGATACTATGTAGCGTAGTCCTGGTTTCAACACTCTTCTGTGTTGCAACAGCTCACCTCAGTGGGCACACTGTGACTGACCTCAGCATTCATGAGCGGCTGATGTGAAAAATCAGCTAGGGTCCCACATGTCATGTGCAGTGACCTCATCTGGAATCTGCACATCTGTGGATGTCAAGTGAGGACGGGATTAATACCCACATGGTCAAATAACCAACCAGCACTTAACATACAAAATTGATGGGCAGGAAAAGACCAGCTGGTCCATCAAGCCTGCCTCACAACATGATGGCTGAAGCATCATGACTAGATATGTAATATAAGTAGGTTCACTCATGCAAGACAGTCACTTAGAGGCCTACCTGTAGGTCTGCTGGTGCCAGTGGAAACATATCAGTCACTGCTTTTGAGAGTGCAAAGGAGAAATTGGGAGAAATTAAAAAAATAAATGTGAGGTACAGATAGAAATGATTGAAAGCCTTATTGTACATCATGGTTCCAGAGATCCTGGCATCATGGGATGTCATGCCACAGACTGTAACTGGCAAAGGATAAATAATGTAAGATCTGAGATTACATAGATCTAGTGTTCTACTTACTTTACCTTGGTGGCAGGGGAGGGGAGTGCATTGAATGGACTATTCTCAGTCCATACTTTATTATCCAAACAAACTGACACTAGAGTATAAATTTTAACTATTTGGCGACTGACCAGTCACCCAATAATACCATCAGGAGGCCCAGTCCATTTTGAGAGCTGGGCTTCATTACTATGCCACCAGCAGGCTGTGGGCGCTAAACAGACGTTTTGGCAATGGGCTGATAAGGTCTTGTTTGATTAGCTATACTGGATAGTAAGATGACATTAATTATACTAATTTTCACTCCTGCTCCTTCTCATCCCACGAAAAGTAATTTTAAACTTCCAGTTATTGGTCCTCTTCAGCTGTACCATTGGGTGATACTGGGAGGAGCCTGCACGGTGTAGGATCTGTCTAGCCATGTCCCAAAATGGAATTGGGAGTTCTATGTACATCATAGGACCCTGATTTGCATATTAAAATATTTGAGTTAAGCATTGTTCCTCCTGTTTATATTTATTTAAACTTTTATACCTGTTGGTTCAATTTGGAATTAAAGAAAGAACTTGCTTTTACACAGTCCCTTTAGAACCTCAGGGCATCCCAAAGCACTTTTTATAGTGTGGTCACTGTTGTAAGCTAGTGAAATGGTATTGTCAGAACACTAATTTCACTGAGCTGACCCCTTAAATGGAAGCAGTGCATGCTAACACCTACATGCCATTCATTTTTGTTGAAGGTTCTCCTGACCCTCCACGGTAACTTCAGCAGAGGATCTGCAGGAACCCCAGAGAAATGGAGTCAATGGTATTCAGTTACCAGTGATTTATAAAGGGTTAGCATAACTTCCTTATTTTTGAACTCTACTACAACAGATCTCAGAGTGTTGTAGGGCTGGAAGAGGTTACAGAGGTAGGGAAGGGGGCAAGGCCATGGAGGGATTTGAAATCAAGGATGAGACTTTTAAAATCGAGGCGTTGTGGGACTGGGAGCCATGTAGCTCAGCAAGCAAAGAGGTGTTGGGTGAACTGGACTTGGTGTGAGTTAGGATACGGGCAGCAGAATTTTGGATGAACTCAAGGCTACGGAGGATGCAAGGTGAGAAGCCAGCAGGAGAGCATTGCAATCATCGAATCCAGAGGTAACAAAGGCATGAATGAGGATTTCAGCAGCAGGTGAGCTGAGGCAGGGGCGGAGACAGGTATATTACAGAGATGGAAGTAAACAGTCTTGGTGAGGGAGCAGACATGGGGTTAGAAGCTCATCTCAGGGTGAAATAGACTGCCAAGGTTGCAAATGGTCTGGTTCAGCCTCAGACAGTGGCCAGGGAGAGGGATGAAGTCAATGGCTAGAGAACAATGTTTGTGGCGGGGACTGACAACAATGGCTTTGGTCTTCCCAATATTTAGTTGGAGGAAATTTCTGCTCATCCAATACTGGATGTTGGACAAATCAGAGGCAGTGGAGGAGTCAATAGTGGAGGTGGTGAGGTAGAGCTGGATGCCACCAGCGTACATGTGGAACCCAACATTGTGTTTTCGGATGCTGTCGCCAAGGGGCAACATGTAGATGAGAAACAGAAGGCCAAGGTGAGATCCTTGAGGGACTCCAGAGGTACCGGTATGGGAGTGGGAAGAAAAGCCAAGAAAAGCCAGGTGATTCTCTGGCTACCACTGGATAGCTAGGAATGTAACCATGTGAGGGCAGTCCCACCCAGGTGGATGACGGAGGAAAGGCATTGGAAGAAGAAGGTGTGATCAACCATATCAAAGGCTGCAAGAAGAACGAGGAGGGATAGTTTACTGCAGTCACAATCACATAGGATGTCATTTGACAAGGGCTGTTTCAGTACTGTGGCAGGGGCCTCTATTTATAAATCATAGGATTCCATATGTGTTAGATCCGTGGTTCAGGAGATAAATAATTACACGGATGCTGTACATAAACAAATAACAGGTCTTTACTGGAGGAGGGCAATCTCTAGACTGGAGTACAGAGGCATGCGCACAGCTTATATACCAGTGTGGTTACTGCTGGTACTTACAGTATACAGGAGCTGTAAAAAGTAGTTCTGACTTAAAGCACATACACTACAATTCCTCCCTTTTTAGATTAATAATACCCCCTTAATATTCAAATAACAATTACATTTTTACATGTACATTCAATAACAAAAGTCCATTTATAGATTCAGTCTTTGGGGCGGCTTCCTGACCCTTTCGGGATAGCGCCTTTCCGGAGGTTCTTGTTCTTGGTGCAGAGGTGATTCTGACCCCCTTTCATCGGGTAGTTCATTGGGTTCCACTGCTAGTGGGTCTGAAGTAGATACTACCGGTATGTCGGGTTCATCCCCAGGTACTCGAGACACGGGGTTGACGCATTCCTGTGATGCTAAGATCTGATCGACGTGGCGTCTCACAATGTTCTCCCCGACATCTACTGTGTACATTAATGGCCCCTGCCTTGTACATATTGTTCCGGGTTGCCACTTCTCTGTTCGATAGTCCCGGGCCAAGACTGGTTGCCCTACATTGAAGCTCCTTGTCGGCTTCTCGTTGATGTGCTGGAATTGTTTGTCCTCAACATTTCTTCGCACATTTGGTCTGAGCAAGTCCAGACGAGATCTCAACCTTCGGTTAAAGAACATCATCTGGTTGGTAACTGCATGTGTCGCGTTTCGGTTGGCTAATAAGAAATTGTCCATCTTATGCTGTAGTGGAATTTCCTCGTCGCACATGGCCTTTATCGCCTTCTTAAAGGTTTGTACGAACCTCTCAGCCAATCCATTGGTGGCTGGATGATACGGGGCGGATGTGTATTGCCTTACCCCATTCCTTTTCATGAATTTTTGGAACTCATCGGACACAAACTGTGGTCCATTATCAGAGCAGATCTGCTCTGGCAACCCGTTTCTGGCAAATATGGTCCGTAGGACTGCAATCGTTTTCTCTGTAGTGGTTGAAGACACCTTTATCACCTCAGGCCACTTTGAATGAGCATCCACTGCTATTAAGCACATTGAGTCCATGAATGGACCAGCGAAATCAATGTGCACCCGTTGCCATGGAGAGGAGGGCCACTCCCATGGGTGTAGAGGGGCATGTGGTGGTGCATTTTGGACCTTCTGGCATCCTAAGCAGCTCTTAGTTAGGTCTTCGATTTGTTGATCGATTCCCGGCCACCACACATAAGCCCTAGCTAGGCTTTTCATTTTCACTCCCCCCAGATGACCTTCATGTAGCTCATTTAGCACTCTCTCCCTTAACTTAGGTGGAATCACCACTCCGGGTCCACACGTCACTGTCCCCTGGCATGCTGACAGCTGTTCTCTTCTGGATGAGAATGCTGGCAACAGTGAGTCGCCATGTGTTGGCCATCCCCTCACCGTCAATTCATATACCCGTGACAGCGTCGGATCATTGCGGGTCTCCTTCTCTATATCCACGTTTGTTACTGGCAATCGTTCAATTATCGACGAATAAAATATCTCGATAGGGTCCACTGCTGGTGCTTCCTCCACAGTAGGCAGTGGCAGGCGCGATAGCCCATCAGCGTTCCCATGCTGTCTCGTGCCTTTATATTCTATTTCATACTGATTCACCCCTAGAAACAGGGACCATCTTTGTAACCGCTGTGCAGTCATTACTGGCACGCCCTTCTTAGGATTAAAGATGGAGACAAGTCGTTGGTGGTCAGTCAGCAAGGTGAAATTCTGTCCATGCAGATAGTGGTTGAATTTTTTTACTCCCCATACTAGGCTAAGGGCCTCCCTGTCAATCTGGGCATAGTTGCGCTCAGCTGAGGTTAGTGACCGAGAAGCAAAGGCTACTGGCCTCTCCAAACCGTCCGGGAATTTGTGCGACAGCACCGCTCCAATGCCGTAGGGTGATGCATCACATGCCAACCGAATTGGTAGTGCTGGGTTGAAATGGGCCAACTCCTCTTTTGATGTGATCAATTCTTTACACTTCTGGAAAGCTCGTCTATGTTCGTCATCCCACTTCCATGGTACCCCTGTTTGCAGTAGGGTGTTCAGCGGGTGTAATACCGTAGACAAATTTGGTAAGAACTTGTGGTAATAGTTTACCAGCCCGAGGAACGACCTCAGTTGTGACACATTTTCCAGTGCTGGAGCCTTGACTACTGCATCTATCTTGTCAGGGGACTTATGTAACCCCTCTTCATCGATGACGTGGCCGCAATACAAGATCTGTTTCTGGAAAAACTGGCACTTGTGGCGATTAGCTCGTAGCCCATATTCCTTTAATCTGGCGAGCACCTTCTCCAAGTTAGCGAGGTGATCACCGTCATTTTCGTCCGTGACCAAGATGTTGTCCAAATAACACTGGGTCCCTGGAATCCCTTGCAGGACCTGATCCATCGCCCTTTGCCAGATAGCCGGAGCTGAGGCTACTCCAAACACCAGCTGGTTGTATTGATAGAGACCTTTATGGGTGTTGATCGTAAGGTAATGTTTCGAAGCTTCTTCTACCTCCATTTGCAAGTACGCCTGGGCTAGATCAATTTTTGTGAAGCATTTACCACCAGATAGCGAGGCAAAAATATCCTCAATTCGTGGAAGCGGATATTGCACCGTGTGAAGGACTGGGTTCACTGTCACCTTAAAATCCCCACAGATGCAGACCTTCTTTGGTTCCCCAGGCGTATTACTCAATGACCTCTTCATTACAGGAACGATGGGTGTAGCCCACTCGCTCCAGTCCACTTTGAACAGTACTCCTGAACGTTCCAACCCTTCCAGCTCTGCTTCAACCGCTGGTCTGATCGCATAAGGCACTGGTCTGGCCTTCAGAAACTTTGGGCTTGCATTACCCTCTATTTTAATTGTTGCTGTTATTCCTTTTAGTGTTCCTAGCCCCTCCTGGAACACTTCTTTTGCGTCAGTTAGCATTTTTGACAGTCGTCCAGGTGTGACGTCGTCATTCTTTTTGGCCTCCACCTTCAGTGCCTGTATGGAATGCCAATCTAAATGTATCTTCCGGATCCATTCACGTCCTAGCAGTGGTGGTCCTCCATTTGGCAATACATATATATCCATTTTAGGTATTTCCTGACCTTTATATGTCACTTTCACCCTTATTTTTCCTTTGGGGTAGACTTTTTGCCCCGTATACGTCTTCAAGACAATCTCTGTAGCTTTCAAGGGTATGTGTGAAAATAGCCGCTTGTAGTCTCTTTGACTTATGACTGTTAGAGCTGACCCTGTGTCCAATTCCATTTCCACTTGGACTCCGTCTATCTTGAGTGTAACCCAGATAGTCTGGTGATCCTCCATTTCGGTTACATTATGTAGTTTCAGACAACCCAGCTCCTTGCTTCCGGAGTCTGTGTCACTTTTCTGTTCGTCTGAACCACTGTCCATCACCTGGTGTACCTTTTTGTACTTCTCCTGTGGAGATTTCTTACTGTTGGTTTTCTTCCCAGACCTGCAGACTCTTGCTATGTGTCCTGCTTTCCCACACTGTCTGCACACTTGGTCCTTGAACCAACAATCTTTCTGGTCATGTGTTGTTCTGCCGCAGCGATAGCACTTCCCTGTTCCATAGGTCATTTCGTTGGTGCCATATTCTTGCGGTCTCCGTTGTATCTCTGCAGCGCCCCTTGCGGCTGCTTCGTGTGATACTGCCATACTGAAAGCTTTGTCCAGCGTAAGGTCCTTTTCTGATAGAAGCCGTTTCTGGGTTCCTTCACTTTGTAGCCCACACACAAACTTGTCCCTTAACATGTCTGCTAGTCCCGCTCCAAACTGGCAGTATTTCGATAGCTTGCGCAGTTCCGTTAGGTACTCAGCATTGCTTTCGTCTTTGTGTTGGTTCCTTTTATGGAACTTAAATCATTCTGCTATCAGCAGCGGTGTGGGGTTTAAGTGGTCCTGTAGGATTTCTACTATGCTTTCAAAATTCTTGTTTACCGGCTTCTCTGGGGTTATTAGATTTCGCAGTAACCCATAAGTTTTTGCACCCATGGAATTTAACAGAACCAGTGCTTTATTAGCATCTGGCACTTCATTCGCCCTGCAGTACACCTCAATACGTTCCACATATGTCGTCCAATCTTCGACTTCATTGTCGAACGTAGAGGTACTGCCACTCTTCGGCATCCTTGGTTGTGCGTTAACTATCACCAATGGCGCCTCCCACGCTTCCCCTTCTTCTCCGCTGGCACAAAATGGCGTCTCCCGCGCTTTCCTTCCTTCCCGCGCTCGCCCGTCTTCTCCGCTGCGGCTTCGCAAAATGGTGTCTCCCGCGCTCTTCCTTCTCCGCGGCTCAATGGCGCCTCCCGCGCTCTCCCTGCTTCTCCGCGGCTCAATGGCATCTCCCGCGCTCTCCCTGCTTCTCCGCGGCTCTCTGGCATCTCCCCTTGCTTCGCCCCGTGGACCCTGATCAGCCCGTGATCCCTGGCTGTGCTCTGCGCGTTCTTCTCTTGATATTTGTCGATGCCGCTCAGTCTAGAACCCGGCTGTTTCTTACCCTCTCTCTCTCCGGTTTTGCAGTATTTTTCCTCGACGCCGCTCGGTGATCAACCCCCGGCTGCGCCCTGCTCTCTTCACCCTTTTTCTTACCCTGTCGACGCTGCCCGGCTCTCTCTCTCTGCCGTCGGTCGGCTCCAGCCGCCGCTGCTCGGGAAGGGTCTGCTCTGGACCTGTCGTCGGTCTCTTACTGCTCGTTGTGGCTGGGGAACCAAGCCCGGCTCTCCACAGCCTCCCCAGTGAAGTTGGATCTCTGCCTGACTGCTGGGCGGTTGCTCGCGGTCGACGCCCATGTTCCTGGACTCGACTATTTTTTGGGGTTTTTTTTTGTTTAATGTTGCAGGTAGATTTGCATCAACACTCGTCGCCACTGTTAGATCCGTGATTCAGTGGATAAATAATTACACGGATGCTGTACATAAACAAATAACAGGTCTTTACTGGAGGAGGGCAATCTCTAGACTGGAGTACAGAGGCATGCGCACAGCTTATATACCGGTGTGGTTACTGCCGGTACTACAGTATACAGGAGCTGTAAAAAGTAGTTCTGACTTAAAGCACATACACTACAATATGCTTTTTTAATAGCCTTATCAACTTGTACTGCCGCCTTCAAAGATTTGTGTATGTGAATCCCCAGGTCTCTCTGTTCCTGCATCCCCTTTAAAATTGTACCATTTAGTTTATGTTGCCTCTCCTCATTCTTCCTTACAAAATGTATCACTTCACACTTCTCTGCATTAACTTTCATCTGCCACGTGCCTGCCCATTTCACCAGTCTGTCTATGTCCTCCTGAAGGCTGTTATTATCCTCCTTACTATTTACTATTTGTCCAAGTTTTGTGTCATCTGCAGACTTTGAAATTATGCCATTTATACCCAACTCCAGGTCATTAATATATATTAAAACTGGGGCACACCACTGTACACTCCCCCCAGTCTGAAAAACAACCGTTCACCACTACACTCTGCTTTCTGTCCCTTAGCCAATCTTGTATCCATGTAGCCACTGCACCTTTAATCTCATGGGCTTCAATTCTTGCTTTTATGTTTACCATCTACTGCTGCGTTAATTTCGAGAACCACTTTGCCTCCCCCCAACTGCCTTCTAATTTGTTTCTGAAGGTAATCATATTCATCCCAATGTGCCTCTTTACCTTTCTTCCTGCAGGATTTGCTGAGCTAGTTTTTCTTCCTTTTTTCACATCATATTGTTTTGTTGATCTGATTTGGGTCATCGTTATTTACTCTATGCTTCCTAATCCTCAGTATGCATTTATCTTGCCTCCTCAACAACATGCCTTTAAAGGTGCAGTAGTCCATTTGCTCTCAGCTGAGTTGTTATTAAACAATAGACCACAGTCAATTTCTTCCCTCGTTCCCTTGATTTCCTTTGAGAATCCTGCTGAATGACTACACTGAGGCGAGAATCATTTTAGTGCAGGACAATAATGAGGTACAATTGAATCCTCAGGCAAAGAAAGTTTTTTCTACACACCCATATAAATTTTTTATAGATTCATTTTTTCTCAGGAGAAATCAGCTGTTTTCAGATTTTTCTTCAACAGCAGCTATCCTATTTAAGCATGTGTCTCCCAAAAAAACAATAAATTTATGACCTGCAGTATCGTTTACATCTGCCACCTCAAAATGCAGTTGTTTTTTTTAACTAATCCCTGCAGTTGTGATTCTTTCAACATTTCTGGATTCTGTGCAGCATGTACATTGGTAATTGTCTTACCCTGGAGACCACTTCATTAGAACCTTTCCAGTTTTGTAAGAAAACAGTTCGTAACAAAACCAATTTTGAGTATAATGTTGGATGGTGCTTTTGTTACCAGTTACATTTTTCATACTTGAAGAATAGTTCCTTTATTAAGTATTGCAAATATTTTAACAAGTGATGAAGTGAATAGATATATTCAATTACAGTACAAGCTCAGTCTTCTTGTTGAGCTTCCAGGCTGGCAGTTTTGTAAGTACCTGTTAGCTTAGATGTTTTAAGAGAGAGTTATATCTTCTTTGCACTAATCTATGAACAGAAAGTCCCTGGTGTCAAAACATTGGTATCTGCCTCTTCATGCAAGCTTTCAAAAAACAGAAAAGACAGTGAGAAGCACAAGAAAATATCTTCCTTTTGTTGTTCTCCAAGTTCACATTGACCCCGTGAAAAGATCAAGTAATTTTAGCACCTTTGCCCATAGTCCCTTAGTGACATAGATATCACTGTCAGGAGAGATGATGTGGTGGAATTCAGAGAATTGAAGATGGTGCAAGGCATTGTGATGAACAAGGTCCTTTGGTGAAGAGACCATACATTTCTGTAATCATTCCTGTTCTCACAGTGCTTCCATCAGCCGTAACAACTTGGAAACCTCCCTAGGTGCTTCGCAAATAGTTCTAAGCGAGGGAGGGAATAGGAGTCATGATCAAAAGCTTGGTCGAAGGTTTTTAAAGGTGGAGAGTGAGGTGGAGATGGTTAGGAAAGTGAGTTCTGGAGAGTAGAACCAAGGTGGCTGAAACCTCCACCACCAATTATGGGGCAAAGGGAGGAGTGAACAGGAGGCCGGAGTCAGAGGAATGGAGCATTTCAAATGGAATATATGATTGAAGTAGGTTGCAGAGATAGGGTGGGGCAATGCCATGGCGCAATTAATAGATGAGGTAAAGCATTTTATATTTAATGCATTGGGGATGGGAAACCAATGTGGATCAGCTGAGACATGGGGTGAAAAATTGGCTCGCGCCCCCTTTGGGGCGCTAACTTCGCCGGGGCGCACTATTTTTAGCACCCCCTTAAAGCACCCCCTTTAGTATTGTCTCTCCTAATTCTTCATACCAAAATGTATCACTTCACACTTCTCTGCATTAAATTTCATCTGCCACGTGTCTGCCCATTTCACCAGCCTATCTGTGTCATCCTGAAGTCTGTTAGTATTTGGCTCTTTGTTTATTGCATTTATGAGTTTTGTACAGCTACAAACTTTGAAATTATGTCCTGTATATCCAAGTCCTGGTCATTAATATATATGAAAAAGAGTATACTTCCACCCTGTCTGATAAACAACCATTCACCATTACTCTCTGCTTTCTGTCCCTTAGCCAATTTTGTATCCATGCTGCCACTGTCCCTTTAATCCCATGGGCTTTAATTTTGCTGATAAGTCTTAGCTTCAGGATCATGACAGAGTGCTACTGGGGACATCTCAGTCCACAAGTGCGCCAAGGAGGTGACCAGTGCACAATTTGTCAGTGCCATCTTTTTTCCGATTGATGACAATAGTCAAAATGAGAGAGCCTTGTGGTTGGCTTCAGTGGCTGGCTTCCCTGGAGTGCAGGATGCTATTGACTATACTCATGTTGCCAATAGGAGTCCACAAGACCAGCCATGAGCTTTCACTCAACTACTGCAGCGTGTCTGTGATTAGAATGAAAGGATTGTGCAAATCTGTGCCAGGTTCCCAGGCATTTAATTCTGCAGCAGTCAAACATCATTAATTCATTAATTCTGCAGTGGTCAAATATCACCCAGACTGGCTGCTTGGGAACAAGGGCTACCCCCTTTTAACATTGCTCATGACACCCCTACGCAACCCAACCACGCCTAAGTAGCTCAGGTATAATGAGAGCCATGGCATCACAAGGAGGATAATCAAACTCACTGTCAGGCATCTGAAGGAAAGGTTGCGGTGCTTTGATAGGTCCGGGGGCTCACTGCAGTATGATCCGCAGAGTCTCTCACATTATTGTGGCATGCTGTGTCCTGCATCACTATCCAGAGAGGATTGCAGCTGATTGAGGCAGATGGGCAAGATGTCTCTTCATCTGACAAGGTTTAGTTGGGTGAAGGCGAGGGAGAAGCTGTGGAATGAGAGCCATCACAATGCCTTGCAGCCAGAGATGTAAGGGGTGAATTAATTGCTCAACGCTTCAGGCAAACTGTTCAGTCCCTTGCCTGAAAAACTGAAACCAAGTCCCTCTTCATGAACTGGTAACCTCAATCACATTGTATAACATTGCAACTTGTTACTGATTTGTTATAATGCACACTAACCTGAAATTTCTCTGGCATGCATCCGATTTTGTGATGCTAATCAGATGTGCGGCAACAAGAAATGGGGCACCAAGCCATCCTGATGGATCCCCATCTGCTTTTGCATCAATTCAATTTTGAGCCGTTATTTCTGGTGATCGGTGTGGAATGCAAATGAGTTGGTTAAAATGTGATGACATCATGGGGATGATATTCTTGTGGTTTTTGCCTGTTTATTCCCAGGGTGCAAAGCACAAGAAATAGGGGTGGAGTTATTACATTGCCCCAGAACGTTTGGGGCCACTGGGGTTGTGCAGAGTGCCTGTGACTACAACAGGTACAAATGAAGGATGGCCATTTAAATCAGGCAGAAGGGAACATTCCCTGCTCTCCTATCCTCATTTTCCTCGCTGTTTGCTGACATGGCACCCAGATGTAGGGGCACCTCAACAGCTGGAGTTGGACCTTATGCCTGCATGATCCAAGGTCAGATGATCCATCCGCAGCCTCCCCCACCCCACCCCCCTACCCTCGCCCCCGCCAAATGGCGAGCTCCCAATCAGAGATGTTCACAATGCCAGCAGCTCACCATGAATATTGTAACTAGTTTGACCCTGGAAACTACAGTGGACTCAGCCCACTTCCTATCAGGATGGCACCAACCTCATTCTGCTATACTTCAGTCGGGATTTCACCCGAGTGGAAAATCTAGACCAGCGTACATTATTTTTTGCAAATAACCTTTGGTTTTGACTTTTCTTATTGATATACAGTAGCTATGCCAAGCAGAGCGGAGCTAGTGATATAATAGAAAGGGCAATAACAATAACAATAACATTATTGATTTAAATATCTTATTACAACTAACAGTACATGAGGTGTTAATAACCTAGGTTCATATAGAAAGTAGACAACTAGTCTGATACACATTCAGCATAGAACCCAGACAGGTTGCCTGAATGGGCATCAATGGGGAATTGTACATGTGGCGTGGTAGGAACATAGGAACAGGAGTAGGCCATTCAGCCCCTCGAGCCTGTTCAACCATTCAATGAGATTATGGCTGATCTGTGACCTAACTCTATACACCTGCCTTTGCCCCATATCCCTTGATACTTTTGGTGAACAAAAAGCTATCAATCTCTGATTTAAAATTAACAATTAACCCAGCATCAACTGTTGTTTGTAGAAGAGACTTCCAAACTTCTACCACTCTTTGTGTGTAGAAGTGTTTCCTAACGTTGCTCCTGAAAGGTCTGGCTCTAATTTTTAGACTATGTCCCCTAGTCCTAGATTCCCCAACCAGCAGAAATAGTTTCTCTCTGTCTACCCTATCAGTTCCCCTTAATATCTTGAAAACTTCAATCAGATCACCCTTTAACTTTCTAACTTCCAGAGTATACAACCCTAGTTTGTGTAATCTCTCCTCGTAATTTAACCCCCGGAGTCCGGGTATCATTCTGGTAAACCTACGCTGCACTCCCTCCAAGGCCAATATATTCTTCCTAAGGTGTGCTGCCCAGAACTGAACACAGTAAGGGTTCTCTGTTGGATCTCTGAGTCTCATTATCATTTAAATAGATATTGGACAGGTAAAGGCACACTCTGGATTGTAGGTGCTGAAAATAATGTAGTGCCGAAGTTAGAAATCTAACATTAAAATTTCCTCTGTATACTGAAGTTGCAAAGAGTTCTTTTAAGGGGCATTTTTTTTTGCCATCATTTAACAACAACAGCAGAGACTGACACCAAAACTGGTGCCAAACCAGGAAATAACACGAAACACCAGTTTTATCCCTTTTAGCACTACTTAGTAACAGAAATATTTAAGAATGTTTCTTGCAAGGATTCGCTTCATAAGAACATAAGAAAATAAGAAATAGGAGCCGGAGCAGACCATTCGGCCCCTCAAGCCTGGAGCCATTCAATAAGATCATGGCTGATCTGATCTTGGCCTCAATTCCACCTTCCTGCCCGTTCCCCATAACCCTTGTCTCCCCTGTAGCTCAAATATCTGTCTATCTCCGCCTTGAATATATTCACTGACTCAGCTTCCATAGCTCTCTGGGGTAGAGAATTCCAAAGATTCACGACCCTCTGAGAGAAGAAATTCTTCCTCATCTCCATCTTAAATGGGCGACCCCTTATCCTGAAACTATGCCCCCTCGTTCTAGATTCCCCCATGAGGGGAAACATCCTCTCTGCATCTACTCTGTCAAGTCCCCTCAGAATCTTATATGTTTCAATAAGATCACCTCTTATTCTTCTAAACTCCAATGAGTATAGGCCCAACCTGCTCAACCTTTCCTCATAAGACAACCCTTTCATCTCAAGAATCAACCTAGTGAACCTTTGCTGAACACCCTCCAATGCAAGTATATCCCTCCTTAAATAAGGTGACCAAAACTGTAAACAGTACTCCAAGTGTGGTCTCATCAACGCCCTGTACAGTTGTAGCAAGACTTCCCTACTTTTATACTTGATCCCCCTAGCAATTAAAGCCAAAATTCCATTTGCCTTCCTAATTACTTGCTGTACCTGCATGCTAACTTTTTGTGTTTCATGTACGAGGACACCCAGATCCTTCTCTACCGCAGCATTCTGTCGTCTCTCTCCATTTAAATAATATTTTGCTTTTCTATTCTTCCTACCAAAGTGGATAACCTCATATTTTCCCACATTATACTCCATCTGCCAAATTTTTGCCCACTCACTTAACCTACCTATACCCCTTTGCAGACTATTTGGGCAGGATTTTCATTCAGGAGTCGGGTTGGAGGTGGGACTACAACTTTCAGGGTTGTAGTCCCGCCTCCATCGAGATGCGGCCAATCCACGCGATTTTTAACTTGATTGACCTTGTTGAGCCCACCCAGCGGGCTCAGCAGGCCAATTAAGGGCCACCTGGCAACAGGTGACGTCACAGACTGAAATTTCATCTGTCAAGAGGTTTTGACAGATTAAATATCAGTGCTTGACAGCTGTTTGAAGCTGTCAAACACTGACAGTCTTACTTCTAACCTGAGTCCTTCTCCACAGACTCAGTTAGAAATCTCTCCTGCACAGTAAGCTGAAGGTTGTCACTTTTGGCAGTTCGCAGCCATTCTGCTTTCTGTGCCGGTGAGATGAGGGACTCCCGGGACCTAAAGGAAGGAAGGCTGAAAAGGTAAGAAAAGGTCATTTAAACTTCTTTAATCACTTTAGACACACCAAACATACTTACCTTTGCACTCATGCGCACATCACTCACCTGAACACCGACCTCTTGACCCCTCTAAGTCCTTCAACCCGACGGCCTGCCTCCTCTAACTTGGCGTGGTTTGGAGCCATCGGGAATCCCACACTTCAACCTTAAAACAGTTAATTGGCACTAATCCCTTCCCGCCTCGGGTAGGCGGGTCCCAGTGCGGAGCATGTACCCGCCTCCTTTGACACTGGCATGGAGGCGGGTTTGGGTGCAGGATGGGGTCGGGACCCCTGATTTCAGGATTTTAACCCCCCACATGCTTCCAATCCCGACTCCACGGCCCAATGAAAATCCTGCCCTTTGTGTCCTCCTCACAACTTGCTTTCCCACCTATCATTGTATAGTCAGCAAATTTGGTTACAGTACACTCGGTCACTTCAATCAAGTCATTAATATAGATTATAAATAGTTGAGGACCTAGCACTGATCCCTGTGGCACCCCGCTAGTTACAGTTTGCCAACCTGAAAATGACCTATTTATCCCGACATCCCTGTTTTCTGTTAGTTAGCCAATCCTCTATCCATGCTAATATATTACCCCCAACACCATGAGCTCTTATCTTGTGCAGTAACCTTTTATGTGGCACCTTTTCGAATGCCTTTTGGAAATCCAAATACACTGCATCTACTGGTTCCCCTTGATCCACCCTGCTCGTTACATCCTCAAAGAACTCTAATAAATTTGTCAAACACGATTTCCCTTTCATAAAACCATGTTGACGCTACTTGATTGTATTATGATTTTCTAAATGTCCTGCTATTACCTCCTTAATAATGGATTCCAGCATTTTCCCAATGACAGATGTTAGGCTAACCGGCCTATAGATTCCTGCTTTCTGTCTCCTTCCTTTCTTGAATAGGGGTGTTACATTTGCGGTTTTCCAATCCGCTGGGACCTCTCCAGAATCCAGGGAATTTTGGAAGATCACAACCAATACATCCACTATCTCTTTTAAGACCCTAGGATGCAGGCCATCATGTCCAGGGGACTTGTCAGCTTTTAGTCCCATTAGTTTGCCTAGTACATTTTCTCTAGTGATAGTGATTGTTTTAGGTTCCTCCCTCCCTTTTGCCCCTTGATTGCCTACTATTATTGGGATGCATTTAGTGTCTTCTACCATGAAGACAGATATAAAGGGGTCGATTTTAGTTCAGGTGCGGGAAATTGGCGGTTTCCCCGAATTTAGTGATTCCGACACGATTGTAAATGGGTCTGTGAGATTGATGCAAATTTAACGCAATTGGCCAATTGATTTCCAGCGTGTGGCAATTGAGTATTTCCAGTCAGAAAGTCGCAGAATATGACATCATCATTGCTGCTGCTTTTAAGGTCCACAACAAGCCTTGCTTCCTCTGCAGGCTTCCAACATTCAACATTAAGATGGCACAGGAGCCTGCAGGAGGAACGGCCAGCGGGAGGGCCAGATCTGCACCCAAATTTGATGAGGCTTCACTACAGGCATTATTGGATGGTGCTAGGGCCCACAGGGAGGTCCTCTTCCCTTCTTCAGGAAGGAAGAGGCCTCCCAGCCAGACCAAGGCTGTGTGGCTAGAGGTGGCAGGTCAAGTCAACTCCTTGGGGCTGACACGAAGAACTGGTTGCAGTGCAGGAAAAGATTCCATGACCTTCTTCGCACTGGAAAAGTAAGTACTGTGTGATGTTTCCATCACCCTCAATCTGATCCCCATTGCCTTTCCTCACCAGCACTCAGCTTCAGCAATCTCTTCCTGCACATCCCACTAGACACTCACATCCATTCACCCTTACCCATTCCCTCTCTCTCCCCATGCTCACATTCATAGAACTATGCCACCATGCAGCCCTCACACTCCCTCTCACTCTGATGCTTTGAACACAATTGACAACACACAGGGAGGGCCCTTGGTCTTGCAACCTCACTCCATCTTTGTCTCCTTCTAAGTATCTATGCTATGCAATCTCTGCACTCACTCCTTCATTCTCACTCAACCTCCACTTGTCTCCCTCATTGTAGGAAAAGAGAGCTTACAACAGGAGAGAGCGAGCCAGGACAGGAGGAGGGCCGCCCTCATTAGCCCAGCTCACCCCCTGGGAGGAAGGCATCCTGGAGATTGCCGGGGCTGACCGAGATGTGGACGTTGGGGAAGGACAGGCACGAGCATCCCCGCAAGCTGGTGACAGAATAGTTTTCCATCTCTCTCTCATTGGCATTGCATGAGTTGCTGATAATGATTGTGAAGCTATATCATATGGACTTATGATCATCTGCAAAATGCAATGTGCATGTAACCTTGGCATCACATCTCTAACTTTTTCCTTGACTCCCCCACAGGACCATCGAGAGCCCCCGTCCCCATGGTGCAGGAGAACGAGCCTGAGCAGCCGGACTCCTCAGAGGAATCTGCAGCCTCTGAGGGCGCAGCGTCATCAGAAATAAGCACACCCAGCACCAGCGCAGACACTCACACCTCGGTGGGACCTTGGGGACATAGAGTAGAGTTGTCACCTGGTGTATCACAGCTCACAAGTGAGCATCAGCAGATTGTGGAGACAGGGACAGCAGTGGAGAGTCCTCGTCGGAGGGCGCAGGATTCTGCCAGCTCGGCTCAGCTGCATGTCGACCCTCTGCCTCTGGGTCCATCCGTAAGATCAGAGGTGATGGAGCTCCAGGAACAGATGTAGGAGTCTCTGGCAGGTTTTATCTCTAGGGTCGCTGCAAGTGTGGAGCGAATGGGGGAGTCATTGGCGCATGAACGCATCAACACGGAAAGGATGGCTACCTACGTGGAAATGATTGCTGCCTCCGTGGTAAAGCTGGCTATGGTAGAGGAGAGGAGGGCTACGGCCATGGAGGAGGTTAGTCACCAGGGTATGGAAAACATGGTGAGTGTTCAGAATAGAATGGCATCTCTTGAGGAGCGATGGGCATCTATTGAACAGAGAAACCAGACCTTCATGGGAGTCCTTCTGAGTAGGACTGCCATTGCAGATACGGGTCCCCATGGCCCCCCTGATGTGCAGCAAGCTGCTCTCAAGCCACTTGCAGGCACTGAGGGGGACCTGACCCATGAGAGGGAGGTTGGTGGCAGACCTCAAGGAAGTGGGGGCTCCTCTCCAAGCGCTCACACTTCCATGCCACTGCAGAGCCCTCGGTCAGAGCCCTGCCGGAGTCCACACCCAACGGAGATAGAGGTCTCAACCCTGCACAGCCGCAGGAGCAGCAGACTGCTGGTGAGCCCTCACAGGCTCGCCATCCCAGAGGACGCCCGCCAAAGGTGTCGAGACGGGAGCAGTAGGAAAGTGAGCAAGGGGCCTCCACATCTGCTGAAGCCACAGGGGAACCACTACGTAGGAGCATGCGTAAGAGGAAAATAAAGCACTAATAGTCACAAGGGTAGTCACTTGGGTGAAATGCTGTGTATTTTGTGGAAATGCCATCAGTTGTGTGTTTTTCATAAAAATTCTGATGGCAACTTCTACAGTTGTGGCGTGTGTCATTTCGCGAATGGGGCTGGAGGTCCTCTAATGCCAAGAGGGGAAGGAAAAAAAGGCCTCCAATGCTTCTGGTAGGTGCCTCAGTTGAGGAAGTGCTGAGTGAGGGTGGCGAGATGGGTCTCGCAGGAGGTCACACTGGAGATGGGTGTCAGGCTCCAAACTTCCACAGCTGTGGTTATGCCTTCTGAAAGTTCCCCCAGACCTGAGACAACAAAGTCCTGCCACCTGCAAATGATGACTGATCAAATATCCTCTTTAATGTTGGACCTGCAGCTGATAGTCAGCAAGCCAATAGTGTTCACGCCAGGTTTCACAGGTGTCATCCCCACCACGCACGTTTTACGTGGGAAAAGGGTTAAATAGGCAAGGGCCTGTTAAAATGGGATTATAAAGGCCAATCAGTGCTGTTTAAGGGCCCTAGAGACCAGTCCCGCCTGTTGCAGGCGGGATTGATTCAGGTCAATTAGACACACCTAGGTTAAAATGGCATGGAGGCGGGAACCAGGCGGGGGGGTCGCGACCCCTAGGTTTTAGATTTTAACCCCCCGCATGCCTAAAAGCCCACCTCATGGCCCAATGAAAATCGAGGCCACAATATTTGTTCAAGGTCTCTGCCATTTCCTTGTTTCCCATTATTAATTCCCCAGTCTCATCCTCTAAGGGACCAACATTTACTTTAGCTACTCTCTTCCTTTTTATATACTTGTAGAACCTCTTACTGTCTGTTTTTACATTTCTTGCTAATTTACTCTCATAATCTATTTTTTCCCTCTTTATAATTTTTTTAGTCCTTTGCTGGTTTCTAAAATTTTCCCAATCTTCTGGCCAACCACTAATCTTTGCAACATTGTACGCCTTTTCTTTCAATTTGATACCATCCTTAACTTCCTTAGTTAGCCACAGATGGTTCATCCTTCTCATACAGTCTTTCTTACTGGAATATATCTTTGTTGAGAATTACGAAATATCTCCTTAAATGTCTGCCACTGCTTATCTACCATCTTACCATTTAATCTATTTTCCCAGTCCACTTTAGTCAACTCTTGTCTTCATACCTTTGTAATTGCTTTGATCAGTTGATACCCTGATAATTGCCTGGCAGTAGGAACCTTTGCTGTTTTCTGCTGATTGATATGAAGATGACTAGAGTGCATTGTGCTCACCTGTTGAGCTGGAGTTATTTCAAAAGGGAGCAGTCAAGATGCTGAAGTAGCATCAACACCCACACAATGAATACTCTGGGACAGAGGCCCTGCCATGTCTAAAAAATTGGGGTGGAGAGCATGCTGGCAGTAAGCTGTTCAAATAATAGAATTGCCCAAATATGTCCTGGTATTTACTTCCCCTCAGTCAATCACCATTGTGACTAGTCAAATGTGGTCGAATTAGTGAGGAACCCAACTAAGAGGGCCTTCATCCTGGCTTTCCAACGTGCTGTAGGATTAGAGCAGAGCACCAGCTGACAGCAATAGCTGGTAGGAACACACTCTGTTCTGCTCTTACAGCACAGTGCTATTTAAATAGCAACTCTCCCTCCTGGCTTTGATCCCTAACTGTAGTTTTATATATTAATCAAATACAGAAAATGTATATGTGTAACTATAGTTACATGACCAAATTGAAAGTATATAGTGGTTTCTTTTAGACGAAACATGGAGGTTAATACACAGATAATTCTAATGTTCCTGAACAATGGTTTGTGACACCCCTGTACTGTTTTTTTTTGTCCCATTTGTATTTAAACAAAAATTCCCTTCTAATGTGGAAGATGAAGAGCTGTTAAAATAAAAAAGGAGGATTAATGCATTAGTTTCTAAAAGCAGAAAGCATCTCCAACAGTTCTGTGTCCTATGCAAGTATTCATTACTAAATGAATCTTCTTACAGTATTTCATAAAATCATAGAATCTTACAGCACAGAAAGAGACATTTCGTCCTGTCGTGCCTGTTCCGGCTCTTTGAAAGAACTGTCCAATTAGAGTCCCACACCCCAGCTTTTTCCCTATAACTCTGCAAATTGGTCCTCTTCAAGTACAGGTCCAATTGCCTTTTGTAAGTTCCTATGGAATCTAATTCCACCACCCTTTCAGGTAGTGCATTCCAGATCTTAACAACCCGCTGTGTGAAAAGATTTCTCCTTCATATTGGTGTTTTTATTTTAACAGGGGATTTCAAGACTGTCCAACAAATCCTGTACAATATCTCAGGTATGCTGCTGCTTTTTGACTTATTGTGCTCATTAGAAAGTGGCTAAATGCCTAAATAAGTACACTTTAATAGAACATTGCTTTGAACTCTTAAGCTTCTCATTCAAATAAATTAAGGTCAATTAAGGAAAATATTAAAATAAGTAGTTACTTTCCAGAATGGTAGTATTTGCACTGTCTTTCAGACTGAATAAAGATATTTAACATTTTCTGAACACTAATATGTAAAATTGCCATGGGAGCAATAAAAGATGATTAGGCATTGTCTTATAAACTCCTGGGCAAAAGCCGGAGTATCCAGTTCACTTAATTCAAATAAAGCGCTCATTGCGCTACACTGTCAGAGATGCCTTTCGAACACTGACAGACAGGAAAAGACCCTCTGATCCCTCCAGCCTGTTCCACACAATTCTGATACCTTCAAAATATAAATACTTTCCACCCCACTCGAAAACCATGTGATCTCCAGGAAGGGGCGAAAAACCAGATAAAAAACTCAGGCTAACTTGGGGGGAAAAAATCTGGGCAATTCCTCTCCAATCCCCACCCCCCCTAGTTAATCGAAACTAGTCCAGGAGATCACTCTGGCCCTGATAATTCCTTGCAGTTCCTTGCAGTGCCTACCTTTTGTAAGAGGTGATCTCCGCCCCAGCCAGAAACAGGCCCAGCTCTCACTTGAAGGAATTCAGCGAATCGGCGTCCACCCCTTGAGCTGGCAGCCTGTTCCAGAGGTCCACTATTCTCTGGGAAATGAACCACCTCCTGACATCTAACCTTATACTATTTAAAATTGTGACCCCCCCTGGTCCTTCCTAACCTGTTTAATTGGAGCAAACTGTCAATTCAAACACAATCTATTCCCTTTATCATCTTATAAATCTCGATCAGATCAACTCTAAGCTTACACTACTCTAAAGTGTAGAATCCCAGCTCTTTTAGCCTATCTTAATAACTAAGATGCATTAAACTGGGAATTAGTCTAGTGGCTCTCATCTGCGCCCTTTCCAAAGCCTCAATATCACCCACCATGTGAGGAGACCAAAACTGAACACCGTATTCCAACCAAGGCCTGACTATGGTCTTGTACAAGGAAAAAATAGTATGCATTGTCTTATAATCAATTGTCCTACAATTGCATCCCAACACCCTATTCGCCCTAGCTATTACTTCGTAGCATTGCTCATGAACCTTTAGAGATCTATGCATTAGAACACCCAGATCTCTTTCTTTCTCCACCTTCTTTAATGCTTTTCTCTGAAGGGTGTATGTATATTGAGCATTCGCCCTGCCCACATGCATAATACTGCATTTTTCCAAATGAAACAACATTTGACAGTCACAAGCCCAATCTCCCAACACATCAAGATTTGCCTGAAGGTGTCAAGCATTGTCTATAATCTTAACACTTGCACAGATCTTAGTATCATCTGCAAATTTGCAGATCATACCCCCAACACCTACATCTAGATCATTAATAAAATAGTAAAGAACGACGGTCCCAACGCAGATCCCTTCGGGATACCATTGGTGACCGGTCTCCAAACAGATCCGTCTATAACTACTTTCTGCCTACTTCCTTCCAGCCAATTCACAATCCAGCTCAATATATTACCACTCATACCAGAGACTTCAATCTTGTAGAGGAGCCTCTTGTGCAGTACCTTGTCAAAAGCTTTTTGAGCCTCCTTCCAGCCTACGGGAACCATCCCAGAATGCAGTGAACTATTAAAAATACAGACAAGGGGCTCGCACAACATGTGTCCCATCTCCTTGAGGACTCTCGGGTGGATATTATCAGGCCCGGCTGTTCTATCTATTTTCAGGTTCTTAATTCTATCTAAAACAGCATGTTCATCTATGTTAATATTATTAGTTTTATTATTAACATCCTCATTAAATTCTAACAGTCGAGCATCAAATTTGTAAGACATGACTTCCTTTTTTTGAAGCCATGTTGGGTGTCCCAGATATGTCCCTCTCTATCCAAGTAATCATATATTGCATCCCTAATGATTCCCTCAAACAGTTGAGAGCAAAGTACTCATTTAATATTTCCACCATACCCAGTGAGTCTTTCAGCTGAGATGTTAAACCGACGTCCCATCTGCTTTCTCGGGTGGACATAAAAGATCCCCAGTGTCCTGGCCAATATTTATCTCTCAGGCAACATCACTAAAACAGATTATCTGGTTATTTATCTCATTGCTGTTTGTGGGACCTTGCTGTGTGCAAATTGGCTACTGTGTTTCCCTACATTACAACAGTGGCTCCACTTCAAAAGTACTTCATTGGTTGTAAAGCGCTTTGGGATGTCCATTTGTAAAAGGCACTAAAGTTCTTTCTTTTCTAGTTTACCACTGTGTCCTGTTAAATCATTTAGAATCTTTACATATCTTTCTTGGTTACTTGCCAGTTATAAGAGAACTGTTTAGTTCCTGAGTAATGGTTTGTGACACCCCTGTACTGATTGTTTTTTGTCCCCATTTACACTTAGTCAGAGTCCAATGGAAATGGGAACCTAAACCAGAAACTCGCTTCTATTGTAGAAGATGAGGAGGAGGTGGAAGAAGTGGATGAGACTACGCCATTGTCATGTGTTTCTACCAGCTTTACGTCCCACAATCGACCTTTGAATTTTAACAAGACTACGAATACCAACAGTTTCCTCGGAACTAATCAACAGCTCCTGTTAGGCCCTATAGGCTTCAGATCTCCCATCAGGGGCTGCAATGTAATGATCAGAAGCAGACAAGATAACGAGTCTGTTAATGTAAGGAGTGGAAAAAACAAAAATCTAAAACTGCACCTCGCTACATTGAACACATATGCTCCTCCTGATCTCAGTCCAAGGTACAACTTATTCAATATATTTCAGTTACAACTATTGGACATTTCTGCAATTTTTCTTATTTTCTTTATATTTTCTTTTTTGTGCTTACCAAAATGAGGGATTTCAATGCAGGGAATGGAACACATTTCCATCCTGGGCACCCACTGCATCAAGCTATTTAAGATTGGAAATTACTGGTGCGATATTAGTGGACGAACATGTGTCTGTATGACAGTCTTCTGTCACCTATTTGAACAGAGCTGTTAACCTATTTATTTTAAATCGGTTAATCACTCCATTAAATAATGGACAGAGGAACACCATGTGAACATGTTATGTATTTGTCCATTAGTATAAGAACATGAGAATGTCGCCAGCAATAATTTCTAGCCTTTCTGAGTGAATTTTGAGAGCACTTTATGCAAAATAAATGGGCAAAAAATCACAAGTAGAGCACCTGTTGTATATGAGGCCATGCCAGCAGGTTCAAGTCTCACAAAATGCATCCCTTAGTGTCTGTTTTCAGTATACTTTTCATCAAAGTGATTGTAGTTTTTATTTTAAAACATTTCTTATAAGTTTACTATTGGAGTCCATAAACTGACAGAATAGCTATAAAATAGATACAAATAGTGTGTTATTTTATTTTCCTCCGCTGTATGTGCCCCTTTTAAGTCTCTACTGCTACTGCCTTTCAACACTTCTGGAGTATGTGACTATCCTGGCAGTCAACCCTGTACCCATCCCAATACTACTACTATAACGTAATCATTCTGTTCCATGTACTGTCTCAGTCAAAGGTTGATGAACTACAGACCTTTAGGGTAATTCAGGAGCATAAATTTAATACAGGCTTGTAGTTGTTAATGTATCAGTTTACTGTGAGAGTGAACAGCAAGCACTACTTCCTTCCATTAATGCTGTCTCAGATTTCACTAGAAATATATAGAGGTTTGCATAAATTAGTCTTGTGGGAACTTTAAGTTTTGTAATGTGAAAAATCTCTACTATTGTTGCATTTGAAATATCTAATTATAGTTGGACTGTACATAAGCAAACCAAACAGTATTTCTTGAAACAAAGCTAAAAGAGAAGCTTAGTGTTCTGCAATGTCCAACCAAGGATGCACAACACCTGTGAATTTTTGTACGTGAGGTAGTGCACAATCAGCAAGTCAAATAGTGTTGGACTGATTTATCATCTATGTACCAATTTTTGAAAGTTGATAGCAACATTGGAAAGGTTTTGGCTCAGAACAAATTTTATGCTGAAAAATCCTAATTGCTCTTTTCTTTAATTGAGGTAGCAAGGTGAAAGGTCAAAGCTCATAGTGCAGCACATCATTAATATTAAAAGAGTAAATGAGATAAATTGGGTGATTAGGTGATGACAAGTTGGGTTTAAAAGCTTCAAGACTGCAGAACAAAGGAAAGACTGAGTTTTGAGGTTCTAGGAAAGTATGACTTAGAGTAAGAAATTGTGCACTGAGTTTTACATTCAACACAGTGGATGCAGGGAAGCAGAAGGACATCAGGAAGGTACACCTGAAGCAAAGAAAGAACAACAAAAAGAATCAGTTGAGCCCTCGCCATAATCTTATTGATGAAATAGAGTTAGACAAAAAGGTTGTGACAGAGAGAGGGAAGGATTGAAAGATATATGAGAGATAGTTGGTTATCAGAAGACAAGCTTTTTCATGTATCTTGGCTAAGAATCTGCTAAAAGAGCTTTTACAGATAGGGAAGCGATATCCAAGTCTCAATGGCTTTGGATTTTATAGAGTTAAGTGTTATTGAAGTGAAAAGAGGTGTTTGGCATTAAAGAAGAAACAAGCGTTTTGGGAGGCAATTTTGTCAGAATTCCATTTGAGGTCAGAGAAGGTAGCAAGGTGGAAAATGTTGATAGACAAAGAAGGACTAAGGGGGAAGCCATCAAAGACAGCATTTGGTTAGATTTCTGAAAGACATAAAAAAGCTGTGTCTTTGCAGAATTGAAAGAAACAAGATTTTTACTCAATGCAGGACATGAAGGAGACCTGGATGTAGTGATTCAGGAAGTGCACTGCAGGAGAACCGGAAGTTGTGAGCATTGAGGATATGCCAACTGAAGGGCATTGATGAATCTAGAGTGCAATCATCAGCAAAGTGTGCATAGAGTTAGATGGTGCATGGAGGAGGCCATTGATATGGAAAAGAAATAGAGTGGGAGAAAGGACAAAACCCTAGTGAATCCTGATTCTTGGAAAGAGAGTAAGAGGATGAGATATCAACTGCATCATTAGTACAGCGACTTGAGAGAAAAAGAAAGATTTGCATTTGTACAACGTCTTTCTTAACCTGAAGACATCCCAAAGTCAGTGAAGTACTTTTTGAAGCATAGTCACTGTTGCAATGGAGGAAACGCGGCAGCCAATTTGTGCACAGCAAGATCCCACAAACAGCAATAAGATAATGACCAGATAATCTGATTTTAGTGATGGTGGTTGAGAGATAAATTTGGGAAGGACACCAGGGAGAATTCCCCTGCTCTTCTTCGAAATAATGCCATGGGGTCCTTTACGTCCACCTGAGATGGCAGATTGGGCCTCGGTTTAACATCTCATCTGAAAGACAGCGGCCTAGAAATTCAGTTGGCTGCGCCAGCCATTAACGCCTTAGGAGGAGCAGATCTCGAGCGCTAGGCGCTTAGCGCCTGGGCGCAGCGCGATCTGCGCCTCGCCCCAACTTCAGTAGACATTTAGCACCGGCGCAAAGTCTTTGCGCGCGCTCAGCTGTGCGCGCAGATCATGACGTCATTTCGTCGTGCAACGCCCTTTGTGCGCCCGGAATCGGAACTTCACTTGTGCCGCCCCATTGTGCGCCTGGCGGCCCGAACGACTGTGAAGTGGAACGGTACACAGCCGAGGCGGGCCGCGGGGAGCGCAAATTAAAGGGCACTCCTGCAGTAGAAAAGGCAGCCGTTTTGCAACACTTTGTGAGAGACAAAGATGGAGGAAAAGGAAGAGCAGGAGCGGGAGCGGGAGCGGGAGCAGGAGCAGGAGCGGGAGCGGGAGCGGGAGGAGGAGGAGGAGGAGGAGGAGGATGATGATGGTGTGCCGGTACCACATAACAAACTGATGGAGAGAAGCCCTCCCCAACAACACAAATACAGCAGTCACGGCCTTTCAAAAAAACAAATCCACCCTCCCCCTTTAAGAGCTCACCGGAGCCAGAGTGTCTGCCGTCAATCAGCAGCTCGCCGCACCTGCCCTGCGCCCAACTTCCAACTTCCGGTGTTAGCGCCCGGGCCGCCGGCTTAGTGCCTAAAGAGAGCCGTGCATCGCCAGTTTTAGCGCTCGAGCAAACTCTTAGGGCGAAGCTAATGAATATCGGCGAAGTGGCCTCGAATTTGCGCCGGGCGCAAACTTTAGCGGCCGCCCGACTTTACCGCCCCAAAAGTCGCTATAATGAATTTCTAGGCCAGCATCTCTGACAGTGCAGCACTTTCTCAGTATTGCACAACAGTGCCAGCCTGGATTATGGAAGCCCATATCATGGTAATTTGTTTACAGGAGC
This sequence comes from Somniosus microcephalus, assembly GCF_052327205.1. Classification (NCBI taxonomy): domain Eukaryota; kingdom Metazoa; phylum Chordata; class Chondrichthyes; order Squaliformes; family Somniosidae; genus Somniosus; species Somniosus microcephalus. The sequence continues at coordinate 94,266,063 of NC_140991.1, read as the reverse complement.
ACAGCACTAAACCTTGGAGACATCCAAGGCAAAGACAGATGATTTGCCAAAATGTTTAAGAACTTTCAAGGTAATGGATACTTTGAGAGTTAATCAAATCTATAGGGTTAGAAATCATTGATATAAGGGTAATAGGCCTAGAAATTCATTATAGCGACTTTTGGGGCGGTAAAGTCGGGCGGCCGCTAAAGTTTGCGCCCGGCGCAAATTCGAGGCCACTTTGCCGATATTCATTAGCTTCACCCTAAGAGTTTGCTCGAGCGCTAAAACTGGCGATGCACGGCTCTCTTTAGGCGCTAAGCCGGCGGCCCGGGCGCTAACACCGGAAGTTGGGCGCAGGGCAGGTGCGGCGAGCTGCTGATTGACGGCAGACACTCTGGCTCCAGTGAGCTCTTAAAGGGGGAGGGTGGATTTGTTTTTTTGAAAGGCCGAGACTGCTGTATTTGTGTTGTTGGGGAGGGCTTCTCTCCATCAGTTTGTTATGTGGTACCGGCACACCAACCACCTCCTCCTCCTCCTCCTCCTCCTCCCGCTCCCGCTCCCGCTCCCGCTCCTGCTTCTGCTCCTGCTCTTCCTCTTCCTCCATCTTTGTCTCTCACAAAGTGTTGCAAAACGGCTGCCTTTTCTACTGCAGGAGTGCCCTTTAATTTGCGCTCCCCGCGGCCCGCCTCGGCTGTGTACCGTTCCACTTCACAGTCGTTCGAGCCGCCAGGCACACAATGGGGCGGCGCAAGTGAAGTTCCGGTTCCGGGCGCACAAAGGGCGTTGCACGACGAAATGACGTCATGATCTGCGCGCACAGTTGAGCGCGCGCAAAGACTTTGCGCCGGCGCTAAATGTCTACTGAAGTTGGGGCAAGGCGCAGATCGCGCTGCGCCCGGGCGCTAAGCGCCTAGCGCTCGAGATCTGCTCCTCCTAAGGCGTTAACGGCTGGCGCAGCCAACTGAATTTCTAGGCCATAGGGTGTTAGTTACAAATGTAAGAAGTATCAATTTTATGAATAAAATGAACATGACCACATTTTGAAGGAGGAGAAAATGTAGATTGAGAGGAAGAGAGATTAAAGATATGGCATGAAACAGGGATATATTCAAAAATTCACATCTTAACAACAATGGTAAGTATACCATCAGGACCAGAAGTCTTAATGAAGTTCTGAGCTGTGATGGACCTAGCAGGAATGGCATAAGGCATAGGAAGACCTTTTAAATTATTCTCAATGGTGTGAGGGTATGGATGGAATGGACAATTCACCATAGGCAGAGGCTTCAATAAGCATGGAGGCAATCATATATGGGTCAACGCAGTATCCAGATTTGCTGCACTTGGAGAGATGTATGGAAGATATCTAAGAAAAATGCCATGATAAGAAATGAGGATCGCGGTAAATTACATTATACTGCAATATATGGGTATGACTGTCAATCACTTCACATTGCTATATATGGGTATGAATGCCAATTATTTTACATTGGTAGAAATGTCTATCCAAGAAGGTTGTTTCCATAATTTCACACACAAGTATTGTTAACCAAAACGTAATCCACAGATCGCTACAAATGAAGGGAAAAGAGAAGTACTAAGGATGTTAATGAACTATTACAACAGGCTAGAAATGGCAGATCTGCTTATCAGTATAGAGTCATAGAATGATACAGCAAAGAAGAAGACTATTCAGCCCATTGTGCTTGTGCCACCGGCTCTTTGGTAGAGCTATCCAACTAGTCCCATTCTCTCGCTCTTTCCCCCATAGCAATGCAAATTTTTTCTTTTCAAGTATTTATTCAATTCCCGTTTGAATTTTACTATGGAATCTGCTTCCACCACCTTTTCAGGCAGTGCATTCCAGATCACAACAACTTGCTGCGTAAATATTTGTTTCCTCATCTCGCCTCTGTTTCTTTTGCCAATTATCTTAAATCTGTGTCCTCTGGTTACTGACCCTTCTGCCACTGGAAACAGATTCTCTTTATTTACTCTATCAAAACCATCCATGATTTTGAACACCTCTATCAAATCTCCTCTTAACCTTCACTGCTCTAAGGAGAACAACCCCAGTTTCTCCAGTATCTCCACATAACTGAAGTCCTTCATCCCTGGTACCATTCTAGTAAATCTCATCTGCACCCTCTCCAAGGCCGTGATATCCTTCCTAAAGTGTGGTGCCCAGAATGAAATACAATACTCCAGATGAGGCCTAAACAGTGTTTTATAAAGGTTTAGCGTAACTTCCTTGCTTTTGTACTCTGTGGGGGTTAAATTCGACAAGGCCTGAAAACGTGCATGGGGATGGCGATCGGCCTGCGCCCATTTAAAGTAATGCAGACAGCACATGAAACTCATGCTGCCTGCTCACTATCATGATTGAAGCGCTGAGCTCAGAGCTAAATGTGCTGCTGGTTGGTTCAGTGCTCAACAGGGGGCCCAATTTTGTTGGAAATATGATCTCTATTTAAAGGTAGCCTGCAGTGTGAAATGCAGTCTGCACTTCTTAAAGGGGAGGTGCTTCCTAGAAGCACCTCAGTGTTAGTGTAGCAAAGGACAGCGGAAGGTACTTATGGATCAACAGGGCAGAGAAAGGGCACCTTGGTTCTCTGGTGCAGGGGGTCGAAAGGATGAGACAGGTCCTCTACCCACAGGGGGCCAGGAGGCCCTCCAGACAGACTGTAGGAAGGCAGTGGGAGCAGGTTACTCTTCTTCTTTTGTATGGTAGTAGTTGGATATCCAGGCCAAAACTTCCGGTGTAACAGCGTGGATATCTTGTAGGCTGCCTGCAAATTTCCTCTGAGGGCAGTGTTCAATGATGTGCTCCAGGGTCTGATCAGGAGCTCCGCAGTCACATGATGGGGATGCTTTAATCTTCCATCCACGGAGAAGGTGGCAGCATCTACCATGACCAGTTCTGAGGCGGTTGACGGTTGTCCACTGTTTGCGAGGAAGGTTTCATCCTTCGGGTTGTACGGTGGGGTCCTTTATAAGGAATCCATTCCGTATGTCGGAGTTTTTCCAAGCATTTCGCCATCGGTCATCAAGGCCGAGGGGAGATCGCTGAAGAGCTTCAGCGACGGTCCAAAATTACCTTCTAGATTTGAGACGGGTTAATGGTAGGTTGTTCAAGTCGGCCTGGATTGGCATGTCTTTGCTGGTGTAGCAGTTGTATTCTCTGGAGACTGCATATTTGCAGCGTAGGTGTGGTGGTGCCATATTTGCAAGCATGGGCAGCGTGTTGGTGTCGATAAAAGCGTACTGGTGATAATTCTCATAGTAGAATTCAGCTGGACATCAACGGATTTGACAAAACAACAGAAAATGCTGGAAACACTCAGCAGGCCAGGCAGCATCTGTGGAGAGAGAAACAGAGTTAACACTTCAGAACTGGAAAAAGTTAGAGATGTAACAGATTTTAAGTAGGTGCAGAGGCAGGAAAAGTGGGGCAGGGGGGGAAAGAACAAAAAGGACGGTCTGTGCTCGGATGGAAAGCAGGAGAAATGTAACAGGTTTTAAGCAGGTGCAGAGTGTGACTGGTTTTAAGCAGGCGACATGTAGACTTGATAGCCATGCCAGAGAGCAGTACGCTGCTGTAGAGTACACCAGGGCGAGTGCTGCCATATGGAGGGTTTGAGCGTCTGCTCTCCACGTGGATTCGGCGAGTTTCTGGATCAAGTTGACCCTACTCTTTCGTTTCTTCCCAAGGTTCTGGAGATGTTGTCTATATGACAGTGTGTGATTAAGCGTGACTCCTAAATAGGATGGGTTTTTGGCATAGTTTACCTCTGTGCCGCAGGAGACTTTCAAAATTTGGTTTGCTTGATGGGTGTTGAGGTGGAATGTCGAGGTAAGTCTTTTGCGGGTTTGACCGAAGTCACCATCGGCGGAAGTAGGCCTCCATCGTCTGTAAATCACTGGTTAGGGTCTCTTCAGTGATGGACAGATTCATGCTTTGTGTGGCCAAGGCAATGTCATCAGCGTATATGAACTTGTGGGACTCAGTATGGAAGCATGGACTGCTTTTCAAGCTCTCCACCATTTTACCATGCAGAACAACGATCCACCTTCTCAACTCCATGCTTAGCAACCGACGCTTCCGTGTGTACCCTGGCACCCAGAAGAGCAGATATAGGACATTGAACAATGGACTCTCACAGGGTTCTGTCCTGGCACCCATGTGGCCTGCCCAAAGCAGAGCAGATTACTGAGTGCCACCAGTGTTGTGTCCGTCAGTAGTAAGACACAAGACTGCAGGAGAACGGTACAACAGGTGTTTACTCAACGTGGCTCACTCTGGAACTGAACTGTACAGATTACTACTCAGTGCTATATACAGGTGTGGTCACTGCCGGTACTACAGTATACATGAGCTGTAAAAAGTAGTTCCCCCCTTTTACATTACAATTCCTCCCCTTTTAGATTAACAGTACCATAACGCTCATTTAACAATTAAATATCAAACTAATTACAATTAACACTTTTAACATACAACGTTAGCTGAAAATAGTCCATTTATATATTCAGTCTTTGGGGAGGCTTCCTGATCCTTTCTGGATAGCGCCTTTCCCGAGTGTCTCGCTCTTGGTGCGGAGGCGATTCTGGCACCCTGTCGTCGGTTGGGTCAACAGCTTCCGATGCTACTGTTTCTGGGGTAGATGCGACCTGTACGTCGGGTTCCTCACCAGGTACGTATGGGCGAGGCATGGGGTTGACTTGTTCCTGTGACTCTAGGATCTGGTCAGCATGGCATCTCACGATGTTCTCCCCAACGTCCACTGTGTACATTAGTGGGCCCTGCCGTGTGCATATCATTTCTGGCTGCCATTTTTCTGTTCGGTAGTCGTGGGCCAAGACTGGTTGCCCTACATTGAAGCTCCTTGTTGGCTTCTCATGGATGTGCTGGAACTGCTTACTCTCAAAATCTCTTCGTACGTTTGGTCTGAGCAAATCCAGGCGAGATCTTAACCTTCGGTTAAAGAACATCATGGCCGGGGCCTGGTTGGTGACTACATGTGTCGCATTCCGGTAGGCGAACAGGAAATTGTCCACCTTATGCTGCAGCGGAATGTTGTCATTGTACATAGCCTTTATTGCCTTCTTAAAGGTTTGTGCGAACCTCTCAGCCAATCCATTTGTGGCTGAATGATACGGGGCGGATGTGCAATGCCTTACCCCATTCTTCTCCATAAACCTCCGGAACTCTTCGGACACAAACTGTGGTCCGTTATCGGAGCAAATCTGTTCTGGCAAGCTGTTCCTGGCAAAAATGGTCCGCAGGACTGCAATAGTTTTCTCCGTGGTGGTGGAGGACATTTTGATGACCTCAGGCCATTTCGAGTTCGCATCCACGGCTATTAAAAACATTGAGTCCATGAATGGACCAGCAAAATCAATATGCACCTGTTGCCATGGAGATGAGGGCCACTCCCATGGGTGTAGAGGGGCATGTGGTGGTGCATTTTGGACTTTCTGGCATCCTGAGCAGCTCTTGGTCAGGTCCTCAATTTGTTTATCGATTCCTGGCCACCACACATAAGCCCTGGCAAGGCTTTTCATTTTCACCCCTCCTAGATGACCCTCATGAAGCTCATTGAGCACTCTATCCCTTAACTTGGGTGGAATTACCACTCGGGATCCACACATCAAGGTCCCCCGGCACACTGACAGCTGTTCTCTTCTTGTCGAGAATGCTGGCAACAGTGAGTCACCATGTGTTGGCCATCCCTTCACCGTCAAAATCATATACCCAAGACAGTGTCGGGTCATTTCGGGTCTCCTTTTCTATACGAGCGTTAGTTACCGGTAGGTATTCAACTATAGTCGAATGAAATATTTCGACAGGATCCACTGCTGGTGCTTCCTCCGCAGTAGGCAGTGGCAGGCATGATAGCCCATCAGCATTTCCATGCTGTTTCGTGCCCTTATATTCAATCTCATAGTGGTGCGCCCCTAGAAAGAGTGACCATCTTTGTAGTCGTTGCGCAGTCTTCACCGGAACGCCCTTCTTCGGATTAAAAATGGAGACAAGAGGCTGGTGGTCAGTCAGCAAGGTGAACTTCTGCCCGTGCAGATAGTGATTGAACTTTTTCACTCCCCACACTAGGCTGAGGGCCTCCCTGTCAATCTGGGCGTAGTTACGCTCGGCTGAGGTTAGTGATCGTGACGCAAAGGCTATTGGCCTCTCTGAGCCGTCCGAGAATTTGTGCGACAGCACCGCTCCAATGCCGTAGGGTGACTCATCACACGCCAACCGAATTGGTAGTGCTGGGTTGAAATGGGCCAATACCTCTTTGGATGTGATTAGTGTTTTGCTCTTCTGGAAAGCTCGTTTACATTTGTCACTCCACTTCCATGGCACTCCAGTTTGCAGTAGGGTGTTCAGTGGGTGTAGTATTGTAGACAAATTTGGCAAGAACTTATGGTAGTAGTTTACCAGCCCGAGGAACAACCTCAGTTGTGACACGTTTTCTGGTGCTGGAGCCTTGACTACTGCCTCAATCTTTTCTGGGGACTTATGTAACCCCTCTTTATCGATAACGTGGCCATAATACGAGATCTGTTTTTTTAAAAACTCGCATTTGGGGCGGTTAGCTCAGAGCCCATATTCCTTCAATCTAGTGAGCACCTGCTCCAGATTGGCGAGGTAATCACTGTCATTTTCGCCCATGACCAGGATGTCGTCCAAATAACACTGGGTCCCTGGGATCCCTTGCAGGACTTGTTCCATTGCCCTTTGCCAAATAGCCGGAGCTGATGCTACCCCAAATACCAGCCGGTTGTATTGGTAGAGACCTTTATGGGTGTTGATTGTGAGGTATTTTTTTGATGCTTCTTCTACCTCCATTTGCAGATATGCCTGGGCCAGATCAATCTTAGTGAAGAGTTTCCCTCCAGATAGCGAGGCGAAAATATCTTCAATCCGCGGAAGTGGAAATTGCACGGTGTGAAGGACTGGGTTCACTGTTACCTTAAAGTCCCCACAGATGCGAACCTTCCTTGGTTCCCCAGGCGTGCTGCTCAACGACTTTTTCATCACAGGGACGATGGGTGTAGCCCACTCACTCCAGTCTACCTTGGACAGTACTCCTGAAAGTTCCAAACTCTCCAGCTCTGCTTCGACGGCTGGGTGGATCGTATAAGGTACCGGTCTGACCTTAAAAAATTTTGGGCTTGCGTTTTCTTCAATTTTAATTGTTGCTGTCATGCCTTTTATTGTTCCGAGTCCTTGCTGGAACACTTCTTACGCATTGGTTAGGATCTTTGACAGTCGCCCAGGTGTGACGTCGTCATCCTTTTTAGCAGCCACAGTCAGTGCTTGTATGGAATGCCAATCCAGCTTTATTTTCCGGATCCATTCATGTCCCAGTAATGGTGGTCCTCCATCTTGCAATACATACAGGTCTAGTTTTGGTGTTTCCTTACCGTTATATATAACGGTCACCCTTATTTTTCCTTTGGGGTAGACTTTTTGCCCCATGTACGTCTTCAAAATAATTTTTGTGTCTCTCAAGGGTATGTGTGAGAATAGCCGCTCATAGTCCCGTCGGTTTATGACTGTTAGGGCTGATCCTATGTCCAATTCCATTTTTACCTGGACTCCTGCTATCTTGAGAGTGACCCAAATGGTTCGGTGATCCTCCGTTTTGATCACATTATTTAGTTTCAGACAACTCAGCTCCCTGCTTTCGGAGTCGGTATCACTCTTTTGTTCGTCTGAACTATTCTCCGTCACCTTATGTACCTTCTTGTACTTTTCTTTTGGAGATTTCTTATTGCTGGTTTTCTTTCCCGACCTGCAGACTCGTGCTATGTGTCCTACTTTTCCACACTGTCTGCATACTTTGTCTTTGAACCAGCAATCATTGTGGTCATGTGTTGTTCTGCCGCAGCGATAGCACTTCTCTGTTCTGTATGACATTTCATTTGTGCCATATTCTTGCGGTCTCTGTTGTATCTCTGCAGCGCCCCATGCTGCTGCTTCATATGATACCGCAATGCTGAAAGCCTTGTCCAGCGTAAGGTCTTTTTCAGATAAAAGCCGTTCCTGGGTTCCTTCACTTTGAAGCCCACACACAAACTTGCCCCTTAAGGTATCTGCCAGTCCCATTCCAAACTGGCAGTGTTTCGATAGTTTGCGCAGTTCTGTTAAATATTCAGCATTGCTTTCATCCTTATGCTGGTTCCGTTTGTGAAACTTGAATCTTTCTGCTATCAGCAGTGGTGTGGGGTTTAAATGTTCCTGTAATATCGTCACTATGTCTCCAAAACTCTTTTCCACTGGCTTCGCTGGGGTTACTAGATTTCGTAATAAGCCATACGTCTTTGCACCCATTAAATTTAACAATACCGGCACTTTCTTGTCATCTGACACCTCATTTGCCTTGCAGTATACCTCTATTCGTTTGACATATGTAGTCCAATCTTCGACTTCATTGTCAAATGCGGTGATACTGCCACTCTTCGGCATTTTGGGTGTGGCTTAAAATGGCGTCTCCCGCGCTTTCCTTCCTCCCCCGCTGCTGCCAACGCCGCTCTCGGCAGTCCTCGTGGCAATGGCGGCGCCCTGTAGGTTTCGCGCACTTCTCCTGCGCTGCTGCCAACGCTGCTCTCGGCGGTCCTTGTGGCAATGGCGGCGCCTCGTGGGTTTCTGCGCATCTCTCTCCCTCTCCTCGACGCTGCTCAGCCCCTGAACACCAGCTGCGCCCTGTGTGCTCTGCCCTCTCTCTCTCTCTCCCGTTGACGCTGCTCGGCCCTTTGCTGTGCCGCTCGGTCGGGCTCTAGCCCGCCGCTGTCCGGGAAGCGTCTGCGCACTACCTGTTGCCAGCCTGTTTCGCTGGACCACCGCGACTGGAAAGCCAAGTCTGGCTCTCAACAGCCTCCCCCGCAATTCTCGAGTCTCTGCTGGATGACTGGGCGGTTGCCCGTGGTCGACGCCCGTGTCTCTGGCCTTGACCTCCAATCTACTGGTCTCCAGAAATGAATCCCTGGGAGATGATGCAGAGTTGCAGGTAGGATTGAATTTGCCTCGTCGCCAATGTTGTGTCCATCAGTAGTAAGACACAAGACTGCAGGAGAATGGTACAACAGGTGTTTACTCAACGTGGCTCACTCTGGAACTGAACTGTACAGATTACTACTCAGTGCTATATACAGGTGTGGTCACTGCCGGTACTACAGTATACATGAGTTGTAAAAAGTAGTTCCCCCCTTAAATGTATATACATTACAACCAGCCTTTCCCCCAGGACCTGGATCCAGTGCTGAAAAATGTTTAATGATCTCACAAGAGTTGTCAAGGTCAGCAAATGCATCTTCAAATGCCATATCCCACCAACTGCACAACTAGTCTCACACACTGTTCAATGTACCACACCCCCATCACTCACCTACCAACAATCTCTAACAATCACGACTCATACCTCACAATCATAGCTTCACCTCACCCTCACACACTTATCACTGTTGCAAGCCTCACACCCACATCTCACACCTTGCACACAATACCAGCTATTCAACCATGACAGGCACATCATCCAAACACATTGCACCACACTCACTGACTCACTTTCCTCTCTCATCCTTTAAGCAATATCTCATGCTCTGCTGACCAATGGAACTTTACTGGTTCTCTCTGGTGCTTTAATGGCAGCTTTATTTGGCAGAATTTAGCATAATGTGGGAATAAAGTAAATCAAGAGTAAATTTGCACATTCTATGTTAATTGCTGCTTAACAAGTGGTTAATAAGCAAAACATAAGATAGCACCATTCATTAACATGCATTAGAAATATTCGGGGTGAACTTGGTCCTGGGCAGCAGCACACAACAGCCGATAGTAAATTGGTAGCCCATTTTACACCCCGCCAATGGAACACGGGCTACCGATTCACCATCGCTCATTTTGTGCTAACACTGAAGACCAATTGCAACCCAAGAAGCAAGTCTAGTACCAACGGTAAAAGTTAATGTCCACTCAGTTAAATTAAAGTTCTAAAATGTACGACTCCCAACACACAATTAGTACAAGTGCTAGCTCTTAATGAGAATTTACAGCACAGAAACAGGCTATTCAGTCTATGCCGGTACTAATGCTCCACGTGAGCTTCCTCGCACCTTACTTCATCTCACCATATCAACATATCCTTCTATTTTTTTTAATCCTTTCTCTCTCATGTACTTCACAGAATCACAGAATCACAGAATCCTCACAGTGCAGATAGAGGCCATTTCGGCCCATCGAGCCTGCACCGACGCATATCCCACCCTATCCCCGTAACCCCACGTATTTAATCCCCTAACACTAAGGGTCAATTTATCATAGCCAAATCAACCTAACCCACACATCTTTTAATCCACTTTGCTATTTGCCTCAACCACTCCCTGTGGTAACGAGTTCCACATTCTCACCACTCTCTGAGTGAAGAAGTTTCTCCTGAATTCCTTATTGGATTTATTTATGAGTATCTTATATTTATGGCCCCGAGCTTTGGACTCCCCACAAGTGGGAGCTTCTTCTCTATGTCTATCCTATCAAATCCCTTCATAATTTTAAAGACCTCTGTCAGGTCTCTTTTCTAGAGAAAAGGGCCCCAGCTGGTCTTTCTTGTACAAATCAAATTGAATCTAGCCATTATTAGGATGGAATTGAGTTGAGAAGAAGGATTCACATAAATTACCATAAGCAGCTCAACTTAAGACCAGAGGAGTGGCTGCTGGAGGAATGGAAACATAACACTTGATGCTTCTTGTCAATACAGCTGTTTAGCGGCATTAATGGTAGATTTAGAGAATTTACAAGCAGAGATAAAGGTAGAAGATTACCTCTGGTCGCTATTTCTAACAAACACATAAACATTTTCTTTTAAAATGCTTTATATTTTTGCCAGAAATAGTGAACATAGGAAATCTTCCCACAAAGTTGGTTCGGGATACCACAAACTGATCAGTATGTCAGGTTTGTTAAGCAGAATTTCTCAAAGGGACTGCCGAATGATGGGCATGATTGAACCAGATCTAATGGAAGGTAAGAGTGCAGTATGAATCTTTCCATGCCAGAGAGAATAGCATCAAGTACTTCACTAATACAGATAGAAGGAAGACAATAGTGAAAACAATAGGGATCCACATTCAACGGATCATCCTCCGCCATTTCCGCCACCTCCAAAGTGATCCCACCACCAAATGTATCTTCCCCTCCCCTCCCCTTTCAGCATTCCGTAGGGACCGCTCCCTCCGAGACACCCTAATCCACTCCTCTATCACCCCCAGCACCCCTTCCCCTTCGCCTGGCACCTTCCCGTGCAAGCGCAGGAGATGTAACACCTGCCCTTATACCTCCCCACCTTCCCACTGTCCAGGGCCCCAAACACCCCTTCCAGGTGAAACAGCGATTTACTTGTACTTCTTGCAATCGAGTATACTGTATTCGCTGCTCACGATGTGGTCTCCTCTACATTGGGGAGACCAAACGCAGATTGGGTGACCGCTTTGCGGAACACCTCCATTCAGTCCGTAAGGGTGACCCCGAGCTTCCGGTCGCCTGTCATTTTAATTCACCGCCCCATTCCCACTCGGACCTCACCGTCCTCGGCCTCTTGCATTGTTCCACGGAAGCTCACTGTAAACTCGAGGAACAGCACCTCATCTTCCGATTAGGCACTTTGCAGCCTTCCGGACTCAATATCGAGTTCAACAATTTCAGATCATAACCTCGGCCCCTATTACATTTTTACTTATATTTTTTATCCACACCTTTGTTTTGGCCTTCCCCCCACCCACTTTCTTTTTTTTTCTCTCTCCCACATGGCAGCTGTCTCCCATTCTGCCAGCGCATTTCACACCTAATCTAGAGCCATCTCTTGTCTCCACTAGTCCTATCACCATCTCGTCTCGTTTTGAATACCTCTTAATGTCTCTTCTCTTTTGTTTTCTCCCAGCCTGGCCTCTTTATCTGTTTCATTTCCTGTGCTTCTTTAGTCTTGACAAAGGGTTCACCTGAAACGTTGACTCTATTTTCTCTCCACGGATGTTGCCTGGCCTGCTGAGTTTTTCCAGCATTTTCTGTTGTTATTAGTGAAAACAATAATTGGACTAGGGAAAGACGGCAAAGAGTTCACAAAAGACATCACAGTTGCTAGAATTATAGAGCTAAACAAACAGAACTGGTTTACAGAGTGCGATTTGTTTCAGGGTAACAGAATCACATAGGTGACTGCTGGCCTAGGTATGGAAGCAATAGGTTAATTGGGAGAATGAGTGGTCAGGGACCTATGGTCAGTACCTTCCTTTGGTTTCCACTCTCCTTACTCCACCTTCACATGCAAGCCAACAAAGCAGCATGTAAACTCTGTGCCAAGGAATGCTTTACTGCTGGAATTCTAAAATTTGTTCTTATGCTCCTGTAGGTGCCCAAGAACAAGTGGTGGCAGAGCATAATCATGAAACATAGAAACATAGAAGATAGGAGCAGGAGTAGGCCATTCGGCCCTTCGAGCCTGCTCCGCCATTCAACGAGATCATGGCTGATCATCCAAACCCTAGCACCCGGTCCCTACACCGACAGCCATCCCACCCAAGCCCTATCCCCGTAACCCTGTAACCCCACGTATTTAATCCCCCCTAACACTAAGGGTCAATTTTTTATCATGGCCAATCAACCTAACCCGCACATCTTTGGACTCAAGACTGAAGTCTCAATGAAGTACCTCAGAGCACCCACTCCTATAGGGGCAAGCATCAGCACAGATACATCCACTCTGGGGAGTCAGTTAATGAGTTGCAGGAGGGAGCACTTGCTGAAGCACAGCTCATGAATTGGAACTAGTGCAGGTGGAGGTCAGGGAGCAAAAACCTGCTGGTTGCACCAGCTCGAGGGCTCCTCCAGCTGCTATGCCCTGGGATGTTGAACCACTCAAGGCTTGCCTACAAATGGAATTTGATAGGTCATGCAGTAATCTGAGTGTGTGCCAAGTAGCATGTCTATGGCCAGATATGGAGAAGTCCACAGACTATCTGTGCAGTGCTGCATGACCATCTGGTTGAGCTACAGATCATCATGGAGAATGCGCTCACTCCACAGCCCTAAGGTTGAGGTCCTAACCTCCGCCTGAAAAATGACCTTGGCTCGTTGGTAGTACTCTCCTCTGTCAGAAGATTCTGGGTTCAGACACTACTCACAGGATTTGAGCACATGATCCAGGCTGAAACTACAGTGCAATACTGAGTGAATCTTCCCCCCCCCCGCCCCACCATTCCTCCCTTGGCCAACTTCACTAAAATAGATTAACTGGTTATTCACTTCATTGCTGTTTTTTGGATCATACGTTGCCCAAATTAGCTGCTGAGTTTCCCTACAAAACAACACTTCCAAAGTAATTAATTGCCCGTAAAGTACTTTAGCACATCCTGAGGTCATGAAAAGTATTATATAGATGCAAGTTCTTTTCTTTCCATAGATTTCTGAATAAATATTATGACTAGATTGTAGATTGGGCTCCAATTTCAGCAGTCTGTTCTCTCTACATTCAAAATGTTGGGGAACTCGATAATGCAGGACTTCAACAACCTCTTTGCTGCCCAGTGGTCTGTAGTCACAGAGATCTCAGGACATGCTGAAGGAATGCCTAGGAGCAGAGAATGGCAGGAACTGGCACAGATAATGCAGGTGCCTGTCAGGGTGAATCCATGTCTGTATCACCCAGCTGCCCATTCAAATAACTGCAGATGTATCACCGAGCATACAGGCCCAGGCAAACATTGCATTAAAAAGCCGTAGGGCTATCTACTGCCCCAGCACAATGAGATACGGGGCCACCTCCATCCCTAGAGCTAGACACTGACACCCAACAGTGATCAACCTTACTTCCTTCTTCCACTAGGGGAACACTTAGAAGGAAGGCACAGGTCAGAAGTCCAAGCCACATACCATACACTTTAACCAAGGCAAAATATATTCAACACAGCTCCACCACACACTGTAAAGGTTAATAAATGTTGGAATGATTGATTCTGGAATATGGATAATACTGGGCACTGTGGCCTAATGCACGGTGCGGCTGTGGATGCTAAACAGTGCATTAGTCTGGCTTTCACCAGAAACACCAATGACAATTTGAAGTAATTGGTTTTCTTGGTTAATTTAAGCGATAAGTGTTGATGTGGTTTAGTAGCTTAGTGTCACTTAGCCTAAGTGAAAAGTAACTGTTAATGTAAATCACTGCACTGATGTACAACCACTGGAGCTATATCTTTAAGTACTACTTTTCACACATGAAATGGGTCATTCAAATTTTCCATTGTATATATTGTATATATGTATTATTGTATAATACAACTGAGTATTAATTTTTGTAGAATTGTTGATGGCATTGAAGATGAGAAAAGTTCAATCGGGAACGAAAGGTTTGAGTTCTGCACTGAAAATATGGGACAAGAATCATTCAGACTTTCGACTGCAAAAGGTAATGTATGTCATTATGTTCATATGTGAACCAATAGAATTGTATTCCTCAATTATATCTGTACATATTTTTTTTAAATTCCCTATGGCGTGTACTTACTCTCCATTACTCCTGTAATATTTTTTATGCCAACCCAACATTTACAATGGAAATAGACTATGTAAAATTTATAGTGGAGAAACCTTGCCTAAACATGTCAATGTGTTATAATAGGAAATCCCTATGTAAACATTTCGCTGTCACGATTTATTGATGAACTTATTGAATTATTCAAAATCATTTTTTGAAAAAAATGTTGTCTGCCTTTTTTCTCAGTAACTAACATTTTCACAATCAAAAGGAAAATGGAATGGGGCATATAACTGGTGACGAATCCGATACCACAGTGTTCTGCTTCCACCAAATTTAAAAGTTACCTCCTATATTTTAGTGATTTGAATCATTGTCAGCTGAAAAGTATTGTTTCTTTTTTAATGATTTATTTTGCTAATTTTCTCTGTCAGTTTTCTTCCCTTCTCCCCTCTGTACCCTTTGCTGTGGCTGGTCCCACAGGCCCTGGGCACACTGATACACCTTGCACAAGTGACAATGCTCATCTGTGAGCCTCTATAGTGAGTATTGTCAGGTTTTTGAGTGCAGAACATCCTGATCCTGTTCTCACCTGAGACCCACACGTGTACACAATCATCGGGTGATTGGTGCACTCTTGACCACAGGCAAGATTCAGGAAAGGTCCCCACTATTATTTACAAAGAGGAGCAGGTAAGCCCTTGAAGCTGCTGTGAGTAGTACATTACCAGAGCCTGTCAAAAATATTCCATTAAGCTGAGCCAGGCTCAGGATTTGATATGTGCCAGACTCAGGATAAGTTTTGGAGGGCAACTGGAAGTCCCGCCCTCCTGCCACACATCCGGCAATGCTGCTGCCAGAGATGACAATCCCAGCCAGTGTATCTACTTTTGCTGAAAAAAATAAACATCAGATTAGTCTTTCAGCTCCAAAAGGGGAAATTTTAACTGGGAGTGGGATTCGGGTGAGTGGGGGTGAGGAAAGCATCAAACACACCCTATATCAGCAGTGTGAATCCCAAACAATTTTAATTCCTGGGCCTTATCTGTATGCTGCCAGTCAGCTGCCTGCCTGAAATGGGTGTAAATCAGCAGCTAGTCAGCAGGCAGAAACAGAAGTTCGGGCAGCCCTAGGCTGCCGGCACCAAAGGAAGGCTCGCCAGCAGGAAGGCATGTCACAGGGGGAATGCTTCAGGGATCTCTCGTGGGAGGAAACTGGGCGGGGGAAGTGCTAGGGCAGGAGAAATGCAAACTTACCACAGGAAGCGCTTTTTTATCCGGCACCGACGGGACCGGTATTGTGCCGATTGATCAAAAAGTCTGGATTACAGAGAGCTTTACTTATTAAGGTATGAGAGCCCCATACATGGCCACAGATCCAGGCATCCCTGTTGCATGGCAACAGGTGCAGGAACCCCGGTTACACGGCCACAGATCCAGGAACCCCGGTTACACGGCCACTAATATGAAGTAAAACTTATCTGAACCTACTCCTGAATTTTGCCGGTTAAGAGAGATTTACGGTTATTTAGGTGCCGGTATAAAGAGAGTTTCCTGCATTTGGTAGCCAGAGGAGCACTCCAAGACAAGCATAAAAACCTACGTTAAATGGCCTCTTCTGGTCCCCGCTCCCTTCCCGTTACAGTGGCTTCCCCACTTAAGCAAGAGGTAAAATTGCAATCGGGGCCCGATTAATTCATCGGACCCGATCTGCATACTTAAAGAGAGGCTCCGCCAGCTTCAAGTGATTGCCTTTGCCAACTGCTCAGAAGAGCAGGTTAAAATCAGGATCAGCACGAAGCAGGTGGTAAATCAGCAGGTAGGCAACACGGGCATTTTAACGGCATACTGGCCCGGTTTCCGCCCAGTGGGTAGTGTTAAAACCCCACCCACCATTTATTTTAAATCTCCAGATCAATTATTTTAAAAATGCTGGTACTTTCAGGTAATTCAACTTGCAGTTGTAAATATAATCATCAGTGCAGGGTGCCACTGGATTGGAGGACAGCAGAGGGTTGATCAATTATTGTTTGACGTTTACAGTCTTTGATCAAGTTACTCCTGCCATGCTGGCTGCTAAAGCTGAAGAGACAAAGGAGCAGATCAAAAGGCTAAATGATGAGGTATGAATATTTATTGTCAGTTCAAACTGTAAAACAAAAACAAAAATGATTCAGCATGAAATACCAAAACAAAATCCTCCTAGACAGGATTACATGGCATCATATTTGAAAATATTTAAATATTGAAGAACAACAGATTGCTCTTGAATTTACAAAAGATTATTCTGCATCTATATATATATAGATGCTGACTCATTTTTCTTTGTTCAAGGTGTTTGATATGTGTGGAAAATAATGTTTAAGAATGTTCAAACCAAGCACTGAGAAGCCCAAACAGGAACAGTTTTTATATGCCCATTATGGAGGGCGTGTTCTATCCCCGTAGGAACATGTTACTTAACTAAGTCTGGAAAGCTGAAGCCCGGGTTGATAATAGTCAAGTGTTAGGGGCCCCCATGTGTGTGCCAGGTCACTGCTGAAGTTTAACCAGCTAAAACTCGCCAATACATTATTTTCCATTTATGTTATTGCTTTTTGTGAAATCAATGAAGTAACAAACACCTGGAATTGCCACGGGGGTTCTCTTACTCTTCTGCAGAAACCCGAGAGAAATGGCGTAAATGGCTGTAGGGTTCAGCGATCTTCCCCCAAAGTTACGGCAGGAGATCAGGAGAACTCTGTGGAAATTCTACCCCAATGTATTCAATCATTGTTTCCATTGTTGCTTTGTAAGAGAGAAATACAACTCACATTTCAAAGTAACAGGAAAAGGGCATGTTTTCCTAATCAGACTAGGCTCCTGTATTTCCCAGCATATCCCTGTCTATCACTTCTCTCCCCAGACCATTGATATCTTTACCAGGCTACTGACATCACCCTCCCTAGAGCCATCAGAATGTTCCTGAGCATCCTACAACTGACTATCTTCTCATATGCCATTTCATGTTTTGTGTCCTCGTGTTATTTTATTGAGAAGATTACAATAAAAAAAATGCCAAAAATCAGCAGCAGCATTTGATGCCGGTTTACATTTAAACCCAGTTGCCAAAGTCAAACTGGCATAAGCTGCAGCTTTTATAGCTCTAAATATGCAAAGGTGTTGGAGTTGGGAAGAAGAGAGAAGCAAGTGCCAGAATGAAGTCTAGATGGGCAAAGGCTGTGCCCCGTTTCAGTGACGCCTCCCTGGATGTGCTGCTGGGGACTGTGAGGAGTCAGAGAGAGTTACTCTTCCCTAGCAATGGGAGGAAGAAGCCTGCTGCTGAGACAAAGAAGGCGTGG
The DNA here is from genome assembly GCF_052327205.1 of Somniosus microcephalus. Lineage (NCBI taxonomy): Eukaryota > Metazoa > Chordata > Chondrichthyes > Squaliformes > Somniosidae > Somniosus > Somniosus microcephalus. The sequence goes on along the minus strand of NC_140991.1, from coordinate 94,248,207 downwards.
TTAGAGGTTGCGGAGGAGGTCAGCAGCAGGAGCGTGGTGACAGGAAAGGTTAGGAAAGGTGAGTACAATGGCACATTCACCTACGTCCTGCTATGCGCGTCACCCCACATCCGCACTCTGCCTTCTCAAGCCTACTGCATCACATCACTCCTCACACCCACTTACCTTGCAGGTGCACCCATCCTTCTTTTTCTATGCACTTCCTCACATCCCCATCTATCCATCCACCACTTCCACTCACCCTTATCCTTATGCAATTTCATGCCTCTCCCTCATAGTCACCCTCACCAAATGCACTCCATCCATCGGATGAACACATGCCATTACACTCATTCATATGTCTCTTCTTTCTCTCCTTCCAGGAGAAGAGAGCACAGAACACCAGGGAGAGGGAGAGAACTGGAGGGGGCCCTCCGCAGATCACTCAGCTCCCAATTGCAGAGGAGGAGGCACTGGAAATCAGCGGAGTTATTGCATCCCTGGCTGTCGGAGATGGGGAGATGGGAAGCTCTCAGCTACCTGTTGACACAATTAATTAAAAGCCACCCGCATGTCATACAGCACTCAGTCATGTTGACTTTGTTTCAACAGCAACTAAAATATGATCAGCTTCATAATGATAACTTGCAACATTCTTACCATGCCAGGACCAATTCATGTCTTTTATCTCCCACAGGGCCTTCACAAGTGCAGCAGGAGTCAGTGGACATGGTGGGTGACGAGTCCTCGGAGGAGCTGAATCTTTCTGAGGGTGATACAGGACTCATGCAGACCATGCACCAGCTCAGACACTCACACTTCAGTGGGACCAGTAAGACAGAGAGTTGGGTTTTCACCTGGTGACTCACACTTCACAAGTGAGCAAGATCAGATGGTGGTGGCAGAGACAGTAATGGAGAGTCCATGCCGGAGGCCGCAGCCCTCTCCTAGCTCTGCTCAGCTGGACAATGATGCTGCCCCCCCAGGGGTTGTCAATGAAGAGGAGAATCATTGAGCAGCAGCAGACAATGTGCAATGCACTGACAAGCCTTCAAAGTGGACTCACCACGATTGCAGAGAGAGGTGATGTCACAGGCAACTGAGATGATGTGTTCTTCCATGGATAGAGTGGCCAGCACCATGGACTGTCATACGCTCGAATCAAATGAGTCCTTGCATGTCTTAAACACCACCGTGCAGACTCTGGATGCCAACATGTCTGTCACCTTAAATAGGTTGACAGATACCATAGCCTTGGCCTTACAGGGCCGCACTGATCTGCACCAAAATGTTCTCCAGCACAGTGATAGCAGTGAAGTGCGGCTGGGCCCCAAGAGGGATGTTGGTGAAAGGAGCCATGGAAGTGGAGACTCCACTCAAATTGCTTCCACTTCTCACCCCCAGCCCACCTCTCAGTCAGTACCGCACATGCTGCCTCATATCCCGATGGCTGAGTCTGCCTCTACACAAGTGCAGGTGGGGCAGTCTTTTGCGGGACCCTCATGGGCTGCAAAATGCAGAGGACGTCGGCCACGAGCATCTCAGCAGTCAGAGCAGGGATCTGAGCAGCCTGCCTCAACTTCTGGTGAAGCCACAGGGGTTGCACCATGTAGGAGCAGCAGAAAAAGGAAGAGCAAAGCTTTGTAGTTGTGCAAGGGTATGCATATGGGTGTCTGAGAAAATGTTGTTTTGATAAGTTTTTGTTCTTTATTTAGCTCACAAAAATGTTATTCTTTTCCACCACTTTCCCGTCTTGCCCATTCTTGCGTGTTGGGTGATAAGTGGCCCTCTAACTTGTTTGATGATGAATGGGATGACATGAATTGATGGGGACCAATGGGGGGATGTTCAAGGGGCGGTTGGTTGGTTTCAAGACTGCTTTGTATCAGTGGCATTGGGAGGGGGAATAGTGGCCCTTGCATTTCCTGGTTACATGGGTCCACTGGTGCAACCTTGCATTAATAAGGGCATCCCTGGCATCCTGGGCAGCAATGTGAGCAGCTGGGGGTGCATCGCCCTCCTCATCCTCCTTTTCTTCTTCCTCTGCCCCCCCCCTTCCAAATTGTCCGAGGAGGATCTGAGCTCTTCGCCTTGTTCCTCCTGCAGGTCCAAGCCTCACTGTTGCACAATGTTGTGCAGAGCACAGCAAACCACAACCATTCTGGAGACCCTGGCTAGTGCGTACTGAAGGGCACTTCCAGATCTGTCGAGGCACCTGAAGTGCATCTTCAGCACGCCGATGGCCTGTTCAATCACACATCTGGTGGTGATATGACATTCATTGTAGCACTGTTGAGCTTCAGTGTTGGGTTTCTGATGGGTGTCATGAGCCAAGTTTGCAGTGGGTATCCCTTGTCGCCTACCAGCCACCCCTTAAGTCTGCTTCCAGGTCCGAAGCGATTAGGGAACTTGGACTGCCACAGGATGAAAGCATCATGGCAGCTTCCCAGGAATCTTGAGCACACTGTAGTGGGTGGTGTGTGTGTCAGCTTCACCTCTGACTCCTTTGAGCGGTTCGAATCGCTCCCACTCCCTTGGTTCTAGACCTGGACTTATTTGGGGGTTGTAATGAAATTGCAACAGACAACTGAGTTGGTGAAAAGAACTTGGATTTTATTTGAGACAAGAAAATGTACACAACACAATAAATCTTATCACTTTAAAAGGGGGAACACTTTAGAACATGCGAGGGAGAATGACAATAGACAAAATTACCTTACCCCTCCCAATCCCACTATACTAACTAGGTTGAATTCCAGAGGACCAGGAAATGCTCACCAAATGCAGGAATAGTTTGTAGAGTGGGAAAAAACTTGCAGATCTTCGGTTTCTTCCAGGTTGGTTTCTTGTTGGTCGCGGTGGCCCAATATTACCGAGTTGTTGGTAATATTGTTGGTTGTTTGTTTCGTGGGGCCCTTGGTTGCTGCGATTCCTTCCGTTCTCCTTCTGTTGTCCCGAGGCTGATGTCTTTCGAATGAGCTGTGCCTTTTTCTGTGTCTGTCCGAACTGTACTGCTGACTTCAATTCACTGACTGCTGTTTCAATTCTCTGCCTGAACTGTACTGATCGAACCCATCGAACGAACTGCTTTCTTGTGGAGACAGGTCTTTAGTTTATACTAAAACGAAACCTGCTAATCTTGTTAGATTTTTGGCTGGCTCGTTAAGTGGTCCCATTTAGTTAACTGGTTTCGGGATAGCTTCCTGAGTAGTTGAAGAAGGTGTGAAGTGGTGTTGAATGTCTCAAACAGTCTTTTAATCTTAGTTTTCCTGTAAGGCCTTCAAATTCTGTGCAGGTTCTTTTATGCATGGGTTTTAATGGGTTTGGGCTTTAAGTGAGGCTGGGGTTTTCATTGATTTATTGATTGAATGCAAATTCCCAGATAAGGGCTGAGTTTTGTTTATTGTTCCTCCCAGACAGTCTGGCTACTTTCGAATACACAAACTGTTCCTCTGCAGAGGTCAATCCCACATTCCTGTCGCAGCCTTTTCCTACAAGGTTGAACATGTCTTTTTAAACCAGCCAAATCTTTCTGGGATTTTGATTTAAATCCTTTTTGCCCAAAAACTCTGAAACCAGTCCAAAAATCTCTTCCTTAAATTAAACTCTTTGAAATCCTTCTGTTTGGCCCAACCACACTGTTGACCTTTTTACAGATTTCTTCTATGATGTTCCAAAATCACTTTAAAAATGACCTTTCCTTTTGTTCTGGGGTTGTGCAGAAATTTTTGAACCTTACACACCCCCCTGTGATACTTTATAACACTACAGTATCATGCAGGTGTGAGCAAAATTTCTGATCCTCGGGAGCCAACCTTACCCTGTATTACCTAAACTAGTAATACCCACAACAAAACACTCTCCCATTCCCTTTAGGTGTAGTGTTTATCAAAATACACAAAGTAAAAACTTCTATTACATTCACATCAAAGCACAGAAGGGGTCCAACACCCCTGCACCACTTGGTACATACACATCTTTATTAAAATATAACACGTCAAAGTCTTTATTAAAAATAACAAAAAAAAACACAAAAAAAAAATCTTTATTCAAAATACAAAATAAAAGATTCAAACAGGTGTATCTCCCTCCACCTTAACATAATGCTCTTTCCACGTCCTTTGGTTTCAAAATTCTAGTATTTTGCCTTTTCCCTTGCACTGAGTGCACACTAGGTACAATACTATTCCCAGCTGGCAAACCATGAGGATGTGGGAAGCCAGTCTAATCCACGAAGGGACCTCTATATTTTCAAAAATGTCCCACCAGGGTGGAACTCCAATGTCCAATATCTTGGCCCCTACCTCTACTGTCTTCTGCTCTAACATGTAGAAATGTTTCTGTGAGATTATTACTGCTTTTAGTAACTTGGTCAGATGTTCTGGTAGAGGGGGGATTTCGTAGTCGAAATGCGCTACATATTTTTGCAGGTTGGTGAAATTCTCTTTTACAATGAGGTGAACAGTGGAGGGTTCAGGAATGGGGACAATTCGTTCCTGGGCCACTTGAACTTCTGCCTCGGGTTTAAAGCAGAAACTGCTGTCACTTACCGGACACCAGCTATGCTGTCCATGCTGGTAGTGGGGTGCACCTGTGGTGACACAATATGTCCCCCCTCCTATATATGCTACCTGTGGGGGAAAATGGTCTTGTGCCATTACCTCCATGGTACAATTTATAGGTTTTGCGCCAGCAGCTTTAAACCCGCACTGTGGTTTTGAATAGGCGTTCAAGTGCTGGGGACACAGTATTATGTGTGCTCCCCGGCTCCGGCACCCCGAGAGGTCAGTACCTGTCATAGCATGCTCCCACTTTATGACATAAGGTGGGACCGCTGTGAAACGGATGTGTGCATCCCCTTGAATGACTCCAATGTTCTCTACCCTGTATACCGGTGTGGGTCAGGCTGTCCTACCCATGACCGGCATCCTTACTACTATACCCATGATAGTATGATTTGAACGTCCACAATCTACTGGGACTGGGTAGGCCTCAGAAGCTAGCCGGAGTTGACACGGGCTTAATGCATTCTCAAATGGGTGGAGGGTTGCGAGGTGTTTGTTGCTGATCCAGGAGGGGACTAAACCCTGTTTTAAGTCCTCCAGATTACTGTGGCTCTCGCCCAGCAACCATGCCCCGTACAGCACGCACACCTTGTTCTGTGCCGCCTGGTCAGAAGCATTTCTGTCCTCTCTGATGAGGGCATTCACAGTCTTGGCGTGTCTTTCCAGCTCAGCTATTATCTCTTTTAAATGGACCATCATGGCCTGGTCTTCGTGTAACTCTGAGCCTACTACCTTGTTTTCAACCATCAAGATTTTCCTCAATTGTGTTTTTAAACTGTTTATCTGTGTCTGCAATTCTATGTCATCCAGACTGTTGATGACTGAAAACCCTGTGTTAAACGCTGTGAAAACATCATTCCAGGCTCCCCTTCTCTGTCTCCCCGCATTACCAAAAAAACTCATGGTGTGTGGTGTACAGTTCTATTTTGTCTACATTGGCAGAATCGAACTCGTAGAATTTCCTAAACATCTCTTTTAACAAGGCCTGGTATAGCTGTTCTATCTCTTTGGGGCACCACTCAGGTAAGTGTACCTCGGTGAGGTTCAGGGTAACGGAAGCTACCGCATAGTGTACCCCCTGGTATAGCACCTGTTCCGTCGGCACTAGTACCAGCCCATTCCCTGGTCCCTTGGTGGTGGCAGGGCACCCCTCTCTGTGTGTCCTTGCTGTCTGGGTCGTGGGCAGGGGCTTCCGGGTGTGGTGTGTGCCACTAGCTCAGTGGCTTTAACTGGGGCTGGGTAACGTGGGACTATGCAGGTGTGTAGTTGGGAATCCCATTCCACCCCTTCCCCTTATCCTGCCATGATGCGGAGAAGATGATAGATATGCCTGTGGGACAGGCCCTTTGTGACCCCCACATGCAGACATAAATTCCTTGTTCCGACTCCCACCATTTATCCCAGCACACTCTCGTCCCCCCTCGGGTCCCTGTGACCGTCCGGTAGGTGTCGTTCCCCATTCGTTCCCAGTCAGCCGTACGGTCCCCCATGTCTGTGCTCAACTTTCTGAGCCACCACCACCTTCCCAGGGGAATCTGTCCTCTGCAAGTCAGGCACACGCGTTTCCCCTTGGTTACCCCGACCCGTGTGGCCACAACCTGTACGCTGGGGCAGGGGAGGGAGGCCTCCCCATAAGTGAACCCGGTCTGGCTGGAGTACCGGATGGAGTTAGATCCCAACCACCCGGGCCATCTTCCCTCATGGAAATAGATGGCGGGCTCCTCTGCGCCTTGTTCGCTGCTCCCAGCAGTCACAACTGGTGCTTTCTCTCCCGAGCACCCATAGATATGGGAGTCCTCCACGTCACCTCGCTTTCCAATGCTCATTCCTATCAGGGCAAGTAGGAGTACGCCCCCCTTCATCTCGAAATCCTTTCCTGCAAAGAGACACAAGAGCATTTAGCCATGTCCCGAGGAGATTCTCTGGCTTGGGTAAAGCATAGTTGAGCCTCGCGACCTCGACTTAATACAAACACTCTTAACAATACTACTACTATTTATACTACCCTCACCTCGTATAAACTTAAACTAAACATCCAAACTTAACATTATCACACTTACGTAAACTATGTACATCCGTCGCCCGTCTCTGGGCGGCCAGCCTAATTCCTGTTTGGACTGCGGCACACCGCTCCCTTCGGCGTGGCCGCACTGTTCTGTTCCTTCGGTCCTGTGGCTGCTGGCTGGGGACCTCTGTCCTTAGATTTGCCTCTGACCTTGGAGGCTGCCCTTTTAAAATGGGGAGCCGGTGACCATGGGGGGACCTTCTAAGGACTTTGGCGGGTGGGGTTTTCTTGGCTGGTGGGCCTTTAACCCGAACCGCTGCCCCCTCCGGTGCAGTCTGTGGGCTCACCACTGCCGCTGGCTGGGGATCTCTATCCTCAGGCTTTACCTCTCCCGAACCTGGGCTAGGGGCAGGTAACTCTTCGCAGCCTGGTGCTGCAGGCTGAGGGTCCTCGCTCTCAGGTCCCAAATCTGGGTCCGGGGTCTTCGCCCTCGGGTCCCTCCTCCTCTAAACCTGGGTCGGGGCGGGGTCTTCGCCCTCGGGTCCCTCCTCATCTATATCCCAGAAGAGTGGAGGAGTGTCCCAAGCGGTGGGCGGGATGGCCCCTCCCCTTAAACAAGCCACAGCACCTGCCTGTGCAGTCTGTGAACTTGTTCCCTCTGCAGGCTGAGGATCTCTATCCTCAGACCTTGCCCCAACTGGCTGTTCTCTCTTCTCGGGTTTAAACAGTTTACACTGATTAATATGGAACCATTTGGTGCGCTGAGGCATATTAATGGTGTATACCATGGGGCTGGCCTTGTCTGCAATGCTGTAGGGTCCCATGTATAGCGGTTCTAGACTTCCTACCCGAGCAAAATTCCTCACCATGACTTGATCCCCTATCTCCCACTCGTGGTGTTTTCGGGGTTCTAACAGCAATCAGTTACTCCGATGCTGCTTTCCCATGTTCCCAGCCGCCTGCCCGTGGACCTGCTTAAGGTGCTCGAAGAGATTTTGGGTGAACCTGTCTCGGCTTACCTCCCTGATCTGACCTTCTGTGAGCACCGGGGCTAGTACATGGGTGGGGGTCCACATAACCCGGCCAGTCATCAGCTCGTGCGGGGAGTACCCCGTGCCCTTTGACTGGCTGGCCTGGATCCCCATCAGGACTAACGGTAGGACCTCGGTCCATTTTCTAGGTGAGTCCACCGTCTCTTTCCTCAGCCTTTCCTTTAAAGTCCTGTTCATCCTCTCCACAATCCCTGATGACTGTGGGTTGTGGGCCACGTGCCACTTCCCCTCGATGCCGAGCAGCATAAGGGTATTCTGCATTACCTGCCCGGTAAAGTGACTCCCTTGGCCGGACTCCACATACAGTGGTAGCCCCCATCGTGAGAACACTTCCCGGACCAGGATCCTGGCTGTACCCAGAGCTGTGGCTGTTCTGCAGGGGAAGGCTTCTCCCCATTTCGTGAACACATCTACCAGGACTAGGCAGTACTTATAGCCTCCCTGAGCGGTGGGCAGGGGCCCGATGTAGTTGACCTGTATCGACTGCCATGGTCCCTCTACCCTCCTGATGTGTCCCATAGGTACCTTCCTTTTGTGGGGGTCAGGGTTGTTAGCAGCACACACCAGACAGCCAGCGCAGAACTCGCGGTCATCTTCCCTGAGTCCTGGCCACCATCCCACCTGTTCCACCCACTGCCAAGTGGTCTCAGGCCCGGGATACCCCGCTCCTGGACCCTCATGGGCCAGTTGAAGGAATTCCCTCCGGTGCTGCTGTGGTACTACCCATTGTTCTCCCCTAAACAGCATGCCTTCTTTCACGGAGAGGGCTGCTGTGCCGTAAGGACCCTCTACCCTTTTTCTACTGCACTGAGGACTGCCTTGAGGACGGGATCTTGGGCTTGGACCGTCTTAAGGTCCGGGGCTAAAGCTACCCCTGCACTCCCTTGTGTCCCGTCCCTACCTCTGACTGCTGCCATGGGTCTGGACCCATATGGGTCCCAGAAAGTGCATGTGCGGGCACCCTCCTTAGCTAGCATGTCAGCCTGCTGGTTGCCCTGACTACGGGGTTCTGTGGAGGAATGGGCTTTCACCTTATGAATGAAAACCTCCCCTTCCTCCCCCACTGCTGCTAGGATCTTCTCCAGCAGGGGTTTTACTGTGAGGGGTCTCCCGTCGGCAGAGGTGTATCTGCGGCGGGACCAGATGGCCAAGTACTCCATACACGAATTGTATGTGAACATGCTGTCCGAGCAAATCGTGTATGGGGTGGGGAAGATTTTGGGGTGTGTAAGGACGTGCACTACCGCGGACAGTTCAGCCTGCTGGGCGTTCATGGTACTGGGGAGCTTAATTGCCAGGGCAATGTTTGCCGCTGGGTCATAAACTCCACACCCCGTGAGTCGCTCGCCAGCAGATTGTGATGAAATATTCCATTCACCACTGCCTGTGACTGAGATCGGTTTCAGTGTCATTTCCCTTCCCCCAGACCTCATTGTATTGTGTACTGGAATGTGCTGTATTGTATACTGGAATGTGCTGGAATGTGCTGTGTGTAGGGCTCCGCCCATACCTGGCCCCGTTTGTAAGCTAGCTTCAGTCTGGCCTCAGTCTCCAGAAGGAAGACATCTCTCTCTCTTACGTGTTACTTTCTAAGTTAATAAAAGCCTTGTTTTTGTTCTGCTAACTTCGAGTCTCGGAATTATTGAGGCACATCACAGATACCGTGCTGGAGCCATCCACATAGATCTCGCGGCCTGTGGTGTATTTCCCGGCCTGTAAACCTATGTCCACTTCCCAAACCCCTTCTATGGAACACTGGTGGGCTGTTCCAGGATATACCAGGTTGGCTGCGAGCTTTGGCTCTTAGAGACCCTTCACCTTTAGGTCCCTCTGTGAGAGGAGCAGGGTCCAGCGAGCAATGCGGGCACTGCTCACTGTCCCATCCTTGATTCTCCCGTCCAGGAGCATCTGGGTGGGTGTGTGATGGGTGAGGAGGGTGATGGGAGAGGTGCCTGTGAAGATCAGCGATCTTTTCACAGCCCAATGTGTGGCCAAGAGGTGCCCCTCAACAATTGGCGTAGCTCTTCTCCACATCCGTGAGTATCCTGGAGGACTAGACCACCGGCCTCAGCCTGCCATGCCGCCCTTGGAGCAGCACAGCACTCAGGCTGTCCCCGCTGGCTGCTACCTCCAGAAATAACTCTTTTCCCCCATCTATGGCCCCTAGAGCTGGTGCAGTCTGCAGGTCTTTCTTGAGCCTCACAAATGCTGCCTGGCAACCCTTATCCCAAGCCCACTCCACTCCCTTGTGTAGGAGTCGGAGCAGAGGGGCTGCTGTTGCTGCATAGTCCTCAATAAAGTCTCTGCAGTACCCGGTTAGCCCTAGAAACGACCTCACACCCGTGACTGTGTTGGGGACTGGTAACTCCTGTACCGCTTCCCTCCTAGCCTTATCTATGGCCCTTTCTCCAGCGTGTATGTTCAGGCCCAGGAATTTCACCTCCTGCTGGCCAATCTGCGCTTTCTTTGGGTTTACTTTAAAACCCTTTTGTCCGAGCAGCTCCAGCAGTTCGGCCAGTAGTGGGCCATGCTCCTCTCTCGAATCGGTGGAGAGAAGCAGGTCATCCACATATTGCACCAACTGCCTGGGCTGGCTGAACTCCTTTAAACTGTCTGCCATGCACTGATGGAAAATGCTGGGGCTGTTGTGGAAGCCCTGAGGCAAACAGTTCCATGTGTACTGTTGCCCTTTAAAAGTAAAGGCAAACTTGTACTGATCCTCCCTCCTTTAAGGCATGGACCAAAACCCATTGGAAATATCCAGCACCGTGAAAGTGGTCGCGGATGCTGGGATACTTCCTATCAGGTCGGCAACTGCTGCTACCGTGGGTGCACAGCCTGGGATGTTACTGTTGAGCACCCGATAGTCCACCGTGGCCCTCCAGGAATTGTCCGGCTTTCTAACCGGCCACAGTGGAGAGTTTATGTGGGTGGCTATCGGCCTCAGGACCCCCTGCTGTACTAAGGAGGACATGGCTGCTTCCATGTCTGGCTCCGCTTCCCTGGGGAAGTTATACTATTTCTGTGGTCGGGCCATGGGGTCCCCGTCTACGCTGACCTCAAACCCGTTGACCCTCCCGCAGTCGTGTTTGTGTGTGGCAAATGTGGCTAGGTGGGCCTGCACAAATGCCTGGAACTCCTTTGGGGTATTACTGACCATGAGCTCGAGGTTGTAACCCTCTTTGGGCTTCATGGAGCACAGGGTCCCCTTCCCTTCTTTCCCTGAGATTACTACTACCTCGCCGTCCTTTCCTGTACTTGCCCCCCATAGGCAATGATTTCTTAAATCCACCAGGATCCCGTGGCTTACAATAAAGGCGGCTCCCAGGACCCCTCTTCCACCCTCCACTTCCCACTTCATTAGGACACAGGTCCACTTAGAACAGAGTGGTCCTAAACGAATGGCGAGCAGGATGGAAAACGAGCCGGCCTGTTCTTTGCCTGTGAATCCCAACAGACTGTATGGGACCCCGTTAGATAGAGGTGAGGTGGTGGGGTTAGCTGACTGGACCATGGTGCATGATGCCCCCGTGTCCAACAGATAGGTCCCCTTCACCTTTTCTACCTCCATCTCCACGAGGGGTCTCTTCCATTCATCGTACTGAAGGGAACACAGGTAAACAGGCTGCGCTGGCTCTAGTCAGGGCTGTGGGTTGGATGGGGCTGATGGGGTCAGAGCACCGGTAGCGGCTGCTACTCTCCCGTGGCCAGTCAATAAGGACCTCATGGTGTCCAAAAATGACTCGACCGCGGCGGGAGGGATTCCTGCCTCTGCCTTTTGGGCTGGGGCTGTGGAATTCTTTCCCTTGTTATCTTTCCAAGGGTTTTTGCACTCCTTCCTCCAGTGTCCATCCTTCCCACACCCGTAGCAATTCAGCTTTCTGTTGGGGGTGTTATTCCCTTCCTGATGCCACTCCTTCCTACCCTGTCTGGTTTTTACCTCATGCACCTTCCCGTTGGGTGGGTGTGCATTGGTTCCCCTACCATTCTTATAGGCTAGGGTCAACTGTCTGATCACCGTAAGTTCGGTGGTCTGGGGATTTTTGGGGTCGAACCAGACTTCCGCCTTGGCCCGGACCTGTGGCAAGCTGTTTGCCACCAGGCAACAGAGCCAATGGGCCAGCTGACCCTGGTTCAGGAATGCCCGATTAGGTGCCCCAGGACAGGCGCTCCTATAAACCGGCCATCACCTGTCCGCGAAAGCCTGCGGGGTTTCCCCTGTGAGCTGCACGGTCTTCTCCACATGGGAGAAAGGACTTCCCTCATTCATCCCCATGGCCTCCAGAGCTTCATCCCTGAGCTCCTCATACCCGCTCTGCCCCTTCTTACACTCGTCAGAGAGGGACTGGAGGAGCCTACTCTCCAAAGAGAATAGCAGCATTTTGGCCTGCTCAGCACCATCGCAGTCGTTGACGCTGGCTGCCTGCTCTACTTCCCTGAAGTGGATCGAGGGGTCCCCTTTTTCGGAGAGCTTTGGGATATGGCTCACCATAGCCCTAAGCTGTTGGGTGCTATAGGGTAGTACGAACTGGTTTTGGAGGGGTCCCTCGTCGTCGCCATTTACGGGTGGACCAAACCTCCGATGCCGGGCTGGGCACATTGGTCCCGGCTCCAGCCTCTCTTGCGGGGGTTGTTCCACCTCTGCCTCTACCCCTGACTCCACCCCCCTTTGCCGCCAGACCTCGCTAAAACCTGGCGCTACGGGTGGTGGTCGTGTGACCTCCTGTTCCTCAATCGGGTCGTCCCTTGCCACTACCAGTGATGTCTGAACCGTTCTCCCCTCGTTCCCTTTAAAATCCGCCTGGCCTGCCTTCGGGCTTATGAGGCACACCATGCCCTTTGCCTTCCTCAGGGCCAGGCTCAGATTCTCTATCTGTTCCTTGCAGGGGCCATGATCTGCATCTTCAAACCCCTGTTCGCTCTCTAACTTATAGGCTGCCTTTACTTCTTTTACTTTCTCCTCCTGCTCTCTTACTTGTCTCGCTAGACGGGCGTTCTTTTCCCGCAACCTCAACTCACTGCTCTTGGCTTCGGTGACCTGGCACTGTAGGTATTCCAACCTGGCCTTATGTTCTCCCATTAATTGTACCCTTTCCTGATTCAGGGCCTGCAATGCTACCAGTAACTTCTCCCCTGCTAGAGCCTTGTCCTGGATCTCCAGGGCTGACTCCTTTATCTCGGCTGCCTGTGCTGCAACGAGCCTGTCCAAAAGCTGGACCTGCTTCTTGAAGCACATCAGCCAGACTGCCTTCTCTAGGGATTTCTTGTGCTCCTTTCCTTCTGTCCACTTAGCTGCAGCACCTACCGGATGCCCAGCCTTTAACAGATTGGTGATCCACTTCTTCGTGATATTCACCTTGCTGAACACATAATCAGAAATCCTTTCCTCCATCACGGTTTGCTCTTCCGAACCATTGTCTACTGTATCGCACCCCTGTTGCCGGAGTCCTGCCGCGGTCACCATTTCTGTAGGGGGTGGCGTGTGCCCAGTCAGCTTCACCTCTGACTGTCTCTGAGCAGTTCAAATCGCTCCCACACCCCTGGGTTCTAGACACCGGACGTAGGTACAGGTGGCGATACAGAAAATCGAGTAGACAAGTGGTTTGGTGCAAGAAAACCGTAATTTTTATTAAAGGTTCAATAAAACACAATCTTAACTGAGAATTACAGGAATAATTACAGGCATAAACAATTACACTTATATGGGAATGGGGAACACATGGCACATCGAGGGAAACAAATACATTAAAAATCCCCTTATCCTTATCCCACCCCCAATACCTAACTAGATTAAGCTATGAGGGGCCAGGAATTCATGCTCACCAATTCAAAACCTGTTGATTTAACTGGTTGTTTGTTTTGAGGTTCACTCTTGTTGTCCTTTGGGGTTCGTCGATGCCACGTGGTCACAGGGCACGGCGATGGAGTTGTTTGTGTGAAGCACCCTCCTTTTCCTCCATTAACGTCTTCGTTGAGTACTTTGTCGCGATAGGTCTTCTTCTTCTTCGGGCGGTCGCCGACGGTATTACTGCGGTTGGGGTTCGGTTGGCGGTTTTTACCATTAATGATTTTCCTATCGAAGCTTCAAACGCCAGCTTATTCTTAAATGGGGTTTTACTGTCCAATCAAACGCCAGCTTATAACTAGGCCATTTGCCTTGATTTTACTGTCCATGCATCGAACGCCAACTTATTCATCAAACACCAGTTTAATAACTAGGCCGATTGTCCCCAACGCGTCTTTCCGCTGCCTTTACCGGTTTTTACCGTCTTTTCTCATCTCGTCTCGTCTGTTTGTGGCCCTGTGTGACCTGTGCGTTTTCGAATTTGGTTCTCGTTCTCCTCCCCGTTTGGCCCCGGTGTTGTAATGGGCGTCCTCGGGGATGGGGCAAGCAAGAGAGCGAGCGGCAAGAGGCAGGAGCAAGAGATAAGAGAGCGACCGCTACCTGTGGGCCTACAATTATACTCGGTTCTTCACCCCTTATCTGTGTGCCAAACCAGGTCAGTCCTTTGTCTAACTTTTTGCGGGCTCGTCTAAAATGATTACAGCCATTTACTTTAACGACTTCTGGGGTGGTTGGCTCCTTGTATAATGGCTTTGATATCCTGGCTGTTTGTTATTTATGAAACTTAATCGGGTTTCCTGGCTTGGCAGCTACCTGTGAGCTGTTACCGATTATTTATGCGAGAAGCTGATGGCCTTCAGATTAGGGCCATCCTGACTTGATCTGTTCCAAGGTGAAGAATGCATATTCTGTGTTTACCTAGTTGTCTGGCTTTACAAAGTCTTTAACAGATCCATGCATGTTAGGTTTCATTTCAGGGCCTGCCTTTTTGCAGGGCCTTGCTTTTAAAATCCTGTCGGTTTTGGTCACGAGGTTTCAGAAGCCATTTTGGGTACCCTTTTTTAATAACTTGTCCATACAGGGTCCCTTTATCCATAACTTTTGGGGAATGTGGGAATTTTGAGAACCCTACAACACCTACATAAAGATTGATTTGTGGTTGCACACCAGCAGCACATTGAGGGAGTGGATGCCCTTGTGATTAACAAATACTCCTGGCTGTTCTGGGGGTGCCCAGTTTACCACTTGTGTGCTGTCGATGGTGCCCTGAACATGTGGGAAGTCATCCAGAGCCCAATGCCGACTACCCGCTCATACTGACTGACAGCATCGCAGAAAAATTGACAAAATTGTCGACCTTGACAAACAACCCATCTGTGACCTGTCTTATGCATTTGTGGGCGGCAGATGGGGAGATCCTGGATATATCAGTCCAAAGATGTGCGGGTTAGGTTGATTGGCTATGATAAATTGACCCTTAGTGTTAGGGGGATTAAATACGTGGGGATAGGGTGGGATATGTGTTGGTATAGGGGTTACGGGGATCGGGTGGGGTATGTGTTGGTGCAGGCTCGATGGGCCGAAATGGCCTCTATCTGCACTGTGGGGTTTCTGTGATTCTGTGATATCTGTGGCAGAGCCCCAGAAGCAAAAATGTTGAGGGCGGTGGTGACTTTGACAGCCACTGGTAATGCATGGCTACCAGGTACAGCAGGCAGCAGACCTTCTTCTAGGAGGCTGCAGATGTCTGCCACCACCTGACATGACATCCTGAGCCTCCTGACAAACTGGTGTTCAGACATGTCAAGGAAGACCCTGTTTCTTGGGTCGTGCCTCCTGTGAGCTGCACCTCTCTGCTGGTTGCTTCTCTGCTCATCCCTTCTTTGCTGGTCGCCTCTCTGTTCGGCAGCTACAGGTCTGTGAGCAGCAGACTACGGGTGCTGTTGCTGGTGCTGTTGCTGGTCAACTTGGTCCTCATCTGATGTCCAATCTAAGGCAGCATAAGCAGTGCCCATGCTGATGTGATAGAGCAAACCTCCAAAGTGTAGAAAACACAAAGTTTAGAAAGTAACCTCTCAGCAAAAGTGGCGTGAGCAAACCCTTTCCCACTAGCAGATAAGAAAGCAGCTGTGAGTACTGAGTACTTATTGGCATATTTGCCTGAGATTGTTTCAGCCTCAATTGCCGCTGTGCACTTGCCTTGGTTTCACTGGCAAGTTTCAGGAAGCCCGGGAAACCCATGGACCCAATGTTAAAGTCAAAACTTTTTTGAAATATCGCTTGAATTGAGTGATTAACATATGGAAATTGACAACTCGCCTCTCCCGAGGGGGTTGCACCCACGCAGCCTAACGCGCTTGAGTGAAATGTGGAAGTTGGAGGGTTCAAACCGACTTCCCAATGCGCTGTCAATTTTTCCGGTTTTAACCTCCCACCTGCACCCAAACCCACATGCTCCTGCAGATTAAAATTCAGCCCAATGACTTTTTTAAAACAAAACTGCAGAAACATATGCTCAGTCCTTGAACTGGATCCCTGCTATATTTTGGGTAACTATAACAGATGCTTCTCCAGCAGAGTCCCACTAGAATCTCAGACTGCTCACTTCACAACTTTGCCTTTTCATAAGCCTCAACATATCGCAGATTTGCTGGACTGTGGCTAAATCTTCCCGAGCTCTGACTATTGCTACTATGAATCTCACATCCTTAGTCATAGTTTTTATTTTCAATCTACAATGATCTGAGACAGGTGCTTCTACCAACGGGCAGCTATAGTAGAGCAATGGTCATTGATACATTTAGCAGAGGCCAGAGATAGACACTGCAAACACACAAGATAATATTCAGAGCGTAGTCTTGCATTTAATTTAGTCACATTAAAAATGCATTTGTGTTATTGTCAACGAGGGGAATAAAATTGCAGAATAGAAATAATATAACCAGTGGACCATAAGTTTCTTCAATAAAAATCTTCAGTGGTAAGTGTGGTTTCAAATGTCTCCGTGGATTTTATTATGAGGGTGACATCTGAAAATGAGGCTACCCTTGGAAACAAAGCTGTAAGTAACAAAAACATTTGTAGCTCCGTGGTGTACAATAAACACATTTAAAAAGAAATGTGACAGTGCTTAAAATAAGTAAGCAGACAAGTTTTTGTGGAAATCTTCATGAGTGACATATCTGTGGCAGTAAATTTGAACTTCGAGTCTGGAGCTTGAGCAGTGGTGCTTCCTCACGCTGTCTTCAACTGTTCAAAAGACAAATACATTTGAGAGAGGCCATCCTAGTTCATTAGCACAATAAAAAAATGCAGTTCCCCCAGTCACGTCATCTAACTGTACCTTGACGGACAAATGCCAAAAGCATAGAAGGTAGAAATTCGTCTGGGGAAAACTGAATATGGGACGTGGCGTATAACGGGCGGCTCATCCGATACCACCCATTTTAGGCAACTGCCCAAGATTAATTTCTACCCCAGCAGTGAAATAACAAGGATGGTTAGAAGAGCTAAAAGAGAATATGAAAAACGACTGGCAGTCAGCATGAAGGGTAATAAAAAAAACTTTTATAAGCATATCAAAAACAAGAAGATAGTAAAAGTGGTGACACTAAGCTCAAGAAGACAATCCTGTAGTAGAGAATAAAGGAATGGGAGAGACATTTAGCAAGTATTTCACTTCTGTACTTAGAAAGAGGAGTGAGGAGCTGCAGGATTACCAAAGTAGGAGGTGGAGGAATCACAAATAACAATATAAATATTCGAAAGGAAACATTACTGATAAATGGGTAAATGGCCGATTTCCTTCCCCCATCCCCACCACCTGAGCACTCAAAGTATTTCTGGATACAAGTCCTTTACATTAGCCAGCCACTCCTCACTGTAGGCCCACTCCCTGGCTTGAGAGGCCTGTAGCAGTGGTAATGGCCACTGGCTGCAGAGTCTTCTGACTGCTGTCCAAAACAGTAGCCAGAAGGCGTCCAGCCTTGATCCTCTTCTCCCTATACCCGCAAAAGAAGTAATCAGGTCTGCATAGTTTACGCTGTAGAATACTGAAGGAAGTAAATGATGAAACAAATGAAGCAGAGGCGCTAACCAAAATTCTTCAAAAAAGAGGAAAAGGAGAGGTAGGTCATTTTAGAACATTCAGCATCACGTTAGTAACAGAACTGTTCAGAGACCATAATACGGAATAACATTAATGAACACTTAGAAAGGCATGGGTGAATCAGGAACAGTCAATTTGGGTTCATAAAATGCAGGTCACGCTTGATTAATTGAATCAAATCCTTCAATGAACTGACCAAACACATAGGCAAAAAGAATGAACTGAATATGATAGATTTGGCTTTTCAAAAGCTTTTTGATAAAGTCCCAAAGAGATTTCTTTGTTAAGTTAATGCTCATGGTATTAAAAATAAAGTGACAGCATGGATAGAGGGATGGGTGATGGATAAATGCATGACACTGCTAGTGGTGTGCCAGGAATCTGTGTTGAGACCTTCTTGTTATCCATATACAGAAATGATTTAGATATGGATATAAAGAGAGAATAATGGCCCAGAAATTCGGGTCGGGGGCTTCCCGCGGGTGCAAGCCCCCAACCTGCGCCTAACTTGCGCGCCGGCCGTTGAGCTGTAGGGCCCCGTGGAATTCCGATCCGGGGCCTGGTCCAGCTGCCGGCGCGCAGTGCTTGTGTATCACAGGGGCGCAGTTAATTCGATGCGTCCCCTGGGATCACGTGGGCCATGGGCAGCCAATCGGAGCAGGGAATGCTCCATTCATAAGTCTTGACAGGAAGTGCTGTCAAGACTTATAAATACTACTGTAGTGTATGTGCCTTTAAGAACCCCAGGTGTGCTGTAATGCCGGTAATGACCACTCGGGCTATATAAGCCTGTATATTGTGTATATCCGTTAGAACCCCCCTCAGACTTTGCTTAGTAAACACCTATGAACCAACTCCTGTCTTCAGTGTCTTTATCAACACACAGACACGACAGTGGCGACGAAGTGGAAACGGACTTACCTACAATTCGGCAGCACCTCAAGGACATCGATTCCTCCGGCGTCCAGAAGAATCAAGAAGTGAAAGAAGCTGTTGTTTTACCAGCTGGCCAAGCTGGTGGCAGGTACTATGGTAATCCTTCCTGGGCGTCAGGCTGGGGCTCCAGCGGCTGGCTCTACAGCTGGGCCAAGCAGCGAAAGCGGAGGCAAGTAGTAACAGACGGGGAGGGAGCACTCGGGAGACGGCCGCGGCTGCAAGCAGGTCGGCGTTCAGACCTACAGAGAGAGTCCAGCGGGAACGAGTCTCCAACTGTAAATAAATTTTTTTAAAACAGAAACCGCGGGAAACAGCGTTGTCATCGGCAGCAGCGGCAGGAAAGCGCGGGAAGCGCCATATCTTTTCTAAGATGCCTAATTCTGGCAATATTGATGCTTTTGATAGCGAAATAGAGGATTGGACCACATATGTGGAAAGAGTAGAGGTATATTGCAATGCAAATGGAATAGAAGATGAGAAAAAAGCTTCAGTACTTCTGGATCTAATGGGCGCAAAGACATACAAGCTGTTACGAAACTTAATCACTCCAGCCGAACAGATGGACAAGAATTTTAAGGAGATTGTTGATACCCTACACTGCCAATTCGAGGCAGGACTGGCAGATTCTCTGCGAGACAAATTCGTCTGCGGTCCCCTAAGTGTAGAAACACAAAAAAGGCTATTTTCTGAGAAAGATGTAACACTGGACAAGGCTTTCAGTGCAATAGGAGCTGCAGAGATACAGCAAAGGCCACAGGACTTCGGCACCCATGAAATGACATGGGATTTCGAGAGATGTTATCGCTGCGGCAGATCCACCCATGACCAGAGGGACTGCTGGTTCAAGGACAAAGCATGCAGGCAATGCGGAAAGATGGGACACATTACACGGGTGTGCCGATCTGAAAACAAAAAGTCCACTAACAGGAAAAAAATCAATAAGGAAAAGCACAGAAAGGTACAAATGATGACGGACAGTAGCTCCGAAGACCAGAAGAGTGATAGCGACTCCAGGAACAAGAGACTAAGTTCTCTCAAATTACATAATGTAATTGCCAAAGAAGATTACCAGACCATTTGGGTTACCCTCACAACAGCAGGGTCCCCAGTTAAAATGGAGCTAGATACAGGATCAGCTCTGACCGTCATAAATCGACGGGATTACGAGCGGCTATTTCCGCATATACCTTTAAAAGACACATCCATTATCTTGAAAACATATACGGGGCAGAAAGTATACCCCAAAGGAAAAATAAGGGTGCCTATTGTAAACAACGGCAAGGAAATACAGAAGTTGTATTTATATGTTCTACAAGATGGTGGTCCACCGCTGTTGGGACGTGAATGGATCAGAAAAATAAGTTTAAACTGGCACTCCATTCAGGCACTGACGGTGACCAGTAAGGAAAAAAATGATGATGACGTCATACCTGAACGATTAAAAGACATCTTGGCCAACGCCAAGGAAGTTTTTCAAGAGAAACTAGGAACCTTGAAAGGCATCACCGCCTCAATAAAAGTGGAAGATGCAGCAATTCCCAAGTTTTTTAAGGCAAGACCGGTGCCATACGCAATTCGTCCAGCAGTCGAGGCAGAGCTGGAGAATTTGGAAAAGGCAGGCGTATTATCTAAAATAGATTGGAGCGAGTGGGCAACACCCATCGTCCCAGTCATGAAGAAAGCATTGAAGAATGATAAATCTGAAGAACAGAGAAAAATTCGCATCTGTGGAGACTTCAAGGTGACTGTAAACCTGGTCCTTCACACAGTACAGTATCCTCTTCCGAGGATAGAAGATATTTTCGCCTCACTATCCGGAGGGAAACGTTTCACCAAAATTGACTTGGCACAGGCATATCTACAGATGGAGGTTGAAGAGGCCTATAAAAAATATCTCACGATAAATACACACAAAGGTCTGTACCAGTACAATCGACTGGTTTTCGGAGTAGCATCCGCTCCAGCTATCTGGCAAAGAGCTATGGAGCAAGTCCTCCAAGGGATTCCGGGTACTCAATGCTACCTAGACGACATCCTTGTAACAGGAGAAAATGACAATGAGCACCTTGCCAATTTGGAGCAGGTGCTCACTAGGCTGAGAGAACGGGGCCTATGAGCAAATCGCCCCAAGTGCGAATTTTTCCAAAATCAAATATCATATTGTGGCCACATAATTAATAAGGAAGGGTTGCATAAGTCACCTGAAAAAATTGAAGCGGTCATAAAAGCCCCAGCACCTGAAAATGTTTCACAATTAAGGTCATTCCTGGGATTAATAAATTACTATCATAAATTTTTACCGAACTTATCAACTCTCCTACACCCTCTTAATGAGCTACTACAAACAGGAGTAATTTGGAAATGGAACGAAGACTGCAAACGTGCCTTCCATAAATGCAAAGACTTAATCACATCCAAAGAAGTTTTGGCTCATTACAACCCATCACTGCCAATCAGACTGGCATGCGATGCATCCCCTTACGGCATAGGAGCAGTATTATCGCATAAATTCCCTGATGGCTCGGAACGGCCGATAGCTTTTGCGTCACGCTCATTGAACTCAGCTGAGCGTAACTATGCCCAAATCGACAGGGAAGCACTCAGCCTGGTATGGGGAGTAAAGAAATTCAACCATTGCCTACACGGACAAAAATTTACCTTGTTGACTGACCATCAACCCCTCATCTCCATATTCAACCCTAAAAAGGGTGTTCCCATTATGACAGCGCAAAGGCTACAGAGGTGGTCCCTTTTTCTAGGGGCACACCAATACAACATAGAATACAAAGGGTCAGAACAGCATGGGAATGCTGACGGTTTATCGCGCCTACCGTTGCCAACGGTAGACGAGGCACCTACAGTAGACCCAATGGAGATGTTCCACTCTACCATAGTGGAATGTCTACCAGTAACAAATTCTGCCATTGAAAGGGAAACGAGAAATGACCCGACTCTTTCACGGGTCTACGATTTAACAGTGAAGGGATGACCAGCACATGGCAAACCACTGTTGCCAGCATTCTCGCAAAGAAGAGAACAGCTGTCAGTGTGCCGAGGAACCTTGATGTGTGGATCCAGAGTGGTGATTCCACCCAAACTCCAGGATAAAGTGCTAAAGGAGCTTCACGAGGGGCATCTGGGTGGAGTGAAAATGAAGAACCTAGCCAGGGCATTTGTATGGTGGCCAGGTATCGATGGAGGCATCGAAGAAATGACCAAGAGCTGCCTAGGATGCCAGAAGGTCCAAAACGCTCCACCACAAGCCCCTCTACATCCATGGGAGTGGCCCTCATCTCCCTGGCAAAGGGTACACATCGACTTTGCTGGTCCATTTATGGACTCAATGTTCTTAATCGCGGTTGATGCACACTCCAAGTGGCCGGAGGTAATAAAGATGTCCTCCACCACCACGGAAAAATCCATCACAGTATTAAGGACCATATTTGCCAGGAATGGGCTGCCGGAACAGATCTGTTCTGATAATGGACCGCAATTTGTGTCCGAAGAATTCAGGAAGTTCTTAAAAAACAATGGGGTTAAGCACTACACGTCCGCCCCATACCATCCCGCAACCAATGGATTGGCTGAAAGGTTTGTCCAGAACTTCAAGAAGGCCATAAAGGCCATGGGTAATGAAGACATAAAACTTCAGCACAAGGTTGGTAACTTCTTATTCGCATACAGGAATGCAACACATATGGTTACCAACCAAACTCCCGCCATGATGTTCTTCAATAGAAACCTAAGATGCCGGCTGGATTTGGTCAAGCCCAACATCAGAAGGGACGTGGAGAACTGGCAGTTTCAAGGCATGAATGAAAGGCCAACTAGAACCTTCCAGATAGGTCAACAAGTTTTGGCCCGGGACTACCGTACCGAGAAATAGCAGCCTGGAACTATCTGCACACGACTAGGATGACTGATGTATACCGTGGACATCGGAGAAAGCATAATAAGGCGCCATGCTGACCAAATCATAGAGTCATCCGAAAAAGGACAACCTACACCACAACTCTATACGTCTAACGATGAAGTAGAGATACCCATATCTACCTCCGATCCGGTGATACTGGAACCCGATGAACCCGACACTGGCATTCAAGCCGAATCAGCCTTGCCAAAAGAACCTACTACACTACCAGAAACTACTACACCACCGAGGCATTATCCGGACCGAGTCAGGAAGCCTCCTGAGAGACTGACTTATAATTAATTAACTACAGCAATGTGTATATTATTTTTCTTATAACATATAGTTAATAATTACTTAAAATATGATGTACTAGTTAGCTAAAAGGGGAGGAATTGTAGTGTATGTGCCTTTAAGAACCCCAGGTGTGCTGTAATGCTGGTAATGACCACTCGGGCTATATAAGCCTGTATATTGTGTATATCCTTTAGAACCCCCCCCAGACTTTGCTTGGTAAACACCGATGAACCAACTCCTGTCTTCAGTGTCTTTATCAACACACAGGCACTACAACTACGGCCCCAAAATAGCACTAAACCTTCAAATACATTTTAAAAAACATCAAATTTTTTAAATAAACTATAAATTACATTAAATAACTATTTTAAACAATAATTTAAATTTTTGAAAAAAATAATTTTATATTCTAACTGGGCTAAAAATAAACTTACCTTGCTTTAAAGTATTTAAAAATAATAAACCTGTGGAAAAATGTTTTAATTTTAATTCATTCACCACTTACCTTGTAACAAGCAGGCCTTACGCCTGCTTTTTAAATGTGTAAATTCTGCAGGCTTATCCTCCTGGGAAAACCTGTAAAAAAAAACTAAGTTTGATGCGCACACGCAACCTCCCCTGTGCACGCGTTCGACCTCTGAACCTCTTCGTTCAGAGGAACGGAAGTGCCGGTTTCCCATGCATGCGCAGTGCATGCAAGAAACTGGCACTTTTATCGGGCCCACGGGTGAGTACCCCGTGCATATTCACCCGTGGAGACCCGAATTTCGGGACCCTTATCTACATTTTCTGATGGCACCAAATTTAGCAACATGGCAAACAGTGAGGAAAAATGCAAGAAACTGCAGGACAACAGATATGTTAGGGCAAATGGGCAGATAATGACAAATGCAGTTTAGTAAGGATAAATGTAAAATAATACATATTGGGAAAAAGAACAGAGAATGGAAATATACTCCAAATGGTAAAATGTTCAATGGAGTGGACGAACAGAGAGCTATAGAAGTATTGATACACAGATCTATAAAAGCAAAGATGCACATGGGAAAAGTCATAAAAAGGCAAATGGGACCTGGGTTTTTTACAGAGCGACTACAAGAGGCCCCAGAGGCTCAGGTAGGCCTCAGTGCGGCATCGGCAGCGGGTGGAGGCGGAGCAGCGCGGCAGAGCGACTACAAGAGGCCTCAGAGGCTCAGGTAGGCTTCAGTGTGGCATCGACAGCGGGTGGAGGTGGAGCAGCGCAGCAGAGCGACTACAAGAGGCCCCAGAGGCTCAGGTAGGCCTCAGTGCGGCATCGGCAGCGGGTGGAGGTGGAGCAGCGCGGCAGAGCGAATACAAGAGGCCCCAGAGGCTCAGGTAGGCCTCACCAATCTCCAATCTCAGGCAAGGAGAGAGGTAAAAAGTATTCAAGGTGTGACGTCACCACAAAACAGGTAGGTGATTGGTTGGAGTATTTCTCTCATTTTAAAACTTTAAGTCTGTGGTTTATAGTTTTTAAGGCTGCTGTGGTGTACCAAGGCCTTTCTGGTGCAGAGTGACTGTTGGTAAACCATTTAACTGGTGTAACTAGAGGGATTGATTTAATTTAAATCCAATTAATTAAAGGGGATACTAGCATCTAAAATCGGGCAGAGGGTGTCCATAACTAACAATAAAAAATTTAATTAATTAAATAGAATGGAGCAGGTGATGTGTTACTGTTGCGAGATGTGGGAGCCGGTGAACCCCATTGAGGCTCACGGTGATTACGTCTGTGACAAGTGTCTGCTGCTACAGGAACTCCAGCTCCGTGTTGATGAGCTGGAGTCTGAGCTTCAGACACTGTGACACATCAGGGAGGGGGAGAAGTACCTGGACTCTGTGTATCAGGAGGTGGTCACACCTATGAAGTTAAGTAATTCAGATGTAGCCCATGGTCAGGGACAGGACGGTGTGACTATGAGTGAGGCAGGTACGGGGATCCAGGAGGTAGAGCTGGAGGAGCCGCAGCCCTTGCTCTTGACCAACAGGTTCGAGGTTCTTACTCCCTGTGGGGACAGGAGCAGGGACTGCAGGGAGGATGAGCAACCTGGCCACAGCATCGTGGAACGGGGGACCATTCAAGAGGGGGGAGTAAATAGAAATGTTGTAGTGGTAGGGGATAGTATTATTAGGGGGATAGATAGAGTTCTCTGCAGCCGAGAGCGAGAGTCCCGAAGGCTGTGTTGCCTACCCGGTGCCAGGGTTAAGGACATCTCCTCTGGGCTGGAAAGAAACTTGCAGTGGGAGGGGGTGGATCCAGTTGTCGTGGTCCATGTTGGTACAAACGACGTAGGTGGGACTAGGAAGCCGGTTCTGTTAAAGGAGTATGAGCAGCTAGGGGTCAAATTAAAAAACAAAACCTCAAGGGTAATATATTACCTGAGCCACGAGCGAATTTGGCTAGGACAAATAAAATTAGAGAGTTAAATGCGTGGCTCAAAGACTGGTGTGGGAGAAATGGGTTTTGCTTCCTGGGACACTGGCACCAGTACTGGGGCAGGAGGGAGCTGTTCCGTTGGGATGGGCTTCACTTGGCCAGTGCTGGGACTAGAGTCCTGGCGGATCATATAACTAGGGCTGTAGAGAGGGCTTTAAACTAACTAGTTGGGGGGAGGTTCCTAGAGAGCAAATAATAAAAATGACAACAGAGAAGGTCATAGACTTAGGTAGCAGTGGGGAAATTAAAAACCAGAGTGTGTCAGGAAGGGGCAGAAGGTATGGAGTAGAAGGTAAAGTAATAAAAAGGGCAAAAGCAGGAACTAAGTGTCACAAAACATATTTGAAAGTTCTCTATCTGAATGCACGTAGCATTCGTAACAAAATAGACGAGTTAATGGCACAAATAACTACATATGGATATGATCTTGTGGCCATTACAGAAACATGGCTGCAGGGTGACAATGCCTGGGAATTAAACATACCAGGTTATTTAACGATCAGGAAGGACAGGCAGGAAGGAAGGGGAGGTGGGGTGGCTATGTTAATAAAGGAAGGAATCACTGTAATACAGAGAAATGATATTGGGTCAAAAGATCAGGATAATGAAACAGTTTGGGTGGAGGTAAGGAATAATAAGGGGAAAAAAACACTAGTGGGCGTAGTCTATAGGCCTCCGAGCAGTTGCAACTCTGTTGGATGGAGTATCAATCAGGAAATAGTTGAGGCTTGTAATAAGGGAACATCTATAATTATGGGGGATTTTAACTATCATATTAATTGGACAAATCAAATTGGGCAGGGCTGCCTTGAGGATGAGTTCATTGAGTGTATTAGGGATGGGTTTCTTGAGCAGTATGTAACTGAACCGACCAGGGGGCAAGCAACCTTAGATCTGGTCCTGTGTAACGAGACAGGATTAATTAAAAATGTCCTAGTAAAGGATCCCCTTGGAATGAGTGACCATAACATGGTTGAATTCCATATTCAATTAGAGGGTGAGAAGGTTGGATCTCAAACAAGCATGCTAAGCTTGACTAAAGGAGATTATGAAGGTATGAGAGCGGAATTGAGTAGAGTGGACTGGGAAAATAGATTAAAGGGTAAGACGATACATGATCAGTGGTGTACATTTAAGGAGTTATTTTACAACTTCCAAAAAATATATATTCCACTGAGAAGAAAAGGGTGTAAAAGAAAAGACAGCCATCCGTGGCTAAGTAAAGAAATTAAGGATAGTATTCGACTAAAAACAAGGGCATATAAGGTAGCCAAATCTAGTGGGAGGATAGAGGATTGGGAAAACTTTAAAAGACAGCAAAAAGTAACAAAAAGATTGATTAAGAAAGGGAAGATAGATTATGAAAGTAAATTAGCAAAAAATATAAAAACAGATAGTAAGAGTTTTTATAGTTATATAAAAAGAAAAAGGGTGGCTAAAGTAAATGTTGGTCCCTTAGAGGATGAGACCGGGAAATTAATGGTGGGAAATATGGAGATGGCAAAAACACTGAATGAATATTTTGTATCAGTCTTTACAGTAGAAGACACTAAGAATATCCCAACACTGGACAAACAGGGGGCTATAGGGGGGGCGGAGCTAAACACGATCAAAATCACTAAGGAAGTGGTACTCGGTAAAATAATGGGACTCAAGGCAGATAAATCACCTGGACCTGATGGCTTACATCCTAGGGTCTTGAGGGAAGTGGCGGTAGGGATTGTGGATGCATTGGTAATAATTTTCCAAAACTCCCTGGAATCAGCAAAGGTCCCGGCAGACTGGAAAACTGCTAATGTAATGCCCTTATTTAAAAAGGGCAGTAGACAGAAGGCTGGAAACTATAGACTGGTTAGCCTAACATCTGTGGTAGGTAAAATATTGGAGTCCATTATTAAGGAGACAGTAACAGGACATTTGGATAATCATAATTTAATAGGACAAAGTCAGCATGGTTTTATGAAGGGGAAGTCATGTTTGACAAATTTGCTGGAGTTCTTTGAGGAAGTAACATTTGGATAAAGGGGAACCAGTGGACGTAGTGACTTCCAAAAGGCATTTGACAAGGTGCCACACAAAAGATTATTGCTTAAGATAAAAAATCACGGGATTGGGGGTAATATTCTGGCATGGATAGAGGATTGGCTATCTAACAGAAAGCAGAGAGTTGGGATAAATGGTTCATTCTCGGACTGGCAATCAGTAACTAGTGGTGTTCCACAGGGGTCAGTGCTGGGTCCCCAACTCTTTACAATCTATATTAACGATTTGGAGGAGGGGACCGAGTGTAACATATCAAAGTTTGCAGATGATACTAAGATGGGAGGGAAAGTAGTGAGTGAGGAGGACATAAAAAACCTGCAAGGGGACATAGACAGGCTAAGTAAGTGGGCAGAGATTTGGCAGATGGAATACAATACTGGAAAGTGTGAGGTTATGCACTTTGGCAGGAAAAATTGTCGAGCAAGTTATTATCTTAATGGCAAGAAACTTGAAAGTACTGAAGTACAAAGGGATCTGGGGGTCCTGGTGCACGAAACTCAAAAGGTTAGTATGCAGGTGCAGCAAGTGATTAAGAAGGCCAATGGAATGTTGGCTTTCATTGCTAGGGGGATAGAATATAAAAATAGGGAGGTATTGCTTCAGTTGTACAAGGTATTGGTGAGACCGCACCTGGAATACTGCATACAGTTTTGGTGTCCATACTTAAGAAAAGACATACTTGCTCTCGAGTCAGTACAAAGAAGGTTCACTCGGTTAATCCCGGGGATGAGGGGATGGACATATGAGGAGAGGTTGAGTAGATTGGGACTCTACTCATTGGAGTTCAGAAGAATGAGAGGCGATCTTATTGAAACAAATAAGATTGTGAAGGGGTTGGATCGGGTGGATGCGGGGAAGATGTTCCCGATGATGGGTGAAACTAGAACTAGGGGGCATAGTCTTAGAATAAGGGGCTGCTCTTTCAAAACTGAGATGAGGAGGAACTACTTCACTCAGAGGGTGGTAGGTCCATGGAATATGCTGCCCCAAAAAGCTGTAGAAACTACATCATTACATAAATTTAAAACAGAAATAGACAGTTTCCTAGAAGTAAAGGGAATAAAGGGTTATGGGGAACGGGCAGGAATTTGGACATGAGTCTAGGTTCGGATCGGTCATGGCCCTGTGGGTAGCAGAGCGGGCCCAGGGGCCATGTAGCCTGATCCTGCTCCTATTTTGTGTGTCTAATTCTGTTAGATTCGGGAGATGGTTCAGTGATAGTAGATTGGCGGTTAGGATCAGATCAGCCATGATCTTATTGAATGGCGGAGCAGGCTCGAGGGGCCGATTGGCCTACTCCTGCTCCTATTTCTTATGTTCTTATGTTCTTATATAGAGGTATTGAATACAAAGGCAAGGAAGGGATGATGAATCTATACAAGACATTGATTGCCACAATGACATAGACGTTAACTGTCCATGTTTTGCATGGGCAATCAACATTTCGGGTGCACTGTTCACATATCCAGCTTTGTACATGGAAATCTGCGGGTTTCAAAATTCATACGCTATACTGAGATCACCCCATAATGGTCCAGCATAATAACAGCCTTGATAAAGAATCTCTGTGACAACAGCGTGATGTATTCAACCGTCTGTGAGCTCAGTTCACCTCTTTGTACTTGAAGTTGCTAAGAGGGTTAGAGACCTTAAATGTATTGGCGGGGTAGCTTTCTGGTTCACTTGGTCCTATTTTTAAATATCACAGCTGGAGAAATTTCTCACAGGGCTAAACTGTCAATATCTGACATTGTACAACTGGCAATATAAATATAGTATGGCATTAATCATTTAATAAATAGACACGGATAAAGCAATACATTTTGAGATTGATGTGGCAATTCTGGTGAGCGCTGTTACTTTGCTTTTAGATTAAATATAACAACGGTAAATAGTTGCATTCCCTCTTGATCTTTTGAATACGAGGGCTTTCTGGTGCCTTTGGTATTTTGATTTTTGAGTCTGCACGGTGTAGTTATATACAAATTCTTCAAAGAAGAATTGGTTAGAGAAATGAAAATCTCTTAAATTTTGGAAAAGGATTATGGTGAACTGAATTAGGCCCTGAAAGTTAGTGGCTCAGTTTATCTGATAGTCATAAAGCCTGAAATTTCAGGGTCCATTCTTCACCAACAGAAGTACGGCAGAGCGAGACCTTTACAAGCAGCAGAGAGAGGAGATGTACCCATTAGTCTGGGATTCATCCAATAACCAAGACCTCAGGTGTGAAAGGAAAAGGAGCTAAGTCACTACACCACTGAGACCCCAGGATTATATTGTTGGAAGTGAATGGGGCAGAAATTCGGATCGGGGGCTTGCCGCGCGTGCAAGCCCCCGATCTGCACTTACCCGACGCGCCTGCCGTTCACCTCCAGGGACGCCTGGAATTCCTTTTTGAAAGAGAAGAATCCCGGGCAGCGTCTGACGTCACGCCGCCCAGGAGTGCAGCCAGTGCGAAGCCTGGAGTGCGCTGTGCAACTGAGACACGCCCCTTGAGGTCTCAGTTTAATAGGACACGCCCCCAATGTTTCTCACAAGCTGCTAAGCATTTTTACATGCAGAGCAGCATTTTAAATAGGTTTTTGGTATATTTATGAAGCTTTTGGTAACTTTTATAAACTTTTAAAAACGTTTACATTATTTTGAAGAATTTGAAGTAGTTTTAAACAGAATTAAAGCAATTTAAAGACTTTTAAAAGCCCTGAAAGAATTTTTTTCATTCCATTTATTTATTTAGCAACGTCGTCGTCATACGTGTCTTCACACTGTTCCCTTTGGGGAACTGTATGAAGTGGTGGAAGGATTTATGGCCGTGATTAACGCTCCTTCCGTGACCGTAACCATCTTTGTACCAGCCATTAGGGTGGTTAGTCCTTTGTACCAGCCATTAGGGTGGTTAGTCCTATGGCGGGAGGGTTTTACGGGCTCCCACAAGCTATACGAGGAGGGGGGGCCACCCACACCCACGGACGCAAATATCCCACTGGATGTCAACCCAGAATTTAGAGCCAGAGCTCCGACTCCACTTGCCGGGACTGTCTGGAGCGGGGTTCGAAACCCTACCCCGTCTGGCCCAGCGGCGGGGATCCTACCGCTACGCCAAAGGCCCACTCTGATTAGCAACGTGAAATGGCTGGAATGAGCACAATTCACGGCATTAAAAGAACTCACAATTGAACTGATGATGACCTCAGCAATATCCTTAACGAGGTGGAGGCGCAGCGCCTGCTCATCATTGGTAATGAGAAGTCCAAGGCGCCGCAAAAAGGACAGATGATAGCTTGGTCTTTCAAGTGGCAGCATAGGGCTCCAGTCACGGGGAGGGAAAAGGCGCAGGAAACGTATGGGTGTCACCTTTTGCGCGGAGTGGGCCTTTTGCGTAGTGGTGAGCATCCCCGCCGCTGGGCCAGAAGGAGTAGGGTTTCGAACCCCGCTCCAGACAGTCCCGGCAAGTGGAGTCGGAGCTCCAACTATAAATTCTGGGTGGACATCCAGCGGGATACTTGCGTCCACGGGTGTGGGTGGCCCCCCCCCTCAGATGGGTTGTGGGAGCCCGTAAAACCCTCACGCCACAGGACTAACCACCCTAATGGCTGGTATGAAGATGGTTATGGTCACGGAAGGAGCGTTAACGTGGCCAGAAATCCTTCCACCACTTCATACAGTTCCTGAAAGGGAACAGTGTGAGGATACGTACGACGATGACCTCTTGCGCAATGCACCTCCTTGGACCCTCAGTCGCAGATGCGAGGGGGAAAATCGTGCAATTGTTAAATTTTTCATTTTATTGACATGTAAAATGTTGGCCCAGTAATTCCGTTCCAAACGCATGAGTACGGTCGGGGTACTCACACGTCTGGCCGGAGGAAATGCCGGTTTTCAGCATGCACAGCGCATGTGGGGAAAACCGGCATTTCCTGTCCTCTGAACGAAGGGGTTCAGAGGCAGAACGCGTGCGACTGCACAGGCAGCGCGTGCGCAGTAAAATTCGCCGGTTTCATTCATGCTTTCAGTGAGGTTAAGTCCTTACAACTTACACATGAAAAAAGCATGAGTACAGTTGCTCCAGAGGCTGCGGAGGAAGATATATTTTATCGTGGAGCTTCTGAAAGGCAATATTTTTGTTTGGGAAAGGGAGGAAAGTTATTTTAAGAAATGCTGAGGTAAGTTTTAAAGTTTACTTTTGTTTTTTAAAACGGGGTTTCAGTACTGTAGGTAGAAGGAGCAATTGTGGCTATGTGAATTGAATTTGCTGTGTTTATTAAATGTGAAAATGACTCCAACACTTTTAAGAAAGAAACTTTTCATCAGTAATATATTCTTTTAAGTAATTATGTATGTATGTCTGTATATATTCCTTTGCGTATCTGTATGTATGTATATATTCTTTTACTTATGTGTATGAATGTATGTATTTAATTATGACTTTCAGAGAAAGTAACTTATTGGAAAATCATAATTAAATACATACATTCATGCACATAAGTAAAGGAATATATACGGACATACATACATAATTACTTAAAAGAATATATTACTGATGAAAAGTTTCTTTCTTAAAAATGTTGGAAATGTTACATTATTCATTTTAGAACAGTCATTTTCACATTTAATAAACACAGCAAATTCAATTCACACAGCCACAATTGCTCCTTTTACCTACAGTACTGAAAACCCGTTTAAAAAAAAAATTAAACTTTAAAACTTACCTCAGCATTTCTTAAAATAACTTTCCTCCCTTTCCCAAACAAAAATATTGCCTTTCAGAAGCTCCACGATAAAATATATCTTCCTCTGCAGCCTCTGGAGCAACTTTACACATGCTTTTTTCATGTGTAAGTTGTAAGGACTTAACCTCACTGAATCCATGAATGAAATCGACAAAGTTCACTGCGCACGCGCTGCCTGTGCAGTCACACGCGCTGTGCCTCTGAACCCCTTCGTTCAGAGGACAGGAAATGCCGGTTTTCCCCGCATGCGCTGTGCATGCTGAAAACCGGCATTTCCTCCGGCCAGACGCGTGAGTACCCCAACCGTACTCACGCGTTTGGAACGGAATTACTGGGCCAATGTGTTAGCCTACATCCTTTTCAATTTGGCTGGAATTTGCACCTGGATATTCTGAGCTAATAAACGTTGCCTTTTTGGCTTTCTGTGTGCTGCCTGTGTACTGTACTCAAAAGATCAGTATTTCGTATGCTGAATTCTGTCTCACGTGCTAACAGAAAAACAAAAATGTGAAAGATGAGGGCTGTGTAGTTTGGATTGTTATATAAATTTAATACATTATCTGAAGCAGAAGTTGCTCCACAGGGCTCCTTGCTGCAGCTGTACAGTTAACAGATGGAAACCAAAGGGCACATTTCCAAAGCATTTGCAAAGCTGCATGACCAATTGCAAGTTGGTGTCTTTTGCGTGTCTTTTAATAATTTTTCATCTGCCATTATTTTGTACTTGCTTTTCTGTGAACTCATGAAAGATTGAAAATATTTATGTAGAAGGTGGTGGAAATGGGTTCTTGTGTTTGGAACGGTTCAGTACATTACTGGGATCAAACGCAAAAGTACAAAATGTCAAGCTACTTAGATTTTCATCATGAGAATCACTTCAGAACTTGACTCTGCTTTTGCTTACACAGATGTTTCAAATTGTTTGAAGTGTATGAGGTCAGCAAATTACGACTTCTGCTGGTCTGAGACAAAAAAATTGAGACCTGTGAGGAAACCGGTATTGATGCAAGTGCCATCTTACTGTGATGTGCATCATTATCATCTGCTTTACAATATTATGACCTGGATATTCCACGGGGGTTCTCTCAATCTCCCATCGTAACTTAAGCAGAGCTCAAGTGAGAATTCAGGGCCTACATCGCCTACATCTTTATAGGAAGGTTTCGTGTGTCTGTCATCTATGTTGTGACCATTGATCCAATTTTCTTCCTCCTCATTGGTTAAGTCTTTGGGGGAGGTGAATTTCTTCGGTGCATCACCTGCTCCACAACCATTTCAAGGAAAGTTCTGTGGAAACCCCGTTTTCAGGCATAAACAGTTTCGGCCAAACTTCTGATGCAGTTATGGCAACAGAGTTTTTTTTAATTTGTGGGCGTTGCTGGCAAGGCCAGCATTTATTGCCCATCCCTAATTGCCCTTGAGAAGGTAGTGGTGAGCCATCTTCTTGAACCGCTGCAGTCCGTGTGGTGAAGGTACTCCTACAGTAGGGAGTTCCAGGATTTTGACCCAGCAACGATGAAGGAACGGCGATATATTTCCAAGTCAGGATGGTGTGTGACTTGGAGGGGAACTTGGAGGTGGTGGTGTTCCCATGTGCCTGCTGCCCTTGTCCTTCTAGGTGGAAGAGGTCGCGGGTTTGGGAGGTGCTGTCGAAGAAGCCTTGGCGAGTTGCTGCAGTGAAACTTGTAGATGGTACACACTGCAGCTATGGTGCACCAGTGGTGGAGGGAGTGAATGTTTAAGGTGGTGGATGGGGTGCCAATCAAGTGGGCTGCTTTGACCTGGATGGTGTCGAGCTTCTTGAGTGTTGTTGGAGCTGCACTCATCCAGGCAAGTGGAGAGTATTCCATCACACTCCTTACTTTTGATGGTAGAAAGGCTTTGGGGAGTCAGGAGGTGAGTGGGAGAATCTCCAAGGAAATTCACCCCTTCGTAGTCAGGTGGCTTCCTCCAATACTGCCCACAAAGAGTGTTTGTGATACTGGGTGGCTGTATGCTACATAACTTTGCTCTCCAGTGAGAACAACATACGGAGCCACCATTGGAAAGGCCCATCAGCATGATGAGGCAGATGATACTGATGAAATAAAGGGTGGCGAGGAAGCCAGAGTCCTTTGGCAGCAGCTCATTAAAGAGCATTTCAGCTGAACCATCTCTGTGCCCCCTACATGAACAGTCATATAACCTGTCCCAGTTCTTCCACCCTCTGATAAACTGCATCTGCCCAACATTGATATGCGTGTCAGCTGACATTGCAAGATCACCAGCTATGACAGGAATACTGATGCAAAGATTTCAAAAAGGTGTATTATTTCACAGGCTTACAGAAATGCCTACACACTAATTATCACCCAAGTATGAGCCATTAGTGTAAGTGCTGTCTTATCTGCTCTAGAGCTTCTATGCGGTGCTTCCTCAGTGACTTCAGCATTGGAAGTGGAAGGCTGCTGTGATTGAGCTGCTCACAGTTGGCAACCTCTAGGAACTCAGGCCTGAGAGAGCTCAGCTGCTCAACAAAGTGGAATCCCTCTTCCTGACACACCACCTTTAGTCATGCATTGATTTCCCTAATCTTCTTGTCCTTCCCTATTCTAGCACATGGCTGAGGAAGTAATCCTGAGATAACCACCCCAATGCAGAAGTTCTCCTGCTATTGGGCTGCAGCTCCGCAGTCCCCCTGATCTATGAGAGAGCAGAAGATAGGAGATCTTTAATGCAAATGAGGCCCCTGTCCATGCAGTCTCCCAGCCTGTCAAAGGCAGAGGAAGTGGTGGAACCCATAGCCTGTGTGGCCCCAGTATGAGCATCCCTGAGAAATACTACAGACTACTGTATACTACAGATTACTGTCTACTACAGACTACTGTGTACAACAGGAGTAACAGACTCCTGCAAGGAGGGCCCAGCTGCAGCGTCCAGTGAGGTGACCAGAGTGTCGATGCCATGCGCCAGAACTGCACACGAGTTACTAGTAAACTTGTCCATCATCTCAGACATGTTGCAGTAGCCCCCTGTACATTCAGCAATTGCTGGTGCACAGAAAGCATTTTTCTTTTAAAGGCTGAGCCTCTAAAGTCTGCATATCTGTCTTCTTCAGCAAAATTAGGACCCAAACTTGCACTCTGGTGAGTTGCTTCCTGGGCTACCCTTTCTACTTGCACCTGCTCTGGCTCACTTGTGCTGTGTGAATCATCCTATCTTCATTGCTGCATGTCCTTCCTCTGCCAATGATATCGATGGTGGCGTCCTCCATTGGAGTCAAAGTTTGCAATGTGACGGGACCTCCTCCTGTTCATGAGCTCTCCCTCCAACTATGTGTCAGCTTCTTCTGCAAGAAGAGTGGGAGAGGGTTAGTGTGTGCCCTGATGAAGGGTTGTGAAGATAGGTGAGGCAGCTTAGCATAGTATGGGCAGGAAGGAGGAAGTTGTAAGGGCAGTAGCAGGTGTTGAGTGTGTGAGTGCAAACAGAAGGAAGTGTAGTGAAGTGTGATTGGAGAAGAGGCTTGAAAAATGGTGAAGAAAAGATTGCTAGTGCTGGGGCTAAAGGCTGGTGCTGTGTAGAGAATAAGAGAAAGGAAGAGAATCTTACCTTAGCAATCAATGTAAGATCATTAATTTTCTTCCTGCACTGCACTGGGAACTATGCTTCTGGAATTGGTCTGCCCAGCCATCTCTCTTCACTGCTGCTGGCTAACCAGTCAGTGCACCTGTCACCCATTTGAAGGAAAGAAGACCTTGTTCTTGGTCCTCACTTGCTCCACGAGGACCTCCATGGCAGTATCTGAAACATGGGGTGACCTGGGCATTGTCATTCAGCCTGCTGCCTTAGTAACGTGCTGTCCAGTCACCAGCACTGAAAACTCCCTCTCCCCTTGATGAGGTGCAGGCTGGCTTTAACAAGCAGCAGGCCTGCCGGATTTCCTGCCCTCCTAAATGGTGAATTGACTATAAGAGGGGCAATTAGCACCAGCAGCTCGCCTCCTGTATTCAAAGGAGGCCTGATCATCAGGTGGAATGCACGCATCCACATGACCCACTTGATCTGCGCCACAAATGAAAATCGATCCCAGTGTATGTGAGCCTACGAATGTTACTACTCTTTAGGCTTATCTGTGTGTATCTGAGCCATGCAGTTTCTAGTCTGCGATGTGTCACTTGGTCGATTAGTTAAACTATCATTTATCACGTACACCAGTTGATCTCCTGTGACATTGCTTACAGAAAGAAAAATATAAACTAAATTTAAAAATATTAAACAGAATATTAAAATTATAATTGTTATCCCCTAAATATTCTCCCTATCAATTAATTAAAAAAAATCTTCTCTAATATTTGGCTTGCAATCCTCAGTTTACCTTTGCACTGAATGTAATTCTGCTTCCTTTTTGATTCTTTCTACAAAATTAATTTATCTTTTTATTTAATACCCTGAGTGTATGTTCTGAAATGTTGCACTTACTCCTTATCAACATAATTTGTGATTAAATC
The DNA here is from genome assembly GCF_052327205.1 of Somniosus microcephalus. NCBI lineage: Eukaryota > Metazoa > Chordata > Chondrichthyes > Squaliformes > Somniosidae > Somniosus > Somniosus microcephalus. Next base: position 94,211,792 of record NC_140991.1, on the reverse strand, counting down.
CCTTTGGCCTTGAAATTAGGCTATGCAAAGATTAGCGTACACTTAGAACATTCACATCATTTTGTGATTATTTATTTATTATCAGGATGATGTTGGCTCTGGCAAGGCCAGCATTTATTGCCCTTCCCAGGGTTGCGCTTGATAAGGTGGTGGTGGACCTTCTTGAACTGCTACAGTCTGTGTGGTGAAGGTGCTGTTAGGTAGAGAATTCCAGCATTTTGACCCAGCAATAATGAAATAACAGCAATATATGTCCAAGTCAAGATGGTGTGTGACTGTTTCCCTGAACGCCATGGAATTTTTTACTCCATGGCTTGCATGTTCTTGTAAAAACAAATTCCGCGCCCGGAAGCCAACCTGATTGACAGGCTTGGCTGCCTGTCGAGTGGGGAGCGCTCCATAAAAGACTGCAGCACAGGAGCAGCTGGGTTCAGTGGTTGTTGGGGGTAGAGATCGCGAAGGGGGGGCATGAGTACAGCATGTTTGGGAGAGTCGAGAGTGATCGGGGGGAGGGCGAAGATTGAGGGGTGTTGGGGACAGATCGGAGGAGAGGTCGGTGATCAGGGGAGGAGATGGGAGGTCGGGGAGTGACTTGAAGACCGGGGGTTCGGGGATGGGGAGGTCGGTGATCATGATGGGGGGGGTCAGTGATCGCGCGGAGGTCGGTGATGGCAGTGTGTTAGGAGAAATCGTGGGGGTCAGTGATGGGTTTGGATAGGCTAGTCTGTTAAAACCAGAATTGGGCGGGTTTGAGGTGGGTCGGGTTCCTGTTTCAGATTTTTAATATTTTAATTTCCCACCAGAAACAAATCCAAACATTTCTGGGGGGTATAAGTTAACCCCTATGTCATTCTAAGTAATAATTGGCAAAAGTTCCAAGGGGGCAATGAGAAGGAATTTATTTAAGCAGCGAATTGTTATGGTCTGGAATGCACTACCTGAAAGAGTGGTGGAAGCAGATTCAGTAGTAACTTTCAAAAGGGAATTGGGCATTTCCTCGAAAAGGAGAAATTTGCAGGGCTATGGGGAAAAAGTAGGGGAGTGGGACTAATTGGATAGCTCTTTCAAAGAGCCGGCACAGACACGATGGGCCGAAAGGCCTACTTCTATGATTCTATGATAGGCTGCATAGAGTCTCCCAGATGGGAAGTTTCCAAGTTGTGGACTGAGTCAACTTGCAATAAGTATAATTTGCAATAAGCTGCTTAAAATCAGGATGTCCCTCAAAATACTTGCTCATCTTAAAAAGATGCATGACGTCAAAGAAAGGAAGAAAAATATCATGCTAAAATATGGTGAGATTGGTTTGCAGACTGAAAATCTGTTCTGTGTGAGGTGATACATTGTTAATGAATACTTTCAAAATCAAAATGCATCATAAGCTATAATTCAAAGAGTTGAATTCACATTGCTGATAAAACCATATGGTAAATATTCTCTAATCCATGTTAGATACTGCTCATACAGATAGATTGGGAACTGTTAATTTCTGAGAATGAACATGCAAAGGATGTATATTTTTCTGTGTTCACTTTGTTAATAGGAACATAGAAACAAGAGTAGACCATTCAGCCCCTCGAACCTGTTCAAGTCCCACTCCAGACACTTGAGCTCAAAATAAGATGCCAGTACTTTCAGATGGACGTTAAACTGAGGCTCTGTCTGCCCTCTCAGGCGGACGTAAAAGATCCTATGCCACTATTTCGAAGAAAAGCAGAGGAGTTCTCCCCGGTGTCCTGGCCAATATTTATCCTACAACTAACATTTATTCCAACTAACATACCAAAACAGATTATCTGGTTATTGTCACATTGCTGTTTGTGGGAGCTTGCTGTGTGCAAATTAGCTGCCGCATTTCGTACATTACAACAGTGACTATACTTCATTGGCTGTAAGGCGCTTTGGGATGTCCTGAGGTCTTGAAAGGCGCTGTATAAATAGAAGTTTTTCTTTTTTCCCCCAATTAGATCATGGGTAATCTGTACCTCAACTCCTTTTACCTGCCTTTGATCCATATCACTTGATATCCTTACCTAATAAAAATCTGTCAAAATAATATATACAAGACCATTACACTAACACTATTAGAACCAGATCTCGCCTTACAGCTACCCTTACTGGAATAGAAACATAGAAACATAGAAGATAGGAGCAGGAGTAGGCCATTCAGCCCCTCGAGCCTGCTCCGCCATCCAATGCAATCATGGCTGCACACAATACTCAAGGTGTGCTCTGACCAAGGCCCTGTACAACTGCAGCAAGACATCGTTGTTCCTGTACTCAAACCCTCTCGCTACGAAGGCCAACATACCATTTGCCTTCTTAACCGCCTGCTGCACCTGCATACTTACCTTCAGCGACTGGTGCACAAGGACACCCAGGTCTCATTGTATTTCCCCTTTTCCCAAACTATTGCTATTCAGATAATAATCTGCCTTCCTGTTTTTGCCACCAAAGTGGATAACCTCGCATTTATCCACATTATACTGCATCTGACATGCATCTGCCCAATCGCCCAACCTGTCCAAATCATACTGGAGTTTCTCTGCATTCTCCTGACAGCACACAAGCCCACCCAGCTTTGCTTCATCTGCAAACTGTCCTTGCACCGATCCCTGCGGTGCCCCACTAGTCACTGCCTGCCACTCGGAAAAAGACCCGTTTATTCCAACTCTTTGCTTCCTGTCTGCCAACCAGTTTTCTATCCAAGTCAGTACCTTACCCCCAATCCCAAGTAATTTAACTTTGCACACTAGTCTCTTATGCGGGACCTTATCGAAAGTATTATGTCCGTGTACGATTGAGACACGGACAGCAGGAGTTGAACAAAACAAGTCTTTACTGAAAGGAGTCAATCGGGAAACTGAAACTACAGAGGCTTACTAGTGCCTTTTATACAGGGGTGGTCACTGCCGGTACTGCAGTCTGAGACCAGTTATTCTCTTAAAGGTACATACACAACAATTCCTCCCCTTTTAGATAAACAGTACATAACATTCATTTAACAACTAAATGATAACTAATTACAATCACAATTACGGTTGCTAGATACATTGGTTAAGTTAAAGCAATTATAATTTCAGTCTTTGAGGAGGCTTCCTGATTCTGTCTGGATAACGCCTCTTTGGGGTATCAGGTTCCTCTGGCAAGGTTGAGTCGGGATCAATGTCGTTGTTTGGTTCATCTGCTTCCAATATCACCGATTCTGCGGTAGCTGCAATTGGTACGTCGATTTCATTACCAGGTGTGTCAGATCGTGGTGTGGAGTTGACATTTTCCAGTGACTCTAGAATCTGGTCAGCATGGCATCTTACAATGCTCTCTCCAATGTCCACGGTATACATGAGAGGTCCTTGCCGTGTACAAATCGTTCCTGGCTGCCATTTCTCAGTGCGGTAGTCCCGGGCCAAAACTGGTTGACCTATCTTAAAACTCCTGGTCGGCCTTTCATTCATATTCTGAAACTGCCTGTTCTCCACATCTCTTCGGACGTTTGGCTTAACCAAATCCAAGTGGCATCGTAGTCTTCGATTGAAGAACATCATGGCTGGAGTTTGGTTGGTAACCGCATGTGTCGCATTCCGGTAGGCAAACAAGAAGTTGTCCACCTTGTGTTGTAGGGGTATATCTTCATTACACATTGCCTTGATAGCCTTCTTGAATGTTTGAACAAACCTCTCGGCCAATCCATTAGTGGCTGGATGATATGGGGCAGATGTGCAATGCTTAACACCATTGTTCTTTAAGAACCTCCGGAACTCTTCAGATACAAACTGTGGTCCATTGTCAGAGCAAATCTGTTCAGGCAGCCCATTCCTGGTGAATATGGTTCGTAAGACTGTGATAGTTTTTTCCGTGGTGGTTGAGGACATTTTTATTACCTCTGGCCACTTTGAATGTGCATCCACCGCAATTAAAAACATCGAGTCCATGAAGGGACCAGCAAAATCAATGTGCACCCTTTGCCATGGAGATGAGGGCCACTCCCATGGATGCAGAGGAGCTTGTGGTGGGGCGTTTTGGACCTTCTGGCATCCTGCACAGCTCTTGGTCATCTCTTCGATTTCTCTATCGATTCCCGGCCACCACACAAACGCTCTGGCTAAGTTCTTCATTTTTACCCCACCCAGCTGACCCTCATGAAGCTCATTGAGCACTCTATCCGTCAACTTAGGTGGAATTACTACTCTGGATCCACACATGAAGGTTCCTCTGCACACTGACAGCTGTTCTCTTCTCGGCGAGAATGCTGGCAGCAGTGGTTCGCCATGTGCTGGCCATCCCTTCACCGTTAAATCATAGACTCGTGATAGTGTCGGGTCATTCCGTGTTTCCTTTTCTATGTTTGCATTCGTCACAGGGAGACATTCGACTATGGTCGAGTGGAATAACTCCATTGGATCCACTGCAAGGTCTTCTTCTTCCACCGTCGGCAATGGTAGGCGTGACAATCCATCAGCATTCCCATGCTGTTTAGTTCCTTTGTACTCGATGTCATATTGGTGTGCCCCTAGGAAAAGGGACCACCTCTGCAGCCGTTGTGCTGTCATTATCGGTACGCCCTTCTGAGGGTTGAAAATGGAGACAAGAGGTTGATGATCGGTTAGTAGAGTAAATTTTTGACCGTGCAGGTAGTGATTGAACTTCTTCACCCCCCACACTAAGCTGAGGGCCTCTCTGTCAATCTGGGCGTAGTTACGCTCGGCAGAAGTTAACGAGCGTGACGCAAAAGCTATCGGCCTCTCTAAGCCATCAAGGAATTTATGTGACAGTACCGCCCCAATGCCGTAGGGAGACGCATCACACGCCAGTCTGATCGGCAGTGCTGGGTTGTAGTGAGCCAATACTTCTCTTGAAGTGATTAAGTCCTTACTCTTCTGAAAGGCCCGCTTACAGTCATTGCTCCATTTCCATGCTACTCCCGTTCGTAGCAGGGCGTTCAGTAGGTGCAGGATTGTCGACAAATTCGGCAAAAACTTACGGTAGTAATTCACCAATCCGAGGAATGACCTCAGTTGCGACACATTTTCAGGCGCTGGGGCCTTAACAACCGCTTCAATTTTGTCAGGGGACTTATGTAACCCCTCTTCATCAATCACGTGGCCACAATACGATATCTGTTTCTTAAAAAACTCGCACTTGGGGCGGTTGGCTCGTAGCCCATGTTCCCGTAGTCTAGTGAGCACCTGTTCTAGGTTGATAAGGTGTTCACGGTCAAGTTCACCTGTCACAAGGATGTCGTCCAAGTAACACTGAGTCCTCGGAATCCCTTGCAGGACTTGTTCCATCACTCTTTGCCATATCGCCGGAGCCGATGCTACTCCGAATACCAATCGATGATACTGGTAAAGACCTTTGTGAGTGTTTATCGTGAGATACTTCCTAGAGGATTCTTCAACCTCCATCTGCAAATATGCTTGTGCTAGGTCAATTTTTGTAAAACGCTTCCCTCCAGACAGTGAGGCGAAGATGTCTTCTATCCTTGGAAGAGGATATTGTACTGTGTGAAGGACTGGGTTCACCGTCACCTTGAAATCCCCACGGATGCGAACCTTCCTTGGCTCCTCAGGCTTATTGCTTAACGTTTTCTTCATGACAGGAATGATGGGTGTCGCCCACTCGCTCCAGTCGACCTTAGACAACACGCCTGCCTTCTCCAGATTCTCCAGCTCTGCCTCGACGGCTGGGCGAATTGCATATGGTACCGGTCTTGCTTTGAAAAACTTGGGAATTGCATTCTCTTCTATTTTTATCGAGGCGGTTACGCCTTTAAGAGTGCCCAGTTCTTGTTGAAATACCTCTTTGGCGTTAGCTAAGATTGTTGACAATCGTCCAGGAGTGACGTCTTCATCTTTTTTACCGTCCACCGTCATTGCATGAATGGAGTGCCAATCTAAGCTTATCTTCCTGATCCATTCACGTCCCAGTAACAGTGGTCCACCATTTTGCAGTATGTAGAGATACAATTTCCGTATTTTCGTGCCATTGTATTCGACAGGCACCCTTATTTTTCCTCTGGGGTATACTTTTTGCGCCGTATATGTCGTCAAGACGATGGATGTCTCTCTCAAGGGTATGTGTGAGAATAGCTGCTCGTAGTCTTGTCGATTCATGACGGTTAGCGCTGATCCTGTATCCAATTCCATTTTAACTTGGGACCCTGCTATTGTGAGGGTGACCCAAATGGTTCGGTGATCCCCTTTTGCGATTACATTGTGAAGTTTGAGACAGCTTAGTCTCCTGTTCCCAGATTCACTATCGCTCATCTGGTCTTCGGAACTACTGTCCGTCATCTTTTGTACTTTCTTGTACGGTTCCTTAGAAGTCTTTTTGTTGTCGCTGGTCTTCTCCCCAGACCTGCAAACTCGTGCAATGTGTCCCATCTTTCCGCATTGCCTGCATATTTTGTCCTTGGACCAGCAGTCCTTCTGGTCATGGTTAGTTCTGCCGCAGCGATAACATTTTGCAAATCCCCGTGTCATTTCGTGGGTGCCGTATTCCTGTGGCTTTTGTTGAATTTCCGCAGCTCCCCTGGCTGCTGCTTCATATGATACTGCCACGCTGAAAGCCTTATCTAGCGTCAGCTCTTTCTCTGAGAGTACCTTCTTCTGTGTTCCTTCACTCAGGAGTCCACAGACAAATTTGTCCCGTAGTGTATCTGCCAGTCCTGTTCCGAACTGGCAGTGCTTTGATAGCTTGCGTAGTTCCGTAAGGTACTCAGCATTGCTCTCATCTTTATGCTGAGTTCTCCTGTGGAATTTAAATCTTTCGGCTATCAACAGCGGTGCAGGGTTTAGGTGTTCCTGTAGGACAGCAACAATTTTGTTAAAATTCTTCGCCTTCGGTTTGGCTGGAGTAATCAGGTCCCGCAATAGGCTGTACATTCTAGCGCCCATTAAGTTTAGCAATACCGATGCCTTTTTCTCATCGGCTATTTCGTTTGCCTCGCAATATACCTCGACTCTTTCCACATACGTGGTCCAGTCCTCTATTGTATTATCAAAGGCAGTGATACAGCCAGCCTTCGTCATCTTGAAAATCTAAAATGGCGCCTCCCGCGCTTTGCCTTCTTCCCCGATTTAACAAAATGGCGCCTCCCGCGCTTTGCCTTCTTCCCCCGCTGATTAAGATGGCGCCTCCCGCGCTTTTGCCTTCTTCCCCGCTGTTGCTAGCGCTGCTTTCCGCGGTTTCCGTTGCAACCTGCAGCTCCTCGCAGTTTCCTGCGCGTTTAATATTTCTTTTAAAAATTAAATTCCCATCGTGGAACAACCCTGTGGGACGCTTGCCTCCCTCTTCTCGGGTCTATATGCAGCCCGGCTTCGTAGCACCGTCCGCGCCCTGTGTGCTCCACCCTCTCTCTCTCCTCTTCCCGACAACGCTGCTCGGCCCCGTTGCAAGCCACCCGCTCGAGTTCGTGACCGCCGCAGCCCAGGAAGGATCAGTGTACTACCTGCCACCAGCCCGATTAGCTGAAGCACCGTCGACAGGAACCAGACCCCGCTTTCGACAGCTTCTCCAGCAATCTTCAACTCCGCCAGCACAGGGGCGGAAGCCCACGGTCGACGCCCGTTTCTACTGCTTCTTTCTTCCTTCTGGCCTCGACCTCTGCTCACTTCGCTGCAGGAATGGATCCCAGGAGGTGGTGCAGACTGTAGGTAAGTTCGTATCTGCTCGTCGCCAGTATTATGTCCGTGTATGATTGAGACACGGACAGCAGGAGTTGAACAAAACAAGTCTTTACTGAAAGGAGTCAATCGGGAAACTGAAACTACAGAGGCTTACTAGCGCCTTTTATACAGGGGTGGTCACTGCCGGTACTGCAGTCTGAAACCAGTTATTCTCTTAAAGGTACATACACAACAGAAAGCCTTCTGAAAATCCAAATACACCACATCCACTGGTTCTTTGTTATCTATTCTACCAGTTACATCCTCAAAAAATTCCAGTAGATTAGTCAAGCATGATTTACCTTTTGTAAATCCATGTTGACTTTGTCCAATCCTGTCACTGTTTTCCAAGTGCTCTGCTATTACATCTTTTATAATGGACTCTAGCATTCTCCCCACTACCGATGTCAGGCTTACCGGTCTGTAATTCTCCGCTTTTTCTCACAACCACCTTTTTTAAATAGTGGGGTTACATTAGCTACCCTCCAATCCATGGGAACTGTTCCAAAGTCTGTAGAATTTTGGAATATGACCAGCAATGCATCTACTATTTCTAGGGCCACTTCCTTAAGTATCTTAGGATGTAGATTATTAGGCCTTGGGGATTTATCGGCCTTCAATCCCATCAATTTCCCTAACACCATTTCCCCAGAAATACTGATTTCATTCAGTTCCTCCCTCTCATTAGACCTTATGATCCCCGACATCTCTGGGAGTTTATTTGTGTCCTCCTTTGTGAAGACAGAACCAAAGTATGTATTTAATTGGTCTGCCATGTTTTGTTCCCCATTATAAATTCCCCTAATTTGACTGCAAGGGACCTATGCTTGACTTTACCAATCTTTTTCTCTTCACATATCTATAGAAGCTTTTACAGTCAGTTTTTATGTTCCCTGAAAGCTTACTCTCATACTCTATTTTCCCCCTCTTAATTCATCCCTTTGTCCTCCTTTGCTGAATCCTAAACTGCTCCCAATCCTCAGGTTTGCTGCTTTTTCTAGCCAATTGATATGTCCTCTCCTTGGATCTTATGCTATCCCTAATTTCCCTTGTTAGCGAATGTAGAGTCACCTTTTTTGTTTTATTTTTATGCCAAACAGGGATGAACAAATTCTGTAGTTCATCAATGCGATCTTTAAATGTTTGCCATTGCCTATTCACCAACAAGATTGCTAATTAATCCTTTCTCATTACATACCCAGTCTAAGATGGCCTGATCTCTAGTTGGTTCCTCGGCATATTGGTCCAGGAAACCATCCCGTATACACTCTAGGAATTCCTCTTCCACAGTATTGTTACTAATTTGGTTAGACCAATCTATATGTAGATTAAAGTCACCCTTGATAACTGCTGTGCCCTTATTGCACGCATCTCTAATTTCCTGTTTAATGCCATCCCCAACCTCAGCATTACTGTTTGAGGGTCTGTATACAACTCCCACTAATGTTTTCTGCCCCTTGGTATTTCTCAGCTCTACCCATACAGATTCCACATCATCAGAGCTAATATCCTTCCTTACTATTGTGTTAATCTCCTCTTTAACCAGCAATGCTACCCCACCACCTTTTCATTTTTGCCTGTCCTTCCTGAATATTGAATACCCCTGGATGTTGAATTCCCAGCCTTGGTCACCCTGGAGCCATGTCTCCATAATCCCAATTATATCATATCCGTTTACTTCTATTTGCGCAGCTAATTCATCTACCTTATTACGAATGCTCCTCGCATTAAGACACAAAGCCTTCAGGCTTGTTTTTTTAACACTCTTAGACTTTTTAGAATTATTGTTTATTGCAGCCATGTTTGATTTACACCCTTGATTTCTCTGACTTCCACTTTTGCTTTTCTCCTTCCTGTCTTTTGCTTCTATCCTTGCTTCCCTTTCCTCTGTCTCCCTGCACAGGTTCCCAACCCCCTGCCATTTTAGTTTAAACCCTCCCCAACAGCACTAGCAAACACTCCCCCTAGCACATCAGTCCTGGTCCTGCCCAAGTGCAAACAGTCCAGTTTGTACTGGTCCCACCTCCCCCAGAACCGGTTCCAATGTCACAGGAATTTGAATCCCTCCCCCTTGCACCATTCTTCTAGCCACATATTCAGCTGAAATATCCTTCTATTTCTACTCTGACTAGCACGTGGCACTGGTAGCAATCCTGAGATTACTACCTTTGAGGTCCTATTTTTAAATTTACCTCCTAACTCCCTATATTCAGCTTTTAGGACCTCATCCCATTTTTTACCTATATTGTTGGTACCTATATGCACCATGACAACTGGCTGTTCACCCTCCCCCTCCAGAATGCCCTGTAGCCGCTCCGAGACATCCTTGACCCTTGCACCAGGGAGGCAACATACCATCCTGGAGTCTCGTTTGCAGCCGGAGAAATGCCTATCTATTCCCCTTACAATAGAATCCCCTATCACTATAGCTCTCTCGCTCTTTTTCCTCCAGTCCCGTGCAGCAGAACCACCCATGGTGGCAGGAAGTTGGTTGCTGCTGCCTTCCCCCGATAAGCCATCCTCCCCAACAATATCCAAAGCGGTATATCTGTTTGAGAGGGGGATGGCCACAGGGGACCCCTGCACTATCTGCCTGTGCCTACTACTTTGCCTGGCGGTCACCCATTCCCTTCCTGCCTGTGCAGCCTTTACCTGTGGTGTGACCAACTGATTAAACGTGATATCCACGACGTCCTCAGCATTGCGAATGCTCCATTATGTATCCATTTGCAGCTCCAGCGGTCTGCCAGTAGCTACAGCTGGATACACTTCCCGCACACATGGTCATCAGGGGCACAGGAAGTGTCCCTGATTTCCCACATAGTGCAGGAGGAGTATGCCACGGGGCTGAGTTTTGCTGCTTTGACTTACCCTTTAATTCATTTAAATTAAATCAATACCACCAATTATACTACAATTAAATTATATACTCAAGGGCCCTTGTTTCCTAGCACTCCCCGCTACACAGCAGAGAACTTAGAAACTATAACCACAAAATTAAACCTTCTAAACTTTATAAACTACGAACCTTAACTGTCAAACTATAGTGTAGTATAAATACTCACCCAATCAGCTGCTTCCTCCTGCCCGTATCACATTTTGAATCGTGACATGGCTCTGGAACATCTGTGAGATTGGTAAGCCTGTGGAAAAAAGCCTGCGAAAGTGAGTTTAAATACTCACTGAGTCTCCGCTCTCACTGCTCTCGACAATGGCCTGTGAAAAAAGCCTGCAAAAGTGAGTTTAAATACTCACTGAACCTCCGCTCTCACCGCTCCCGACAATGGCCTGTGAAAAAAAGCCCGCGAAAATTATCTGGATTTATGTGGTATTTTCCAGTCATTAACCTATGACAGTGCATGGAGCAAAGTTAGTGCACCACTTATCAAAACAGTACTTTGTTCCAGTGCCAGTGATGATGCCACATAGCATAACTAACACAGATAGACTGCAGACTAGTACGCACCTGCAGCACTCTATGTACATAACTCTAATGGGTAGAGAATTCCACAGATTCAGAGGGTGGTGAATCTGTGGAATTCTCTACCACAGAAGGCTGTGGAGGCCAAGGGGGAGAAATTCAGTATCGCCCTGTTTGGGGCGCAATTATCGGCCGGGCGCAAAGTTTAGCGCCTGGTGCTAATTATCGCCTCCGACTGAAAACTTGGCTTCTATCACCCCTGGAGGTGATTCGAGCACTAAATCAGGTGCTACACACCTCTCTTAAGGCACTAACACCGAGGAGCGAAGCGCTACCTCAGAGCGCTGGCGAAGCTCAGCAATGGAACACAGACACACTGGCGATGGCCAGTTCTTAAAGGGAACTGTCAATCTTGCTCTCCATCCACACCCTGCTCATTGCAGCCTTGAATCTCGGCCTGGAGAGACCTGTACATCAAATCTGTTGGAAAGAACAATGGAGAGGCCCAAGGAAAGAGCTCAGAGTTCAGCCCCCAAAGTCTCTTCTAAATTGATGCAAGGAAGGTCAAACCAAAATGAACCTGCAAAGTGCTGCTCAGTACCCAAAACTCCTTCACACAGCATTGGATCTCTCCAGAAGTCTCTCTCTCTCTCTCAGAATGCGTGGTGCAAAAATGTCGCCGACAAAAAAAGGCAGGAAGCAGTCACCTTTAAATGGCGCTCCCCCAGTCCGTTCCCTACAGCAAAACGTTCCCCTCAACCAGTCGTTGCTAGCAGCAGGCGGTAAGGCAGGGGGTGTCACTCAATATCCGGTACGGGGCGCTACCGGGGTGTTGCACGCTCGACTGACGTCACAATCTGCGGGTGCAGGAGATCATGGCGGTAGTGTTAAGCGCCACCGCAAAATGTCTGGTCAATTTCGTGAGCAGCGCAAATATTGCGCGCCTGGGCGCTAATTGTTTTGCGTCCCATTAGCGCCCTCTTAGGGCGCAAACGGGAGGTGCAAAGCAACCGAATTTTCCCCCCAAGTCACTGAATATATTTAAGAAGGAGATAGATAGATTTCTAGACACAAAAGGCATCAAGGGGTATAGGGAGAGAGCGGGAATATGGTATTGAGATAGAGGATCAGCCATGATCGTATTGAATGGCGGATCAGGCTCGAAGGGCCGAATAGCCTACTCCTGCTCCTATTTTTCTATGTTTCTATGGGCTGGATTTTGCCAGCCCTGGGGAGGCGGGTTTGGAGGCGGGACACAGCCGTGAGTTTGGGGGTACCAAACCCACCCCAACCCGCCTCCGTGCCATCTTGCCAGGTGGTGGGTAACTGTCCCGCACCGGGTCCCGTCTTCTTGGAGGCAGGAAGGGATTACAGCCACTTAACTGCCTGTTAACAGGTAGTTAACAGGCAGATAAGAGGATTATCCCTTTTTTGCCCACTCAAGTGCGGGCTTCCCGAAGGCTCCGAAACCTGCCAGGGTCACCGAGGCGAGTACTGAGTCTGCGGGGGCCCGAGGGGTGCAAAAGTGCGCTGTGGAGAGGTGAGTATGTGAGGTAAGTGGAAAGTGTTAGTAAAAGTTTACTTATCTTTGTTTCTTCCTGCAGGCTTCAAGAGTTGGGTAGGCGGAGAGTCTCGCACCTCCGCAGCAGAGATGACAGATGGCCGTTGCATTCTCCAATGCAACAACCATCTAATTTCTGCCAAAAAAAGAGGTTTGACGAATTGATTTGTCAAATTTTTGACAGATGAAACATCATACGTTGACGTTCTCTGTAACTGGCTTTCCCTTAATTGGCCTGCTAAACCCGCTGGGCGGGTTTAACAAGGTCAATCAAGGGAAAATAACGTGGGTTGGCCAGAAGTTGATGGAGGCGGGTCTGAAACCTGACAAGTGGGAGTCCCGCCTCCAAAAGCTCCCTATTGGCAAAATCCAGCCCCTTGTTTCTAATTAACTCCAAGGCCATCTGTACTCTCAGCATGTCCAGAGTGCATTTATGTACAGAAAACTTGGTCAAATTTATCAAAAAGAGCACAGACTAGAGTTGCAGTTGCATGTTCCAACAAGAAAAATATATTGTCAGTGCTCATGTGCAGTAAATTATTGCCTGTAAACAAAAGTAGTGACATGGTACTTTATTTTATTTTACAGATGAGTAACCTAACGCAAGAAGTGTCTCAATTAGGCAAAGACCTACACAATGTAATGCATCTTTTGGAAGGCCTTTTGGCAGCACAGAAAAACACACCTTTCTGGCCTGTTCATGGTGCTCACATGGCCCCTTCAGTGAACAACTTGAAACCAAGAATGGCTTGGACATCGCATCAGCCTTGTTTTCATATGCAGGGAGGGGCAGCCTCTTGCACTACAGCAAACCCATCGCAAAGCACAACAGCGCCAGGCATGTGGTCTTTGGATCCAGGTGTTCAATACGGTAACTCTCAAGGATTGGGAATGATTTCACAGAGACCGATGGAAAGTGATCATTACCACAACTTGTCCACACCAGTCCATTCTCAGCATTGCCAGTCGCCCCACGGTGATCACTTGCCACTTGCAAAATGTGTGTCTCCACATTCTGACAGCATGTTAACCCCTCTTCAGTCCATTTCAGTAACCCTTTCATCTTCGGCAAGTTCATCGCCTGAGAGATCAATCCCACTGGTCCCCTGCAAATCTGAGAATAGCAGCGTCAACCTGGGTCCAGTCAGTTCATCAGACCTTGGAAATTCACCAGATTCCTGGGAACTTGAGGGGATGGCAGGTATCTCTTTATCAAATATGGCAGCTTCACCTGTAGAAGTTGTGGCAGGTACACACAAATTTAAGGATGACAGTGCCATTAACGTGTAATGATAGCGATGAATTGATAAGCAAGTACTGAAAAGCATGGCCTGCAGCTGTCAGTTATAAATATATATTATTGCATCAGTGCTTTATTCTTCTGCATTCCACTGATATTGCAGAGGTAACAGTCACAGAAAATAACTTCAGGGGAATGCTGGAAATCGAACTTTATTTGAAATAAAGTGATAAAAATATAACAGATTAATCTCCAGTGGAGAAAAAGTGAGAAAATGGTTTTCAGGAGCATGCTTATGAATCTATAACTATTTGAGCACAAAACTAGTTTGCTTGTCTGGCCTGCAAACTCCTAGGGCGATCCAAGACCCTTGCAGCCTCAGGACAGCTGGAAATCAAGGGCAAAGGAATAAAAATGGCTTTTGTGGCAGAGGTAATTCTTCCCTAAAGCAAAGGTTTTTTTTTCAAGTCTCTGCTGAAATATCCCAGATGGATATGAATTGGACAGTTTGCTCTGGGTGGTCGGGTGTCCTGCTGGTTCATTTGTCTGTGCTGCCAAGGCACAGGGACAATTATCGCTGCATGCTGTCTCCTAGACAATCAGTCAACTACAGCTGGTAGCAGAAGGTTAGTCGCTGCACATTGTATCATGTAAATCAATTTGTTCAATTATTTATCAAAAAATGACTATTTTTATACATTTGGTATGGAAACTTAAGTCACATGTTTATAATAAAAAAAACTTTTTGTGGCAAAGCTTGAAGCAAAACTCGAATGCATTACGAAAATCCTATTTATGATGTTAGCTCAGAAATAATTGGGAAAAAAATTATTTAAGGCACTGTAGTTAAAAAGATATGTAAAGGATTAGATTATTTAGAATGGATTGCATGCTACCTACTATGAATGTACCTGCAGTGATCAAAATATAATAACTAAAACTAATAGAGAATGACATTTAATGCTTATATTTCAATAAAACATTGTGGGGAATGTCAAAAAATGATGTAATCCCAGAAATAGGTACAATAATATAGAAAAGCTCACTAACTTTAAAAGTATTTCATGTTCTTTTAGATTCTTACCATTTAATAAAAAGAACTTGATAACTTTGCATGAGGTGTGGCACAGATGGTTTATATGTATGGATTGCGATTCCAATGGGGATTTGTTTTTAAATATTCAATAACTAACAACACCCCAGTAGCTTTCTCAGCAGCACATTGGAGACCCATTCAGAGGGCCTGGGTGGAAACCCTAGGCCGGGAAATTGGACCCATTTGGCCAGTTTGGAAGAAAAAATGGCAGCCACATCGCTTCCGCCCGCTTCTGGCGGGTCCTGCGGTGGCCGCCATCTTGGGCAGCGCTGCCGTTGCCTGCGTTCGCTGCAGAAATGGAAATGAGGCAGATTGTGACGTCAGTGAGTGTACAACGTTTATTTGACGCACGATCTGCAATTTTGGGCATTGCCGCTCCATTTAACGCCCTATCCTAATCACGACCAGCAGCAGGAAGGACCCCCCACCACCAGCACTATTTAAAGGGATCATCAACAACTTGCAGCTGACTTGCTTTTTCATTTCTACTGGCTCTGTCTACTGCAACTGTTTGGAGCTTTCTACAGTTATTTAAAGTTGGTGAGGTGACAGGGAGTGATGCTGCAAGTGGAGAAGGCCTTGCTCCTCATTTAAAGGGTTCTGCTCAGACCACTTGCTCCCAGTCATGGGGGCTCTACTTGCCGTTCCCCTCGTGCTGGAGTATGACAGGGAGATGGAGCGGAGGCAGCAAAGAAGAGGACAAGATGCTCGTAGAGGGAGGAGAAGGAGGGGCAGTAGGGCTCTCAGCAGGAGGCCTTACCCACCTAGGGTCTTCCGAGAGCACTTCTCCTACCTGCACTTAAGCCAGGAGTAGTGTATTAGGAGGCTCTGCTTCACCAATGAGTTGGTCACAGAACTCTGCCACCTTTTTCAACCAGACCTGCAGCCTCAGAGCAGGGCGACGATGGCTCTCAATGTTTTCGCCGCTGATTCTTCCAGTCTGGAGCAGGAGACATAGCTAACATCTCTCAGTTCGCGTCCATCGCTGCATCCGGGACATCACAGAGGCTCTCTACTCCAGGAGAATGGACTTCATTGTCTTCTCTCTGAACAGAGAGAAACAGGAAGAGCGTGCACATGGCTTTGCCAGGATATCAGACTTCCCCATGGTGCAGGGCACCACCAACTGCACACACGTAGCTTTGCGGGCACCGCATACCAATCCTGAGATGTTCTGTAACCACAAAGGCTACCACTCACTTAATGAGCAGCTGGTGTGCGACCAGCCCAGTATATCCTGATGGTGAATGCCCGGTATCCTGGGTAGCATTCATAATGCCTTCATCCTGTGGCAGTGCGGTGTGCCAGTAATATTCCAGTTCCAGCCACCACGTCAAACCCGAGGATGGCTACTCGGAGGCAAGGGCTATCCGCTCTGCACCTGGCTGAAGACAACCCTCCACAACCCCATCACTCATGGCCAGCAATCATATAATGAGAGCTATGCTGCCATTAAGAACCTCATCGAGCAGACCATCAGGGTTCTAAAGCAACAGTTCCACTGCCTTGACTGCTCAGGAGGAGCCCTCCATTACTGTTGGAGCAGGCGATCCATTTTGTGCTGGTCTGCTCCATAACTTGGCCATCATGAGGGCCACCACGGGTTCTGGAACTACCTCAGGAGGAGGAGGAGGAGGAAGAGAAGGCTGAGGAGGAGGAGGAGGAGCAAGAGGCGGAGGAGGAGGAGGAGGAAGGGAGCAGGCAGGTAGCAGTTCCTAGTTCCAGACGGGCTGTCCATGCGCACCTCATCAGACTCCGGCTCCAAGGAATGAAACCCTAGATCTCTTCGCTTCCCCAACTTACCATCTCTCTGTCATGGAACGTCACAGCGTCCTCCTGGGCACAAAGCTGAAATGAGAGCCACCACAAAACAAACATAATTTGTAAATTTATCAAATCCAAATCAAAATAACAAAGTCACCTAATCACTCTTGTGCATTCCCTTAGTGTCTGTCTTTTGTGTTGCTTTTCCTATAGCAGTAGTGCTCCTACAAAGTGCTTCCCCAGTTGCTGCAGCGTGGCTGGTGGAAGGCAGCTGACTTTCAGTGGAGGAGACTGCAGATGGCCTTGGAGGACGACCTCGAGCAGCTCTGGGCCTAGAAGGCCCGGCTGTAGACTCGACCACCTCAGCATGGGTGGCAGCAGTCAGGCCTGGCTGGATAACAGGCAGCAGTAAGAGCACTGGCAGAGTGGCAGTGGTCGGAGTACAAATGCTGTCATCCTGAGAGAGAGCAGCAGGTTCTTGCTCCACAGAGCCACTGCCACTCCCCTAGGGTGGTGCGTCAGCATTCCTAGCCATCTGTTAGGGGGCAGATTTCAGGCCTGCTGTGAGACCCTGCAAGCCCCTTTCCACATTCATAAACCCAGCGCTTCCACTGTGGCACTGAAACGTTGAGTCGCTTCCGCCTGTGCTGCAATGGAAGCTGCGACATCGCCTATCACATGCAGCATCATGGCTGGTTCCACAAGTGTCCTAATGGAGTTACCCATCATTTCCATCCTGGAAATCACGGGCTCCAAGCTCCGCGCAAAGCCCCGTGCAATGTTGGAGCCGGACTCCTCCATGCTCCTTGACACTGACAAGAGGCTCTCTGGCAGGCTTGCCATTGCACCTAGAATTTCTGTGTGCATGCCCATCACCCTTCATCTGAAGGCTGCCCCATTAAGGTCATCATCTGAGTCCTGTGCAGCAGAACTCATGCGTGAACTCACCCTCCGAGGAGCTGGCACCTGAGCTACCCCTTCCCCCTGGCCTGGCTGTAGCCCACTTGTGCCTGATGACTCACCACGTGCAGATCTTACCTCTATACTACCCTCTAAATCCGCGCAGTGCCATTTTCTGAGCTGGTGTCTGTGGGTGTCAGATGCAGTACTGGTGTATCTTCTTCTCCTTCACTGTCCTCCTCAATCATTTCAGGGACTGGCTGGCCAGGTTGGTGTTCTTGGCTATGTGAAAGGAGAAAGGCACAAGGGTCAGGTTGTGGTTGCGGAGAGGGGGGTAAAGCAAGATATCCATGCATTCACCATCAGCAACTTGTAAGTGAGAAGAGATTGTGAAATGAGGGGGAAGAGGGATGTAAGAGGAAGGATTAGGTATGAGCATACCGCCATCGTCATCAATGCTTTCAACTTCCCCGCTCGCCACGGACTCAGTGACAGCCCCTCCAATGATCTCCAGCACTGCTTCCTCCAGCTCTGTGAGGTTCTGCAGTCGGGCTTCCCCTCCACCCATCCACTGCTGCTCCCAGCAATTATGAGCCACCTTTGCCTGCAAGAGAAAGGGAAGTTTGTCAGTGCAATGTGTTTGGTGATGTGCCTGCCATGGTTGAATAGCTGACAGTGTGTGCAAGGTGTGAGATGTGGGTATGAGTCTTGCAGCAGTGGTAAGTGTGTGAGGGTGAGGTGAAGCTATGATTGTGAGGTATGAGTGGTGATTGCTAGAGATTGTTGGTGGGTGAGTGATGGGGGTGTGATGCATTGAGCAGTGTGTGAGGCTAGTGGTGCAGATGGTGGGATATGGCATTTGATGATGAATTCACTCACCTTGGCCACTTGTGTGAGGTCATTAAACTTTCTGCGGCACTGCATCCAGGTCCTGGGGGCAACTGACAGCTTCAGCGATCTCCTCCCACAGTCTTCTGGTGTTCTGCCTTGAAGGCCTCCTACCCCGCTGCGGGTAGAGGACCTGATGGTGTGTTTGAACCCCCAGGACCGAGGCCTCCAGTACCGCATCTGAAAACCTCCTTGCCCTCGCTCTTGCCTGTTGGGTTATGCCTTCATGCAGACTGACAACGAGGTGCTTCTGCAACAAAGCACCTCCCCTTTAAGTAGTGCAGACAGCCTAGGCCAAACTTTATTGCCAGTAGACTGCACCTAATATTGGCCCCTGTGTTCAGCGCTAAGCCAACCAGCAGCGCATTTAGTGCTGAGATCAGCACTGCAATCATTATATTGTACAGGCAGCACGAACTTTGCATGCTGTCTACACCACTTTGAATGGGCGCAGGCACATAGCATGGGTGCAGGGATAGAAACATAGAAACATAGAGAGATAGAAACATAGAAGATGGGAGCAGGAGTAGGCCATTCGGCCCCTCAAGCCTGCTCTGCCATTCAATGCGATCATGGCTGATCATCCAAATTCAGCACCCGGTCCCTGCTTTCTCCCCATATCCCTTGATCCTTTTAGCCTTGAGAAATATATCCAACTCCTTCTTGAATATATTTAATGAATTGGCCTCTACTGCTTTCTGTGGTAGAGAATTCCACAGGTTCACCACTCCCTGGGTGAAGAAATTCCTCCTCATCTCTGTCCTAAATGGCTTACCCCTTATCCTTAGACTGTGACCCCTGGTTCTGGATTCCCCGACCATCGGGAACATCCTTCCTGCATCTAGTCTGTCTAGTCCTGTCAGAATTTTATAAGTTTCAATGAGATCCCCTCTCATTCTTCTAAACTCCAGCGAGTATAAACCCAATCGACCCAATCTCTCCTCATACGTCATTCCTGCCATCCCAGGTATCAGCCTGGTGAATCTTCACTGAACTCCTTCCATGGCAAGAACATCCTTCCTCAGATAAGGCGACCAAAACTGCACACAATACTCCAGATGTGGTCTCACCAAGGCCCTGTACAACTGCAGCAAGACATCCTTGTTCCTGTACTCAAACCCTGCTCATGCCTGTTTTCAGGCCTTATCCAATTTCTAGGCCCTAGCCTCAAATTACATTTGTACTTTCTTTCACCCTCTGTGGTTAATTTATGGACAGTTCTCAACAAGGTTGTTAGGCCTCTTTGTGGCAGAGGGCTCCTGGTCGGGAAAAGTGCCAAAGAGACAATTCTCGGACCACAACTCCAGTCAGTTCTACAAATTCGATCACCCCCTAAAATGGGCGGGCAGGATTCAAAGCGTGCACTTCACGCGCCTGTCCGGAGGGACCATGTGAAATTGGTGCTGGCATCTCATTATTATACATCCGGCGAGCAGCCAATGCTACCCATGCTGTATAATGGCTACATGCATCTTTTGGACGGGGGTGGGTGTGAAATCGCGGACCTCTGATGACACTTAAAGGCACCCAGCACTTCTTAAAGTGGAGATGGACTGTGGCTGCAGACAGCAGTGAAACATTGTAAGGTGAATAATAGCTGCAGGAGGTTCAGATAGGGCACCCAGGTTGCCCGAAGCAGCTTTGAAGGTCGTAGACCAGGCAGTGGACAGGAAGGAAGAGGTCCTGTTCCATCTGGGGTGCAGAAAGCCCTCCAGGTAACACCCCACCACTAGTGGGAAGAGATGCAGCGGAGATTAATGCCAGGAACTTAACTCCAAGGACATAGCTTCAATGCTGTAAAAAGTTTAATTACCTCACCAAAGTTGTCAAGGCAAGAATCCTGCCTCTCACCCCAATTACTCTCTCCTCACACCTGCACTATCCGCAGCCTTACTAATCACAACACCCCTTCTCCCACATTCCTATCTTCACCCACTTTCAACATAAGAAAGCTAGATCAGAGTATTTTCTAAATGGTGAGAAGCTCAGAACTGTGGAGGAGCAGAGAGAATTAGGAGTTCAAGTATAGAAATCACTAAAAGCTAGTAGACAGGTACAAGAAATTATTTCAAAGGCTAATGAAATGTTGGCCTTTATCTCAAGGGGGCTGGAATCTAAGGGATGGAAGTATGCTGCAGTTATATAAAGCTCTGCTTAGACCCCATTTAGAGCACAGTGTTCAGTTCTGGCCACTGCACCTCAGGAAGGATATATTGGCTTTGGAGGGGTTGCAGAATCACCAGGGCTAAAAGAGTTAAATTGTGAGGACAGGTTGCATAGACTAGCCTTATAGGGGCGATTTTGTGAATGGGGGCATGTTGGAGGCGGGACTGCTGCTTTCATAGAAGATAGGAGCAGGAGTAGGCCATTCGGCCCCTCGAACCTGCTCTGCCATTTAATGAGATCATGGCTGATCATCCAAATTCAGTACCCTGTCCCTGTTTTCTCCCTATATCCCTTGATCCCTTTAGCCTTAAGAAATATATCTAACTCCTTCTTGAATATATTTAATGAATTGGCTTCAACTGACTTCTGTGGTAGAGAATTCCACAGGTTCACCACTCTCTGGGTGAAGAAATTCCTCCTCATCTCTGTCCTAAATGGCTTACCCCTTATCCTTAGACTGTGACCCCTGGTTCTGGACTCCCCCGCCATCGGGAACATCCTTCCTGCATCTAGTCTGTCTAGTCCTGTTAGAATTTTATAACTTTCAATGAGATCCCCGCTCATTCTTCTAAACTCCAGTGAATATAAGCCCAATCGACCCAATCTCTCCTCATACTTCATTCCTGCCATCCCAGGTATCAGTCTGGTGAATCTTCGCTGAACTCCCTCCATGGCAAGAACATCCTTCCTCAGATAAGGCTTGTCGGGTCGATGTCCCGCCTCCATCGATTTGTGGCCAACCCATGCTATTTTCCCTTGATTGACCGTGTTAAGCCCGCCCAGTGGGCTTAGCAGGCCAATCAAGGGAAAGCCGGTTGCAGAGCACGTCAACGTATGACGTTTCATCTGTCAAAAATTTTTGACAGATGAATTGTCATTGTTTGACAGCTCTGTGAAGCTGTCAAACAGTAACATTCTCTGCAGTTTGATGAGATCTTACATACAAGACCTCATCAACCTTCTTTCTTTTACAGAAATTAAATGGTTGTTGCATATGAGAATGCAACGGCCATCTCTCATCTGCAACACGGAGGTCCGAGAAAGTATTTTAAACAAAAATATAATTAATAAAAATAATTAAAGGAGGAAAAATTCAGTTGGTTTGCGCCTCCCGTTAGCACCTTAAGAGGGCGCTAATGGGGCGCAAAGCAACTAACACCCAGGCACGGCGATGTATGCGCCGCTCGCGAAATTGACCAGACATTTTGCGGCGGCGCTAAACATTACTGCCACGATCTCCTGCGCCGGCAGATCGTGATGTCAGTTGAGTGTGCAACACCCCGGTAGCGCCCCGGACCGGATATTGAGTGGCGCCCCCTGCCTTACCGCCTGCCGCTATCAACGACAGGTTGAGGGGAGCGTTTTGCAGTCAGGAAGGGACTGGGGGAGCGCTATTTAAAGGCGACCGCGTCCTGCCTTTTTTTGTTGGTGATATTTTTGCACCACGCATTCTGAGAGAGAGAGAGAGACTTCTGGAGAGATTCAACGCTGTGTGAAGGAGTTTTGGGTACTGAGCAGCACTTTGTAGGTTCATTTTGATTTGCCCTCCCTTGTATTGATTTAGAAGACACTGTGGGGGCTGCACTCTGAGCTCTTTCCCTGGGTCTCTCCATTGTTGTTTCCAGCAGATTTGATGTACAGGTCTCTCCAGGCCGAGATTCAAGGCTGCAATGAGCAGGATGTGGATGGAGAGCAAGATCAACCCTCCCCTTTAAGAACTGGCCAGCACCAGCGTGTCTGTCTTCCATTGCTGACAGACATCACATGAGCTTCGCCAGCACACTGAGGTAGCGCCTCGCTCCTCAGCCTTTGCGCCTTAAGACAGGTGTGAAGCTCCTGATTTAGCGCTCCAATCACCTCCGGGGCGATGAAAGCCAAGTTTGCCGTTGGAGGCGATAATTAGCGCCAGGTATTTTTAAATGATAAACCAGTGAAAATTTTTTTTTTTTTAAACTTTTTTGAACTCTTACCTTGCCTGATAAAAGCAGGCCTGCTTTTACCAGGCATAAGAATTGTAAGGGTTTTCTGTGGGCGGAGGGTCTCAAAAAAGCAGAACTATCCGCCCGCAGAGGCCCTTCTCCAGGGCAGCCGGAGGATCTGTCAAGACCATTCTTGACAGATCGGAAATGCCGGTTTTCAGCGCATGTGCTGTGCATGCCTGAAACCAGCATTCCGATGTCCCTACAGGTGAGTACACAGCGCGTACCCACCCGTAGGGATCGGAATATCTGGGCCTTTGTACTTACCTCAGATACTCACCTCTACATTCTTGCACCCATCACTTACCTTCACACCACACTTTTGCACCCCCCTGACCCCCGTAGACCCAGTAATCGCCTCGCTGAGCTGGTGTGTTTTGGAGCCTTCGGGAAGCCCGCACTTGTGAGGGCAAAAAGGGGATAATCCTATTTTCTGCCTGTCAACTACCTGTTAACAGGCAGTTAATAGGCTTTAATCCCTTCCCGCCTCCAAGGAGACGGGACCCGGCGCGGGACGGCTACCCGCCTCCTGGGAAGATGGCATGTAGGTGGGTTGGGCACCCGCCCCCAAATTCTGCCATTTTCCCAGCAGTCCCGCCTCCATACCCGCCTCCCCAGGGCTGGCAAAATCGCCCCCATAGTATAGAAGATTAAGGGGTTATCTAATTGAAGTGTTTAAGATGATTAAAGGAGTTGATAGCGTAGATAGAGAGAAACTATTTCCTCTGGTGAGGGAGTCCAGAACAAGGGGCCATAGCATTAAAATCAGAGCTAAGCCATTCAGGGAAGATGTCAGGGAGTCTTCTTCAACAAAGGATCGTGGAAATCTGAAATCTCTCCCCCAAAAAGCTGTTGAGGCGAGATCAATTGAAAATGGCAAAACTGAGAGAGAGAGATTTTTGTTAGGCAAGGCTATTAAGGGTTACGGAACCAAGGCCGACAAATGGAGTTAAGGTACAGATCAGCTATGATCTACTTGAATGGGAGAAATAGGCTCGAGGGGCTACTCCTGTTCTTATGTCCCAAAGTTCACTCTCCTACAATCATTGCACCACACTTCACCTCACTTCCTTCTCCTCCTAATCATACACTCTGCACCTCCTAATCTCAAACACTATTGCAACCCTCACTTCCACACACCTCACATCTTGCACACAACATATGCACTATTCGGCCATGGCAGCCACATTCTCTTAAACAATTCACAAAGCTGTCACTAACACATTCCCTTCTTTCTTGCAGGAGAAGGTCACACACAACATGAGGCAGGAGGTGGTGATCGGAGGAGGCTGTGCCCATCTGTACACCCTTTCCTCACTGGAGGAAGACATGTTGTGGGCATCAGGGGCAGAGGGCAAATCATGGCCATGGAGTCTGGCAGCATTGGTGGGGGGCGTCGTGTAGCATTACTTTCTATGTTCTCTTTTTAACATAAGAACATAAGAAATAGGAGCATGAATAGGCCATTTGGCCCTTCGAGCCTGCTCCGCCATTCAATAAGATCACGGCTGATTTTCTACCTCATCTCCACTTTCCTGCACTATCCCCATATCCCTTGATTCACTTAATATCCAAAAATCTATCGATCTCTGCCTTGAATATACTCAACAACTGAGCCTCCACAGCCCTCTGGGGTAGAGAATTCCAAAGATTCACCACCCTCTGAGTGAAGATATTCTCATCTCAGTCCTAAATGACTAACCCCTTATTCTGAGACTGTGACCCCTGGTTCTAGACTCCCCAGCCAGGGGAAACATCCTCCCTGCATCTACCCTGTCAAGCCCTGTAAGAATTTTGTATGTTTCAATAAGATCACCCCTCATTCTTCTAAACTCTAGAGAATATAGGCCTAGTCTACTCAATCTGTCTTCATAGGACAATCCCCCCATCCCAGGAACCAGTTTGGTGAACCTTCATTGCATTCCCTCTATGGCATGTATATCCTTCCTTAGGTAAGGAGACCAAAACTGTACACAATACTCCAGGTGTGGTCTCACCAGGGCCCTATATAATTGCAGTAAGATGTCTTTACTCTTATACTCAAATCCTTTTGCAATAAAGGCCAACATACCATTTGCTTTCCTAATTGCTTGCTGTACCTGCATGTTAACTTTCAGTGATTCGTGTACAAGGAATTTTCCTTTCTTATTTCTATCTCATCCTACACACTCTGCATAATAAACTGCAGCTGCTTTCACCGGCCACTTCCTCCTGTGCTCTCCCTTCACACTAAAAGCTAACTCTTGTCCTTTTCTTTATTTTTAGGTGCTGAAAATGTCGAGGCCCCTGTGCTACTTCAGGAAATGCAGCGTCACTGACTATAGCAAGCACAAGCTCAGAGACTGGCACCATGCATAATTTAGAGGATACATTATTGGAGGGGTCTTCACGTGCTGAATCACTGGCCACAATTTTGCAGGAGCTAGGGCAGCAGGATAGGTTAGCAAAGGTGTCAGCTCACCAGAAAGCAATATCACATACCAGCTCTGCTGCAAAGGACTGAGATGCAGACTTCAAGGGCCCAGGTTACAAAAAAAAGCTGATGGGCACCTACTAGGTGTAATGATATCAGCAAATAGTGATGGTATTTGCCTGTTTGATTATGATGCCTTACCAGCATGTTTGCCTGATTGATTACTTATGCCTGACCAGC
Source organism: Somniosus microcephalus (assembly GCF_052327205.1). Lineage (NCBI taxonomy): Eukaryota > Metazoa > Chordata > Chondrichthyes > Squaliformes > Somniosidae > Somniosus > Somniosus microcephalus. The sequence continues at coordinate 94,186,457 of NC_140991.1, read as the reverse complement.
AGAGGGCATGTGACAGAGACAAGCAGTTTAGTTTTAGTTTCGCTTTTAGATGGATCACTAGCATGGTGTCTCCTGTAATGCTGTTAAAAAGAGTTGAACAGACTTTAGATTAAAAGACATTCTCTTTCATAAATGTCTCGTCATTGAACCCACAAAGAAATCAATACATGGTGTCAGAAGTGATTGAAAGAGATGAAGAGGAAAAATCTGAAGTTAAATCAGCTCTCCACATATTAGCAAGCCAAAAGAGAACATCGTTGCTTACCATTGGAGAATAGCTAACGAAAGGAAAAAATGGAAGGTTTACACCCACCGGCGAAGCTTCAGTTGACAGGTAATGTGGCTGAAAGTTGGAGGAGGTTCAAACAACGTTTAGAGTTGTATTTATCAGCAATCAGAGCTGACGAGAAAAATGATAAAATGAAAGCGTCAGTGTTCTTACATGTCGTGGGTGATGAAGCACTGGAGGTGTATAATAACTTCGCATTCGCTGCTGATGGAGACAAAATGAAGCTAGATAAAATAATGGAACAGTTTGAGGCCTACTGCATACCTAAACGTAACGTGACGTTTGAGAGGCACAGATTTTTCACATGTGTACAGAAAACGGGTGAGACTATTGATCAGTATGTGACTGAACTGAGAAACCGAAGCAAAACATGTGAATTTGGGGGACTGACAGACTCGCTGATAAAAGACAGACTGGTGTGTGGTATTCCAGATAATGGTCTAAGGGAAAGACTGCTAAGAGAGCAAGATCTAGACCTGGGAAAAGCCATAGCACTGTGTAGGGCTACAGAGACTGTGAAGTCACAGGCAAAGGAGCTGTTCAGTGACAGTAGCTGCAGCGTGGATGCAGTGAGAAAGAACGGACACAAACCGTTTAACAAAAAGAGCGCCAATGTGAAAAAAGAGGCGTGGCCAGTGAACAAAAATGAAAGGGACAATCGAAAGTCATGTAGTCGATGCGGTACACAGCATACACCAAGAAAGTGTCCAGCATATGGTAAAACATGCAATAATTGCAACAAAAACAACCATTATGCCCGTTGCTGTAAGAACCAAGCGCAACAAAGCAAGGTCCATACAGTAGATGAAAGCGAGATAGAGGAGTTCAATGTAGATGTTGTGTCTGAAAACAAAGAAGACAAAAGAGACTGGATGTTGACACTAAAAGTGAATGACATACACATTCCATTTAAATTGGATACTGGAGCACAAGTTAATGTGATATCAGAGACTGATTTTAAGAAAATTAGACCCAGACCAAAGATACATGGAATACAAGTGAAAGTGACAGGATACTCAGGTACTGATATACCAGTGAAAGGAAGATGCATTGTCAAAGTGACACACAAGGACAGAGAGCACACGCTAGCATTAATCGTGGTGCCAAAGGATGTGCAAGCCATACTAGGTTTAATAGCCTGTGAGAGACTGAACCTGGTAAAGAGAGTCCTCTTTCTGGAAAGCGAAGGAGAGACAGTCTATGATGAACTCATGAAAGAGTACAACGACCTATTTCAGGGTCTAGGCTGCCTTCCAGGAGAACACACGATCAGAGTAGATAAAAGTATGCCAACGGTCATACATCCATGCAGAAAAGTTCCGTTTGCTCTTCAAAAGCAACTGAAAGCAGAGTTGGACAGGATGGAAAGCCTGAACATGATTCGGAAGATAGATGAGCCAACTGAGTGGGTGAGTTCCCTTGTCGTTGTGGACAAAAAGAATGGAAAGCTCAGAATTTGCCTGGATCCAAGAGATCTAAACAGAGCAATAAAGAGAGAGCACTTCAAGCTTCCTACACGTGAGGAAATCATGGCACAGTTTGCAAATGCAAAGTATTTCAGCAAGTTAGATGCATCATCAGGATTTTGGCAGATGAAATTGGACGAGGCAAGTTCAGGACTGTGCACGTTCAACAGTCCATTTGGCAGATACAGGTTCCTAAGGTTACCATTTGGCATTGCCTCAGCTCCTGAAGTGTATCACAAGACTATCCATATGGTCTATGAGCACCTGGAGGGAGTTGATACATCAATGGATGACATCATAGTATGGGGAACCACGAGAACTGAGCATGATGAGAGACTGAAAAAAGTGCTGGAAGCAACAAGGAAAACAAACCTGAAGCTGAATAGAGAGAAATGCCAGCTCGGGGTGACAGAACTGACATTCGTGGGAGATATCCTTAGCGGTGAGGGCATCAGACCAGATCCCAGAAAGGTGTCCGCCATTGAGAATATGCCAAAGCCACAATGCAAAAAGGACGTGCAGAGGTTTAATGGAATGATCAACTACATGGGTAAATTCATATCCAACCTCTCAGAAAAGATGGCGCCACTGAGACGACTAACTGAAAAGAACATAGAATGGGAATGGAATCATGAGCATGAGAAGTCATGGAGCGATCTAAAGAAACTGCTCACAGAGGAACCAGTTCTGAGGTTTTATGACCCAGCGAGACCCATCAAGATATCATCAGATGCATCACAGAGTGGGCTCGGTGCCGTTCTTCTGCAAAAATATGACTACTGGCAACCTATTGCATATGCATCGCGCTCAATGACAGAAGCGGAGACGCGATATGCTCAAATAGAAAAGGAGCTGCTCAGCATCACATACACCTGTGAAAGATTTCACCAGTTTGTGGCAGGACAAGCAATCAGTGTAGAGACTGACCATAAGCCCTTGATTGCATTGTTCCAAAAGCCACTAAATAGCTGTCCGCTTAGAATACAAAGAATGATGATCAGGCTGCAACGCTATACACTGAATGTTGCGTACACACCGGGTAAGCTGATGTATACAGCAGACACGTTGTCCAGAGCTGTTGACCCAAGTGAGCCCGCAAACACCAAAATGGATGAAAAAGTGAACGCCTACGTGGACATGATCACAAGTGCACTGCCCATAGCAGATGCAAAAATGGAGCTCATAAAGACTGAGACAAACAAAGATGAAACAATGAGACGACTGAGGAAAAGCATCTAGGATGGATGGCCCAACATGAAGCAAGACTGCTCAGCTGACATGGCAGAGTACTGGAACTGCAGGGCGGAACTATCAGTGGTCGAAGACATCATCTACAAAGGAAGTAAAATAGTTATCCCAAAGAGTCTGAGAAGAGAGATGCTAAAAAGGGTCCATGGAGGACATCTGGGAATCGAAAAGTGTAAGAAAAGAGCACGAGAGGTGATGTACTGGCCACGAATCAACCAAGATGTGACAAATGAGGTGTCAAACTGCACAATATGCCTGAAATATCGAGCAAGCAATCCGGTAGAACCACTAAAGCCACACCCAGCGCCAGACAGACCTTACCAGAAGGTAGGCGCTGACCTATTCGTATGTCAAGGGAAGGACTATCTTGTAGTCACAGACTATTACTCCCTGTATCCAGAGGTTTGTAGACTGTACACCACCACTGCAGATGCTGTGATAAGATGTATGAAAGCCATATTCTCCAGACATGGCGTGGCAAGTGAGGTCTTCACAGACAACGGACCCCAGTTTTACAATGCAAGTTTCCGACACTTTGCCAAAGAGTGGGACTTTGTCCACACAACGTCAAGTCCTCACTTTCCACAGTCCAATGGACTAGTGGAAAAATCGGTCCAGACAGTGAAAAGACTGATGTACAAGGCAAAAGACAGTGGAACTGACTTTTACCAGAGCATGCTTGTATACCGCACAACGCCGCTCAAGTGTGGTATGTCACCAGCCCAACTCCTGATGGGACGTCGGCTAAGGTCAAACCTACCCATCCCGGAGATCCTCCTGAAAACAAAAGAGGGGGAGAAAGTGAGGAAGTTCAAAGAACAACAGAAAGAAAAGCAAAAGTACTACTATGACAGAGGAACACAAAACCTACCTGAACTCCACACTGGTGACCAAGTAAGGTTCAAAGACAAAACAAACATATGGACTCAGAAGGGAACTGTCCTGAGTGAAGTTCAACCAAGATCATACACCATTCAGACAGATGAGGGTGCTGTTCTGCGAAGAAATCATCAGGATCTTCTCATGGGACCAGCCACAGCAAATCAGAAGACTGATACTGTTGAACAACCTGATCACACAGCAGGTCAAAAGACTGATACTGTTGAACAACCTGATCACACAGCTGAGAAATCATCATCTGAGGCAACAACTCAGATTCAAGGACAATCCATCAGAAAATCCTCAAGACACGTGAAGCCTCCTGAGAGACTCATTGAGCAAGTTTAAGGACTATTGTTATAGACGGAAGTAATGTTATCTTATTCTTTCTTCAAGTTCTAGTGTATTTACATATTTCACGTGAACACACAAAGCAAGGTTAAAAAACCTTGATAATGATAATGTTAATGTAAGTTCATTAAGTGTTACAGTTAAAATGCAGAGTAATACAAAGAAAACATGTTGTTAGTTAAAAGTAAAATACTTTTGTTTTAAGAAAGGGAGATGTAATGATATCAGCAAATAGTGATGGCATTTGCCTGTTTGATTATGATGCCTTACCAGCATGTTTGCCTGATTGATTACTTATGCCTGACCAGCAGAGGGCATGTGACAGAGACAAGCAGTTTAGTTTTAGTTTCGCTTTTAGATGGATCACTAGCATGGTGTCTCCTGTAATGCTGTTAAAAAGAGTTGAACAGACTTTAGATTAAAAGACATTCTCTTTCATAAATGTCTCATCATTGAACCCACATGCAAATCAATACACCAGGAAATGGCTAAGTGCACTGGGTAGCATGCCAGCGAACCTGTGCACAATGGCTTCTCCAACTGTGTCAAGGCTTCGTGCAGAGCATGGGACCATTTTATCCAACATGGAGCGAGTGGTCAGCTCCATGAATACAACAATGGGACCCATATTATGGAGCCTATGCTGGCAGCTTCCATGACAGCTCACACAATTGCCATAGAATCTCAGACAGTTGCCATATGTTTCTGTAGATCAGCGTTGTCAGGGGTTTCCAGAGCGACACACCAGTCCTGTACTCTGTTGTCACATAGAGCCGTTGGTGTACTAAGGCACGGTCCAAGAGAGCAGCCTTGGTTCCATGGGAGAGGCACCTGCTGGCCTCTCTCAGCATGCCTGCTCCTCGCCAACAATTCCACCAGTGCCCTTGATGGTGCCACACAGCCAGCTGCGCCACACTGCCCTGGCCCACACCGAGATGGTGCAGTCTGCAGAGCTGCTCGAGGTCATCCACCACAGCCATATGAAGTGTCCTCACTGGAAGCTCAGCAGCCTTCCACATCACAAGCTGAAGCCATTGGGAATACACCTCATAGCAGCACTAGGAAATGTAACAAGACAGGCACTGGGGGTTACACAAGAGTAATCCTTAATTATTCCTGTTAACAATTATACACATATGGAGTATAGTTATTGGATATTTTGTTTTGTTCTGGATTTGTTGCTGGTGTTAATATTTTTAGTCAACTGAGGGCAAGACCCATTAGGCTGGACTATAGGAAGGCAATCGGATGGTGGTGAAAAGGATTGCAGGATTGTTGGTGTACTGGGGATGGAAGGGATGGTTCACATGAAACGCTCTTTGATGATCTGCTGTCTGGCAGCTAGCGGCACTGTTGGTCGATGCTGCTACTGCTCTTCTTCCTCTTTGTAGCTGCAAAACTTTGCCATTCTGAGGGACCAGCCCTTAGCACCAACTGGACAGCAAGAAGCAGAGGAGGAGGAGGAGGTGGAAGAGCAGCATGAAGAGGAAGATGAGCAGGACCAGTATCGACCACCAGAGCCCCTAACTTCCAGAGCTTTTTGAACATGTGCCACTCTTTGGCACTATTCGCCTTAGAAAGAATTTTGGAAACTTATAGTTAGTGCCTCTACTATCTCCTCCTCAGCATCCTTCAGTATTCTGGGATACATTCCATCTGGGCCTAGTGATTCTTCTACATTTAGTCCCATTTTTTTAATACAGTGCCTTTTTGAATATTTATCCTCAATAACATCTCTTTTGCATCCTTCTCAGATTGTCAAGCAATCCCACTTTCACCTTCCTTTGTAAACACTGAGGCGTTTACCCTCTGGAACTTTGGAACACAAATATGAGCATCTGCTACAACGGACATGGGGAAATATCCTCATGAAACTACCACTATTATGCCAGACTCTGCTGGAAGAAAGCATACACCTGCTTTAATCATACCATTAAAAATTGTGCAGTTTGGTAACACAGATTATACACTAACATGATGACTTTGCATCAGGTTATGTAGCTGATTTAGGGCACTGTTTATGAAGCAGATTGGGCGCTCTTGTTAATCTGCTCACCAAACTGATGCAAAATCACCAACCCTCCTCCATCTACTCCCAGGAATTCAATATCCAGCTCCATGCAATCTTTGAGTTATTAGGCTGAAGTTCTCTCCATTTTACCACTTGGTTTTGGATGTTTTCAGGGTGACCAGAACAGGAAAATGGGGCAGTAACATGTAACGCTGCATCCTTACCCCTAACAAAGACCATTAAAGACTTTCCACCAGAAGTGAGGTCAGCATCTGGAGGCGCTGCTTAAATGCTGGCAGCTATTTTTAAATTGAATTTGAACGTTGCCATGATGTCTCCCATCAGATCTCCTGATGCAGCTGCCTGTCCCCATTGCTAAGAATGTCAGTATACAAGAGGCCTTCAGAGTTTCTAGATAGCTGCCAACATACCGAAGTGCATTTAAAGGGTAACTTGACAGGATCTTTAAATCACTGTAGGTTTGCATCTCAATAATTGTTTGGAGAATTGTTTTGTTTGTTTCTGTTCATCAAAACCTTACTGCTTGGTTCAGCTTTCTGCCTTAGCCTCTTGGGCTTCTTTTGTTACCTGAAGGCATTCAGCATGAAATGGTGCATCATTTAGAAGTCCCCCTCCAATTGTGCTATTTAGAGAAAGAAAAGAAGGATGAATGGGAGGAACAGAGGGAGACCAAGCTCACGTGGCACCACAGAAAGCATCTGACACCCACCCGAAAATACTCTCACACCTGCATCTATAGACCAAGACGTTCCTCTCTTCACCTGAGCATTAAACAGGCTTACATAGGCTGTGCTTCACTTCACAATGCTTCACAGCCAACAAATTCTTTGTGAAATTCAGTCACAGTAGGTAAATGTAGCAGCCCAGTTGCATACAGCAAGGTCTCACCTATAGCAAATGAGGTAAGTCTATGTTGATGGTGTTGGTTGAGGGATAAATATTGACCAACCTACTGGGAGAACTCTTTCCTCTCTACTTGAAGGTATTATCATGGCAGTGAGTTAAAATCCTGTATACTGGAATTTTGCAGTGTTCTGTCCACCCGCCTGATAGGTTATTATCAATTAAAAGTGCCTTAACTGCTGCACATGGGGATATCATCCTTTTGTGACTAATTGGGATGTGAAAACTCTTATTGCTGCTCACAGAGATGCTATTATGTTATTGTAATTCTCACTGAAGTGCAGTGATAGGGAAAAGGGAAAAATTTATTTCATATGGTATATGGAAATTAAGTTGCACAGCCGGCAGGGAGGAGAAACCAAGGCCCCGATTTTAATTCCACGACACGCTGGGAGCGGGGGATCCGATAGTGCACGGGAAACACAGAAGTAAGTGCAGCCACCTCATAAGAACATAAGAACATGAGAAATAGGAGCAGGAGTTGGCCATTCGGCCCTTCGAGCCTGTTCTACCATTCAATGAGATCATGGCTGATCTTCTATCATTATCATTATCATTTTACTTCCGGGTTTCCCGTCCAATTAGCGGCAGCAGGCGTAATGTGGATCCACATGACGTAATCTCAACTCCAGTATTTAAAGGGACACCATTTGAAGGAGTTTGGAGTTGGGAACCAAAGAGAAGAAAGTGCCAAAATGGAGTCCAGACGCACAAAGGCTGCGCCCCATTTCTGTGATGCCTCCATGGATGCACTGATGGGGCTATGAGGGGTAGGAGAGAGATACTCTTCCCTAGCAATGGGAGGAAGAAGCCTGCAGCGGAGAGCAAGAAGGCGTGGTTGGAGGTAGTGGAGGAGGTCAGCAGCAGGAAAGTGGTGCCACCTTCCTGGATTCAGTGAGAAAGTAGGTCAGGAAAGCTGAGTACAGTGCTGCATTCACCTACATCTTGCTGTGCGCATGACCCCACCCCTCAGTCTGCCTTATCAAGCCTACTGCATTACATCACTTCTCACACCCACTTACCTTGCAGGTGCACCCCTCCTTCTCTTTCTATGCACTTCCTCACATCCCCATCTGTCCATCCACCACTCCCACTCACTGTTATCCTTATGCAATTTCATGCCGCTCCCTCATAGTCACCCTCACCAAATACACTCCATTCATTGGATGAACACATGCCATTACACTCACTCATATGTCTCTTCTTTCCCTCCTTCCAGGAGAAGAGAGCACAGAACATCAGGAAGAGGGAGAGAACTGGAGGGGGCCCTCCAAACATCTCACAGCTGACCAGCGCAGAGGAGGGGGCACTGGGGAGCAGTGGAGTTTCGGCATCCCGGGCCATTGGAGTTGGGGACATGGGAAGCCCCCAGCTACCTGGTGACACAATTAAATCAAAGCCACCCACATATCATACAGCACTCAGACCTGTTGACTTAATTTCAACCACAAAATATGATTAGCTTCATAATGCTAACTTGCAGCATATTCTTACCATGCCAGGACTAATTCAAGTCTTTTATCTCCCACAGGACCATCACGTGTGCAGCAGCAGTCGGTGCAGGTCACTGGCGATGATTCTTCAGAGGGGCCGAGTTCTTCTGAGGTTACAGCATCACAGCAATTATGTAGACCATGCACCAGCTCAGATACTCACACTTCAGTGAGACCAGTAAGACAGAGAGTTTGGTTTTCACCTGGTGACTCACACTTCACAACTGAGCATCATCAGATGATGAAGACAGGGGCAGCAGTGGAGAGTCCGCGTCGGAGGCCGCAGCCCTCTCCACGCTCTGCTCAGCTGGACACTGATGCTGTACCTCGAGGGCTGTCGTTGAAGAGGAGAATCATTGAGCAGCAGCAGACAATGTGCGATGCACTGACCAGCCTTCAAAGTGGAATCACCATGATTGCAGAGAGATTGGAGGAGTCCAGCTCAAGCATGAGAGGATGATGTCACAGGCCACTGAGATGATGTGTTCTTCCATGGATAGAGTGGCCAGTGCCATGGACAGTCATAGGCTCCAATCAAATGAGTCCTTGCAATCCTTGAACACCACCATGCAGACTCTGGATGCCAACATGTCTGTCACCTTAAATAGGTTGACAGATGCCTTAGCCTTGGCCTTACAGGGCCACACTGATCTGCACCAAAATGTTCTCCAGCACAGTGATAGAAGTGAAGTGTGGCTGGGCCCTGAGAGGGATGTTGGCGAAAGGGGCCATGGAAGTGGAGACTCCACTCAAATTACTTCCACTTCTCACCCCCAGCCCACCTCTCAGTCAGTACCGCACATGCTGCCTCATATCCCGACGGCTGAGTCTGCCTCTACACAAGTGCAGGTGGGGCAGTCTTTTGCGGGGCCCTCATGGGCTGCAAAACGCAGAGGACCTCGGCCACGAGCATCTCAGCAGTCAGAGCAGGGATCTGAGCAGCCTGCCTCAACCTCTGGTGTAGCCACAGGGGTTGCACCATGTAGGAGCAGAGAAAAAGGAAGCGTAAGGCTTTGTAGTTGTGCAAGGGTATGCACATGGGTGTCTGAGAAAATGTTGTTTTGATAAGTTTTTTTCTTAATTTAGCTCACAAAAATGTTATTCTTTTTCACCACTTTCCCGTCTTGCCCATTCTTGAGTGTTGGGTGATAAGTGGCCTTCTAACTTGTTTGATGATGAATGGGATGACATGAATTGATGGGGACGAATGGGGGGATGTTCAAGGGGTGGTTGTTTGGTTTCAGGACTTCTTTGTGTCAGTGGCATTGGGCGGGGGTGGGGGAATAGTGGCCGTTGCATTTCCTGGTGACATGGGTCCACTGGTGCAACCGAAGGGAACCTAGCATTAATAAGGGCACCTCTGGCATCCCGAGCAGTAATGTGAGCAGCTGGAGGTGTGTTGCCCTCATCAGCCTCCTCCTCCCCCTCTTCTTCTTCCTCCTTCCCCTCCAATTCATCCAAAGAGGGTCTGAGCTCTTCGCCTTGTTCCTCCTGCAGGTCCAAGCCTCACTGTTGCACAATGTTGTGCAGAGCACAGCAAACCACGACCATTCTGGAGACCCTGGCTAGTGCACACTGAAGGGCACCTCCAGATCTGTTCTGACCTGAAGTGTATCTTCAGCATGCCGATGGCCTGTCAATCACAGATCTGGTGGTGATATGACATTCATTGTAGCGCTGTTGGGCTTCAGTGTTGGGTTTCTGACGGATGTCATGAGCCAAGTTTCCCTTGTCGCCTACCAGCCACCCCTTAAGTCTGCTTCCAGGTCCGAAGAGATCAGGGAGCTTGGACTGCCGCAGGACAAAACATCATGGCAGCTGCCCAAGAATCTTGCACACACCTGCAGAAATATCTTTTAGTGGTTGCACACCAGCTGGACATTGGTGGAGTGGAAGCCCTTGCAGTTGACGAATACTTCAGGTTGTTCTGGGGCTGCCCAGATTGCCATGTGTGTGCAGTCGATGGAGCCCTGCACTGGCATCATTGGTGGCAAAGTTGACATAATTGCCTGCCCAGGCAAACAACCCATCAGTCTTATACATTTGTGCGCAACTGACTGGGAGATCCTGCATATGTCTGTGGCAGAGCAAAAGTTTGAGGGCAGTGCTGACTTTGACAGCCACTGGGAACGCGTGCCCCCCAGGTCCAGCAGGCAGCAGGTCTTATTCTAGGAGGCTGCAGATGTCTGCCACCACCTAACATGACATTCTGAGCCTCCTGAGACACTGTTGTTCAAACATGTCAAGGAAACTGATCCTCTGCCTGTAGACCGTGTTTCGTGAGTAGTGCCTCCTGTGAGCTGCACCTCTCTGTTGGTCACCTCTCTGCTGGTCCTCTCTCTACTGGTCCTGTAAAGTCCGCGCCTCAATAATACATGGACTTCGGGAGAACAGTTTAACAGGTACTTTACTGAACAGGAGGCAGCGTCAGACTGAAAATACAGAAGCCTGCTAGGGCCTTTTATACAGGGGTGGTCACTGCCGGTACTGCAGCCTGAGACCAGTTATTCCCTTAAAGGTACATACACAACAATTCCTCCCCTTTTAGATAAACAGTACATAACATTCATTTAACAACTAAATAATAACTAATTACAATTACAATTTTCTCGGTACTATATACATCAACTGAAATAGTCATTTATAAGTTCAGTCTTTGAGGAGGCTTCCTGATCCTGACTGGATAGCGCCTTTCTCGAGTATCCTGTTCTGGCGGTGGAGTCAATTCTGGCTCATTGACATTGGCTGGTTCGTCAGCTTCCAATACCCCTGCTTCTGAGGTAGGCGCAATCTGTACTTCGGGCTCATTACCAGGTGCACATGCTTGTGGTATAGGTTTGGCTTGTTCCTGTGACTCTAGAATCTGGTCAGCATGGCGTCTCACGATGCTCTCTCCAACGTCCACTGTGTACATTAGTGGTCCCTGCTGTGTGCATATCGTTCCTGGCTGCCATTTTTCTGTTCGGTAGTCGTGGGCCAAGACTGGTTGCCCTATCTTGAAGCTCCTGGTTGGCTTCTCATTTATGTGCTGGAACTGCTTATCCTCAACATCTCGTCTTATGTTTGGTTTGAGCAAATCCAAGCGACATCTTAGTCTCCGGTTGAAAAACAGTACGGCTGGAGTTTGGTTGGTTACTGCATGTGTCGCATTCCGGTAAGCAAACAAGAAATTATCCACCTTGTGTTGTAGTGGTATGTCGTCATTATACATGGCCTTAATGGCCTTTTTAAAGGTCTGAACAAACCTCCCAGCCAATCCATTTGTGGCTGGGTGATATGGGGCAGATGTGTAATGTTTCACCCCATTATTCTTCAGGAACCTCCCGAAATCCTCAGACACAAACTGTGGGCCATTGTCGGAGCAAACCTGTTCTGGCAACCCATTCCTGGTGAAGATGGTCCTCAGAACCGCAATAGTTTTCTCCATGGTGGTGGAGGACATCTTAATGACCTCTGGCCATTTCGAATGGGCGTCCACAGCGATTAGAAACATTGAGTCCATAAATGGACCAGCAAAATCAATGTGTACCCGTTGCCATGGAGATGAGGGCCACTTCCATGGATGTAGCGGGGCCTGTGGTGGAGCGTTTTGGACCTTCTGGCATCCTGTGCATCTCTTGGTCATATCCTCGATTTCTTTATCGATTTCCGGCCACCACACAAACGCCCTGGCTAGGCTCTTCATTTTTACCCCTCCCAGATGACCCTCGTGAAGCTCATTGAGCACTCTATCTCTCAACTTGGGTGGAATTACCACTCGGGATCCACACATCAAGGTTCCCCGGCACACTGACAGCTGTTCTCTCCTTGGCGAGAATGCTGGCAACAGTGAGTCGCCATATGCTGGCCATCCCTTCACCGTCAAATCATAGACCCGAGAGAGTGTCGGGTCATTTCGGGTTTCCTTCTCAATACTTGCGTTTGTAACAGGCAAACATTCGACTATGGTCACATGGAATATCTCCACAGGGTCCACTGCAGGTGCTTCTTCCGCTTTAGGCAACGGTAGGCGTGACAGCCCATCAGCGTTTCCATGCTGTTTTGTACCTTTGTACTCTATGTCGTACTGATGTGCCCCTAGAAAAGTGACCATCTTTGCAGCCGTTGCGCCGTCATCACCGGAACGCCCTTCTTTGGGTTAAAAATTGAGGCCAGGGGTTGATGATCAGTCAGTAGGGTGAATTTCTGCTCGTGCAGATAGTGATTGAACTTCTTCACCCCCCATACCAGGCTGAGGGCCTCCCTGTCAATTTGGGCGTAGTTACGCTCGGCTGAGGTTAGCGAGCGCGATGCAAAGGCTATTGGCCTCTCTGAATCGTCACGGAATTTGTGTGACAGCACCACTCCAATGCCGTAAGGTGACGCTTCACATGCCAACCGAATCGGTAGTGTTGGGTTGTAGTGGGCCAATACTTCTTTTGAAGTGATTAGGCATTTACATTCCTGAAAGGCACGTTTACACTCATCACTCCATTTCCATGTTACACCAGTTTGAAGCAGGGCGTTCAGTGGGTGCAGAATTGTAGATAAATTCGGCAAGAACTTATGGTAGTAGTTCACCAACCTGAGGAACGACCTCAGTTGCGACACATTTTCCGGTGCTAGAGCCTTGACTACAGCCTCAATCTTGTCCGGCGACTTATGCAACCCTTCCTCATCAATCATGTGGCCACAATACGAGATTTGTCTCCTGAAGAACTCGCATTTGGGGCGGTTGGCTCGTAGTCCATATTCCTGCAATCTCGTGAGCACCTGTTCCAGGTTGGCAAGGTGTTCATTGTCATTTTCGCCCGTAACCAGGATGTCGTCCAAATAAAACTGGGGTCCCCGGGATCCCTTGCAGGACTTGTTCCATTGCCCTCTGCCAAATAGCCGGGGCCGATGCTACCCCGAATACCAGTCGATTGTACTGGTAAAGGCCTTTGTGAGTGTTTATCGTGAGGTATTTCCTAGATGCTTCTTCCACCTCCATTTGTAGATACGCTTGAGCCAGATCAATCTTTGTAAAACGTTTCCCTCCAGATAGTGAGGCGAAAATATCTTCTATCCGCGGAAGTGGATACTGTACTGTGTGCAGGACTGGGTTCACAGTCACCTTGAAGTCCCCACAGATGCGAACCTTCCTTGGCTCCCCAGGCGTGCTGCTCAATGCTTTCTTCATTACAGGAACGATGGGTGTGGCCCACTCGCTTCAGTCCACCTTAGACAGCACCCCCGAACGCTCCAGGCTCTCCAGTTCAGCTTCAACGGCTGGGCGAATCGCGTATGGCACCGGTCTGGCCTTGAAAAATTTTGGGGTTGCGTTATCCTCAATTTTTATGGTTGCCTTTACTCCTTTTAGAGTCCCAAGTCCTTGTTGGAACACCTCTTCTGCGTTAGATAGAATTTGTGACAGACGTCCAGGTGCGACATCATCATCCTCTTTGTCAGTCACCGCTAGTGCCAGAATGGAATGCCAATCCAATTGTATTTTCTGGATCCATTCACGTCTAGTGGTGGTGCTCCATCTCGTAGTATATACATGTACAATTTCTGTGTTTCCTTTCCGTTATATTCAACTGGCACCCTTATTTTTCCTCTGGGGTAGACCTTTTGCCCCGTGTATGTCTTCAATTCAATGGACGTGTCCTTTAAGGGTATGTGTGAGAATAGCCGCTCATAGTCTCATCAATTCATGACAGTTAGGGCTGATCCTGTGTCCAATTCCATCTTTACTGGGGACCCTGCTATCAGGAGGGTGACCCAAATGGTTCGGTGATCTTCCTTTGCGATCACGTTGTGTAACTTTAAAAAACTTAGTCTCCTGCTCCCGGAGTCCTTATCATTCTCCTGATCTTCTGAACTACTGTATGTCAGTTTCTTTACTTTCCTGTACTGTTCCTTAGTAGTTCTTGTCGTGTTGGGTTTCTTTCCCGACCTGCAGGCTCTTGCTATATGTCCCATTTTTCCGCATTGCCTGCATATTTTGTCTTTAAACCAGCAGTCCTTCTGCTCATGGGTTGTTCTGCCGCAGCGATAGCACTTTTCTGCTCCATACGCCAATTCATTAGCACTGTATTCTTGTGGTTTCTGTTGTATTTCCACAGCTCCCCGTGCTGCTGCTTCGTAGGATACTGCCACGCTGAAAGCCTGTTCTAGCGTCAGGTCCTTTTTTGAAAGTAGTCGTTTCTGAGTTCCTTCACTCTGGAGCCCGCAGACAAACTTATCCCGTAAGGTGTTTGCCAGTCCTGCTCCGAACTGGCAGTGCTTCGATAACTTGCGTAGTTCCGTAAGATAATCAGCATTGCTCTCATCTTTGTGCTGGTTTCTTTTATGGCACTTGAATCTTTCTGCTATCAGCAGTGGTGTAGGGCTTAGGTGTTCCTGTAAGATATGAACAATCTCCTCAAAACTTTTCTCCATTGGTTTAGCTGGGGTAATTAAATTCCGCAATAGGCCGTACGTACTCGCACCCATCAGATTTAATAATACCGACGCCCTCTTTCCATCGGCCACCTCATTTGCCTTGCAGTACACTTCAATTCTTTCCACATACGTTTCCAGTCTTCTACCTCGTTGTCGAAAGCAGTGATACTGCCACTTTTCGGCATCTTGGGTGATTTAAAATGGCGCCTCCCGCTCTTTTGCTTCTTCCACAATGGAATAAAATGGCGCCTCCCACGCTTTTGCTCCTTCCCCTTGCTGCCACGCTGTTCCTAGCGCTCTACGGGGTAATGGCGGCGACCCGCAGCTTCGGCGCGTCTCGCTTTCGTTCCCCCCCATTTAGTTTCTCTCCGCTGCCCTGTTCTTGAGCACTGACCGCGCCCTGTGCGCTCCACCCTCTCTCTCTTGTTTTCTTTTCCCGGCGACGCTGCGCGGCCCGTTTTGTAGAGCCACTCGATCGAGTTTGAGCCCGCTGCAGTCCGGAAGAGTCAGCGCGCTACCTGCTACTAGCACGATTTGCTGGAACACCTTAACTGGGGAGCCAAGCACAGCTCTCCACAGTCTCTCCCGCAATTCTCTGAACACCGATGAATTCTTTGGGCGGTTGCCCTCGGTCGACGCCCATTGCTCAGACTACGACCTTCCAGAACCCTCCTCTCAGGGCGAGATCCCCGTGAGATGATGCCACACTGCAGGTGAGTTCGAACTTACTCGTCGCCACTGTAAAGTCCGTGCCTCAATAATACACGGACTTCGGGAGAACAGTTTAACAGGTGCTTTACTGAACAGGAGGCAGCGTCAGACTGAAAATACAGAAGCCTGCTAGGGCCTTTTATACAAGGGTGGTCACTGCCGGTACTGCAGTCTAAGACCAGTTATTCCCTTAAAGGTACATACACAACAGGTCCCCTCTCTGCTGTGCAGCTACAGGTCTGTGAGCAGCAGGCTGCTGCGGGTGCTGTTGCTGTTGCTGGTACTGGTAAGCTTGGTCGTCATCTGAGGTCCAATTTAAGGCAGCACAAGCAGCACCGATCCTGATGTGATAGAGCAAACCTCCAAAGTGTAGAAAGTAACCTCCAAATTGTACAAAGTAACCCTTTCCCACTAGCCAATAAGAAAGCAGCTGTGAGTACTGGGTATTTATTGGCATCTTTGCCTGTGATTGCTTCAGCCCCCTCAATTGCCGCTTTGCACTCGCCCTTGGTTTCACAGACGAGCTTCAGGAAGCCCGGGAAACCCATGGACCCAACGTTAAACTGAAAACAGTGTGTCAATATCACTCTAATTGAGCGATTGTTACATGGAAATTGACAGCTCACCTCTCCTGAAGGGGTTGCGCGCATGCAGCCTAACCCTCTGCAGTCAAATGCGGAAGTCAACGGGTTGGAGCCGGCTTCCCGACATGCTATCAATTTTGCCAGTCTTGGCCTCCCACCTGCACCCAAACCCACCTGCACCCAAACCCCCCTGCACCCAAACCCACCTGCACCCAAACCCACCTGCACCCAAACCCACCTGCACCTAAACCCACCTGCACCTAAACCCACCTGCACCCAAACCCACCTGCACCCAAACCCACCTGCACCTAAACCCACCTGCACCCAAACCCACCTGCACCCAAACCCACATGCTCTTCAAGATTAAAATTAAGCCCATCCCTCCAATTTGCACCAACAGATTGTGAGGAGGAAGACTTGAGCATAGGATTTGAACAGTGCTACAGTAGGGAATAAAATGTATGAACATTGATGGAGAAGCTGGAAAAAAAACTTGTAGTTCTTTATTCAAAATACTGTTTGCATGAAGCTAAAGGAAGCTTTGAAGTCAGTAGGATAGATGTTCCCAATCTCCCACCATAACTCCATCAGAAGATTGGCAAAAACCTCAGAGAAATGGCTGTTTATACCTTTTCTCTGGGATTTCCACCGGTTATGGCAGGAAAATCAGAATAACCCCGCAGAAATCGCAGGCAATTGTTACATGTTTGGGTTTTTGCACTAAATAATCTATTCTGGTTCAGCAACACTGATCTCCCACCCCACCCACAGTCCAAAATTACCTGCCCAATATCTAGGTAAAAGATAGTGAGAACCAGGGACCAAACAGAGAAACATTGCCACAGAACACCAACTCACAGCAATATATCACGTGATTCTCCTTGCCTCCGGTGTATTTCCCAGATTTAAATTAGATGATTAGCAATTCTTTAATGCTGACATACTGGGCAGGAGTTTCCACTAGGCTGCGCTGTTTTTTTCAAGCAGAAATTCGCCCGAAATCGACCAAACCAGCACAAAAGATCGAGGAATTTCACGTGCAAATTACGTCCAGCGTAAATCGAGTTTCCGTTGTCTTTTGCGCTAGTTGACAAAACACCGCACTGGAAGCCGGTCCCGCCCACAAAACTAGCCACGCCCTTGATCGAATTAATCACTATGGCGAGTTTCCATTAATTGCGCTCATTTGTGGGCCTTCGAGGAGGCTTTTAAAATTAAGCTTTTTTGTTTAGGTGCAAGGACACTAATAGGCACGTTTCAAAAGCTTTTAAATATAATTTTTCTTTTCATTTACTAAGAAACTGACAAATGTACACCAATGTAACTAGTAAATGGTTCTGTATAGTTTTTTTTAAGTCATTTTCAGTTATTTAAAATCGGGATACTTACAGGTGATGGACTAGAAAGTCTGATTAAAATGTTTATTTTTTGTGATAAAAGATGTTTGCACTAGAGAGGGTACAGAGGAGATTTACGAGAATGTTGCCAGGACTGGAGAATTTTAGTTATGAGGAAAGATTGGATAGGCTGGGGTTGTTTTCTTTGGAACAGAGGAGGCTGAGGGGAGACTTGATTGAGGCGTATAAAATTGTGAGGGGCCTAGAAAGAGTGGATAGGAAGGACCTATTTCCCTTAGCAGCGAGGTCAATAACCAGGGGGCATAGATTTAAAGTGATTGGTAGAAGGATTAGAGGGGATATGAGGAGAATTTTTTTCACCCAGAGGGTGGTGGGGGTCTGGAACTCACTGCCTGAAAGGGTGGCAGAGGCAGAAACCCTCACCACATTTAAAAAGTACTTGAAGTGCTGTAACTTACAGGGCTATGGACCAAGAGCTGGAAAGTGGGATTAGGCTGGCTAGCTCTTTCGGCCAGCACAGGCACGATGGGCCGAATGGTTTCCTTCTGTGCCGCAAATTTCTATGATTCTATGATTCTAAACCCATTTTCAATTGTATTAATAAAACTGCGCCAGGTTACCACTCTTAAATATATCAAGGAATATGTTTTAATGCAAATTTTTTTTTAAATTATGTTCTAAAACGCTACCCAATTGCGCTGGCTCATGGACGATTTTACATTTGATGATGTGCAAATGAGTTTGAGTGGAAACTTGAGCAAAAAATTCAATTTAGAAGACTAGCACCCTTGTGAGTGCAATTTGAGCCCAGGTCCCTGACTGCACCCAAAGCGGAAACTCTTGGCCAGGATGTTTATTTCCCAGTTGCTATATCTTTGATAATTGGAATATAATGCTTTTCCAAACCAGCCATCAAGGATACTATAGAATCATAGAATAGTACAGCACAGAAGAAGGCCATTCGGCCTAATGTGCCGTGCCGGTTCGTTCAAAGAACTATCCAATTAGGTTCTGCAGTCAATCAGCATTAGCATATTAAAATCACCCTTTGTCTACCAGAAACCAGTTACAGATTTTCTGATACGTGTGCAATACCCCTGTCGATCCCTATTCTGGAAATTTGTCTAGATTACAAACTAGTGACTGATTGTACAGAAAAAGAGAATGTAATAGATGTAGGTGCTGATATTCTGTGGGGCCTCTATTGGTCTCCTGCCGTAACTCTGGTGGGAGGCCGGTGGACCCCCCAATAGCGAAATACTGTAAACTGCTGAAAGTGGCCATTTGCATAATTTTCCTGGAGATTTTCCAGTGGGAGACCAGAGAAACCCCACAGATTTTCATGGCTGTAACGTGTATGAATTTTCAGGATGGTGTTCAATAAGAAGTTTCACAGGAAGTTTGTTACAAAAATTCAGTCATACAATATGAAGGAAATGTAGCAACTTGGCTGACAGTCAGGGAGAGTTAGGCTAAATGCATTAGATGCATTGCTTGCATTAGAGAAAGGTTGGAAGTGGCATACTCCAGGGGTCAGTATTCAGTTCCCTTTTGTTCTCGGTATATATAGATGATTTGGATGTGGGCATGAAATATGCTCATGACACAAAAGTAGTGGGTTTGGAAAACAGCAAGGAGGACAATAAAAGACCTCAGGACAACATGGAGAGGTTAGCGGAATGAGCCAACAGATGGCTGAGGCAGTTTAACGTGGTGAATTGTAAGATTTTGAGAAGAAAACAAAGAATGGTAGTACACACTCAATGCAAAGATGCTGGAGGGTGTGGATGAACAGTTGGGTTCAAATACAAATTCTCTGAAAGTGTAAGTGCAGGTAAATAAAGCCAAAAAAAAGCCAACAGCATTTTACGTTTTATTAATAGGAGCATTGAGTACAAAAGTGAAAAGTTCATGATAAATTTGTAGGCCATAGTTAGAATACTGTGTGCACGTTTTGGGTGCCCCATTATATTAAGCACATTAAAGCCATAGAGCGTGTGCGGTGTAGAATCACTCGGCTGATGCCAGGGATGGGAAACTATAGTTATGCGGTGAAACTTGAGATGCTGGGAAAACGTCCACTGGAGCAGAAAAGGTTAAGAGGAGATTGAATACAGTTGATTTTTTTAATAATGAAGGGTTCTTATACCATGAGTAGGGAAGGACTATTTCTTCTGGTGGGAGGTCATCAATTTAAAATTGCAACTAAAAAAGTGAGAAGAGATGTTGCGAGAAATGTCTTTTTGCAGAGGGAACATGGAATATTTTGCCACAGTGTGAGTAGTTGAGACAGAGATTATTACCTCTTTTAAAGGGAGAGTAGGTAAACAATTGAAGCAGAGTGACCATAATATGATGCAATTTTATATTTGAGTTTGACAGTGATTTAGTTAAATCTGAAACTAGGGTCTTAAATCTAAACAAAGCAAACTACGTAGGTGTGAGGGGCGAGTTGGTTAAGGTAGACTGGGAAACTACATTAAAAGGTATGAGGGCAGACAAGCAATGGCTAGCATTTAAAGAATGAATACATAACTTACAACAAATATACATTCCTTTAAGGCACAAAAACCCCACACGAAAAGCGGTCCAATTGTAGCTAACCAGAGAAGTTAAAGATAGTATTAGATCAAAGGAAGAGGCTTATAATGTTGCCAAAAAGAGAAGTAAGCCTGAGGAGTGGGAGGATTTTAAAATTCAGCAAATGAGGATCAAGAAATTGATAAAGAAAGGGAAAATAGAATATGAGAGTAAACTAGCGAGAGACATAAAACCGGACTGTAAAAGCTTCTATAGGTATGTAAAAAGGCAAAGATTAGTGAAAGTAAATGTGGGTCCCTTACAGGCTGAAACAGGAGAAATTATAATGGGGAATAAGGAAATGGCATCGGAGAATGCAGCAGCCATTCTGTCATCTCTGCCATTGAGATGAGGCACCTCCGGATCCCCAAGGGTTCAAGCCTGCAGGAAGAAGCAAAGGCAAGTAAACTTTTTCTACCACTTTGCACACACCTCTCATACTTACCTCTCCACACTTGTACCCATCACTCACCTCCACAGCGCACTTTTCGACCCCTCTTACCCCCGCAGACCCACTGCTCGCCTCGCTGACCCTGGCGAGGTTCGCAGCCATAGGGAAGCCCGCACTTGTGTGGGTAAAATGGGGATAAGCCTCTTAACTGCCTATTAACTACCTGTTAAGTGGCTGTAATCCCCTTCCTGCCTCGAAGAGACGGGTCCCTGCGTGAGTCGGGGAACCACTTCCTGGGAAGATGACACGGAGGTGGGTTGGGAACGGGGCTGGTACCCGCTCCCAGTCTCTGTCACTTTCCTGGCAGTCCCGCCTCCATACCCACCTCCCCAGAGTTGGCAAAATTTCTGCCTTTGTGTCTGTCTTCATGGAGGAAGATGCAAAAAACTTCCCAGAAATAGTGGAGAACCAAGGGTTGAGCGACAATAAGGAACTGAAAGAAATTAGTATTAGTAAAAAAATGTACTGGAAAAATTAATGGGACTGAAAACCGATAAATCCCCTGGACCTGATAGCCTACTTCCTATGGTTTTAAAAGGGGTGGTTATAGAGATAGTGGATGCATTGGTTGTCATTTTCCAAAATTCCATAGATTCGAGAACAGTTTCCACAGATTGGAAGGTAGCAAATGTAACCCCACTATTGAAGAAAGGAGGGAGAGAGAAAACAGGGAACTACAGACCAGTTAGCCCGACATCAGTAGTAGGGAAAATGCTGGAATCTATTATTAAGGACATGGTAACAGGGCACTTAGAAAATAATAATAGGATTGGGCAGAGTCAACACGGATTTATGAAAGGGAAATTGTGTTTGAGAAATCTGATAAGAGTTTTTTGAGGTTGTAACTAGCAGGGTAGATAAGGGGGAACCAGTGGATGTGGTGTATTTGGATTTTCAGAAGGCATTCGATAAGGTGCCACACAAGAGGTTATTAAACAAAATTAGGACTCATGGGATTGGGGGTAATATACTAGCATGGATTAAGGATTCGTTAATGGACAGAAAACAGAGAGTAGGAATAAACGGGTCATTTTCGGGTTGTCAGGCTGTAACTAGTGGGGTACCGCAAGGATCAGTGCTTGGACCTGTTGTGTCCATCAGTAGTAAGACACAGACTGCAGGAGAATGGTACAACAGGTTTTTACTCAACGTGGCTCACTCTGGAACTGAACTGTACAGATTACTACTCAGTGCTATATACAGGTGTGGTTACTGCCGGTACTGCAGTATACATGAGCTGTAAAATGTAGTTCCCCCCTTAAAGGTATATGTTGTGTCGGTACCTTTCTACCTAGACACAATTTAGGACTCAGAACTCAGAGATTCAAACATGAAGTGCTTTATTGGAAGGGAAGGAAGTTCTGGCAAGTTCTGAACAAAGAGAGCTAAACTTAACCGAGAGAATACCCAACCATTTATCTCCTGTGACAGCGCCACCACAGGTGGGAGAAGAACACACAATAGAACACACAATACATAACATTTCCTCCCCTCTTAAATGGAAGGTCCACATTATTCCTCAATAGGTAAGCTACTTTCAATACACTCAACTAACCTAGGGTAGAGGTAGACTGCCTCAAACCCTGACTTTACCCTGGGGTTTATTCTGCCCCAGTCTTGTGGGTAAGTCACTAAGCCTACAGATCCAAGCATCTTGGAGGCCGCCGCTCTCTGACAGGATACCGGCGGTCATCGCTGGCTTCCACAGCAGTAGGCATTGACACAGGCCTGGATGGAGAAGGTGCCTGTGTCAGTTGAAAGTCAGGAGTTTGCACAGGTGGAACAGTCTCTTTGACTTCCTGTGTTGGAGAATAGCACTGTGGCAAAGGATGCTGGTTTGCGGTATCATTCGGAAACAGTTCAGGCCAACCAGCCGTTGGAGCCTCTGTGACTGTCTCTGCTCCTAGCAACAGTTGATCTGTGTGTCTTCTCCAGACGACGTTCTCGGCAGTCTCAACCGTGTAAGACACAGGGCCCGTCTGCGCGATCACCGTAGCAGGAACCCATTTTGGTCCAGTGTTGTAGTTTCGAGCTAGGACGTGCTCTCCCAGATGAAATCGTCTCTCCTTGGCTCTTTTCTCTCTCTTTTCAACTTGAGCTTGTTGTTGACGATGGACAACCTGCTCTGCCCTTGGAGGTTTGAGTAAGTCAAAACTTGTCCGCAACTGCCTCTTCATCATGAGTGAAGCGGGGGAAGTTTTGGTTGTGGCATGCGGCTCGTTCCTGTAGGACAACAGGAAGCTGTTCAGACGTTGGTGGATTGAGCCCTGACCTTGCGATGCCTTCAAGGCGTGCTTCAAAGTTTGCACAAACCTTTCTGCCTGGCCATTAGTAGAGGGATGATAGGGCGCAGACCTGATGTGTTGGACACCATTCACATGCAGGAAGGTTGCAAACTCCTGTGATACAAATTGTGGACCGTTGTCACTTACGAGTTGTTCCGGTGAGCCATAATGGCTGAACATCTCACCAAGTTTCTCAATTGTTTTCTCTGCCGTGGTAGACCTCATCACAGCGACCTCCGGCCACTTGCTACGAGCGTCGACAACCACCATAAACATCTTCCCTTCGAAAGGACCGGCGAAGTCCACATGTACTCGCTGCCACACTTCTGCAGGCCAATCCCAGGGGTGTAGGGTTGCCAGCTGTGGAACATTCCGGACCCTTTGACATGGGGAACATGTTTTGGCTTTCTCCTCAATATTCCCATCAAGACCTGGCCACCAGAAGTAGCTTCTTGCCATTTCCTTCATCAGAACCATCCCACTGTGGCCTGTATGAAGTTGTTGCAGTATAGGTTCCCTCAGAGGTGGCGGAATGATGACACGGCATCCCCAAAGAAGACAACCTGCCTGGACAGAGAGCTCATTTCTTTTTGAAACGTAAGGTTTCAAACTAAGAGAATCTCCTATCGCTCTCCCTCGAATGACATCGTCCATTACCTCAGACAGGACTGGATCATTGCGGGTGTACCTTCGCACCTGAACTGCAGTGACAGGTGCTCCCTCCACTTGTCTAAAGTAGAAGATGTCTATCTGACGAGGCTCTGGAGGAGTAACAGGCAAGGGTAGCCTCGAGAGACCGCCTGCGTTGCCGTGCAAGTCTGATTTGCGATATTTGATGTCGTATGTGTGTCCTGACAACAGTAAAGCCCACCTTTGCACCCTGCTTGCAGCGAGAGACGGAATTCCGGTGTGGGGCCCGAAGATTGAAGTCAATGGGTGGTGGTCTGTCAGGAGTGTGAACCTTCTCCCAAACAGGTACTGATGAAATTTTCGAATTCCAAAAACGATTCCCAAGGCCTCGCGCTCGATCTGCGCATAGTTACTCTCGGCCTTGTTCAAGGTGCGTGATGCGAAGGCGATAGGTTTCTCTTCACCCGAAGGCATGATGTGGGATATGACTGCTCCCACACCATATGGTGATGCATCACATGCTAGCTGCACGGGTAGCTTTGGGTCGAAGTGTGTCAGGACCTCCGAATTCAGCAATGCTTTCTTTGCTTGGGCGAAAGCTTCGTTGCACAGTTCAGTCCATTTCCATGTTTTGCCTTGACATAGCAACTGATGTAACGGCTTCAGCAATGTTGCTAAGTCTGGAATAAACTTCCCATAGTAGTTAAGTAGCCCCAGAAATGAACGTAACTGGCTCATATTCTGGGGTGCTGGGGCCTCCACGATCGCCTTGACCTTTGGCGGCGCCTTATGCAGGCCAGTTGCGTCAATCACATGACCCAGGTACTCAACTGAAGACTGAAAGAATTCACATTTGTCTTTACGAACTCTTGAGTCCGTACTCTTTCAGTCGTTGTAGTGTCGCATCCAAGTTCAGAAGATGATCCTCCTCATTTGTCCCAGTGACAAGGATGTCATCCAGGTAGCACTGGACTCCTGGCAGTCCACTCAAAATCTGATCCATTGCCCTTTGGAATGGAGCAGGGGCCGACGTAATTCCAAACGGAAGGTGGCAGTACCTGTATAGCCCCTTGTGTGTCACAATTGTCAGCAGCTCCTTTGATTTGTCATCGACGTGCATTTGTAGATAAGCCTGGCATAAGTCTATTTTGCTGAACTTTTGCCCTCCGGCCAGGCCCGTAAAAAGATCATCAATGAGGGGAAGAGGGTACTGTTCCACAGACAGCACCGGGTTAATAGTCACTTTAAAATCCCCGCAGATTCGAACAGATCCATCCTTTTTCAGGACAGGAACAATGGGTGTGGCCCATTTGCTCACGCTCACAGGTTCCAGGACTCCATTCTTGACTAAGGCCTCCAAGTTAGCCTCAACTTTTGGCCTAATTGCATAGGGTACAGGTCGGGCTTTGTGAAACTTTGGCTTGCTGTCAGGTTTAATGTCCAGTCTCACGCTGATCTTTTTCATACTCCCAAGTTCCCCATTGAAGAGTTCTGCATGTTTGTTTAACACTGCAGTCAGACCTGACTCCCCTTTTGACATCATGCGGACTGCAGGCCAGTCCAGCGTGATTTTCTCTAGCCACGCATGTCCCAGTAGCGATGGGTAATTTCCCTTTACCACATATAGTGGCAGTTTTGCAGTCTGTCCGTTCAATTTAACTGTCACCTCAATGATGCCTCTCATGGCCACAGGTTCGCCGGTATACGTCTTTAGCACAATGTTTGTTGGCTGAAGGGCAAGATGCTTTAGCATTTTGTTGTAGACAGTGTCTGAAACAAGGGACACAGCCGCGCCTGTGTCCACCTCCATCCGCACTGATTGTCCCTCCACCAGTGGTGACACCCAGTAGCCAGTTGAACCACCTGCAACCATCAGTATATGCACCTCTTCCTCCTCAGAGGTGTCGCTCCCCTCTGTTTTGCTTGTTCCATCATACTGCACTGAATGAACACTCTTTTTCCTCTCTTGTCCAAATACAGACATTTTGCTTCCATGCTTCCCAGCTCTGTCTGTTCTTTTTTTACCTCTACAGGTGCATTCAATGTGACCCTTTTTGCCACAATTTTGGCATTCCAGCTCCGTACACCAGCAGTCATTAGCGTGATGGCCCGTTTTCCCACAACGGTAACATGTGCCGTTCCGCGCACCTTTAGGCTCAGACGACACCTTGTGAACTCTCCCTGTTGAACTCAACTGGTGAGCCTCCTTTTCCGCCATCTCCATGGAGACACTAACTTCAATGGCCTTTTCGAGAGTAAGGTTGTCCTCAGTAAGAAGGCGCTTCAGTGTGGCTGCATTTTGCAGACCACACACAAGTCTGTCTCTAATGGTGTCATTCAGCACCTCCTTGAACTGGCAGTGTTCCGACAACCTTTTTAAAGCAGCAATAAACATCGTCACTGATTCCCCCTCCTCTTGATTTCGTTTGTGAAATCTAAATCTCTCAGCAATAACCAGAGGTTTTGGTGAAAAATGCGCTCCAAGAATTTCCACTAGTTGCTTATATGTTTTAGTTCCTGGCTTATCTGGCTGCACGAGGCTGCGAAGTAAATTGAAAGTCTTTGGCCCGATTACACTCAAAAAGGTAGGCACGACCTTTTCATTTGCCACCGCATTCGCCAATACAAAATAGTCAAAACGTTCCGTATATGCGCTCCATTGCTCCACATTTTCATCAAAATCACCGATGTTTCCAAATATAGTAGCCATCTCACGTTTCAAATAAAATTTTCTGTTTACTCACTGCACCCGTAATGTACGCAGATTCATCCGCTCCTCGTTGCCACTTGTTCTGTCGGTACCTTTCTACCTAGACACAATTTAGGACTCAGAACTCAGAGATTCAAACATGAAGTGCTTTATTGGAAGGGAAGGAAGTTCTGGCAAGTTCCGAACAAAGAGAGCTAAACTTAACCGAGAGAATACCCAACCATTTATCTCCTGAGACAGCGCCACCACAGGTGGGAGGAGAACACACAATAGAACACACAATACATAACAGTATATACATTACAATTCCTCCCCTTTTAGATTAACAGTACCATAACACTCATTTAACAATTAAATATCAAACTAATTACAATTAACACTTTTAACATACAATGTTAGCTGAAAATAGTCCATTTATATATTCAGTCTTTGGGGAGGCTTCCTGATCCTTTCTGGATAGCGCCTTTCCTCAGTGTCTTGCTCTTGGTGCGGAGACGATTCTGGCACCCTGTCGTCGGTTGGGTCATCAGCTTCCGATGCTACTGTTTCTGGGGTAGATGCGACCTGTACGTCGGGTTCCTCACCAGGCACGTATGGGCGAGACATGGGGTTGACTTGTTCCTGTGACTCTAGGATCTGGTCAGCATGGCGTCTCACGATGTTCTTCCCAACGTCCACTGTGTACATTAGTGGGCCCTGCCATGTGCATATCGTTCCTGGCTGCCATTTTTTTGTTCGGTAGTCGCGGGCCAAGACTGGTTGCCCTACATTGAAGCTCCTTGTTGGCTTCTCACAGATGTGCTGGAATTGCTTACTCTCAACATCTCTTCGTACGTTTGGTCTGAGCAAATCCAGGCGAGATCTTAACCTTCGGTTAAAGAACATCATGGCCGGGGCCTGGTTGGTGACTGCATGTGTCGCATTCCGGTAGGCGAACAGGAAATTGTCCACCTTATGCTGCAGCGGAATGTTGTCATTGTACATAGCCTTTATTGCCTTCTTAAAGGTTTGTATGAACCTCTCAGCCAATCCATTTGTGGCTGGATGATACGGGGCGGATGTGTAATGCCTTACCCCATTCTTCTTCATAAACCTCCGGAATTCTTCGGACACAAACTGTGGTCCGTTATCGGAGCAAATCTGTTCTGGCAAGCCGTTCCTGGCAAAAATGGTCCATAGGACTGCAATAGTTTTCTCCGTGGTGGTGGAGGACATTTTGATGACCTCAGGCCATTTCGAGTGCGCATCCATGGCTATTAAAAACATTGAGTCCATGAATGGACCAGCAAAATCAATATGCACCCGTTGCCATGGAGATGAGGGCCACTCCCATGGGTGTAGAGGGGCATGTGGTGGTGCATTTTGGACTTTCTGGCATCCTGAGCAGCTCTTGGTCAGGTCCTCGATTTGTTTATCGATTCCCGGCCACCACACATAAGCCCTGGCAAGGCTTTTCATTTTTACCCCTCCCAGATGACCCTCATGAAGCTCATTGAGCACTCTATCCCTTAACTTGGGTGGAATTACCACTCGGGATCCACACATCAAGGTCCCCCGACACACTGACAGCTGTTCTCTTCTTGTCGAGAATGCTGGCAACAGTGAGTCGCCATGTGCTGGCCATCCCTTCACCGTCAAATCATATACCCGAGACAGTGTCGGGTCATTTCGGGTCTCCTTTTCTATACGAGCATTAGTTACCGGTAGGTATTCAACTATAGTCGAATGAAATATTTCGACAGGATCCACTGCTGGTGCTTCCTCCGCAATAGGCAGTGGCAGGCGTGATAGCCCATCAGCATTTCCATGCTGTTTCGTGCCCTTATATTCAATCTCATAGTGGTGCGCCCCTAGAAAGAGTGACCATCTTTGTAGTCGTTGCGCAGTCATCACTGGAACGCCCTTCTTCGGATTCAAAATGGAGACAAGAGGCTGGTGGTCAGTCAGCAAGGTGAATTTCTGCCCGCGCAGATAGTGATTGAACTTTTTCACTCCCCACACTAGGCTGAGGGCCTCCCTGTCAATCTGGGCGTAGTTACGCTCGGCTGAGGTAAGTGATCGTGACGCAAAGGCTATTGGCCTCTCTGAGCCGTCTGAGAATTTGTGCGACAGCACCGCTCCAATGCCGTAGGGTGACGCATCACATGCCAACCGAATTGGTAGTGCTGGGTTGAAATGGGCCAATACCTCTTTCGATGTGATTAGTGTTTTGCTCTTCTGGAAAGCTCGTTTACATTCGTCACTCCACTTCCATGGCACTCCAGTTTGCAGTAGTGTGTTCAGTGGGTGTAGTATTGTAGACAAACTTGGCAAGAACTTATGGTAGTAGTTTACCAGCCCGAGGAACGACCTCAGTTGTGACACATTTTCCGGTGCTGGAGCCTTGACTACTGCCTCAATCTTCTCTGGGGACTTATGTAACCCCTCTTTATCGATAACGTGGCCACAATACGAGATCTGTTTTCTAAAAAACTCGCATTTGGGGCGGTTAGCTCGGAGCCCATATTCCTTCAATCTAGTGAACACCTGCTCCAGGTTGGTGAGGTGATCACTGTCATTTTCGCCCGTGACCAGGATGTCGTCCAAATAACACTGGGTCCCTGGGATCCCTTGCAGGACTTGATCCATTGCCCTTTGCCAAATAGCCGGAGCTGATGCTACCCCGAATACCAGTCGCTGTATTGGTAGAGACCTTTATGGGTGTTGATTGTGAGGTATTTTTTTGATGCTTCTTCTACCTCCATTTGCAGATACGCCTGGGCCAGATCAATCTTAGTGAAGCGTTTCCCTCCAGATAGCGAGGCGAAAATATCTTCAATCCGTGGAAGTGGATATTGCACGGTGTGAAGGATTGGGTTCACTGTTACCTTAAAGTCCCCACAGATGCGAACCTTCCTTGGTTCCCCAGGCGTGCTGCTCAACGACTTTTTCATCACAGGGACGATGGGTGTAGCCCACTCGCTCCAGTCTACCTTGGACAGTACTCCTGAACGTTCCAAACTCTCCAGCTCTGCTTCGACAGCTGGGCGGATCGCATAAGGTACCGGTCTGGCCTTAAAAAATTTTGGGCTTGCGTTTTCTTCGATTTTAATTGTTGCTGTCATGCCTTTTAGTGCTCCGAGTCCTTGCTGGAACACTTCTTGCGCATCGGTTAGGATCTTTGACAGTCGCCCAGGTGTGATGTCGTCATCCTTTTTGGCAGCCACAGTCAGTGCTTGTATGGAATGCCAATCCAGCTGCATTTTCCGGATCCATTCACGTCCCAGTAATGGTGGTCCTCCATCTTGCAATACATACAGGTCTAGTTTTGGTGTTTCCTTACTGTTATATATAACGTTCACCCTTATTTTTCCTTTGAGGTAGACTTTTTGCCCCGTGTACGTCTTCAAAATAATTTTTGGGTCTCTCAAGGGTATGTGTGAGAATAGCCGCTCATAGTCCCGTCGGTTTATGACTGTTAGGGCTGATCCTGTGTCCAATTCCACTTTTACCTGGACTCCTGCTATCTTGAGAGTGACCCAAATGGTTCGGTGATCCTCCGTTTTGATCACATTATGTAGTTTCAGACAACTCAGCTCCCTGCTTTCAGAGTCGGTATCACTCTTTTGTTCGTCTGAACTATTCTCCGTCACCTTATGTACCTTCTTGTACTTTTCTTTTGGAGATTTCTTATTGCTGGTTTTCTTTCCCGACCTGCAGACTCGTGCTATGTGTCCTACTTTTCCACACTGTCTGCGCACTTTGTCTTTGAACCAGCAATCATTGTGGTCGTGTGTTGTTCTGCCGCAGCGATAGCACTTCTCTGTTCTGTATGAGATTTCATTTGTGCCATATTCTTGTGGTCTCTGTTGTATCTCTGCAGCGCCCCGTGCTGCTGCTTCATATGATACCGCAATGCTGAAAGCCTTGTCCAGCGTAAGGTCTTTTTCAGATAAAAGCCGTTTCTAGGTTCCTGCACTTTGAAGCCCACACACAAACTTGTCCCTTAAGGTATCTGCCAGTCCCATTCCAAACTGGCAGTGTTTCGATAGTTTGCGCAGTTCTGTTAAATATTCAGCATTGCTTTCATCCTTATGCTGGTTCCGTTTGTGAAACTTGAATCTTTCTGCTGTCAGCAGCAGTGTGGGGTTTAAATGTTCCTGTAGTATCGTCACTATGTCTCCAAAACTCTTTTCCACTGGCTTCTCTGGGGTTACTAGATTTCGTAATAAGCCATACGTCTTTGCACCCATTAAATTTAACAATACCGGCGCTTTCTTGTCATCTGACGCCTCATTTGCCTTGCAGTATACCTCTATTCATTCGACATATGTAGTCCAATCTTCGACTTCATTGTCAAATGCGGTGATACTGCCACTCTTCGGCATTTTGGGTATGGTTTAAAATGGCTTAAAATGGCACCTCCCGCGCTTTCCTTCCTCCCCCGCTGCTGCCAACGCCGCTCTCGGCGGTCCTCGTGGCAATGGCAGCGCCCTGTAGGTTTCGCGTGCTTCTCCTGCGCTGCTGCCAACGCCGCTCTCGGCGGTCCTCGTGGCAATGGCGGCGCCTCGTGGGTTTCTGCGCGTCTCTCTCCCTCTCCTCGATGCTGCTCGGCCCATGAACACCGGCTGCACCCTGTGCACTCTGCCCTCTCTCTCTCTCTCCCGTCGACGCTGCTCAGCCCTTTGCTGTGCCGCTCGGTCGGGCTCTAGCCCGCCGCTGTCCACGAAGGGTCTGCGCACTACCTGTTGCCAGCCCGTTTCGCTGGACCACCGCGACTGGAAAGCCAAGCCTGGCTCTCAACAGCCTCCCCCGCAATTCTCGAGTCTCTGCTGGATGACTGGGCGGTTGCCCGTGGTCGACGCCCGTGTCTCTGGCCTTGACCTCCAATCTACAGGTCTCCAGGAACGAATCCCTGGGAGGTGATGCAGAGTTGCAGGTAGGATCGAATTTGCCTCGTTGCCAATGTTGTGTCCATCAGTAGTAAGACACAGACTGCAGGAGAACGGTACAACAGGTGTTAACTCAACGCGGCTCACTCTGGAACTGAACTGTACAGATTACTACTCAGTGCTATATACAGGTGTGGTTACTGCCGGTACTGCAGTATTCATGAGCTGTAAATAAAAAAGGGAATATATTAAATAAATTAATCAACTCAAAGAGGATAAAACCCCTGGTCCGGATGGATTTCATCCACGCATTTTAAAAGAATCTTGGGAAGAGATAGCAGAAACATTACTACACATATTTAATAATTCATTAGAAAAAGGTATCGTGCCAGAGGACTGGCGGACAGCTAATGTAATACCTATATTTAAGAAGGGGGATAGAACATGTCCAGGGAATTATAGACCAGTCAGCGTAACATCGGTGGTACAAAAAATAATGGAATCCCTACTAAAGGAGAAAATAGAAGAACATCTAGAAACCAAAAATATAATAATGAATAGTCAACATGGATTTTAAAAGGGAAAGTCTTGCTTGACCAACCTTATTGAATTTTTTGAAAAGGTAACAGAAAGAGTGGACAAGGGTAATGCAGTACATGTAATTTATCTCGATTTTCAAAAGGCCTTCGATAAGGTACCACACATTAGACTAATGAATAAGGTCAGAGAACGCAGAGTCAGGGGACAAGTAGCAGAATGGATAGCTTACTGGCTTCAAGACAGAAAGCAGAGAGTAGGGTTGTGGCATTCCACAAGGATCAGTGCTGGAACCACTGTTGTTCACAATTTATATTAACGATTTAGACTTTGGAATCAAAAACACAATTTCTAAATTTGCAGATGTCACCAAATTGGGGGGGATAGTCAATACTAAGGAGGACTGCAACAAATTACAGGAGGACATTAATAAACTTGCAGAATGGGCATATAATTGGCAAATGAAGTTCAGAACAGATAAATGTGAGGTATTACATTTTGGTAGGAAGTATAAGGAGGTCACTTATCACTTGCAGGGTGCGAGTCTGGTTGGGGTAGAGGAGTAAAGGGATCTCGGAGTACAAGTACACAAATCACTAAAAGTAGCGACACAGGTTAACAAGGCCATAAAAAAGCAAACCAGGCACTAGAGTTTATTTCTAGAGGGATAGAATTGAAAAGGAGTGAAGTTATGCTAAACTTGTATTGACCCTTGGTTAGACCACACTTGGAGTACTGCGTACAATTCTGGTCGCCATGTTATAAAAAGGATATAGAGGCACTGGAGAGGGTGCAGAGAAGATTTGCAAGGATGATACCAGAAATGCGAGGGTGTACCTATTAGGAAAGGATGAACAGGCTGGGTCTCTTTTCTCTTGAAAAAAGAAGGCTGAGGGGTGACCTAATAGAGGTCTTTAAAATTATGAAAGGATTTGATAGAGCGGATACAGAGAGAATGTTTCCACTTGTGGGGAAGAGCATAACTAGAGGCCATCAATATAAGATAGTAACCAAGAAATCAAATAGGGAATTCAGAAGAAACTTCTTTACCCAGAGAGTGGTGAGAATGTGGAACTCGCTACCATAGGGAGTGGTTGAGGCAAATAGTATAGATTGATTTAAGGGGAGGCTAGATAAGCATATGAGGGAGAAGGGAATAGAGGGTTATGCTGATAGATTTAGATGAGGAAAGACGGGGGGAGGCTCGAGTGGAGCATAAATGCCGGCATGGACTAGTTGGGCCGAATGGCCTGTTTCTGTGCCGTATATCCTATGTAATCCTACATAGTTGGTTGTTGATGCCAGACTTTGATTTTTACTCAAATTATTTGTTTGATTAATTTTGTTGTCTCAATGTACTGAACAAAAGCAATAAGGTGAGTGAAACTTCCTTCACAATTGATCTAAACATGAATTAAAAGCAAATCCTTTTTGGAGACAAGCAGACATACAAGAAAGTTCCAGAATGGCATTTAAACACAAATGTACCAGGCTCTGACAGTGAGATATATTTTTAAAAATTATGCAGCAGCATTCACACAGTTGGTGGAAAGAAGGTCAGCTCAGCAGTGTTTACAGAAGCATCTGCCATCCTGGATACCTTAGGGAAGGTAAGATGCATTAGAGAAAAATCCAAGGAACATTGTGAAGGCTTTTCCTGTCACTATACTGCTACTAGCAAGAGACAACTATTAAATATAGTAGGAAAGAATAATTAAAACCAATCGATAGCCACCCTTTTTGATTATTTACCATTGCTTTAAAGTTGATAATTCTAGAAACAAGTCCAATCTTATTTACGCTTACAAATTCATGGATCCTATTAAATTGAGCTAAATTAATGTTTCTTGCAATTTTTCTGTTTTGCTGGAGAAAAAGCAATTTAAAGTATTGATGTTTTTTCTGAAGTGCTGATAAAATCTTTGCCCTAAAAACTCACCAGAAAAGATGTTGCTATTCAGTAGATGTTAGGACTTCCATAACGCATTGCTGGTTACGGACAGGCATACCTTTGTGTCCTTTACATCATCCTGATTGCTACTCTATACACATGATTTAATCTGGCCAGGACATCTTCAATCATTTCAGGAACATCCATTTAAGCAAGTTGATAGAGCATGACACAAATCAGACAGACACATAATTGACTGAGACTGTTTATGTGAAGAGGAAGATCTAAACTTATAAGCATGCTGACCTTGAGGGTTAAGAGTTTATATGAAATGTTTACTAAAAAACACTTACATACTCCGGATCCATATATACCACATACTGGGGGAGAAATTTGTGTCTTTAGCGCCACAAGATGGCGCTAAAACACCGTTCAGAGCTCTACCGCCAGCTGATGGCAGTTCCAGTGCCGCACACCATATACATCTTGCCAGTAGCGCTGCTGGTAAATTCGATCGCCAGGGACATCGCAATCATGGATATCATGACGTCAGTGAGTGTGCAACGCTCACTTGATGCCCAATCTCCCAACTTTGTTTTGGCCATTGAACTTACTGGCTGGAGAAAGCAGTGACAGGTTGAGGTGGCATGCAGCAGCAGGAAGCCGGCTCCAGCAACGCTATTTAAAGGGATCCTCACCAATCACTCACACCTGGCAGGGTTTTGAAGTTTGAGTGGCTGTGTGCTACTTCCCGCTACTGCAAGAGTTTCCTTTAGTCATTTCAAAGTTATTTGGTATCAGGGAGTGTTCAAGCAAGTACAAAACTCCCTCATTATTTTTTAAATGCTTCAAACTACAACACTTGCTAAAAGTCATGGGGGCTGTACTGGCAGTCGACCTCGTCCTCCAGGATCTACGGTGGAGGGAGTAAAGACAGTGAGAAAGATGAGAACATGTGTGCAGAAGGAGAAGGAGGGCCATCAGGGCTCTCAACAGGAGGGTCTTTTGACAGCACTTCTCCAACCTTCAATTAAGCAAGGAACAGTGTATTTGGAGGCTTCACTTCACCAAGGAGGTGGTCACAGAACCAGACCTCCAGCATCAGACCAGGACAACCACGGCTCTCCCAGTGGCAGTCAAGGTCACTGTGGCCCTCAATTTCTTAGCCAGCGGATCCTTCCAGTCTACAACAGGAGACATAGCTAACATCTCACATTTGGCCATCCATCACTGCATCCGGGAGGTCACAGAGGCTCTCTACACCAGGAGAAGGGACTACATTGGCTTTCCAATCAACAGAGAGAAGCAGGACGAGCGTGCATGTGGCTTTGCCAGGATAGCGAGCTTCCCCATGCTGCAGGGCGCCATCGACTGCACCCACGTGGCTTTGCAGGCATCGCATAACAATCCTGAGATCTTCCGTAACCCAAAGGCTACCATTCACTTAATGTCCAGTTGGTGGGCGACCACAGACAGCGGATCCTCAGTATCAATGCCCGCTATCCTGACAGCAGCCACGATGCCTTCATCCTGCGCCAGACTGGTGTGCCAGCACTCTTCCAGCCACCACGTCAAGCTTGAGGGTGGCTGCTCGGAGACAAGGGCTATCCACTCTCCACCTGGCTCGTGATTCTCCTCCGCAACCCCAACACTCGTGCCCAGCACTCATATGATGACAGCCATGCTGCCACCAGGAATATCATCGAGCAGACCATCGGCCTACTGAAGCAACAGTTTCGCTGCCTTGACTGCTTGGGAGGAGCCCTCCATTACTCGCCAGAATGGGTGTCCCAATTCGTGATGGTCTGATGTGTGCTGCACAACATGGCCATCATGAGGGCGCAGCCCTTGCCAGCAGGGATTGTGGGACCACCTCAGGAGGAGGACGAAGCAGAGGAGGATGAGGATGAGGACGAGGAGGACAAGGAGGAGGGAGAGGAACAGGAGCGAGGGAGGAGGCAACCAGACAATCAGCCTTCTGGACGGGCGGTCCATGACCGGCTCATCAGACACTGATTCGAATGAATGAAACCCCAGGTCCCCGTTGCTCACCACATCCCCATCATATAATCCCTGTTGCAGGCCATAACACAGCATCCTCCTGGGCACAAAGCTGAATTGAGAGACACCACAAAATATTCCAAACACAATTAATAAATTTATCTATACACATATCACACATATTACATCAACACTATTAATTAATCACCCTTGTGCAATCCCTGAGTGCCTGTCGCTCGTGTGCCTTTTGCTACTCTAGTGAGCCTACGCCGTGCACTCCCAATGGCTGTAGCAGGGCTGGTGGAAGGCTGCTGAATTTCCATGTGGGAGACTTCAGATGGCCTTGCAGGATGACCTCGACCAGCTCTGGACCTGGGAGGCCCGGCTGTAGAATGTACCTTAGCATGTGCGGCAGCTGGCTGGATGACAGGCAGCGACAAGGGCAATGGCGGAGTGGCAGTGGTGGGAGCAGGAATGTTCTCATCCTGAGAGAGGACAGCAGGTTCCTGCTCCACTGACCCACTGCCACTCACCCGGGGCAGCACCTCAGCATCCCTAGCAATCTGTTGGAGCTCAGATTGCTGGCCTGCTGCAACACCGTGAAAGCTGGAGGCGGTTTTTTGCTCTGTTTTAACCCAGATCCTGCCGCTGGTCGCCAAGAGACGTAAGCGGTTTTGATCCTAGCCCAATTGCTAGACGAACAGTTCAAATCGCCCCCGCCTTACGAAAGTTCTATATCCGGGAATTATTATTCAGAGTGTAAATTAAATAAGTCACGGACAGGAATGCTTCGGTGAAAAATCAAACTTGTATTTATTTGGTCTAACATACACTGGCTAAAACATGCACAACTAAACGAAATCAGTCTCTGTGGAGAATAAAATCCAGATTACAAACAACATACATACAGTACAAAACTGGGGACTATAACAAGCAGTAATTCCCTTGTTGCTATGGTGGACTCTAACTCCACCCCTACCAACAAATTACCCAGTCGCATAAACTCCTTCGTCTGGCTGAACCAAACGAAGCTCCCACCCTCGGAATAGACCAAAAGCTTCACTTCTGAGAGACTACGCTTACCCCGGTTTCGATCGCTCTGCTCGTTGGCTTCTCTGGTACTTCTTGTCTTGTTGGAGCAGGAGCGAGAGAGAGAGAGAATGGTGGAAAAGCGTCTATCTTTATAGTAATAATAACAACAGAAAATGCTGGAAAAACTCAGCAGGCCAGGCAACATCCGTGGAGAGAAATTAGAGTCAGCGTTTCGGGTCAAACCCTTTATCAAGATTTTCAGATTTCGGATTTCCAGCACCTGCAGTATTTTGCTATCTATCTTTATAGTAGTTTGCCTGCCCTTTTCCCACCAATCGTTAAAATCCATTTGCTTCTGAGCACTCCGGTGCTTAATCAGTGATGGGTCATCGTCGGACCCATGCGTATTGGATTAATGGCCCTAAGACTGTGACATATCTTTTGGTCTTTGTGTTGGGAAAACTGGCTCCCTTCTGGCTGGGTGAGGCCAGTGAGTTCATTGTTCTGCTTCTCTTCTGAGATGGAGGTGAGAAGTGCTTTGCATATTAGAGTGGCTTTCTAATAAGTTCAAGTTCAATGGCGCCCTTCCTTTTTCCAGGACTGTCGGGCTAACCCATACATGATGGACAGTTCTTTTGTCACAGCCAACTGCCATGCGTTCTCTGGAGTTTTAACAAACCAGTCTTTCACTTATCTGCACAGGGTGATCCCATAACAGGGAAAATACCCTCAGAAAAATCCCATAAAGTCCACAAAAATTTTCCCGACTGTGTCCATTCTTCAGAGACTTTGCAATCTCTTCAAAGCCCTGGTCGATGGCGGTAGACCCAACCATGATGGCAGCAGACAGAGCTTGGGTGGTGTGGTGTATGTGCCTTTAAGAGCAATTGTGGTGTATGTGCCTTTAAGAGCCCCAGGTGTGCGTAATGCCAGTAATTGCCACTTGGGCTATATAAGCCTGTGTATTGTGTATATCCTTTAGAACCCCCCCCAGACTTGCTTAGTAAATACCTATGAACCAACTCCTGTTTTCAGTGTCTTTATCTACACACGGACACTACAGTGGTGACGAAGTGGAAACGGACTTACCTGCAATTCGGCAGCACCTCAAGGACATCGATTCCTCCAGCGTCCAGAAGACTCAAGGAAGTAATAGAAACTGTGGTTTCACCAGCTGGCCAAGCTGGTGGCAGGTACTGCGCTAATCCTTCCTGGGCGTCAGGCTGGGGCTCCAGCGGCTGGCTCTACAGCTGAGACAGGCAGCGAAATCGGAGGCAAGCAATAACGGACTGGGAGGGTGCACTCGGGAGGCGGCCGGCGCGGCAAGCAGGTCAGCGTTTAGACCTCCGTCGGGAACGAGTCTCCAACAGTGAATAAACGGAAACCACAGTAAAACAGCCTTGTTATCGGTAGCAGCGGCGGGAAAGCGCGGGAAGCGCCATATCGTTGCTACAGAAAAAAAAAGCGCGGGAAGCGCCATATCTTTTTTGAAATGCCTAAGTCTGGCAATATTGATGTTTTTGATAACGAAACAGAGCCTAACTTTGGCAATATTGATGTTTTTGATAACAAGATAGAGGATTGGACCACATATGTAGAAAGAGTGGAGGTGTTTTGCACCGCAAATGGAATAGAAGATGAAAAAAAAGCTTCAGTGCTTCTGGATCTAATGGGCGCAGAAACATACATGCTGTTACGCAACTTAATCACTCCAGCCGAACCGATGGACAAGAATTTTGAGGAGATTGTTGATACCCTACACTGCCAATTCGAGGCAGGACTGGCAGATTCTCTGCAAGACAAATTCATCTGCGATCCCCTAAGTGTAGAAACACAGAAAAAGATATCTTCTGGAAAAGATTTAACACTGGACAAGGCTTTCAGTGCAATAGGAGCGGCAAAGATACAGCAAAGGCAACAGGACTTCGGCACCCATGAAATGACACGGGGTTTCGAGAGATGTTATCGCTGCGGCAGATCCAACCATGACCAGAGGGATTGCTGGTTCAAAGAAAAAGCATGCAGGCGATGCGGAAAGATGGGACACATTCCACGTGTATGCCGATCTGAAAATAAAAAATCCACTAACGGGAAAAGAATCAATAAGGAAAAGCACAGAAAGGTACAAATGATGACGGACAGTAGCTCCAAAGACCAGAAGAGCGATAGCGACTCCGGGAACAAGAGACTAAGCTCTCTCAAATTACATAATGTAATTGCCAATGAAGATTACCAGACCATTTGGGTTACCCTCATAATAGCAGGGTCCCCAGTTAAAATGGAGCTAGATACAGGATCAGCTCTAACTGTAATAAATCGACGAGATTACGAGAGGCTATTTTCGCATATACCTCTAAAAGACACATCCATTATCTTAAAAACATATACGGGGCAGAAAGTATACCCCAAAGGAAAAATAAAGGTGCCTGTGGTATACAACGGCAAAGAAATACAAAAGTTGTATTTATACATTCTACAAGATGGTGGTCCACCGTTGTTGGGACGTGAATGGATAAGGAAGATACGTTTAGACTGGCACTCCATTCAGGCACTGACGGTGACCAGTAAGGAAAAAAACAATGATGACATCATACCTGAACGATTAAAAGACATCTTGGCCAACGCCAAAGAAGTGTTTCAAGAGAAACTAGGAACCTTGAAAGGCATCACCGCCTCAATAAAAGTGGAAGATGCAGCAATTCCAAAATTTTTTAAGGCAAGACCGGTGCCATACGCAATACGTCCGGCAGTCGAGGCAGAGCTGGAGAATTTGGAAAAGGCAGGCGTATTATCCAAAATAGATTGGAGCGAATGGGCAACACCCATCGTTTCAGTCATGAAAAAAGCATTGAAAAATAACTCTGAGGAACAGAGAAAAATTCACATCTGTGGGGACTTTAAGGTGACTGTAAACCCGGTCCTTCACACGGTACAGTATCCTCTTCCGAGGATAGAAGATATTTTCGCCTCACTATCCGGAGGAAAACGTTTCACAAAAATTGACTTGGCACAGGCATATCTACAGATGGAGGTTGAGGAGACCTCTAAAAAGTATCTCACAATAAACACACACAAAGGCCTGTACCAGTACAATCGACTGGTTTTTGGAGTAGCATCAGCTCCAGCTATCTGGCAAAGAGCTATGGAGCAAGTCCTGCAAGGGATTCCGGGGACTCAGTGCTACCTAGACGACATCCTTATAACAGGAGAAAACAACAACGAGCACCTTGCCAATTTGGAGCAGGTGCTCACTAGGCTGAAAGAACGGGGCCTACGAGCAAATCGCCCCAAGTGCGAATTTTTCCAAAATCAGATATCATATTGTGGCCACATAATTAATAAGGAAGGGTTGCATAAGTCACCTGAAAAAATTGAAGCAATTATAAAAGCCCCAGCACCTGAAAATGTTTCACAATTGAGGTCATTCCTGGGATTAATAAATTACTATCATAAATTTTTACCGAACTTATCAACTATTCTACACCCTCTTAATGATCTTCTACACACAGGAGTGATTTGGAAATGGAACGAAGACTGTAAACGTGCCTTCCATAAATGTAAAGACTTAATCACATCCGAGAAAGTTTTGGCTCATTACAACCCATCACTACCAATCAGACTGGCGTGCGATGCATTCCCTTACGGCATAGGAGCGGTATTGTCCCATAGATTCCCTGATGGCTCGGAACGGCCGATAGCTTTTGCGTCACGCTCATTGAACTCAGCTGAGCGTAACTATTCCCAGATAGACAGGGAAGCACTCAGCCTGGTATGGGGAGTGAAGAAATTCAACCATTACCTACACGGACAAAAATTTACCTTGCTGACTGACCATCAACCCCTCATCTCCATATTCAACCCTAAGAAAGGTGTCCCCATTATGACGGCACAAAGACTACAGAGGTGGTCCCTTTTTCTAGGGGCACACCAATACAACATTGAATACAAAGGGTCAAAACAGCATGGGAATGCTGACGGTTTATCGCGCCTGCCGTTGCCAACGATAGAAGAGGCACCTACAGTAGACCCAGTAGAGATATTCCACTCTACCATAGTGGAATGTCTACCGGTGACAAATTCTGCCATTGAAAGGGAGACAAGAAATGACCCGACTCTCTCACGGGTCTACGATTTAACAATGAAGGGATGGCCAGCACATGGCGAACCACTGTTGCCAGCATTCTCGCAAAGAAGAGAACAGCTGTCAGTGTGCCGAGGAACCTTGATGTGTGGATCCAGAGTGGTGATTCCACCCAAACTCCAGGATAAAGTGCTAAAGGAGCTTCACGAGGGGCATCTGGGTGGAGTGAAAATGAAGAACCTAGCTAGGGCGTTTGTATGGTGGCCAGGTATCGATGGAGACATCGAAGACATAACCAAGAGCTGCCTAGGATGCCAGAAGGTCCAAAATGCTCTGCCACAGGCCCCTCTACATCCATGGGAGTGGCCCTCATCTCCCTGGCAAAGGGTGCACATCGACTTTGCTGGTCCATTTATGGACTCAATGTTCTTAATCGCAGTTGATGCACACTCCAAGTGGCTGGAGGTAATAAAGATGTCCTCCACCACCACGGAAAAAACCATCACAGTATTAAGGACCATATTTGCCAGGAATGGGCTGCCGGAACAGATATGTTCTGATAATGGACCGCAATTTGTGTCCGAAGAATTCAGAAAGTTCTTAAAGAACAATGGGGTAAAGCACTACACGTCCGCCCCATACCATCCCGCCACCAATGGATTGGCTGAAAGGTTTGTCCAGACCTTTAAGAAGGCCATAAAGGCCATGGGTAATGAAGACATAAAACTTCAGCACAAGGTGGACAACTTCTTATTTGCATATAGGAATGCAACACATATGGTTACAAACCAAACTCCCGCCATGATGTTCTACAATAGAAACCTAAGATGCCGGCTGGATTTGGTCAAGCCCAACATCCGAAGGGACGTGGAGAACCGGCAGTTTCAGGGCATGAATGAAAGGCCAACTAGGGCCTTCCAGATAGGCCAACCGGTTTTGGCCCGGGACTACCGTACCGAGAAATGGCAGCCTGGAACTATCTGCACACGACTAGGACCACTGATGTATACCGTGGACATCGGAGAAAGCATAATAAGGCGCCACGCTGACCAAATCATCAAGTCATCCGAAAAGGGACAACCTACACCACCACACTATACATCTAACGATGAGGTAGAGATACCCATATCTACCTCCGATCCGGTGATACTGGAACCCGATGAACCCGACAC
Source organism: Somniosus microcephalus (assembly GCF_052327205.1). Classification (NCBI taxonomy): domain Eukaryota; kingdom Metazoa; phylum Chordata; class Chondrichthyes; order Squaliformes; family Somniosidae; genus Somniosus; species Somniosus microcephalus. The sequence goes on along the minus strand of NC_140991.1, from coordinate 94,144,497 downwards.
TGGCCTTCAAGCCGAATCAGCCTTGCCAGAAGAACCTACTACACCACCAGAAACTACTACACCCCCGAGGCGTTATCCGGACCGAGTCAGGAAGCCTCCTGAGAGACTAACTTATAATTAATTAATACAGCAATGTATATTATTTTGCATATAACATGTAATTAATAATTACTTAAAATATGATGTACTAGTTAGCTAGAAGGGGAGGAATTGTGGTGTATGTGCCTTTAAGAGCAATTGTGGTGTATGTGCCTTTAAGAGCCCCAGGTGTGCGTAATGCCAGTAATTGCCACTTGGGCTATATAAGCCTGTGTATTGTGTATATCCTTTAGAACCCCCCCCAGACTTGCTTAGTAAATACCTATGAACCAACTCCTGTTTTCAGTGTCTTTATCTACACACGGACACTACAGGTGGCATCATGCTGAGCTGCATGAGAGCAGCTAGCGCTTGGATGCCATCAAGCAGAGACTGCAGGAGAGCAGTCTGAGCTTCCGCTGCAGCACTAAGACATTGGGTCGCTTCCGCCTGTGCTGCAATAGAAGCTGCGACATCGCTCACCATGTGCGTCATCACATCTGAGTCGCCACGGGCTCTCTGGAAGTGTATCATCATTGCAGACTAGAAATGGTGGGCTCCATGCTCTGCGCAGAGCCCCATGCAATGTTGGAGGCGGACTCCTCCACACTCCTTACCATTGCGGAGAGGCTCTCTGGCAGTCTTGCCATTGCACCTATCATCGCCGTGTGCATGCCCATCACCCTTCTTCTGAAGGCCTCCCCATCGAGGTCCTCATCTGAGTCCTGTGGAGCAGAACTCACGTGTGAATTTGGCCTCTGGGGAGCTGGTCCCCGAGCTACCCTTTCCCCCTGGCCTTGCGACAGCTCACTTGTGCCCAGTGCCTCATCTTGTGCAGATCCCACTTCTACACTTGCCTCTAAAGAACGTGTAGTCCCAGTATCTGAGCTGGTGTCTGCGAGTGACAGATGCTGCGAGTGACAGATGCAGTGATGCAGTGTCTTCTTCCTCCTCCTTTTCCCCTCCCTCGCGCTCATTGGTGCCCTCAGGAACAGGGTGCTCAGGTGCTTGCTGATTATTTGAAAGCAGAAAGGCACAAGAGTCGGGTTATGGTAAGGGGGTGGGGGAGGAGGTCAGAAGGCAGAAATGCATGCAGACAGCATGAGTAGCTTGAAAGTGAGAAAAGGCTGTGGGCTGAGGGGGAAGTGGGATGTGAGAAGAAGGACTAGGAATGAACATATCGTTGTTGTCCCCAAGGGGGTCAATGTCGTCGGTGGCCATGGTGCCCATGACCTGGCGCCCAATGATATCCAGCACTCTACTCTCCAGCTGGCTCAGGTGTTCAATGTGGGCTTGGCCCCCGCCTGCCCGCTCCTGCTCCCTCTGGTTGTGAGCAACCTTGGCCTGCAAGAGAAAGGGAAGTGTGTGAGTGAGTGTGGAGCAATGTGTTTGGGTGATGTGCCTGCCATAGTTGAATAGCTGTCATGGTGTGCAAGGTGGGAGATGTGGATGTGAGTGTTGCTAGGTAGAGATTGTTGGTGGGTGAGTGCTGGGGTTCTGGTGCTTTGGGCAATGTCTGAAGACTGTGGTTCAGATGGTGGTATGTTGCATTTGTTGAATCTTTTATTCACCCTGACTACCCGAGTGAGGTCATTAAACTTCTTCCTGCACTGGTTGTGGGTCCTGGGGACCACAGTGCTGCCCATTACGTGTTGTGCCACCTCCCTCCACATAGTGTAGGACACTTGTGGCGAGGGCCTCCTGCCAGTTGGTGGGTACAGAACCGCCCACTTTCTCTTGACTGCAAAAACCAAAGCCTCCAATGCTTCATCAGAGAAACTCCGGGCTCTCTCCCTGGGGTGGCGATCTGCCATCACATGATCCTGATCCTGATCGTGATCGTGATCGTGATCGTGATCCTGATCGTGATCGTTGGAACAGCTGCACACCCAATAATGATGAGAATGAGGTGCTGCAGCATCAACGAACCTCTCCTTTAAGTAGTGAAAAAAGCCTGTGGCAATCATGACTTGCAATTAGACTGCCCCCATTATTGGTCCAGCTTTTCAGTGTAACACCAATGAGCTTTGATTTTTAGACTAGAATCATGAGTGCAATCATTTTAAAGAGGAATGAGCATGAATTTTACGTGACTACTAGACGATTTTCAGGTGGCGTTACTTAACCATTTTGAGTCTAAACACTGTCCATTTCTTGGCTATAACAAATTTCTAGCCTGAAGTGTTTTGTTGCGATTAGAGTCTCCTGAGCCTGGTGGACATGGGGCAACCCATTTCTTCCACTGTCTGTCCACAGAAAGATGTTTGACTCCACCATAAGTTGTCTCCATGCAGAGGCATCCTTTTTGATCATCTTACAATAAGTAACTTTGTCCTAGAAACATAGAAGATAGGAGCAGGCGTAGGCCATTCGGCCCCTCGAGCCTGCTTCGCCATTCAATGAGGTCATGGCTGATCATCCAAACTCAGTACCCTGTCCCTGCCTTCTCCCCATATCCCTTGATCCCTTTAGCCTTAAGAAATATATCTAACTCCTTCTTGAATATATTTAATGAATTGGCTTCAACTGCCTTCTGTGGTAAAGAATTCCACAGGTTCACCACTCTCTGGTGAAGAAATTCCTCCTCATCTCAGTCCTAAATGTGTAAGGGTTGGGGGCTTCTTTAAACTGGTTTAAAGTAATTTTCCTGGTCTTGCCGCCTTTGCCTGCACTCAGACCAATACCAATAAAACCAATTTTAAAACAGCGGTTCCGAATCGCTACCCCTCCTTTAGTTCTGAGTGGAGGAACTTATAATTAATGATATTAAAACGGAACAAGTGGTTTGGATGAGAGAAATAAATCAAGTTTCATTACCTAAATAAACTACAATCCAAAGAATAAACTATACCACACGAACACAGTAATTACAGTAAAACTATATAACAGGGGGTTGCAGACGGCGAAAACGAGGGATACAATGGCTACAATGTTATTTAAACAATCTTAGCAATACCCTTAAATCACCACCCCTTAACTCCTGCTAGGTTGCCTTGTTGAGGAGTCAGAACACTCTGCTCACCTGTGGTCCAGCGAAGTAAGAGAGAGAGAGAGAGAGAGAGAGAGAGAGGCTCACCTATGGTCCCAGGAAGTAATGAGAGAGATAGCTTCTCAGCAGCTTATCTTATATATGGTGAGCCCCCCCCTCCCCCCTGCTGTTCTGCCCTGCAAGGGCTGTGTGCAAAATTCCCCACCCAAAGGGTCCAATACACAAGAGAAAGCTGTGATTGGCTAACTCAAAGTGGTTAGACTGGGTTAATGTGTCTTCCGGAGCTCCCTGGGCTGAAACAAAAGAATGCAACAGCCCTATTGTCCAGTGCTGGGTGATTTAAAACCCATTCAATTCTTAAACGTTTCCCATTCAAGGTACAAAAGCCTCTTCTGCAGTTTAGATGTATCCACTCGATATACAAACAAATGCTAATAGCATTCAATTGCTTTGTAAACAAAGCATTGTCCTTTGTCTTTGGCCATGTGGTGACAGCCATTTTTATGCCTGGAAATTTAAAAGCACAACGCCCAGGGGTTCTTTAATCAAAAAAATTGATCTTCAGAACTGTAAATTATTGCAAATTCTTACAGTCCGCCCTTGGATACTTCCAGCTTGCTTGTAGTATCATCTTGAAGAAATGAGCAATGATTTCTGACCCCTCACAAACAACCATCCCCTGTATTTACCTAATAGCTATCTGCCACTGATCCCCATCCCGTCTATTCCCCTTAAATTCAAGAAAAAAACCATGGTACAGTAGGCATCTTACAGATACTTCAGTTTTCAATAAGGGGTCTCATACCCCTACACGCTTGTAAAATTATACAGTGTAAACCAAATTTACAATCACTTTTTTACATCATAAGTTATTGCAAAATGTTGCAATCTTAGTTACACAATGTACTCAAAATGATCCCAAGCACGGAGAGGGTCCTACGCCTCTGCTCAACTTGGAGTTGTCACAAACTGGTCCCAAGCACGGAGAGGATCCTACGCCTCTGCTCAATTTGGGGCTGCAACACAAAATACAAAAAATCATTAAACAACATGCTTAAATGAACCCCGATCATCACGTGCCAATGATGGGTCGCAAAATTCGAGTGGGCATTGCTCCTCCCACTCGGGCAGTAAATGTACCTTCCACCCCCCTTTGATCATCTTAAACTTTAAAACAGGCAGAATGGATTTACCGACCAGCCTGCTCCGCCAGCCCCGAACTGTTCCCTTGTCCCTTTGTGGAGGCGGGGTACCCCTCACGTTTAAAATTACCTTGGCACAGACCGAGACCGGGGAGTATGGGATCTCATGACTCCCAGTCCCTCCCCCTCCCGTCTTCCCTCGACTGGCTGCCGAAAATGATGGGTGCCTGTGTGGCGGCTCTCCCTGGCCCCACACTGATCCGGCCACCCCCTCATCCTTCCCAGCCACACTTATCCTCTCTTTGCCCGTGGGCCCCCGGGTGAGTTCCTCCCTTCCCTGAATGCACCCACGCGACTCTTGGGTTTCCCCCTCCTCTATACAATCTTCCCGGGTCATCACCACCCACCCCCGGGTAACGCGTTCCTATGACCAGGCGCCCGCGCTTCCCCATTGTGACTCCTCAACAGCGAGGTCTCCCGCAAGTGAACTTCGGTCAGGATAGTGCTGGGTTGGGGGCCGTGCCCCACCCAGCTGGGGCCATCTCCTCCCCGTAGGAGGAGTAGGCAAGTTCCTCCAGACTCTGTCCGGTTTTTCCCGAAGATCGCTGCGGGGTCTCCTGGATTCGTCCAGTGGCGAGGTGATCCCCAACATTCCGTATCCGTATCTTCATTCGATGCCCAGCTCGGGCTGGGTGAACATGGCTGCTTCATTTTCCAATCTCCTGCAAAAACTTAAAAGGACATGCAGCCAGGTCTCACTGACCTGCTGCCTTAGGTGGAGACATGGTTGGGTCCCTTGACCTCGGACCAAAATACAAACATTCGGCACACATGTAAACTTAAACTCCTTAAACTACCAGTTAAATCAACAAAACTTAAAATACACCTTAAAGCAAGCTATATACACACACATAGCTATAATACAAATGCCGCCCGCCTCCGGACGGCCAGTCTAATCTCTGGCACTTGTCACAGATTGCTGCTGGCTGCAGCGAAGCTGGACTGCCTCCTGTCTCTGGTCCCTCGCAGCTTATGGCTGTTGAGTGGGGGCCTCTGTTCTCTGGCTTCTCCCTGGCTCGGGAGACCGCCCTACTCCACTGTAAAGTGGGTGACCATGCTTTTTTAGGCTGGGGCACCCGCTGAGACCTTCTGAGGGGTGTCTCTATGGGGGAAACTTTGGCTGGCGGACCCTGAGCTTGGGTCACAGCCCCAGCTGGCTGGGAACCTTCTCCCACATGTCCAAAACCTGTACTGTATCATGTACCTGGCAGCCTGCCGGTGCAAATCTCTCTCTGGGTTTGTCTGCTCTTCCCTGCCCACTCCTGTGCTGGGGGCAGGTATACTCTCACCACCCGCTGCTGGTGGCTGGAAATTTTCCTCCCCATGTTTAAAACCTGGTGCCAGCTCCCTCCCTATGTCTCCTGCAAGAGGGATTGCTATCCCTGCCCCCGCAGGGTCCCACATCATGGGGGGGACCACTCTAGAAGCGGGCTGGGAAGCTGGTCCCTTTAAACAGGCCACAGTGCCTGTCTTTACAGGCGGTGAACTTGAACTTGCATGGAAAGCAAACTCATGTTCCCTCACCCAGGTGGCTTTAACTGGGGAATTTTGGACCTGCCTTTTTTCTGGGGCCAAAACTATCCCCTGTGTGCCTCCCTTGTCCCGGATTTCTGCTACTGGACCTGCTCTACAGGGGTCCCAGAACTCTCCTTCCCTGTTCCCTGGCTTAAACAGCTTACTCTGAACATGAATGGCTCCTCCCCCCACACAAGCCACAGTGCTTGCCTGTGAACTCGAACTTGCTGTGGGCTGAGGATTCCTATTCTCAGGCTCACTCCTCATGGGCGGACCGTACCTTCATTGTTGGAGGGGGTACACTGGTCCTGGTCCCCGCCTGCCTAGTGGGACCTGCTGGTGATCTCCTACCACCCCATTGTCCACCCCTCCTCGCTGCCAGAGCTCCTCAAGACTCAGAGCTGTGGGCTGCGGTCTTGGGGTCTCTAATTCCCAATCCAGCACCGTTCTGGGTGCTGCCTGTGGGATGGTTCTACTTGGGCTGCCAGTAAAGTCCAGCTGACCTGCCTTCAGGCTGATCATGCAAATCATTCCCCTTGCTATCTTTAAAGCCATGTTAAGGCTTTCTATCTCTGCCCTACAGGGGCCATGATCTGCTTCCTCAAACCTTAGGGCGCAGGCCAGCTTATAAGCTGCCTTTGCTTCCCTAAACCTTTCCTCCTGCTCTCTCTTCACACCCTTCCTAACCCAGCCACCTATATCCCGATAGGTCAGCCTACACGCTGCTGCTAACATCCGCAGGGCTACCCACATACTGAAAATGAGAGAAACAAGAGCTGGTACTTTCTCCAGATCCAGACCACTTATTAAATCAAAAAACTGCCTCCACTCCTACCTGGCTCACCATTGTAAGGGTTGGGGGCTTCTTTAAACTGGTTTAAAGTAATTTTCCTGGTCTTGCCGCCTTTTCCTGCACCCAGACCAATTCCAATAAAACCAATTTTAAAACAGCGGTTCCGAATCGCTACCCCTCCTTTAGTTCTGAGTGGAGGAACTTATAATTAATGATATTAAAATGGAACAAGTGGTTTGGATGAGAGAAAAAAAATCAAGTTTTATTACCTAAATAAACTACAATCCAAAGAATAAACTATACCACACGAACACAGTAATTACAGTAAAACTATATAACAGGGGGTTGCAGATGGCAAAAACAAGGGATACAATGGCTACAATGTTATTTAAACAATCTTAGCAATACCCTTAAATCACCACCCCTTAACTCCTGCTAGGTTGCCTTGTTGAGGAGTCAGAACGCTCTGCTCACCTTTGGTCCAGCGAAGTAAGAGAGAGAGAGGCTCACCTATGGTCCCAGGAAGTAATGAGAGAGATAGCTTCTCAGCAGCTTATCTTATATATGGTGAGCCCCCCCCTCCCCCCTGCTGTTCTGCCCTGCAAGGGCTGTGTGCAAAATTCCCCACCCAAAGGGTCCAATACACAAGAGAAAGCTGTGATTGGCTAACTCAAAGTGGTTAGACTGGGTTAATGTGTCTTCCGGAGCTCCCTGGGCTGAAACAAAAGAATGCAACAGCCCTATTGTCCAGTGCTGGGTGATTTAAAACCCATTCAATTCTTAAACGTTTCCCATTCAAGGTACAAAAGTCTCTTCTGCAGTTTAGATGTATCCACTCGATATACAAACAAATGCTAATAGCATTCAATTGCTTTGTAAACAAAGCATTGTCCTTTGTCTTCGGCCATGTGGTGACAGCCATTTTTATCCCTGGAAATTTAAAAGCACAACGCCCAGGGATTCTTTAATCAAAAAAATTAATCTTCAGAACTGTAAATTATTGTGAATTCTTACAAATGGCTTACCCCTTATCCTTAGACTGTGACCCCTGGTTCTGGACTCCCCTGCCATCGGGAACATCTTTCCTGCATCTAGTCTGTCTCATCCTGTTAGAATTTTATCTTTCAATGAGATCCCCTCTCATTCTTCTAAACTCCAGTGAGTATAAGCCCAATCGACACAATTTCTCCTCATACGTCATTCCTGCCATCCCAGGTATCAGTCTGGTGAATCTTCGCTGCACTCCCTCCATGGCAAGAACATCCTTCCTCAAATAAGGTGACCAAAACTGCACACAATACTCAAGGTGTGGTCTCACCAAGGCCCTGTACAACTGCAGCAAGACATCCTTGTTCCTGTACTCGAACCCTCTCGCTACGAAGGACAACATACCATTTCCCTTCTTAACCACCTGCTGCACCTGCATGCTTACCTTCAGCAACTGGTGCACAATGACACCCAGGTCTCGTTGCACTTCCCCTTTTCCCAATCTATTGCCATTCAGATAATAATCTGCCTTCCTGTTTTTGCCACCAAAGTGGATAACCTCGCATTTATCCACATTATACTGCATCTGCCATGCATCTGCCCAATCGCCCAACCTATCCAAATCATCCTGGAGTTTCTCTGCATCCTCCTCGCAACACACTCGCCCACCCAGCATTGTGTCGTCTGCAAACTTTGAGATATTACATCTAGTTCCCTCATCTAGATCATTAATATATATTGTGAATAGCTGGGGTCCGAGGGCCAATCCCTGTGATACCCCACTAGTCACTGCCTGCCACTCGGGAAAAAGACCCATTTATTCCAACTCTTTGCTTCCTGTCTGCCAACCAGTTCTCTATCCAAGTCAGTATCTTGCCCACAATCCCATGTGCCTTAACTTTACACGCTAATCTCTTATGCGGGACCTTATCGAAAGCCTTCTGAAAGTCCAAATACACCACATCCACTGGTTCTCCCTTATCTACTTCCTCAAAAAATTCCAGTAGATTAGTCAAGCACGATTTACCTTTTGTAAATCCATGTTGACTTTGTCCGATCCTGTCATTGTTTTCCAAGTGCTCTGCTGTTATTTCAAGCTTGTGATTTCAAATAAAGCTGTTGGACTATAACCTGGTGTTGTGTGACTTCTTACATCTTTTATAATGGACTCTAGCATTTTCCCCACTACCGATGTCAGGCTTACCGGTCTATAATTCCCCGTTTTCTTTCTACCACCTTTTTCGAATAGTGGGGTAACATTAGCTACCCTCCAATCCATGGGAACTGTTCCAGAGTCTATAGAGGTTTGGAACATGACCATCAATGCATCTACTATTTCTAGGGCCACTTCCTTAAGTACCCTAGAATGTAGATTATCAGGCCCTGGGGATTTATCGGCCTTCAATCCCGTCAATTTCCCTAACACCATTTCCCTACAAATACTGATTTCATTCAGTTCCTCCCTCTCATTAGACCCTATATTCCCCGATATCATTGGGAGGTTATTTGTGTCCTCCTTTGTGAAGACAGAACCAAAGTATGTATTTAATTGGTCTGCCATTTCTTTGTTCCCCATTATAAATTCCCCTGATTCTGACTGCAAGGGACCTATGCTTGACTTCACCAATCTTTTTCTCTTCACATATCTATAGAAGCTTTTACAGTCAGTTTTTATGTTCCCGGCAAGCTTACTCTCATACTTTATTTTCCCCCTCTTAATTAATCCCTTTGTCCTCCTTTGCTGAATCCTAAACTGCGCCCAATCCTCAGGTTTGCTGCTTTTTCTGGCCAATTTATATGTCCTTTCCTTGGATCTTATGCTATCCCTAATTTCCCTTGTTAGCCACGGTTGAGTCACCTTTTTTGTTTTATTTTTATGCCAAACGGGGATGAACAAATGATGTAGTTCATCCATGCGATCTTTAAATGTTTGCCATTGCCTCTCCACCGTCAACCCTTTGAGTAACATTCCCCAATCAATCCTACCCAACTCGCGCCTCATACCTTCACAGTTTCCTTTATTTAAATTCAGGACCCTAGTCTCTGAGTCAAATACTTCACTCTCCATCTTAATGAAGAATTCTATCATATTATGATCGCTCCGACCCAAGGGGCCTCGCACAACAAGATTGCTAATTATTCCTTTCTCTTTACATAATACCCAGTCCAAGATGGCCTGATCTCTAGTTGGTTCCACAACATATTGGTCCAGGAAACCATCCTGTATACACTCCAGGAATTCCTCCTCCACAGTATTGTTACTAATTTGGTTAGCCCAATCTATATGTAGATTAAAGTCATCCATGATAACTGCTGTGACCTTATTGCATGTGTCTCTAATTTAATGCCATCCCCATCCTCTGCATTACTGTTTTGGGGTCTGTATACAACTCCCACTAACGTTTCCTGCCCCTTGGTATTTCTCAGCTCTACCCATACAGATTCCACATCATCAGAGCTAATGTCCTTCCTTACAATTGTGTTAATCTCCTCTTTGACCAGCAATGCTACCCCACCTCATTTTCTTTTCTGCCTGTCTTTCCTGAATATTGAATACCCCTGGATGTTGAGTTCCCAGCCTTGGTCACCCTGGAGCCATGTTTCCGTAATCCCAATCACATCATATCCATTTACATCTATTTGCGCAGCCAATTCATGCACATTATTACGAATGCTCCTCGCATTAAGACAAAAAAGGCCTAGAAATTCGGTGGGCTGCGCCACCAGTTAGCGCCCAAAGAGGGCACTTAGTGGGATTAGCGCCACTGGCCACGCCTCCCGCGGAATTTAGAGGGGCACTAATGGCGGCGTCAGCCTGTAGCAGTGCGCCGCCACTGATGACGTCATCGGTGTGCGCAGCGCCGCACTACCGCCCCGATCGCGATATTAGGTAGCGCCCCCGCTGTAACGCTGGTCGCAATTTGCGACCGGTTCAGGGGGGCCTACCTGCGGCAGTAGAGGCACTAATTAAAGGGGAGGTGCGGGGCGGCCATTTTTTTTGCTGGTCGCCTGCCAGCATCTCCTCGCGCCGCCATCCCCGGCCTCCTGAGCCACCCCCCCCGTGTTGTGCCGGCTGTGTCCCAAGAGCCCAGCACTTCTCCTCGGTGCCGGGCTCTTTTGCCGGCACTCGCGATCTCTGATCGCGCTGCTGCAGGCCCCACCCCTTTAAGAAGGGGAGGAAGGCCTGCAGTACCGCAGCGCACCGTGCCACAGCGTGTGGCGCTGCGGCACGTTGCGCTGTGATTTTCAGTTGCAGCGCCCCAAGAGGGATGCGGGGCGCCTCGAGCAGCGCCCCGCTTCCGTTTGGGGCGCTGAAACTGAATTTCTGGCTGGTGCTCGCTGCTCCGTCCAGGGCGGTACTTCCGGCACCCAGGCGAGACTGGCACCCCAAACGCCACCAAATTTCCAGGCCAAAGCCTTCAGGCTTGTTTTTTTTAAAAAACTCTTAGACCTTTTAGAATTATTATTTACTGTGGCCATGTTTGATTTAAACCCTTGATTTCTCTGACTGCCACTTTTGCTTTTCTCCTTCCTGTCTTTTGCTTCTATCCTTGTTTCCCTTTCCTCTGTCTCCCTGCACAGGTTCCCAACCCCCTGCCATTTTAGTTTAAACCCTCCCCCACAGCACTAGCAAACACTCCCCCTAGGTCATCGGTCCCGGTCCTGCCCAGGTGCAAACCGTCCAGTTTGTACTGGTCCCACCTCCCCCAGAACCGGTTCCAATGTCCCAGGAATTTGAATCCCTCCCCCTTGCACCATTCCTCTAGCCACGTATTCAGCTGAAATATCCTTCTATTTCTACTCTGACTAGCACATGGCACTGGTAGCAATCCTGAGATTACTACCTTTGAGGTCCTATTTTGTAATTTACCTCCTAACTCCCTATATTCTGCTTTTAGGACCTCATCCCAGTTTTTACCTATATCGTTGGTACCTATATACACCACGACAACTGGCTGTTCACCCTCCCCTTCCAAAATTCTCTGCAGCCGCTCCGAGACATCCTTGACCCTTGCACCAGGGAGGCAACATACCATCCTGGAGTCTCGTTTGTGGCCGCAGAAACACCCATCTATTCCCCTTACAATAGAATCCCCTATTACTATAGCTCTCCCACTCTTTTTCCTCCCGTCCTGTGCAGCAGAACCACCCATGGTGCCAGGAAGTTAGCTCCTGCTGTCTTCCCCCGATAAGCCATCTCCCCCAACATTATCCAAAGCGGTACATCTGTTTGAGACAGGGATGGCTACATAATATGGTGAGATTTAAGGTGGTCATGGAAAAGGACAGGGATGGGCTGGAAATAAAGGTTCTAAATTGGGGGAAGGCCGATTTAAATAGGATAAGGCAGGATCTGGCCAAAATGGACTGGGATCAGCTACTTGTAGGAAAGTCCGCATCGGAGCAATGGGAGGCTTTCAGAAGGGAGATTGAGATCATACAATGGCAACATGTTCCCGTAAAGGTCAAGGGTGGTTCCAAAAACCACAGGGAACCTTGGATGTCAGGGGATATACGAGAATGGTTTAGGAAAAAAAGGAGGGCTTTTGGCAGATACGAAAGGCTAAAGACGGAGGAAGCCCTAGAGGAGTACAAAAAGTGCAGGGGGATACTTAAAAAGAAATTAGGAGATCAAGGAGGGGCCATGAAATAACACTGGCGAGCAAAATAAAGGAAAATCCTAAGATGTTTCATAAGTATATTAAGGGTAAGAGGATAACTAGGGAAAAAATAGGGCCCATTAGGGACAAAAGTGGCAATCTGTGTGTGGAGCCGGAAGATGTAGGAAGGGTTCTAAATGAATTTTTTGCATCTGTTTTCACTATGGAGAAGGACGATGTAGACATAGAAATAGGGCGGGGGGACTGTGATATGCTCGAACATATTAACATCGCGAGGGAGGAGGTATTGGCGGTTTTAGCAGGCCTAAAAATGGATAAATCCCCAGGCCCGGACGAAATGTATCCCAGGCTGCTGTGTGAGGCAAAGGAAGAGATTGCGGGGGCTCCAGCACATATATTCAGGACCTCTCTGGCCACAGGGGACATGCCAGAGGACTGGAGAACCGCTAATGTAGTACCATTATTCAAGAAGGGAAGTAGGGAAAAACCGGGGAACTACAGGCCAGTGAGCCTAACATCAGTGGTAGGAAAATTATTGGAAAAAATTCTGAGGGACAAAATTTGTCTCCACTTGGAGAGGCAAGGATTAATCAGGGATAGTCAACATGGCTTTGTCAAGGGAAGATCATGCCTGACTAATTTGATTGAATTTTTTGAGGGGGTGACTAGGTGTGTGGATGAGGGTAACGCAGTGGATGTGGTATACATGGATTTCAGTAAGGCCTTCGATAAAGTCCCGCACAGGAGACTGGTCAAGAAGGTAAGAGCCCATGGAATCCAGGGTGCCTTGGCACATTGGATACAAAACTGGCTTAGTGGCAGAAGGCAGAGGGTGATGGTCGAAGGTTGTTTTTGTGACTGGAAGCCTGTGGCCAGTGGGGTACCACAGGGATCAGTGCTGGGTCCCTTGCTGTTTGTGGTCTACATTAATGACTTGGATATGAATGTAAAAGGTATGATCAGTAAGTTCGCGGATGATACAAAAATTGGTAGGGTGGTAAATAGCGAGGAGGGTAGCCTCAGTCTGCAGGATGATATAGATGGGTTGGTCAGATGGGCGGAACAGTGGCAAATGGAATTTAACCCGGAAAAGTGTGAGGTGATGCACTTTGGGGGGACTAACAAGGCAAGGGAATACACAATGAGTGGTAAGACCCTAGGCAAGACGGAGGGTCAGAGGGATCTGGGTGTGCAAGTACACAGATCCCTGAAGGCGGCGGAACAGGTGGATAAGGTGGTAAAAAAGGCATATGGGATACTTGCCTTCATTAGCCGAGGCATAGAATATAAGAGCAAGGAGGTTATGATGGAGCTGTATAAAACACTGGTTAGGCCACAGCTGGAATACTGTGTGCAGTTCTGGTTGCCACACTACAGGAAGGATGTGAACGCTTTGGAGAGGGTGCAGAGGAGATTCACGAGGATGTTACCAGGGCTGGAGCGCTTCAGCTATGAAGAGAGACTGGGCAGATTGGGTTTATTTTCCTTGGAGCAGAGGAGGCTGAGGGGGGACATGATTGAGGTGTACAAAATTATGAGGGGCATAGATAGGATGGATACTGAGGAGCTTTTTCCCTTAGTAGAAGGGTCAATAACTAGGGGGCATAGATTCAAGGTAAAGGGCGGGAGGTTTAGAGGGGATTTGAGAAAGAACTTTTTCACCCAGAGGGTGGTTGGAGTCTGGAACTCACTGCCTGAAAGGGTTGTGGAGGCAGAAACCCTCACAACATTTAAGAAGCATTTGGATGAGCACTTGAAATGCCATAGCATACAAGGCTACGGACCAAATGCTGGAATATGGGATTAGATTAGACAGGGCTTGATGGCCGGCGCGGACACGATGGGCCGAAGGGCCTCTATCCGTGCTGTATAACTCTATGACTCTATGAGGGGACCCCTGCACTACCTGCCTGCGCCTACTATTCTGCCTGGCGGTCACCCATTCCCTTCCTGCCTGTGCAGTCTTTACCTGCAGTGTGACCAACTCATTAAACGTGATATCTGCGATGTCCTCAGCATCGCAAATGCTCCAGTATGTATCCATTCGTAGCTGCAGCTGGATACACTTCCCGCACACATAGTCGTCAGGGACACAGGAAGTGTCCCTGATTTCCCATATAGTGCAGGAGGAGCATACCACGGTGCCGAGCTGTACTGCCATGACTTACCCTTTAATTAATTCAAATTAAATTAAATCAATCCCACCAATTACACTACAATTAAATGATATACTCAAGGGCCCTTGTTTACCAGCAGTCCCCGCTACACAACAGAGACCCTAGAAACTATAAACCACAAAAATTAAGGTTGAAAAAAGCCAGAGAGAGAGAAATAATCACCAACCAATTAGTTACCTGCTTTCTGGTGACGTCACACTTCGATTACTTTTTATTTCTCTCTCCCACTCTCGGAGCTCTGCTTAAATCAGCCTCTCTCGCTCTCGGAGCTCGGTTTAAATCAGCCTGTCCCACTCTCGGAGCTCTGTTTAAATCAGCCTCTCCCGCTCTCGGAGCTCAGTTTAAATCAGCCTCTCCCGCTCTCGGAGCCCAGTTTAAATCAGCCTCTCCCACTCTCGGAGCTCGGTTTAAATCAGCCTCTCCCGCTCTCGGAGCTCGGTTTAAATCAGCTACTCCCGCTCTCGGAGCTCGGTTTAAATCAGCCTCTCCCGCTCTCGGAGCTCGGTTTAAATCAGCCTCTCCCGCTCTCGGAGCTCGGTTTAAATCAGCCTCTCCCACTCTCTGAGCTCGGTTTAAATCAGCCTCTCCCGCTCTCGGAGCTCGGTTTAAGTCAGCCTCTCCCGCTCTCGGCGCTCTTTTTAAATCAGCCTCTCCCACTCTCGGAGCTTGGTTTAAATCAGCCTCTCCCGCTCTCGGAGCTCTGTTTAAATCAGCCTAACCCGCTCTCGGAGCTCTGGTTAAATCAGCTTCTCCCGCTCTTGGAGCTCTGTTTAAATCAGCCTCTCCCGCTCTCGGATCTCTGTTTAAATCAGCCTCTCCCGCTCTCGGAGCTCTGTTTAAATCAGCCTCTCCCACTCTCGGAGCTCTGTTTAAATCAGCCTCTCCCACTCTCGGAGCTCTGTTTAAATCAGCCTCTCCCGCTCTCGGAGCTCTGTTTAAATCAGCCTCTCCCACTCTCGGAGCTCTGTTTAAATCAGCCTCTCCCGCTCTCGGAGCTCTGTTTAAATCAGCCTCTCCCACTCTCGGAGCTCTGTTTAAATCAGCCTCTCCCGCACTCGGAGCTCGGTTTAAATCAGCCTCTCCCGTTCTCGGAGCTCTGTTTCAATCAGCCTCTCCCACTCTCGGAGCTCTGTTTAAATCAGCCTCTCCCGCTCTCGGAGCTCGGTTTAAATCAGCCTCTCCCGCTCTCGGAGCTCTGTTTAAATCAGCCTCTCCCGCTCTCGGAGCTCGGTTTAAATCAGCCTATCCCACTCTCGGAGCTCTGTGCCTGTCGCAGGTCCGCCTTCTCTTCCCTACAGGTGGAATCCAGTCTAAGAGATACTTTGTGCTTCTGCCACAGGGTAGTCTGATGACATGCCCGAAGGACCATAACCATTTCTGATTATTGAGTCCAAAGTTGGTTGACCCATGTGTCACAGCACTTTCTCATTAATTATGTGGTCTTTCTATTGAACTCACAGGATTCTTCTTAAACAAAGCTGATGGTTTGCATTCAGTTTCCTGTTCTGTTCTTCCACCATCTGCCATATTTCTGAGGCATACATAAGTGTCCAGAGGACAATAGTATTGTGCCATCTCATTTTAGTGTGTAGATGTATCTTCTTATTTTCCTAGCTGTTTGACAAACAAAAAAATTACCCACTGCCTTTACTGATTCTTGCCTTCACTTTAGTGAGGCTATTAGCAGATAATTTCATTCAAGCAGTCTGGGCTGAATCCAGATACCAGAGATCCCAGCAAATAACCCAGATAAGTACAGCACAAGTGCAAAACAAGAGGTTTTATTTTTTTTTAAAGGAAAATGCTGGCGAAATATAGGTCAGTCAGCATCTGAAAGGCAAAAGACAGATTAAAATTTCACTTGAGCCTTTTCATCAAAACTTGCCAGTTCTGTCTATTAGATACAATCAAGTATGCTTTCTGTTTTCAAATACCAAGGATGAGGGACTTCAGTTACATGGAGAGACTAGAGAAGCTGGGATTGTTCTCGTTAATGTAGAGAAGGTAAAGGGGAGATTTAATAGAGGTGTTCAAAATGAAGAACGGTTCTGATAGAGTAAATAAGCAGAAATTGTTTCCGCTGCAGAAGGGTCGGTAACCTGAGGGCATGCATTTAAGATAATTGGCAAAAGACCAAGAGATGAGATGAGGAGAATTTTTTTTTACGGAACAAGCTATGATGATCTGGAATGCACTACCTGAAAGGGTGGTGGAAGCAGATGCAATAGTAACTTTCCAAAGGGAATTGGATAAATACTTGAAGGGGAGAAAATTGCAGGGCTCTGGGGAAAGACCAGGAGAGTTGGACTAATTGGATAGCTCTTTCCAGGCACAATGGACCAAATATCCTCCTGTGGTGTAAGATGTTTTGATTCTATGAAATCTAATATATAATATACACAGGTCTATTGGTTTTCTTGCAAAATGATAAATGACTGAATAATCATGACATTTGCTGATACTCGCGCCTCATTTGGCATACAAATACTTGCTATCAAGATTTACATGAAAAGAAATAATATGTTGCTCAGAATATATAAAAATATTTGTATGGGTTCAATCTTGTATTATTTAACAGAAAAGCAATTGACCTAGAATGCCATTCCAGTGACCTAGTTTGACAGCTGCTTCACAAACAGAGCACCTGCTCTTTTGTTGGACAGTCACTCACCGATGCAAAGCCCCTGTTATCACTACAATAATTGTGCAGGGCTCCAAAAAACACTGTAGCATCAGCCAAGAAGCTACTGACCTTATTGTGACAACCTGATTCACTCAACACGCGCAGTGGCTTATTCCAGAACAGGCAGCTGGTTTCAACACATCTCTGGAGGGGGAGAAAACGTGACCTAAATCTATACACAGTGGAAAGGACATGATTTCACAACTCAGTAATGTGACTTACAAACAGAATCAATTGAAATATACATTCATGGAGGCCACAAAATGGGAAGCCATATAACAGCTCCATTGGTGCCACATATAAGTGAATAACATTTCAGCTCTGAAGAAGCTCTGTGGCACCCAGAATCTCCTACCGATGCTTTTTTTAATATATAACATCCACAGAATCACTATGATGCAGGTATATCGACAGAAATGTCCCAGGATGGACGGTTTCTCTACAGAAACTACAGTTTGTGTATTATAAAGTTAGAAAATATGAATATTTCTTTATACTATTAAGGTAATTTCCACTAGCCAACCTTACATTGAATGAGTGTCAAATAAAAACAAATAATACTTGTAATGTATGTACCTTTAAGGGGGAGAACTACTTTTTACAGATCCTGTATCCTGTAGTACCGGCAGTGACCACACCTGTATATAAACCCTGAGTAGTGGTCTGTACAGTCAGTTGCAGTTTGAACCCTCATTCAGTAAACACCTGTTGATCGTTCCCTGCAGTCTGTTGTCTGATTATTGAAGGACACAACATTAAGATACACGGATATAACATTGGCGACGACGCAGATTCGAACCTACCTGCAACTCTGCATCACCTCCCAGGGATTCGCTCCTGGAGAACAGTGGCAGGAGGTCGAGTCCAGAAGCATGGGTGTCGACCACGGGCAACCGCCCAGTCATCCAGCGGAGATTTGAGCATTGCAGGGGAGGCTGTCGCGAGCCAGGCTTGGCTTTCCAGTCACGGTGGTCCAGCGAAACGGGCTGGCAACAGGTACCGCGCAGACCCTTCCCGGACAGCGGTGGCTAGAGCCGACCGAGCGGCACAGAAAAAGGCCGAGCAGCGTCGACGGGGGAGAGAGAGAGGGCAGAGCACACAGGGCGCAGCCGGTGTTCAGGACCGAGCGGCATCAACGGGGGAGAGAGGCGAGAGAGAGCAGAGCGCAGCCGGTGTTCAGGACCGAGCGGCGTCAACGGGGAGAGAGATGAGAGAGAGCAGAGCACAGCCGGTGTTCAAGGGTCGAGCAGCGTCAATGGGGGAGAGAGGCGTGCAGGAAAACGCAAGGCGTTGCAATTGCCACGAGGACCGCAGAGAGCGGCATTGGCAGCAGCGCAGGAGCAGCGCACGAAACCCACAGGGCATTGCCATTTGCCATGAGGACCGCCGAGAGCGGCGTTGGCAGCAGCGCGGGAGACCCCATTTTAAGCCGCAGCGGGGAAGAACGGAAAGCGCGGGAGATGCCATTTTAAGCCAATCGAACCACATCCAAAAATGCCGAAGAGTGGCAGTATCACAGCGTTCGACAATGAAGTCGAAGATTGGACGACATATGTCGAACGCATAGAAGTATACTGCAAGGCGAATGAAGTGCCAGATGACAAGAAAGCGCTGGTATTGTTGAATTCAATGGGTGCAAAAACGTATGGCTTACTACGAAACCTAGTAACCCCAGAGAAGCCAGTAGAAAAGGATTTTGAAAACATAGTGTCAATCCTACAGGACCACTTAAACCCCACACAGCTGTTGATAGCAGAAAGATTTAAGTTTCACAAAAGGAACCAGCATAAAGATGAAAGTAATGCTGAGTATTTAACGGAACTGCGCAAGCTATCGAAACACTGCCAGTTTGGAACGGGACTAGCAGATACTTTAAGGGACAAGTTTGTGTGTGGGCTTCAAAGTGAAGGAACCCAGAAACGGCTTCTATCAGAAAAGGATCTTATGCTGGACAAGGCTTTCAGCATTGCAGTATCACACGAAGCAGCAGCATGGGGCGCTGCAGAGATACAACGGAGACCGCAAGAATATGGCACAAATGAAATGTCATACGGAACAGTGAAGTGCTATCGCTGCGGCAGAACAACACACAACCATAATGATTGCTGGTTCAAGGACAAAGTGTGCAGATAGTGTGGAAAAGTAGGACACATAGCAAGAGTCTGCAGGTCGGGAAAGAAAACCAGCAGCAAGAAATCTCCACAGGAGAAGTGTAAGAAGGTACATAAGGTGTCGGAGAGTAGTTCAGACGAACAGAAGAGTGATACAGACTCCGGAAGCAAGGAGCTGGGTTGTCTGAAACTACATAATGTGATCAAAATGGAGGATCACCAAACTATCTGGGTCACGCTCAAGATAGCAGGAGTCCAAGTGAAAATGGAATTGGACACAGGATCAGCCCTAACAGTCATAAACCGAAGGGACTACAAGCGGCTATTCTCACATATACCCTTGAGAGATACAAAGATTGCCATGAAGACGTACACGGGGCAAAAAGTCTACCCCAAAGGAAAAATAAGGGTGAACGTTATATATAACAGCAAGGAAACACCAAAAATGGACCTATATGTATTGCCAGATAGAGGACCACCACTAGTAGGACGTGAATGGATCTGGAAGATACAGCTAGATCGGCATTCCGTACAAGCACTGACTGTAGATGCCAAAAAGGATGACGACGTCACACCTGGACGACTGTCAAAAATGCTAACTGACACACAAGAAGTGTTCCAGCAGGGACTCGGAACACTAAAAGGCATAACAGCAATGATCAAAATAGAGGAAAATGCAAGCCCAAAGTTTTTTAAGGCCAGACCAGTACCTTATGCGATCCGCACAGCTGTCGAAGCAGAGCTGGAAGGTTCGGAACGTTCAGGAGTACTGTCCAAAGTGGACTGGAGCGAGTGGGCAACATCCATCATTCCTGTAATGAAGAGGTCATTGAGTAATACACCTGGGGAACCAAAGAAGGTTCGCATCTGTGGGGACTTTAAGGTGACAGTGAACCCAGTCCTTCACACTGTACAATATCCGCTTCCGCGGATTGAAGATATTTTCGCCTTGCTATCTGGAGGGAAACGCTTCACTAAGATTGATCTGGCCCAGGCGTACCTGCAAATGGAGGTAGAAGAAGCCTCGAAACAGTACCTCACGATCAACACTCATAAAGGTCTCTACCAATACAACCGGCTGGTGTTCGGGGTAGCATCAGCTCCGGCTATTTGGCAAAGGGCAATGGAACAAGTCCTGCAAGGGATTCCAGGGACCCAGTGTTATTTGGACGACATCCTGGTCACGGGCGAAAATGACAGTGATCACCTCGCCAACCTGGAGCAGGTGCTCACTAGATTGAAGGAATATGGGCTCCAAGCTAATCGCCACAAATGCGAGTTTTTCCAGAAGCAGATCTCGTATTGTGGCCACGTTATTGATAAAGAGGGGTTACATAAGTCCCCTGAAAAGATTGAGGCAGTAGTCAAGGCTCCAGCACCGGAAAATGTGTCACAACTGAGGTCGTTCCTCGGGCTGGTGAAATACTACCATAAGTTCTTGCCGAATTTGTCTACCGTACTACACCCACTGAACACCCTACTGCAAATGGGGGTACCATGGAAGTGGAGTGACGAATGTAAACGAGCTTTCCAGAAGAGCAAAGCATTGATCACATCAAAAGAGGTGTTGGCTCATTTCAACCCAGCACTACCAATTCGGTTGGCGTGTGATGCATCACCCTATGGCATTGGAGCGGTGCTGTCGCACAAATTCCCGGACGGCTCGGAGAGGCCAGTAGCCTTTGCGTCTCGGTCACTAACCTCAGCCGAGCGTAACTACGCCCAGATTGACAGGGAGGCCCTCAGCCTAGTGTGGGGAGTGAAAAAGTTCAATCACTATCTGCACGGGCAGAATTTCACCTTGCTGACTGACCACCAACCAC
The DNA here is from genome assembly GCF_052327205.1 of Somniosus microcephalus. NCBI lineage: Eukaryota > Metazoa > Chordata > Chondrichthyes > Squaliformes > Somniosidae > Somniosus > Somniosus microcephalus. The sequence continues at coordinate 94,123,517 of NC_140991.1, read as the reverse complement.
TTGTCTCCATCTTTAATCCAAAGAAGGGCGTTCCGGTGATGACTGCGCAACGGCTACAAAGATGGTCCCTTTTTCTAGGGGCGCACCAATATGAAATCGAATATAAGGGCACGAAACAGCATGGAAATGCTGATGGGCTATCACGCCTGCCACTGCCTACTGCAGAGGAAGCACCAGCAGTGGATCCTGTCGAAATATTTCATTCGACTATAATTGAATGCTTGCCAGTAACTAACGCTGGTATAGAGAAGGAGACCCGAAATGACCCGACACTGTCTCGGGTATATGATTTGACGGTGAAGGGATGGCCAGCACATGGCGACTCACTGTTGCCAGCATTCTCATCCAGAAGAGAACAGCTGTTTGCATGCCAGGGGACCTTGATGTGTGGATCCCAAGTGGTAATTCCACCCAAGTTAAGGGAGAGAGTGCTCCATGAGCTTCACGAAGGTCATCTGGGAGGGGTGAAAATGAAAAGCCTTGCTAGGGCTTATGTGTGGTGGCCGGGGATCGATCAGCAAATCGAGGACCTGACAAAGAGCTGCTCAGGATGCCAGAAGGTCCAAAATGCACCACCACATGCCCCTCTACACCCATGGGAGTGGCCCTCATCTCCATGGCAACGGGTGCATATTGATTTTGCTGGTCCATTCATGGACTCAATGTTTTTAATAGCCGTGGATGCGCACTCGAAATGGCCTGAGGTCATCAAAATGTCCTCCACCACCACGGAGAAAACTATTGCAGTCCTACGGACCATTTTGCCAGGAACGGCTTGCCAGAGCAGATTTGCTCTGATAACGGACCACAGTTTGTGTCCGAAGAGTTTCGAAGATTTATGAAAAGGAATGGGGTAAGGCATTACGCATCCGTCCCGTATCATCCAGCCACAAATGGATTGGCTGAGAGGTTCGTACAAACCTTTAAAAAAGCAGTAAAGGCCATGTGCGATGACGACATTCCACTGCAGCATAAGGTGGACAATTTCCTGTTAGCCTACAGAAATGCGCCACATGCAGTCACCAACCAGGCCCCGGCCATGATGTTCTTTAACCGAAGGTTGAGATCGCGTCTGGATTTGCTCAGACCAAATGTACGAAGAGATGTTGAGAGTAAGCAATTCCAGCACATCAATGAGAAGCCGACAAGGAGCTTCAATGTAGGGCAACCAGTCTTGGCCCGCGACTACCGAACAGAGAAATGGCAACCAGGAACGATATGCACACGGCAGGGGCCACTAATGTACACAGTGGATGTTGGGGAGAACATTGTGAGACGCCATGCTGACCAGATCCTAGAGTCACAGGAACGAGTCAACCCCATGTCTCGGCCATACGTACCTGGTGAGGAACCCGACGTACAGGTCGCATCTACCTCAGAAATAATAGCATTGGAAGCTGATGAATCAACTGACGACAGGGTGTTAGAATCGCCTCCGCACCAAGAGCGAGACACTCGGGAAAGGCGTTATCCAGAAAGAATCAGGAAGCCTCCCCAAAGACCGAATTTATAAATAGACTATTTTCAGTTAATGTTGCATGTTAAAAGTGTTAATTGTAATTAGTTTGATATTTAATTGTTAAATGAGTGTTATGGTACTGTTAATCTAAAAGGGGAGGAATTGTAATGTATGTACCTTTAAGGGGGAGAACTACTTTTTACAGCTCCTGTACACTGTAGTACCGGCAGTGACCACACCTGTATATAAACCCTGAGTAGTGATCTGTACAGTCAGTTGCAGTTTGAACCCTCATTCAGTAAACACCTGTTGATCGTTCCCTGCAGTCTGTTGTCTGATTATTGAAGGACACAACATTAAGATACACGGATATATCAATACTGGAATTGGACAGAAGGACAGTCAACCTCTGAAAGGTGGAGTAATTTTGTGTATTAGCAATAATTAAGCGGAATTTTCAGAGGTATGAACAGGCGGGTTGGAGGAAGAGAAAGTTGTGCAAATGTAAAACCCGACACCAGCCCGACCCCAACCCACCCACTTTCACCTTTCACTCAGGCAGGACAGGGGGGGGAGTGGGGGGAGCGGGTTGCCAACCTGCTGCCAGGAAGCAGGTTGGCAATTTAAATATTACAATGAGGTCTGCAATCTCTACTTTAACCTGCTTTGCAGGTTTTACTGCAGGCGGCCGGGGATCGCGAGGCTCGGGGTTCCCGGTGGCTGCAACGAGGTGGCTTCAGCCTCAGCCTCGGGGAGCAAGCCTTGTGGGCCGGGTGGAGCAGGAGTGCTTCCCCACGGCCTCCCAAGCTCCACCACCAGCAGCCTGCACCCTCCAGTGTCAGGGTTCGGACCCCCCCCCGCAACCCCGGGTCTGGAACTCCACAGCGTGCCGGAAAACCCGATATTTCAGGTTTCCCACCGTCTCTCTGGTCCCCCCGCACTGGCGGGTGGGACTCTGGGAAAATCCAGCCCAATGAAAGCTTTGTTGCCCGCACTACTAAAGTTCATCCTGGGAGTAATCCACGTGCTAAAGCAGGCACCCAGCTTTAATGTTTTTATTCCGTTGTTAAGGACCAATTAATAACAAATTTGCAAATTTACTCAAGCTTCCTTTCAGGGAAACATGGTGTTAATGGTGTCCTCATTAAAAGTAGCATTAAGGCTGGAAGAGAGAGTTGGCAGAGTAGGAGAGATATAGCTGCATGGGAATTTTTCCAGTGTTGGAAGGGATAGCAAAGGAGCAGCAAAGGAGGTCAAGTAAGGCAGCTGTCATACAGGAGAATCACCAGAACTCACTATTATCTCAGGCCATTTGCTACCTCAACCTTACTGTGTGAAGAGACTCTGGGGTAGAGTTTACGCTTTGGGTGCAATTGTCGATTCTGGCTCAAATTGTGCCAAAAATTGCACCCGTTTTGAAAACTGTTTCCCCCCCTCCCCAAGTTTCTGCTCAAACTCATTTGCATATCGCCAAATGCAAAATCTGACATAAACCAGCGCAATCGGGCAGCCTTTTAAAATGTAATTGTTTTTTAAAAAGAAACATTTTATTTTTTTTAAATTCCCTTCATATATTTAAAAGTGGTAGCTTGGTGAAGTTTGATTCAAACAGCTGAAAATAGGTTTATCACAAAAAATATGCATTTTTAATCGCACTGTCAATCCACTACCTCTGAGTAAGCCGATTTTAAATTACTGAAATTTTCTTTTAAAAAATATATAAAACTATTTTCTAGTTATATTGGGCTTAGTGAGCTTCGTCATAAATTAAAACAAAAATCACATTTAAAAGTTTTTAAAACGTACTTTTCATGTCCTTACGCACAAGAAAAACAGCTTAATTTTTAAAGCCTCCCTGAAGGCCTGCAAATGACCACAATTAGCGGAAAGTCCCAATGATGATTACTTCACCCTGGGCCTTGGCCAATTATGTGGGTGTGGCCTGATTCCAGCGCGCTGTTTTTAAAACTAGTGCAAAAGATCGCGGAAACTCAAATTGCGCTGAACGCAAATTGCGCATAAAATTCCGTGAACTATTGCGCCAGTTACGGCGATTTCAGCCAAATTACGCCAGAAAAAAACAATCAAGCGGAAACTCCAGGCCTCTGTCTCTGCAAGAAAGTATTGATGAATTGTGCCACCTCCTGGAACCAGACCTGCAGCCAAGGGATCAACATCAAGGGGAGACTTGGCAAGGAGCTGCCAATTTGCAGTTCACTACTACATAAACAAGATCCCAGATGCCCTCTTTTGACATGCTGCAGACTATCATTAGACTTAGCCTGAGGCTGGTGCAGGAGCAGGAGAGGCACATAAGATTTTATGAAAGATGTGGCATTCCCAGGATACAAGGTGCCATCTGCTGTATTCATGTGCCCAGCCAAGCATTTTTGCAATATTTCCTGTTGTTCACTAACAAGAAAGCATGAACATCCAAATAGCACCTAATTGTCCCCAACGACTTTTGCATGTCAGTGTGTGGTTTCCAGGGCTATCCCACTGCACATAGCTTAAGGCTATTCAAGGTTCCCAATTATTCAAGGGTGACAAGTTGATAGGTTAACTCCTAAGAGCTGTGGGCTAACCACTCGAAACAAAATTCATACCACTAGAGAACTCCCTATACCACCCGGCAAAGAGTCCACAATGAAGCACATGCAAGAGGCAGAAATCTCATCAAGCAGACTCTTGGGGCTGGATTTCATAGGGGGTCAGCGGGTACGATCGGCGGTGGGTCTTTTTTTTCCCCCCAGTGGGTCGGGACCCCGCTGTGAACCCGCCACCATGTGCCTTTCCCCAATGTTGGGTCTGTCAGCGCCGAGCAGACCCGATACACAGCGCTGGGTTCACAGCGGGGGGACCAAATTCAGGTAGTTAGTGGCTTGTTAAGAGCCACTTAAGAATGAATTTCAACTCGCTTTCTGCATTTGACAGCTCGCCCACAGGGTCCACGCTGGTCGTGGACCATGTCTGTCATCTAAGGCGGGAGGTCAGTGGCTGTTGAGTTGACAGCTTCAAATGTACAGTAAAAGCACCCACCTTACAGCAATATCTTCCCTCAGCCACAAAATCTTCCTCTGCATTTCCACAACAGATTCATCATGCTACAAGTCTTTGCACAAGTCTCCATCCAGTCTGACCTCATTACCTCTCTCACCATTGACAGATCGCTTCTGTCACCTCTACTTCACCTGTCATCATTCCATCAGCATGGGTGCCCTTAGTGTCAGCTGTGACTTAGTTGGTAGCACCCTCGCCTCTGAGTCAGAAGGTTGTGGGTTCAAGTCCCAATCCAAGGACTTGAGCACATAAAGCTAGGCTGACACTCCAGTGCAGTGCTGAGGGAGTGCTGCACTGTCAGAGGTGCCGTCTTTTGGATGAGACGTTAAACCGAGGCCCTGTCTGCTCTCTCAGGTGGATGTAAAAGATCCCATGGCACTATTTCAAAGAAGAGTAGGGGAGTTATCCCTGGTGTCCTGGCCAATATTTATCCCTCAACCAACAGAACAAAAACAGATTATCTGGTCATTATCAAATTGCTGTTTTTGGGAGCTTGCTGAACGCAAATTGGCTGGCGCGTTTCCCACATTACAACAGAGACTACACTTCAAAAGTACTTAATTGACTGTAAAGCACTTTGAGACGTCCGGTAGCAATGAAAGGCACTATATATATGCAAGTCTTTTTCTTTCCCTTTATACTCTCTCACCTTGGTCCTCAGAATCCCACCATGATCAGCCCCAACACCAGCAGCACCAGGCACATCAGCAGCACCAGCAACAACACCGCCAACCTTCTCTGCAGTCACCTGATGCTGCACAGGACAGAGGGCATCAGCACTTGATCACATTGCTGCCCGGGAGGCCAGGGGTGGCCATACCATGGCCAGATTTACTTCACTTGATGCTGTACACACTGGCTGCCGCATGATGGCACCACCCCACACCAACACCACAAAGCATCCCTACAATGCCCGAGCCATTCCTTTCACACTCATCACCATTGCGGGGGGTGCGGGTGGGGGCTTGGCGGTTACCGTTTTGTCTCGCCATTCACTGTAACTCACTGAGCCGCTTCCAAAGGTGCACACAAATCTGTATAAGAACGCAAAGTGTTGAAAATAAAGGTTTCAATGTTTGACAGCACATTAACAGAAACTTTATATGAACATTGCATAAAACACCTAAGTGCCTACCCTTGTGTGTTGTTAGTTGGTATGATTGCACCAGGATGAGGGTGAGTGTGAGGGGTGGCTAGTGAGATGGGGATGTGATAATGTAGATAGAGAGGGATGGGTGGAGGTGCAAGGTAAGTTGGTGTGAGTAAGGATGTGTGGGAGTAGGGTAGGGAAGGCAGAGTGATGGGGGTGTGATGAGAGGCAAAGCCGTATGAGGTTGAGTGTGGCTTTGTACTAATGTTTCGTGATCTACTGAGATCACTGAAATGTTTACGGCACTGCACCCAGGTCCTCCTGACCACATACCTGCTTGTGCCCTCCTCTGCAATGTGCAACCAGGCTGTGTTGATCTCCTGGGGAGGTCTCTTCCACCCATGGGAAGGGAAGAGGACCTCCCTGAATGCTGTGACTCCCTCCATAAGCCTGGGTGCAGCCGTGCACCTCTGTGCAGTCATTGTCAGTGTTTGCAGCACCTCAATGCTGTAGAACACTGACAGCACAAATATCAAAATAAAGTTGGCCATGGTCCCTTTAAGGAAACCGGCTGATGGCGCATCATCAAATGGCATCACCAGACCCGCTTCCTCTAATTCGTTGGGAAACACGCTGGGCAAGCTGAACAAGCCCAATCTAGGGAAATTCATTTCAGACGCCAGGATGGAGACAGCAGTGGGATTAGGACCCGCCACCGATGTTGCCCGCCACAGATCCGCCGAGGTTCGTAAAATCGCGGCCTTGGAATGGTGAAGCAATTATTCCAATGTTTAGACTGCTCTGGGTGCTCTACAACGTTCCCCAGAGAGAGTTAGCAGAATGGTGGTGGTGGGCTGCATGCTGTACAACATAGCCCTGAAAAGATGGTGAATGAGGAGCAGCAACAAGTCATGCCACAGGATGAAGAGGATGACTACCAAAAAGAAAGCAGCTACTTCTGGAACCAACACAGGTTTGGAAAGCTCTCATTGAGGAGTGTTTCACTTGAGCCCTGCCTTCCCATTTATTTAAGCATAATAATTTATAACACCTTCTCACACCATTGAAATACTCCAAAGTGCTAGATAACTGATGAGTTACTTTTGAAGTGCAGTCTGTTGTTTTGTAAGCAAACATGACAGGTGTTTGAAGAACCTCAATGGTGTAGAACATTGACAGTACAAATGTCAAAATAAAGTTGGCCATGGTCCCTTTAAGGAAACCGGCTGATGACGCGTCATCAAATGACATCACCAGACCTGCTTCCTCTAATTGGCTCGGGGAAACACGTTGGGTGATCAAACATCAAACATGGCAAATGAGATGAATGACCAGTTATCTTTTTTGGTGGTGTTGGCTGAGAGTAGGAAGTTGACCAGGACACATATGCAGATATTAAGGAAGTGAATAAGATGCTGATGATATGAAATAAAGGTGGTTAATTTTGATACCCCTACACTTGAGCCCAAGGGAAATTTGCAAAATAGCAGAACCTGCAAATGCAACAAGAAGCTGGTAGTGCCGATGCTGAGATAGACTTAATAATAATAATAATAATAAAGATAGGAGGAAATTGAAGGTAAAATCAATGACATTTTCTCATAGGGGAACAGTACTTTACCTTCACCTCTCGGCAAAACAGAGCAAAGCTGGCCATCACCAACCATTCCATGAAGCCAACAGCAGAAAGGTCTGACACTACAGAGTGTTACCCTGACTGGGGAACGAACTATCCAACTTCTTCCAACAAAGCAGGTGTGAAGTGTTAAAGGGATTGCCTGGGACTGGATAATGAGCAGTCAGGTTAAATTATTTTTTTCCCTTATGGTCGTTCATGTATGTTCTAAATCTATAGATGCTTTAATGAATGTACAAGTCATACTTTGGCGAAACAGGCTTCAGAGCATTTTTTCTACTGGTATGTTATTTACTATGACAGGTTCAAAATTTAATTTTACAACATAGCTCAGTGCTGTCTTTTGTGAGGGAACGTCCAATCTTTCACGCTCAATTTCGTATCTTACGGCCCTCAATCCAGTCCAGATTGTCAGAACTAAGCAGCTTTTATGGCCATATCTTTCATATTGATGTATTGCCTCAGAATTGTGCTAATTAAGATAATTCATCAAACTTCACTAAGAGAAGGATCATCTAATCAATGCAGAGATGTTCCAAAGTTCCGTACTACACTAAGTTCTAGCCATTAAGTGTCACATTCATCAAGCCAACTCTGAGCAGGAAGGGTGAGTGAAAAACAACAGCAAGTGAAAGAATTGCACAGACATCATGTTGTTTAAAGTGTGAAGTACTTTAACTTTGCTTTGGTTTACATTCTGCTCTGTGTGACTCAGTTACCATTTTCGGGAAATAGATTTACAATCTGTTGGAATCAAAATATTGTTTCCGTGCATCTACAAACATAAAGATAGCAAAAGCACACAAATCAATGGCAAGACCTGATAACAAAGAAAATCGAAACAAACATTGATACAAAATATAGCTTTACAAGGTGATTGTGTATATGTTGTATAATATTCAAGGTGATTCTTTATATCCATATATTATTTTTTTAAATAACAACAGAAAATGCTGGAAGTACTCAGCAGGCCAGGCAGCATCCGTGGAGAGAGAAACAGAGTTAAAATTGTATGTGCACTCACTTCCTGTCCACAAACCTTATTTCCTGTTGACATGATTTTTGGTTACACTTTTGCATCAGGAATTAACATTAAAACTGTATATGTAAACATTTTGAATTGAAATTTCCAATCTAAACAGTCACCTGTTGATGAACCAATCAAATAATTCACAATGCTTTTGGAAAAAAGTTTTCATTTTTTCTTATTAATTCAAATTTTTAATGTCCATAATAAAAATATATAAATGACATACTTTACAATAACATGATTTAATTTACCTTCCTTAACGTAGCCTCAGCCTCTCCCAGAAGCCCTCCAGAGGTTACATAGAGCTTCCAAGCTTGTGCATTCCGAGCACGTGCAGTTTACAGAATGTCCCAACGTGCATTACCAGGTTCCTGAGTTGAACCAAAAGGGCGAGTCCCCTCAATCTGTGAGGATTTTTGAGTTTCTTTGCTTTTTTCCAAAACACTTTCAAACAAACTGGAGATTCTCAAAGATTCAATGCAGGCAAGTCCATTTATAATATTAACAGTTTTTCAATTATTAAGTACTCAGTTAGACAAGACCTTGGATTAATACTTGGTAACATGGGAACATGCCTGTAATTAGCAGAGCTGTGGTACCAGTCATTTTTTTTTGCCTACACCTCTGGTCCTAATGTGAATCCTCTGTATAATCTGTACATCTTTGCTCTTGGCAGCAGTTATCACACATATGACCATGGATTGCCTCCCACCTTAGCATTCTCAGGAATCATTCTGAGTGAATGTAAGAAGAGGAAAAAACCATTAGGCCCATCAAGCCCATCCAATTTAGCTTAATTTCAATTCCACCTACCCAGCTTCTCACCATATCCTTAAATTGTTTTATTTTTCCGAAAAGCATAGCCTGTTGCCCAAATGCCACTAGTAAATGTACACTTACTCAATCTGACTTCAATACCACAACAACAAATTGAATTTATATAGCACCTTTAACATAGTAAAATGTCCCAAGGCACTTCACAGGAGCGTTATCAGACCAAATTTGACACCAAGCTGTATAAATAGATATTCGGACAGGTGACCAAAAGCTTGGTCAAAGAGGTAGGTTTTAAGGAGCATCCTAAAGGAGGAGAGAGAGCTAGAGAGGCAGAGAGGTTTAGGGAGGGAATTCCAGAGCTTAGGGACTAGACAGCTGAAGGCACGGCCGCCAATAGTGGGGTGATGGATATCGGGGATGCACAAGAGGCCAGAATAGGAGGAACAGAAAGAGCTCAGATATAAGACAACATGAAGTGTTTTTTTATTTTTTTTATTATTAATACCACAGTCTAATACTGAGTGGAAACGAGCTTTCAGTGTTGTGATTAACACCACCATATTTCCTAGTTAATGTTCTTTAGCTTTCATAACACCAGTAACATTTTGTTTACTTACTGCATAAAGTATTGCAGGACATTTTGGCTGGTGTAAACCATGGAATAAATGCAATTTTCACTAAAAAAGAGTGCAAAGTAATTAGAAAGGTGAAAATTGAGCACTGCATTTTTTGGTCTGCTTTTATAGCGGCTTAAAAGTCATTACTGATGATTATTGTCACTAGAAGAATTTTAGTTTGCTATTCAGTAAATATTTGACATGATTAGCTATCATGTAATGAACATTTTAAACAATGTAAGTCTGTATCTTATTGAAATGTATAAAATTCTGACAGGGCTAGACAGACTGGACGCAGGGATGTTTCCCCTGGCTGGGGGGGTCTAGAACGAGGGGTCACAGTCTCAGGCTATGGGGTAGGACATTTAGGACTGAGATGAGGAGAAATTTCTTCACTCAGAGGGCGGTGAACCTATGGAATTCTCGACCACAGAAGGCTGTGGAGGCCAAGTCACTGAATATATTTAAGAAGGAGATAGATAGATTTCTAGACATAAAAGGCATCAAGGGGTATGGGGAGAGAGCGGGAATATGGTATTGAGATAGAGGATCAGCCATGATCATATTGAATGGCGGAGCAGGCTTGAAGGGCCGAATGGCCTACTCCTGCTCCTATTTTTCTATGTTCCTATGTATCATTACTGACAAAGGGATTACAAGATTAACAAAGGTTTCTCCTTGGGCCCAAATAATAAAGAATGGGAAGGTGAATCTAATTGAGGCCAGGAATTTTTATTGAAGGTCAAGCCTGGAGTAAAATGTAATATATTATAACAGCCTTATTGTTATGGTTCAGTTATCAATTAAAAAATATTTAAAGGCTCACCAATATATCCTAAATGTCATAAAAGAAGATAACTGTACACTTACTTAATAAAAACAGAAGTCTGTTAGTTGCCTCTTGTTATTATCTAGAACTGCTGGTCAAGCAAAGATGTCAGCAGACATTTTGGGGCTGAAAATGCAGGGGGAGGTGCACCCACCTTGGATCTCTGCCGTTCACCCTGCCAAGTTTAACAGAGTCAGGGAAAGGTAGCAAGTTATGCATGTCAATGATGGCCGCCTAACCCACCAGCGATGCTGCTGAGGTCCCCACCTACTGAGGATGCACAAAAGACTACGATTGGTCAGCTGTGATGAGGGTGGGGTGGCGAGGGCAGGGAGTGGTGCCACATCACCCCTACATCTTTACACTGCTTCCAGCAACCGCATTTGTAAAGGTGCCAGATTGATATTTTATATATATATTTTTAAATCTAGTTCCCCTTTGAAGGTCCAGCCACAATCCTGAACTGGACCCTGCCTATTCTGACACTATTGTCCTTGTTTGGGTTAGGATAAAGCTCCCCCACACCCTGCCCCAAAAAGCCATCTACATAAGAATCCCCTACATAGAACAAATCTGTGCCTTGACCTAATTTACAGCCCTTCTGGCTCACTCCCACCAAAGTTAGAGCGGGAGTGTGCCGAAGTGTCCCAGATTTTCAGTCAATTATCACTTTATACAGAGCTGATGTACGTGATGTGAAGGCACACAATCTACCATTCTCATTCGTGATGTCACTGGAGTAGAACTTCATGATGTCACAGTTGCGAGAGCTCTATACAAAACAAGACTGTCTCTAACCAATAGAGTAATAGGCCGGAATTTTACCGTCACTCAGAGTACGGATTCAAAGGCGGGTCCGCTGTCAAAATGAAAAAGATAGACAGCGGGTCGGTATCCCGCTGTCACCCCGCTACCTTGTCAGTTTCCCAAGTGCCAGGTCTGTCATCCCTGAACAGACCCAACACCAAGCGGCAGGTCAGCCAATTCAGATACTTAAAAGATTGTTAAAAGGTACTTAAGCAGCATTTTACCATGAACTTTCTATTTTACCAGCTTTATCACGAGATTCCCAGCACGCGGGGTTCTCGTCAAGTATGTTGGATTCTCAATGACTCTCCATTGCTGTGAATAGGTGACAGCTGCAAATCATCATAGAAACATAGAAGATAGGAGCAGGAGTAGGCCATTCGGTCCTTCGAGCCTGCTCCGCCATTCAATGAGATCATGGCTGATCATCCAAATTCAGTACCCTGTCCCTGCCTTCTCCCCATATCCCTTGATCCCTTTAGCCTTAAGAAATATATCCAACTCTTTCTTGAATATATTTAATGAACTGGCCTCCACCGCCCTCTGTGGCAGAGAATTCCACAGGTTCACCACTCTCTGGGTGAAGAAATTCCTCCTCATTCCAGTCCTAAATGGCTTACCCCTTACCCTTAGACTATAACCCCTGGTTCTGGACTCCCCAGCCATCAGAAACATCCTTCCTGCATCAAGTCTGTCCAGGCCTGACAGAATTTTATAGGTTTCGTTGAGATCCCCTCTCAATCTTCTAAACTCCAGTGAGTATAAGCCCAATCGACACAATCTCTCCTCATACGTCATTCCTACCATCCCAAGTATCAGCCTGGTGAATCTTCGCTGCACTCCTTCCATGGCAAGAACATTCTTCCTCAGGTAAGGCGACCAAAACTGCACACAATACTCAAGATGCGGTCTCACCAAGGCCCTGTACAACTGTAGCAAGACATCCTTGTTCCTGTACTCGAACCCTCTTGCTACGAAGGCCAACATACCATTTGCCTTCTTAACTGCCTGCTGCACCTGCATGCTTACCTTCAGCGACTGGAGCACAAGAACACCCAGGTCTCTTTGCACTTCCCCATCTCCCAATCTATTGCCATTCAAACAATAATCTGCCTTCCTGTTTTTGCCACCAAAGTGGATAACCTCACATTTATCCACATTATAGTGCATTTGCCATGTTTCTGCCCAATCACCCAACCTGTCCAAATCGTACTGGAGTTTCACGACATCCTCCTCACAGCTTACCCTCCCACCCAGCTTTGTGTCGTCTGCAAATTTGGAGATATTACATCCAATTCCCTCGTCCAGATCATTAATATATATTGTGAACAGCTGGGGTCCTAGGACCGATCCTTGCGGTACCCCACTAGTCACTGCCTGCCACTCGGAAAACGACCCGTTTATTCCAACTCTTTGCTTTCTGGCCGCCAACCAGTTCTCTATCCAAGTCAATAACTTGCCCCCAATCCCATGTGCCTCAATTTTGCACGCTAATCTCTTATGTGGGACCTTATCGAAAGTCCAAATACACCACATCGACTGGTTCTCCCTTATCTATTCTACCAGTTACATCCTCAAAAAATTCCAGTAGATTAGTCAAGCATGATTTACCTTTTGTAAATCCATGTTGACTTTGTCCGATCCTGTCTCTGTTTTCCAAGTGCTCTGCTATTATATCTTTTATAATGGACTCTAGCATTTTCCCCACTACCGATGTCAGGCTTACCGGTCTATAATTCCCCACTTTTTCTCTACCACCTTTTTTGAATAGTGGGGCAACATTAGCTACCCTCCAATCCATGGGTACTGTTCCAGAGTCTATCGAGTTCTGGAAGATGACCAGCAATGCATCTACTATTTCTAGGGCCACTTCCTTAAGTACCCTGGGATGTAGATTATCAGGCCCTGGGGATTTATCGGCCTTCAGTCCCATCAATTTTCTTAACACCATTTCCCTACAAATACTGATTTCTTTCAGTTCCACCCTTTCATCAGACCCTATGTTCCCCGGCATCTCTGGGAGGTTATTTGTGTCCTCCTTTGTGAAGACAGAACCAAAGTATGAATTTAGTTGGTCTGCCATTTCTTTGTTTCCCATTATAAATTCCCCTGATTCTGACTGCAAGGGACCTACGCTTGATTTCACCAATCTTTTTCTCTTCACATATCTATAAATGCTTTTATAGTCAGTTTTTATGTTACCTGCTAGCTTACTCTCATATTCTATTTTCCCTTTCTTAATTAATCCCTTTGTCCTCCTTTGTTGAATTCTAAACTGCTCCCAATCCTCAGGATTATTGCTTTTTCTGGCCAATTTATATGTCCTCTCCTTGGATCTTATACTATCCCTAATTTCCCTTGTTAGCCACGGTTGAGTCACCTTTTTTGTTTTATTTTTATGCCAAACTGGGATGAACAAATTCTGTAGTTCATCTATGCGGTCTTTGAATGTTTGCCATTGCCTATCCACCGTCAACCCTTTGAGTGCCATTCCCCAATCAATCCTACCCAACTCGATCCTCAGACCATCGTAGTTTCCTTTATTTAAATTGAGGACCCTAGTCTCTGAGTCAACTACTTCATTCTCCATCTTAATGAAGAATTCGATCATATTATGATTGCTCCGACCCAAGGGGCCTCGTACAACAAGATTGCTAATTAATCCTTTCTCATTACATAATACCCAGTCTAAGATGGCCTGATCTCTGGTTGGTTCCTCGACATATTGGTCCAGGAAACCATCCCGTAAACACTCCAGGAATTCCTCCTCCACAGTATTGTTACTAATTTGGTTGGCCCAATCTATATGTAGATTAAAGTCACCCATGATGACTCCTGTGCCCTTATTGCACGCTTCTTTAATTTCCCTTTTAATGCCATCCCCAACCTCCGCCATACTGTTTGGAGGTCTATATACCACTCCCACTAATATTTTTTTCCCCTTAGTATTTCTCAATTCTACCCATACAGATTCCACATCATCAGAGCTAATATCCTTCATTACAATTGTATTAATCCCTTCTTTAACCAGTAATGCTACCCCACCTCCCTTTCCTTTTTGCCTATCTTTCCTGAATATCGAATACCCCTGGATGTTGAGTTCCCAGTCTTGGCCATCCTTGAGCCACGTTTCCGCAATCCCAAACAAATCATATTTGTTTACCTCTATTTGCACAGCCAATTCATCCACCTTATTACAAATGCTCCTCGCATTAAGACACAAAGCCTTCAGGCTTGTTTTTTTAACGCTCTTAGACCAATTAGAATTATTATTTACTGTGACCACGTTTGATTTAAACCGTTGATTTCTCTGACTGCCACTTTTGTTTTTCTCCTTCCTATCTTTTGCTTTTATCCCTGTTTCCCTTTCCTCTGTCTCCCTGCTCAGCTTCCCAACCCCCTGCCATTTTAGTTTAAACTCCCCCGAACAGTGCTAGCAAACCTCCCCGCAAGGATATTTGTCCCGTTCTGGTTCAGGTGCAACCCATCCGACTTGTACAAGTCCCACCTTCCCCAGAAGCAGGCCCGGTGATCCAGGAAACTAAAGCCCTCCCTCCTGCACCAACTCTTTAGCCACGCATTCATCTGCTCTATCCTCCTATTCCTATACTCACTAGCACATGGCACCGGGAGTAATCCAGAGATTACAACCTTTGAGGTCCTGCTCTTTAATCTGCTACCTAGCTCCCTAAATTCTTGCTGCAGGACCTCAACCCTCTTCCTACCCATGTCATTGGTCCCAATGTGAACCACGACCTCTGACTGTTCACCCTCCCCCTTCAGAATGCCCTGCAGCCATTCAGTGACATCCTTGACCCTGGCACCAGGGAGGCAACAAACCATCCTGGAGTCACGTCTACGGCCACAGAAATGCCTATCTGTTCCCCTTACGATAGAATCCCCTACCACTATTGCTCTCCCACTCTTTTTCCTCCCTTCCTGAGCAGCAGAAGCACCCCTGGTGCCAGGAAGTTGGCTGCTGCTGTCTTCCTCTGGTAAGTCATCCCCCTCAACAGTATCCAAATCGGTATACCTGTTTGAGAGGGGGATGGCCACAGGGGTCCCCTGCACTACTTGCCTGCCTCTACTGCTCTGCCTGATGGTCACCCATTTCCCTTCTGCCTGTGCAGCCCTTACCTGCGGTGTGACCAACTCACTAAACGTGTTATCCATGACCCTCTCAGCATCGTGAATGCTCCAAAGCCCATCCATCCGCAGCTCCAGCGCCGCAATGCGGTCTGCTAGTAGCTGCAGCTGGATGCATTTCTGGCATACATGGTCTTCAGGGACACAGGCAGCATCCCTGAATTCCCACATAGAGCAAGAGGAGCATAACACGGGGCTGGGCTGTCCTGACATGACTTACCCTTTAATTAATTTAAATTAATTCACTACCACCAATTAAAGATAAACTCTAAGGCGCTTGTATGGTTTACCAACAGTCCCCGCTACACCAGAAAGACCTTAGCAACTATAAACCACAGAGTTAAAGTTTAAAAAAGAGACCTGCTTCCTGGTGACATCACACTGATTACTTTTTACCTCTCTCCCCGCTGCTGAGTTGGTAAGCCTCGCTGCTCGCGCTGGTTTTTATACTGGGCTCCTCCTTGCTGGTCCCTGGTCCGAACTGGTCGGGCTTCACTGCTCGCGCCGGTTTTTATACCGGGCTCCTCCTCGCTGCTCCCTGGAACTGGTCTGGCCTTGGTGCTCACGCTGGTTTTTATACCGGGCTCCTCCTTGCTGGTCCCTGGTCCAAACTGGTCGGGCCTTGGTGCTCGCGCCGGTTTTTATACCGGACTCCTCCTCGCTGGTCCCTGGTCCGAACTGGTCAGGCCTCGCTGCTCGCGCCAGTTTTTATACTGGGCTCCTCCTTGCTGGCCCCTGGTCCGAACTGGTCGGGCCTCACTGCTCGCGCCGGTTTTTATACCGGGCCTCTCCTCGCTGCTCCCTGGAACTGGTCAGGCCTCGGTGCTCGCGCTGGTTTTTATACCGGGTTCCTCCTTGCTGGTCCCTGGTCCAAACTGGTCGGGCCTTGGTGCTCGCGCCGGTTTTTATACCGGACTCCTCCTCGCTGGTCCCTGGTCCAAACTGGTCGGGCCTTGGTGCTCGCGCCGGTTTTTATACCGGACTCCTCCTCGCTGGTCCCTGGTCCGAACTGGTCGGGCCTCGCTGCTCGCGCCAGTTTTTATACTGGGCTCCTCCTTGCTGGTCCCTGGTCCGAACTGGTCGGGCCTCGCTGCTTGCGCTGGTTTTTATACCGGGCTCCTCCTCGCTGGTCCCTGGTCCAAACTGGTCGGGCCTCGCTGCTCGTGCCGGTTTTTATACCGGGCTCCTCCTCGCTGGTCCCTGGTCCGAACTGGTTGGGCCTCGCTGCTCGCGCCAGTTTTTATACCGGGCTCCTCCTCGCTGGTCCCTGGTCCGAACTGGTCGGGCCTCGCTGCTCGCGCCGGTTTTTATACCGGGCTCCTCCTCGCTGGTCCTTGGTCCGAACTGGTCGGGCCTCGCTGCTCGCGCCGGTTTTTATACCGGGCTCCTCCTCGCTGGTCCCTGGTCCGAACTGGTCAGGCCTCGCTGCTCGCGCCGGTTTTTATACCGGGCTCCTCCTCGCTGCTCCCTGGAACTGGTCGGGCCTCGGTGCTCGCGCCGGTTTTTATACCGGGCTCCTCCTCGCTGGTCCCTGGTCCGAACTGGTCGGGCCTCGCTGCTCGCGCCGGTTTTTATACCGGGCTCCTCCTCGCTGGTCCCTGGTCCATAGAATCATAGAAAAATTACGACACAGAAGGGGGCCAATCGGCCCATCGTGTCCGTGCCGGTCGGAAAAGAGCTATCCAGCCTAATCCCACCTTCCAGCACTAGGTCCATAGCCCTGTAGGTTACTGCTTTTCAAGTGCACATCCAAGTACTTTTTAAATGTAATGAGGGTTACTGCCTCTTCCACCCTTTCGGGCAGTGAGTTCCAGACCCCCACCACCCTCTGGGTGAATTTTTTTTTCCTCATCTCCCCTCTAATCCTTCTACCAACTACTTTAAATGTATGCCCCCTGGTTCTTGACCCCTCTGCTAAAGGAAATAGGTCCTTCCTATCCACTCTATCTAGGCCTCACATAATTTTATACACCTCAATTAAATCTCCCCTCAGCCTCCTCTGTTCCAAGGAAAACAACCCCAGCCTATCCAACCTTTCCTCATAGCTAAAGTTTTCCAGTCCTGGCAACATCCTCATAAATCTCTGCAACCTCTCCAGGGCAATCACATCCTTCCTGTAATGTGGTGACCAGAACTGCACACAGTACGCAAGTTGTGGCCTAACCAGTGTTTTATACAGTTCAAGCATAACTTCCCTGCTCTTATATTCTATGCCTCGGCTAATAAAGGAAAGCATTCCGTATGCCTTTTTAACTATTTTATCGACCTGTCCTGCTACCTTTAAGGATCTGTGGACATGCAGTCCAAGGTCCCTCTTTTCCCTTACACTTCTCAGTATCCTCCCATTGATTGTGTATTCCCTTGCCTTGTTGCCCCTCCTCAAATGCATCACCTCACTTTTCCGGATTGAATTCCATTTGCCACTTTTCTGCCCAACTGACCAGTTCATCGATATCTTCCTGCAGTCTAAAGCTTTCCTCCTCACTGTCAACCACACGGTCAATCTTTGTATCATCTGCAAATGTCTTTATCATGCCCCCTCCATTTAAGTCTAAATCATTAATATATGCTACAAAAAGTAAGGGACCGAGTACTGAGCCCTGTGGAACCCCACTGGAAACAACCTTCCAGTCGCAAAAACTCCCCTCAACCATTACCCTTTGCTTCCTGCCACTGAGCCAATTTTGGATCTAATTTGCCAATCACCCATGGATCCCATGGACTTTTACTTTTTTGATCAGCCTGCCATGTGGTACCTTGTCAAAAGCCTTGCTAAAGTTCATGTAGACACTACATCAAATGCACTGCCATCATCGACCCTCCTTGTTACCTCCTCAAACAATTCAATCAAGTTAGTCAGACACAACCTTCCCTTAACAAAACCATGCTGACTGTCCTTGATTAATCTGTGTTTTTCTAAATGAAGGTTTATACTGTCCCTCAGAATTGATTCCAGTAATTTTCCCACCACCGAGGTTAAACTAACTGGCCTGTAATTGCTCGGTTTATCCCTTCCTCCCTTTTTAGACCCAAAAGTGGTATAAAACCTACCATTTCACAGCTGTTCACTTTCCAGTCTTAGAAGCTGGAGCCTTCAGGATTTGGAACCCACATTTGAGTTTTATGTACTTTGGAAGTGTTTGAAGTAATCTCTCTATCCACTATCACCTCCTTGGAACAACCTACCTCAACATTGAAAGATTGCTTCTCCCATCTCAACTTCAGCTGCCATATATAACATCACAATGGGCACGATTTATGCTCTGTCACCTTGGTCCTCCGAGTCTGATGATGATCAGCCGTGGCAGAACCAGCCACACCAGTAGCAGCAACAACAAGAGCGCCAACCTTCTCCTGAACCACCTGATGCTGCACAGGACAGAGGGCATCAGCGCAGGGCTGCACCGCACCGGAGTCAATACCCCCAACACAGGGTATACAGGCAGAGGATGAGCTTCCTCAACATGATGGAGCAGCAGTGCCAAAGGAGGCTCAGGCTATTGCGCCAGGTGGTCACCGACATTTGCACATTGCTGGAGCAAGACCTGCAACCCAGAGGAAGGAATGGACACCCCTTACCAGTGGCTGTCAAAGTCACCAGCACCCTCAACCTCTTCACCTCAGGCTCCTTCCAAACATCTGCAGCAGACATTTCCGGCATCTCGCAGTCGGCCGCCCACACATGCATCACACAGCTCACTGATGCCCTCTTTAGCAAGTCCGCAAATTATATCCACTTTACAAGTGATGAAGGCAGCGTCAATGAGCGGGCACTCAGCTTTGCAGCTCTGGCTGGCTTCCCACGGGTGCAGGGCATCATCAACTGCACATATGTGGCTGTCAGGGCACCCCATCAGAACCCAGTAGTATGTCAATCGCAAGGGGTTCCACTCCCTCAACGTGCAGCTGGTCCGCAAACATAGGAAGATTATCATCCATGTGTGCGCCAAGTTCCCTGGCAGCTGCAATGACTCGTACATCCTGTGCTAGTCCACCATCCCACAGTTCTTCGCACCGCCAAACAGTCTTTCCAGCTGGCTGCTTGGAGGCAAGGGCTATCCACTGAAGACGTGGCTCATGAGAACTTTGAGGAGGCCAACAAATGAGCCTGAGGGACATTATAATCAAAGCCACATCTCCACGAGAAGTGTCATCGAGCAGACAATTGGCTTGCTCAAAATGCACTTCAGATGCTTCGACAGATCTGGAGCCCTTCAGTACGCGCCAGCCAGGGTCTCCAGAATTGTCATGGTCTGCTGCGTCCTGCACAACATAGCGCAGCAGCAAGAATTAGCGTTGGATGGGGAAGATGGCGCAGAGCGCACATCCTCTGCGGAGGAGGAGGAGGAGGAGCAGCATGACTTTGAAAGCAAGGATGAGGAAGACCTGGAGGAGCCGGAGGTGCCATTGCGACCAGTACGTTGCCACATTTCTGCCCGTGACACCAGAGATGCCCTAATCAATGGCACATTTACATAACTTTAAAAGCTCAGACTTGTGTCTGGCACAGACATACGCAGGTTGGCATCACCCCACACCAACAACAGTCCAACAATGACCATTCCATTCTTTTCACTCTCACTACCATTGGTGGAGGTCAAATGAGCCCTGACCGTTCACTCTGCCACTTCCATTGGAGCACACACATTTGACAAGGACTGCAAAGTTTGAAAAATAAATGATTTATTGCAGCTACATCATAGAATTTCAACATCACATTTATAATGAAAAACACACCAGTGTGACTACCCTTGTGAATATTTGTGTGGCATCTTTCTTTTCCGAGTGCTTCTAAGTGGTGCTAACCCTATGGCTTCAGCAGAGGTAGATGTAGCCTCCTCGACTCCCTGCTGCGCCTGCTTAGACGCCTTTGGCAGTCGTCCTCTGGGTTTTGGAGCCTGCGAGGGCCCCGCCAAAGCCTGCTGCTCCTGTGACTGTGCAGACTCAGCCATCACTGTCCGGGGAGGCATCTGAGGCTCTGACCGAGGGGTTGGTAAGGGGGTGGATGTCTGAGTGCTTGGCGAGGAGACCCCACTTCCATGTCCCCTCCCACCATCATCTCTCTCATGGGCCACCCGGACTTCCCTGCTAGCAAGGAGCTTGAGAACACCTTGTTGCACATCAATGGGGCCATGAGAGCCCTCATCTATACTGACACCCCTTCCAGAAAGGACATCTATGAACCTCTGGTTTCTCTCCTCGATAGATGCCCAACTACTTTGAAGTGAAACCATGTACTCATGAGACTGACGCATTATGCCCTCCATGCAGGTGGCCATCCTATCTATGAAGGAACTTATAGTTGCCAGTGAGTGCGCCATGGTGGTGCTCATGTTTGAGATAGACTCCTCCATTCCCTGCACACTTGCAGCCACCGCGGTCAAGAAACCAGTCAGAGCCTCCTGCACTTGTTCCTGCAGCTCCAGGATGGCCCTCTTCCTGGATGGCCCCCGAGGCAGTCTGCATGCAGCTGAGCAGAGTTAGGAGGCTCCTGCACCCTCCGACGAAGAGTCTCCACTGCTTTCACTGTCTCCACCATCTGCTCTTGCTCACCTGTGATGTGTAATACACCAGGTGACAACACTACTCTATCTCGCGACGGACCCACCGAGGTGTGCGTCTCTGCGCTGGTGCTGGCTTGCCGTATACGTGCCCTCAGAGGAGGTGGCTCCTCTGAGGAGTCTTCTTGCTCTTCCTCCTGGACAGTGTGTGTGGGGGGGGGGCTCTTGGTGGACCTGTGGGAGAGTAAAGACATCAGTTAGATATATGAGATGTCGACTACAGACACATACCATTATCCACATGATGAGCATTCATTTTCTGTTGACATCAGACCACATATGAGTGACTGACGAAAGCCATGCAAGTGTGTGGAAAAGAATTCAGTCACCAGGTTCTTCTAATGAGCCCCTCTCTCCATCCCCCACTTACGGCTGGTCCACCACTCACTCCTGCGATATCCAGTGCTGCCTCCTCTGCAGTGGTCAGATAGGCCATGGCTTGAGGTCCTCCTCCTGTTCTCTCCCTCTCCCTCTTATTGTGGACTCTCTTTTCCTGCAAGGAGGGAAAGAAGAGAAGGCTGAGTGAGAGTGATGGAATGAGTGCAAGGAATGGCTGGGTTACAAAGAATATGTTGTAGTGGGGTGCCAATACCAAGTTGCCTCCTTTTGTGTTGTTAGTTGATGTCAATGCATTACGATGAGGCTGAGCATGAGGGGTGCATAGTAAAATGGGGACCTGATAATATAGATATAGAGAGAGAGGGATGGGTGATGGTGCAAGGGATGTTGGGGTGAGTAATGTTGTGCAGGAGTAGGGATGGCAATGCAGAGTGGTGGGGATGTGATGACAGGCACAGCAGTATCGAGGTAAGTGTGACTTTATACTCACTTTTCCAGATTTTAGAAGATCATTAAACCACTTGCGGCACTGCACCCAGGGCCGAATGACCACCGACATGCCTGTCACCTCTTGCGCAATATACAGCCACGCTGCCTTCATCTGCTGGGGAGGCCTCTTCCTACCGTCAGTAGGGAAGAGAACCTCACTACGTGCTCTCACTCCCTCCACAAGATAATGGGCGAGTCCTCAGTGAAGCGAGATGCTGCACTTTGGCGGTGGGAGCACATTGTGCACACCTACACACACTGACAGCACTGAATTAAGTGAAATTACAACTGACTGAAAATGGGGCCATGGCCCCTTTAAATATATCGGCAAGAACTGCATCATCCGCTGACATCACCAGACCTGCGCCTTTTCATTGGGCCGGGAAACGCGCAGGGCAGGCTTAACAAGGCCCATTACGGGAAGATCATATTTTTCAGTGGGATCGACGCAGCAACGGGGTCGCGACCCGCCACCGGCCTTTCCCGCCATGAAGCTGCTCAGGTAGGCAAAATCACAGCCATAAGGCGTGACTGATATAAACACCCAGCACAGTACAGATATCACTCTTTATAATATTTAGACATTACAGAACAATTCAGTGGAATATAATTCCCCTTTAGAAACAGATTTTGTAGCATATTCCATTTTTAGAAACTTTTAGCTGGAGGCAACAGACTCTGAGACAGCTCAGTGGGATTGGAAGCAAAAGTGTTCATTTTATTACTGCTGTTTATCATTCTGCTAGTAGATTTTTTAATACAAAAGGTTGTGAAAAAATTAACAGCGGGAGTTAGTGGCAGCCTTAATAAATTTGCCATTTGCCGTTCCTGTCTTGGCACCTGCTGAGATGGGTAATTGTGCAATGATGGCACTGCCTTGTGGTCAGAGCTGTTCAGTCAAACATTGACGACACTTGACTGACTAGGAGTAACAAAAAGGCCAACCAATTGTAACCAACCCAACCACTGATCTAGGAATTAAACTTAAAGAGGTAGAATTTCCATGGGGCCTCTTCCCATCATCCGCTGTAACTTCAGCAAAGGATTAGTGGACACCCCGGAGAAATGGTGTAAATGGCCATTTACATTGTTTCTCCAGGGTTTCCGCTGAAATTACAGCAGGCGATCAGGAGAACCCCTGTGGAAATTCCAGGCGAAAGAGGTTTCCAATGAAGTATGTCTTTGAAGCCATTTAAAGTACATCTATAATGTGTTCCCAAGCAACAACCTGCATTTCTACAACTCTCTTCACATGTAAATGAGGTGCCTCAGAGTGGTCTATAGGACAAAGATTAGACACTGAGCAGGAGCCAGAAAACTTAAGAGAAGAATTGGGAGGGCAAAGAGGGTTCTTAAGTAAACTTTTGAAAGCAGGAGTAAAGAAGGTAGAGCTGTGGGAACAGAGCCCCAGAAGGTGGGAGCAGAGTTTCAGAAGAACGCTAAGGTTATAAAGAGCAACAACCTATCTAGTCAGCAAAAAATGGGAAATGCCTGTAGGAATGAGATTTCTCTTTTAATAAAAAATGGGAAACATTCTCCATAAATAACAATCTGCTACCAAAATCACATTTTCAGAAATGGTGTACTGTAAAGTTTCTCATTCCTGCAATTTTGTTAATGGGTCATTAATTACAAATAAAACAGACACACTCCCTGATGTAAGAAAAAGGAGACTTACCATCAAGTAACTTTAAAGTAAGCTTTAAGTAACTTATAAACACACTATATACAAGAGAGGTCTTTACCATGCCTCTGGTAGAAGCCTCTTACAATACTGAACAGACCAGTATTTATACCAGTCCAACAGGAAGTGACATTTACAGGAAGTGAGGTATGTACACAGTTCATAGTTCACAGGAAGTGATGACATAACTTCCCGGAAGTTAGCATTTTTATCACATTCTTCCCTCCTGCAGGATTAGGAGGCTGTGGTCTACCTTTTGGTCCGCAGCCGCCGAACAAGGAAGAGTCGCACCCGTTTGGATTCCCGTCGTAGAGGGTCGCTGGTCCGCTTACATGCGGTTGGCCATTGGTCAGAGTCTGTGTGGCCTGGATTGCCCTGTGAAGGGTCGGGGAGATCATGGCTTCGAGTACGAGCCCCAATAGGTTCAAAGTCGGTCTGCCTCTGTTCAGAGGGAGGTGCAGAGCTGGTCTGTGGCGGATCAGTACTTTCATGCGCGGTACTGGGAGGGTCGCAACCTTGAGCACGGGGTTCTACCGGCACCAAGCTAGTTGGTGTCCGATCAGGATCCTGGAGAGGGGTACCCGATAGGTCCCAAGAGTTTCCTGGTGAAATGCCATCACCCGATGTCCCACTCGGTCCTGGTGGGCAGGGAGCCAGATCCCGTAATGATACGGTAGATTCTCGGCCGTCGGAATATCGTATGTTTGCATAGGTGGGGTTGGCATCGGTTAGTTCGACCTCGTCTACAAGAGGGTCATTTTTAGATGTCCGAACGTATCTTCGGAGTAATACAGGTCCAGGAGTAGTTAGCCATGACGGGAGTGATGTTCCATGAGATGAGCGACGCTGGAATCCAAAGAACCGCTCATGAGGTGTAGTATTTGTGGCTGTAGAAAGCAGGGACCGTATAGAGTGCAATGCATCCGGAAGCACTGTTTCCCATTGCTGGTCTGGTAGGCCCCGAGATCTTAAAGCGAGACGTACGGAATTCCAGATGATACCGTTATACCTCTCTACCTGCCCATTTCCGATGGGATGGTATGGTGTTGTTTTGCTTGTAGCAATTCCCCGTTCTGAGAGGTAGTCCTTGAGTTCCCTTGACATAAAGGATGGACCCCGATCTGAGTGAATATAAGCCGGCATGCCACAGAGAGAAAATACCTGCTCAAGGCAGCAGATTACTGTGGACGCCAGCATATTGGAGCAGGGGAAGGCAAACGGAAAACGTGAATATTCGTCGATCATGGTGAGCAAATATGTGTTCCGAGTTGAAGAGGGCACTGGGCCCTTAAAATCGATGCTAAGTCGTTGCATCGGTTGGGTTGCGTGTATGAGTATACCATCTGAGGGGCGGAAGAACTGAGGTTTTAATTCCGCACAAAGCCGGCATTCTGAGCATATTTTTTTTACATCTCCAGTGGAAAAAGGGAGATTCCGTGATCGTACGAAATGTAGCATGCGCGTAACGCCAGGATGACACAAACCATTGTGGACATCCATGAGAGTGGAGGATGACATAGTGGAGCAGAATGCCCGTGTGAGGGTGTCCGGGGCCACATTCTCCTTGCCAGGCCGATAGAGAATGGTATAACCAAAAGAGGCCAGTTCCATCCTCCAAAGTTGTATTTTATTATTCTTAATTTTGGTTCGTTTTCGATTATCGAGCATGAAGGCGACTGATCGTTGGTCCGTGATCAATGTAAAGTGCTGGCGAGCTAGAAAATGGTTCCACTTCCGTACTGCCTCTATGATGGCTGTGGCTTCTTTCTCAACCGGAGGATAATGTAGCTCGGCACCTTGTAAGGTCCTGGACATAAATGCTACAGGACGACCTTCCTGATTCAGAGTAGCCGAGATCGCCACCTCCGAGGCATCACATTCAACCACGAAAGGGAGATTCTCATCGATGGAGTGAAGAGCCGCTTTCTCCAACTGTTTTTTGAGAAGGTTAAAGGCTGCAACAGCCGCTGTTCCCAGTGGAAATGATCTAGCATGCAGCAAGGGTTGGATTTTGTCCGAAAAATGAGGAATCCATTTAGCGTAGTATGCAAACAGACCGAGAGCCCGACGTAAAGAAGCCGGATTCTTAGGTGACGGGAGCTCTTGGAGCGGGCGAAGTCTTTCTGGGTCTGGCTTAATGATACCATTGCCTACGCAGTAGCCAAGGATGTTGATGGTCGGTTGCGACTCAACAGATTTGGATTCATTCAGGGTCAAATTACGGCGATGGAGGGCATCCCGAAATTTTTGGAGGTTGGAGTCGTGTTCCTGTTGATCGTGACCTGCAATGGTAATGTTATCAAGATAGGGAAAAGTGTCCCTTAGGTTTTCCTGCTTAACCAGGCCATCCATTGCCCGTTGAAAGACAGCCACTCCATTAGTAACCCCGAATGGGAGGCGACGAAATTGGTACAGCCGTCCATTAGCCTCAAAGGCTGTGTACTGCTTATCTGAGACCTTCAAGGGTAACTGATGATAGGCACTTTTTAAATCGTAAGTTGAGAACACTTTGTATTCGGCCAGTTTATTAACCATATCATCAATGCGTGGCAATGGGTAGGCGTCCAAGTCGGTATATTGATTGATGGTTTGTGAATAATCGATGCATAGTCGCTGTTTGTGAGGTTTTAGAGGGTTCTTGACAATGACGACTTGAGCCCGCCAGGGCGACGAACATGGTTCAATGATATCCTCTGCTAGAAGTCGAGAGATTTCAGCCGCAATAAAAGATTGGTCTCCCTGATTAAAGCGCCGCGATTTCGTTATTATCGGTTGGCATTGAGGCGGAATACTGGCAAATAATGAGGGTTCATCAAGTGAAGCTGCTGATAATGCACAAAATGGTTGTTTAGATGGTATATTAGAAATAGTAAGTCCGGGTTTGGATCCACCAAACTCAATGGTGAGTTTCTTATGCTGTTTTTGGAAGTCCAGCCCTAAGAGGAGATCACTACATAAGTCTTTGAGCACTGAAAGTCGGGTGGAGGGATACATACGACCATGAAGTGTCATATCAACAACACAAAAGCCGGAGATTCTGGTATTAAGTGATGACTGGGCCATCGCAATTGCCTGGTCCGATGGGAAGACATGTAGTTTCAATTTCGCAACAATCTGTTCCTTAATGAAACTATCAGTACTTCCTGAGTCAATTAAGGCATCTAAGGTATGCCCTTTAATTGAAATTTTTGTGGCTGCATGAGACAGGTTCTGTGGGCAAGCAGCTGTAATTGGTGTCGTTGCACAGAGAGTGGCTAAAACTCTCGGTGTGCTTCTTCGGGAGAGAGCTCGAGAGGAAGCTTGATAGGTCCTAGCTGGAGCATCTTGATAGGCCCTAATTGGGGCAGTTCGGTAGGCCTTAGCTGGATTGGCCCTCGTAGAGGCCCTTGATAGGCAAACTTTAGCAAAGTGTCCTTTTTTCCCGCAATAACTGCAGATTGCATTGCGAGCAGGGCAGGTTTTCCTAGGGTGAAAAGCATCTCCACAAAAGAAGCATTCCTTCCTAGATTGCCAAGAGGCTGCTAAAGTGGGGTCGTCCTCCTCTTCTTCATCAGAATTATCAGAATTAGATTCCCCCATGATAGGGTTCACCTGAGACCGCTTGAATTGTCTGGTTGCAGCTACAGCAGCAGATCGAGATCTGGGCAGCTGATAGAGGTCTGCATTTCTCTTTGCCAAATCCAGTGAACAAGCTAGTTCAAAAGCTTTTTGTAGCTCAAGTGTTTTACTTTCTAGTAGACGCTGGCGTATAAATGGAGAGGCAATCCCGCAGATGAAAGCATCACGAATCATTTCTTGGCGGTACAGCTCAGCTGAGGCTGCCTGAAAGTTACAATCTACGCTGAGCCTGCGAAGTTCTTGCAGGAATTCGTCAATTGATTCCCCTGGCCCTTGTCGGGCTGTGGCCAGTAGATGTCTAGCATAGACCTCATTTGGGGTCTTCGCATACAGTTTCTTAAGTGCCCGAATCACCTCTTCGTAATTATCCCAGTCATCAACATATTCGAACACTTTTGGGGTCACATAATTGACAAGTATCTTCAATTTAGCAGGAGCATCCACTTTACATTCATCCAGAAAATTCTCAAAAGTACGATACCAATGCTTCCATACCCTGCCAGCTGCTGGTGTATTCGGGTCCAAGTCCAGACGAATAGGTCTAAGGATTTTCTCCATGATGGGTGGTTCCCTGGATCCTTAACTTCCGAGTTTGTCTGAAGGTCTAGTATTTGTCAGTGTAAATACTAAGTTACTTAAATTGATGTAAGAAAAAGGAGACTTACCATCAAGTAACTTTAAAGTAAGCTTTAAGTAACTTATAAACACACTATATACAAGAGAGGTCTTTACCATGCCTCTGGTAGAAGCCTCTTACAATACTGAACAGACCAGTATTTATACCAGTCCAACAGGAAGTGACATTTACAGGAAGTGAGGTATGTACACAGTTCATAGTTCACAGGAAGTGATGACATAACTTCCCGGAAGTTAGCATTTTTATCACACTCCCATTCTTCGTTAACAGGCAAATTTCATCCCTAATTTTTAAAAAGAGACATTTTCAGATAGAATAATGTTGAAACTAGTAAGAGGAAATTATTGAGTTAATGAAAACAACAAATCCACACAATGTACCTGCAAAAGCCCCCAGCTCTTTTCATTAGTGAGAATAAGAAATTGAATTATGTAAAAATGAAAGTCTAGAAATTAGGTTGTGATATTAGTAGATGGACACTTAACATATTTGTATGTTGTTCGTCTGTCTGTTATTTTAATTAACTGGGGGTTGAAATGTCATCTACTAGACTCCTGCTGGAGTTATCGTGGGACCCTAGTGGAACCTTCGCAGTATTTCAGCTCATTTGCTTTTATTAACAAGGTAAAATAACCTTCAAATGACATAACACCAATGTGTTAAATGTTTGTCCGCTAATACAGCCAATAGCAATTTCTTGGCTGAAATCTTTACCATTAAAATATTCACCATGAAAGGATTACACAGAAGAGACAGATTCATTAAAATTAAATTTAAAATAACTAACTTCAGCGATAATTTTAAGGTAATTTAATGAAGAAACTATCGGCATAATGACATTGTGTAAAATGTTAAACTACATAGCAAGAAGTAGAGGGGAAAATATATCAATAGCCCAGAAAGCTGACAATTTCAGATTTGATGGTTACTCAATAGGAATAAATACAAGCAGAAGCCCACATAATCTCAATGTATTCCCTGTGTTCTAACAATGCTCCAGTAAAGAACATTTAACTGGTTTACATAGAAGCAATGAAAAATATTATGAATTAAAAACCTCTGATTGTACCTCAATAATCCTGGCTGCTTCTACCCTTAGCCCAAGACAAAGCCAAATTAGGAGGAGGCACATAGTCTTGTGTTTGTTTTTCAGTCTTTTCAACAACAGCACGGTGGCATAGTGGTTAGCACTGTTGCCTCACAGTGCCAGAGACCTGGGTTCAAATCCGGCCTCGGGCGACTGTCTGTGTGGAGTTTGCACATTCTCCCCGTGTTTGCGTGGGTTTTCTCCGGGTGCTCCGGTTTCCTCCCACAGTCCAAAGATGTGCGGGTTAGGTTGATTGGCTATGATAAATTGACCCTTAGTGTTAGGGGGATTAAATACGTGGGGTTACAGGGATAGGGTGGGATATGTGTTGGTGTAGGGGTTATGGGGATCAGGTGGGATATGTGTCGGTGCAGGCTCGATGGGCCGAAATGGCCTCTATCTGCACTGTGGGGTTTCTGTGATTCTGTGAACAGCATGTGAACACAACCTTATAAACGGCATTTCGAATAACAAGAGCAGTATTTCCACTACGCAGTTTATTTATACTGGCCCAGAAATTCGGGTCCCAACAAGGGATATCCACTGTGCACCTGGCTGATGACACCGCTCCGTACGCCCAACACCCCTGCTGAGCTGCGGTACAACGAGAGCCATCAAGCTACCAGGAACATCGTTGAGCACACAATCGGCATGCTCAAGCAACGCTTCCGCTGTCTGGACCATTCTGGAGGAGCCCTGCAGTACTCGCCTGAGTGAGTCTCCCACTTCGTTGTTGTGTGCTGCATGCTGCATAACCTGGCAATCCTCAGGACCCAGCCAATGCCACCAGGCCTTGGAGCACCACCAGAGGTGGAGGAGGAAGAGGAGGAGGAAGATGAGGAGGATGAAGATCAGCAGCACCAAGGCAGGAGGGAGGCACACAATGTCGAAACTGGAAGGGCCGCCCATCAATGGCTGATAGCAAGCCGCTTCTAGGCCCCTGCTGAAGAAATGGCTTCTGCCATTGAGAACAACATGAATGAAACCAACCTGTAACCCCTAAGCTGGCCAAGGCAACAATGATTGCAAAGACCAAACATTGTGGCGTACCAATCACAGAAAGGACACAATCCGCTTTCTGGTCCGTAGACTATAAATCAGGCATCATGCCTTTAAGAAACTCGATCTGCAACATAGTTAAGCCCAGAGCGGGGGAGGAGCAGTCGAAGCTGTGCACTGATGAAAGGCAGTCGTACTTTGTGTAGTCTCTGCCAATTCGGCCTCAGCAGGATCGACTTCCTCGGCCACCACATCACGCAGGACGGAGCCATTCCCCTGCCTGCCAAGGTGCAAGCCGTCCAGCAGTTCCCCCGGCCTACCACCATCAAAGGCCTCCAGGAGTTCTTGGGGATGATCAACTTTTACAACCGCTTCATTCCCGGAGCGGCCTCCCTCATGCGGCCCCTATACGAAGCGCTCCGGGGTAAGAAAGACAGAATGGTGATCGAGTGGTCGGTGGACATGTTGACTGCTTTCGACTCGACCAAAAAGGCGCTCGCCGACGCCACCATGCTCGCTCACCCACAGCCCAACGCCAGAGTGGCCCTCACCACGGACGCCTCCGACCACGCGGTCGGCGCCATGTACGAACAGTGGGTCGACGGGGCCTGGCAACCGCTGGCCTTTTTCAGCCGCCAACTGCGCCCCCCGGAGGCCAAATACAGCGCCTTCGACCGCGAGCTCCTCGCACTGTACCGGGCAGTCCGCCATTTTAGATTTCTTCTGGAGGGCCGCCCCTTCACCGCGTTTGTTGACCACAAACCCCTGACATTCGCGATGGCGAAATCTGCGGACCCGTAGTCAGCCAGGCAACAACGCCTGCTCGCCGCGGTGTCCGAATTCACCACGGACATCCGGCACGTCTCCGGTCGAGACAACGTGGTGGCCGACTGCCTATCCCGCCCCGCCGTCCACGGCGCCCACCTGGCAGTGGACTATGCTCAACTGGCAGCGGAGCAACACACCGACCCCGATCTGCTCTCCGCGCCCACAACCCTCCCAGGGCTGCGACTGACCGACGTCGCCTGCGGCCCATCCGCCGTCACAGTCAAATGCGACACCTCCTTGGCGCAACCCCGCCCCGTAGTCCGGGCGTCCTGGCGAAAACGGGTGTTCGACATCGTCCACGGCCTCTCACACCCCGGCACCCGCGCGTCCATTAGACTGGTGGCCAACCGATTTGTCTGGCGCGGCCTGTGCAAAGATGTGCACGTCTGGTCCAGATCCTGCATAGCTTGCCAGCGTGCCAAAATCCAGCAGCACGTCAAAGCCCCACTCGAGGAGTTCACTGTGCCAGAAAGAAGGTTCGACCACGTCCACATCGACCTCATCGGCCCCCTGCCACCATCACAAGGTCACACGCACCTGCTGACAATCGTGGACCGTACCACCCGCTGGCCCGAGGCCATTCCACTGACGTCCACCACCACCGCCGACATCGCGAGGGCGTTCATCGGTACCTGGGTCGCTCGGTTTGGCGTCCCCTCCGACATGATGTCGGATAGAGGCCCGCAGTTCACCTCTGATCTGTGGGCCGCCATTGCCCGAAACCTCCGGGTGGCCATTCACCGCACCACGGCTTACCACCCCCAAGCCAACGGACTGTGCGAGTGATTCCATAGGTCCATGAAGGCGTCCCTCCATGCCAGTCTTGAGGACGAGGCTTGGATCGACCGCCTCCCATGGGTGCTACTCGGCCTGCGCTCCGCGGTCAAGGAAGACCTGCAAGCCTCGGCGGCGGAACTCATGTACGGCCAGCCGCTGCGCATACCCGGAGAGTTCCTGCCCACCGCCACGACCCCCTGGTCAGCTGACCAGCAACGCCACGCTTTCGCCAACCGAGCACAACAGTTCGCTCCGGTACCCACCAGCCGGCACGGCAAACCAGCAACCCGCGTACCACCTAGCCTGCACATGGCCAAATTTGTTTTTGTGCACCATGACGCCCGCCGAGGACCTCTACGGCCCCCATACGACGGACCCTACAAGGTACTCCAGACGGGGAACAAGTTCTTCCTCCTCGAAGTGGGCGGCAGAACTGACAAGGTGTCGGTCGACCGGCTCAAGCTGGCGCACCTAGAGCCCGATGAACCCGTTCAAGTGGGCCAACCCTCACCGCGGGGCAGACCGCCGAAGAGCCCGACGCATCCGACCGCCCCGCTCCCGACACCAACCGCCAAGAGCCGTTCCGGCCGTGCCATCAAGCCGCCACGCCGGTTCGTACACTCCCTACTAGCGGATTCTGGGGGAAGCTGTGTGGCGTACCGATCACAGAAAGGACACAATCCGCTTTCCGGTCCGTAGACTATAAATCAGGCGTCATGCCTTTAAGAAGGATCACACCTTTAAGAAACTTGATCTGCAACATAGTTAAGCCCAGAGCGGGGGAGGAGCAGTCAAAGCTGTGCACTGATGAAAGGCAGTCGTACTTTGTGTAGTCTCTGACTCCATTTTGTGTTCAGCATGCAGCCTCAACAATTAAACCTTTTCTGTTGAACCTCTCCGAGTTCAGTATTTTTTGCTAGGAGTACGTAGACTCCTACAACATGTACATTTTGAATACAAAAACTTTTTATTTTACAAACTCTGTGTGTGTCATTTCCGCATGACAAACTAATAGAAAGAAACACATAAAAAACAGCCATTAACATAACTGGCTCTCACAACCTGGAGATAATGTCAAAAACACTTTTAAAAATTTGACCACGAGCCTCGGCCATTAATAAAAAAATGAACAACATTTTGTCACACCTCCTACTTTTTGCCCTTCGAGGATGATCTCCTTCCCTTGCGCACTTCCCCCCTTCCCACCCTACAGCTCCTCCATAATGGGACCCCAGTGGCTGCAGCAAGGCTGGTGGAAGGCTGCTGATTGTCACAACCTGAGACTGCAGGTGCCCTTGAAGGACGGCCTCGACCAGCTCTGGGCCTGGAGGGCCCGGCCGCAGACTGCACCAACTCTGCATGGGCGGCAGCAGTCTGTCCTACAGGTGGTGGCAAGTGCAGTGGAAAAGTGACAGTGGTGGCAGCAGGAATGCTGTTATCTTGAGAGAGGACAGCAACTCCCTGCTCGACCGACACACTGGCACTCCCATGGGGCAGCACTTCAGCATCCGGAGCAATCTGCTGGAGCACAGATTGCTGGCCTGCTGCGGCGCGGTGAGAGCCCAGGGGAAATGTGTCCGAATCAGCGAGGATGGCAGCAGACAGTGCTCGCGTGGCCTCAATCTGAGTCTGCATGAGAACAGTCAGAGATGTGTTCATGGCAGCCAGTGACTGCATTGCAGCACTAAGCATTTGCGTGGCATCCGCCTGTGCTACTACGAAGTGCTCCACACTCCTTGCCAGTGATTCAATGCATTCGGGCACCCCACTGCACCCATGAGCTCAGTGTGCCTGTACACCGCCTGGGTGTTCATTTCAGCGAGGAGCCGATCCTCCTCTGTGTCCAGTGCAGCAGGACTCGCTGGCATACTCTCCCTCCAGGGAGAAGGCCCCCAAGCTTCCCTACCCCCATCGCATTGCTACAGCCCGCTGGGTCCTGGAGCTTCACCCTCATCAGACCCTTCCCCCCCCGCTCCCCTCCAGGGAAGGCGTGTTCCCAGTGTGGGCATGGGCTTCCTCGGGAGTGGGTGGCGCTGATGCTCCGGCTTCCTCTTCCTCCTCGCCTGCAGCTTCACTCCCACTGGCAGCTTGAGGGCCCGTCTCCTCAACTGGCGAATCACCATCTGAAAGCAGGGAGGTACAAGAGTGGCTTTAGCGTGAGGACAGGGTGGCAGCAAGGGAGGAATGAGTGCAGCGATTTAGTAAGTTGGATTGAAAGTGTCAAAGGCTGGTGTTGTGAGGAACAAGTGGAAGGAGAGAGGACAAAAAGGTGATGACCTTACCATTGCTGTCCAGAACGGGGTCGGCGTCTCTGGTGGCGACGGGACCGATCACCCAGCTTGCCACAATGCTCTGGACGCGCACCTCAAGATCGCTGAGGGGTTGCAGCTGAGGCCGCCCTCCACCCGTCCGTTGCTGCTGTCTCCGATTATGAGATAGCTTGGCCTGCAAGAAAAAGGACGGCGTCTGAGTAAATATACAGCCATGGTCTTGCCTGATGTGCCTCCCATAGTTGAATAGCCCTTACTGTATGCAGCCATGGTCCTGCCTGATGTGCATCCCATAGTTGAATAGCCCTTACTGTATGCAGCCATGGTCTTGCCTGATGTGCATCCCATAGTTGAATAGCCCTTACTGTATGCAAAGTGTGGAATGTGAGTGTGTGTTTGATGAAAAGGCCATAGGTGTTGGATGAGTGTTGGGCACTGGGGCTTTTAAGACCATCTGGCCATAGAGTGAGATTGAGATGGAGGGTTGGAGAGGTTTTGAAAAGAAGCCACTCACCCTGACGACCCGAGTGAGGTCATTGAACTTTTTTCTACATTGGATGTGGGTCCTGGGCACCATGCTCCTTGAGGAGATGCTCTGAGCCACCTCCCTCCACACTCTTCTGTACTCGTGTGGTGAAGGCCTCCTGCCACTCTCTGGGTACAGTATAGATCTTCTGCGCTCCACCGCGCCAACCAGAGCCTCCAAGGCCCACTCACTGAAGCGATGTGCTCACTCCCTGGCCCTCTCCATAGTCCTTGCCTGCAAGATTTAGCCACAGGTCTGTCCAGGCCAAGATTCAAGGCTCCAATGAGCAGGATGTGGCTGGAGAGCAAGGTCGACCCTCCCCTTTAAGAACTGACCTGCGCCAGTGTGTCTGTGTTCAATCGGTAACTGACAGCACCTGCGCTGCGCCTGCGCTCTGAGGTAGTGCCTCGCTCCTCGGCCTTAGCGCCTTAAGAGAGGTGTGTTGCGCTTGATTTAGCGCTCCAATCACCTCCAGGGGCGATAAATGCCAAGTTTGCCGTCAGAGGCGATAATTAGCACCAGGTGCTAAATTTTGCGCATGGCCGATAACAGCACCCCAAACAGGGTGATACTGAATTTCTCCCCCCAGGTGACCATGTGCAAAAATCACTAAAAGCTAGCGCACAGGTACAAGTAATCCGAAAAGCGAATGGAGTGTTGGCCTTTATCTCAAGAGGGTTGGAATTCAGAAGTGAGGGATTGATGCTTCAGTTGTACAGAACCTTGGTCAGACCCCATCTGGAGTACTGCATTCAGTTTTAGGCACCTCAGAAAAGATATGTTGGCCTAGGAAGGGATGTAGAGCAGATTCACCAGAATTATACCAGAGCTTAAAGGCTTAAATTATGAGGATAAGCTGCTTAAACTTGCCTTATATTTCCTTGAGTTTGGAGGATTGAGGGGAGATCTAATTGGGATATTTAAATTGATTAAGCAATTCAAAGAGGTAGATACAAGGAAAATATTTCCTTTGGTGGGGGAAACCAGAAAAAGAGGGTGTAATCTTAAAATTAAAGCTCAGCCATTTAGGAGTGAAATCAGGAAACACCTCTTCACACAAAGGGTAGTAGAAACCTAGGACCTGCTCTCCCAATAGGCTGTGGATGCTGGATCAATTGAAATGATCAAGGCTGAGATGGATAGATTTTTATTAGGTAAGGCTATCAAGGGATATGGAGCATAGGTCGGTAAATGGAGTTGAGGTGCAGAAATGCTATGGTCTAATTAAATGGTAGAACAGGCTCAAAGGGCTGAATGGTCTATTCCTATTCCTATGTTCCTATTTTCCTAGAATATTATTCATTTGGCAGCTAGCATTCAATTAATAAAAATAGCTGGGTAGATGTTACAAAGGATTGTATGACACCTCTGCATAAATTAGCCAATACCTAAAATAAAAGCCAAAACACATATCTCAACTTAGCTATTTATATGTTGTAGATAAATGTTCTTGCCTCATATAATTGGAGATATAATGAACTAAATGTTCATCTTAATAAGCAATAGTGATAACTGGTTTACGGTAATTTGCCTGAACAGGCAGCTTTGCCTGCACTCTGACCAATTCCAAGCTTTTACCTGGTTTACGGTAATTTACCTGGTCAGCAGCCTTTGCCTGCTACCCTTAAACCAATTTAAACAGCAGTTTCGAATCGCTACCCAAACTTCCAGTTCTGACTGAAGGACTTATAATTAATGATATATTAAAAACGGACAACTGGTCTGGGTGTGAGAAAGTCAAACTTTATTAAACTAAAGAAACTGTAATCTGTAATGATATCAGCAAATAGAGATGGTATTTGCCTGTTCAATTAGGATGCCTTAATAGCATGATTGCATGTATTGATTGCTTGTGCCTGACCAGCAGAGGGCATGTGACCGAGAGAAGCAAGGCAGTCAGTTTGGTTTCGGTTTCGTTCTAGATGCATCGCAGCATGGTGTGTCCTGTAAAAGCTGTATAAAAGAGTTGAACAGACTTTAGATTAAAACTCATTCTCTTTCATAAATGTCTCATCATTGAACCCACAAAGAAATCAATACATGGTGTCAGAAGTGATTGAAAGAGATGAAGAGAAAACATCTGAAGTTAAATCAGCTCTCCACAAATTAGCAAGCCAAAAGAGAACATCGTTGCTTACCATTGGAGAATAGCTAACAAACTGAAAAAATGGAAGGTTTACACCCACCGGCGACGCTTCAGTTGACAGGTAATGTGGCTGAAAATTGGAGGAGATTCAAACAACGTGTGGGGTTGTATTTAGCGGCAATCGGAGCTGACGAGAAAAGTAATAAAAAGAAATCATCACTGTTCTTACATGTCGTGGGTGATGAAGCGCTGGAGGTGTATAATAACTTCACATTTGCTGCTAATGGAGACAAAATGAAACTAGATAAAATAATGGAACAGTTTGAGGCCTACTGCATACCTAAACGTAACGTGACGTTTGAGAGGCACAGATTTTTCACATGTGTACAGAAAATGGGTGAGACTATTGATCAGTATGTGACTGAACTGAGAAACAAAGGCAAATCGTGTGAATTTGGGGGACTGACAGACTCGCTGATAAAAGACAGACTGGTGTGTGGTATTCCAGATAATGGTCTAAGGGAAAGACTGCTAAGAGAGCAAGATCTAGACCTGGGAAAAGCCATAGCACTGTGTAGGGCTACAGAAACTGTGAAGTCGCAGGCAAAGGAGCTGTTCAGTGACAATAGCTGCAACGTGGATGCAGTGAGAAAGAACGGATACAAACCGTTTAACAAAACGAGCGCCAATGTGAAAAAAGAGGCGTGACCAGCGAACAAAAATGAAAGGGACAATCGAAAGTCATGTAGTCGATGCGGTACACAGCATCCACCAAAAAAGTGTCCAGCATATGGTAAAAAATGCCATAGTTGCAACAAAAACAACCATTATGCCCGTTGCTGCAAGAACCAAGTGCAACAAAGCAAGGTCCATGCAGTAGATGAAAGCAACATGGAGGAGTTCAATGTAGATGTTGTGTCTGAAAACAAAAAAGAAGAAAGAGACTGGATGTTGACACTAAAAGTGAATGACATACACATTCCATTTAAATTGGATACTGGAGCACAAGTTAATATGATATCAGAGACTGATTTTAAGAAAATTAGACCCAGACCAAAGATACATGGAATAAAAGTGAAAGTGACAGGATACTCAGGTACTGATATACCAGTGAAAGGAAGATGCATTGTCAAAGTAACACACAAGGACAGAGAGCACACGCTAGCATTAATCGTGGTGCCAAAGGATGTGCAAGCCATACTAGGTTTAAAAGCCTGTGAGAGACTGAACCTGGTAAAGAGAGTCCTCGTTGTGGAAAGCGAAGGAGAGACAGTCTATGATGAACTCATGAAAGAGTACAATGACCTATTTAAGGGTCTAGGCTGCATTCCAGGAGAACACACGATCAGTGTAGATAAAAGTATGACACCAGTCATACATCCATGCAGAAAAGTTCTGTTTGCTCTTCAAAAGCAACTGAAGGCAGAGTTGGACAGGATGGAAAGCCTGAACGTGATTCAGAAGATAGATGAGCCAACTGAGTGGGTGAGTTCCCTCGTCGTAGTGGACAAAAAGAATGGAAAGCTCAGAATTTGCCTGGATCCAAGAGATCTAAACAGAGCAATAAAGAGAGAGCACTTCAAGCTTCCTACACGTGAGGAAATCATGGCACAGTTTGCAAATGCAAAGTATTTCAGCAAGTTAGATGCATCATCAGGATTTTGGCAGATGAAGCTGGACGAAGCAAGTTCAAGATGGTGCACGTTCAACAGTCCATTTGGCAGATACAGATTCCTATGGTTACCATTTGGCATTGCCTCAGCTCCTGAAGTGTATCACAAGACTATCCATATGATCTATGAGCACCTGGAGGGAGTTGATACATCAATGGATGACATCATAGTATGGGGAACCACGAGAACTGAGCATGGCGAGAGACTGAAAAAAGTGCTGGAAGCAACAAGGAAAACAAACCTGAAGCTGAATAGAGAGAAATGCCAGCTCGGGGTGACAGAACTGACATTCGTGGGAGATATCCTTAGCAGTGAGGGCATCAGACCAGATCCCAGAAAGGTGTCCGCCATTGAGAATATGCCAAAGCCACAATGCAAAAAGGACGTGCAGAGGTTTAATGGAATGATCAACTACATGGGGAAATTCATATCCAACCTCTCAGAAAAGATGGCGCCACTGAGAAGACTAACTGAAAAGAACATAGAATGGGAATGGAATCATGAGCATGAGAAGTCATGGAGCGATCTAAAGAAACTGCTCACAGAGGAACCAGTTCTGAGGTTTTATGACCCAGCGAGACCCATCAAGATATCATCAGATGCATCACAGAGTGGGCTCAGTGCCGTCCTTCTGCAACAATATGACTACTGGCAACCTATTGCATATGCATCGCGCTCAATGACAGACGTGGAGACGCGATATGCTCAAATAGAAAAGGAGCTGCTCAGCATCACATACGCCTGTGAAAGATTTCACCAGTTTGTGGCAGGACAAGCAATCAGTGTAGAGACTGACCATAAGCCCTTGATTGCATTGTTCCAAAAGCCACTAAATAGCTGTCCGCTTAGAATACAAAGAATGATGATCAGGCTGCAACGCTATACACTGAATGTTGCGTACACACCGGGTAAGCTGATGTATACAGCAGACACGTTGTCCAGAGCTGTAGACCCAAGTGAGCCCGCAAACACCACAATGGATGACAAAGTGAACGCCTACGTGGACATGATCACAAGTGCGCTGCCCATAGCAGATGCAAGAATGGAGCTCATAAAGACTGAGACAAACAAAGATGAAACAATGAGATGACCGAGAAAAAGCATCTTGGATGGATGGCCCAACATGAAGCAAGACTGCTCACCTGATATAGCAGAGTACTGGAACTGCAGGGCGGAACTATCAGTGGTCGAAGACATAATCTACAAAGGAAGTAAAATAGTTATCCCAAAGAGTCTGAGAAGAGAGATGCTAAAAAAGATCCATGGAGGACATCTGGGAATCGAAAAGTGTAAGAAAAGAGCACGAGCGGTGATGTACTGGCCACGAATCAACCAAGATGTGACAAATGAGGTGTCAAACTGCACAATATGCCTGAAATATCGAGCAAGCAATCCGGTAGAACCACTAAAGCCACACCCAGCGCCAGACAGACCTTACCAGAAGGTAGGCGCTGACCTATTCGTATGTCAAGGGAAGGACTATCTTGTAGTCACAGACTATTACTCCCTGTATCCAGAGGTTTGTAGACTGCACACCACCACTGCAGATGCTGTGATAACATGTATGAAAGCCATATTCTCCAGACATGGCGTGGCAAGTGAGGTCTTCACAGACAATGGACCTCCGTTTTACAATGCAAGTTTCCGACACTTTGCCAAAGAGTGGGACTTTGTCCACACAACGTCAAGTCCTCACTTTCCACAGTCCAATGGACTAGTGGAAAAATCGGTCCAGACAGTGAAAAGACTGATGTACAAGGCAAAAGACAGTGGAACTGACTTCTACCAGAGCATGCTTGTATACTGCACAACGCCGCTCGAGTGTGGTATGTCACCAGCCCAACTCCTGAATGGACATCGGCTAAGGTCAAACCTACC
Organism: Somniosus microcephalus; assembly: GCF_052327205.1. NCBI lineage: Eukaryota > Metazoa > Chordata > Chondrichthyes > Squaliformes > Somniosidae > Somniosus > Somniosus microcephalus. Next base: position 94,083,614 of record NC_140991.1, on the reverse strand, counting down.
CATCCCGGAGAACCTCCTGAAAACAAAAGAGGGGGAGAAAGTGAGGAAGTTCAAAGAACAACAGAAAGAAAAGCAAAAGTACTACTATGACAGAGGAACACAAAACCTACCTGAACTCCACACTGGTGACCAAGTAAGGTTCAAAGACAAAACAAACACATGGACTCAGAAGGGAACTGTCCTGAGTGAAGTTCAAGCAAGATCATACACCATTCAGACAGATGAGGGTGCTGTTCTGAGAAGAAATCGTCGAGATCTTCTCATGGGACCAGCCACAGCAGGTCAAGAGACTGATACTGTTGAACAACCTGATCACACAGCTAAGAACACATCATCTGAGGCAACAACTCAGATTCAAGGACAATTAATCAGAAAATCCTCAAGACACGTGAAGCCTCCTGAGAGACTCATTGAGCAAATTTAAGGACTATTGTTATAGAAGGAAGTAATGTTATCTTATTCTTTCTTCAAGTTCTAGTGTATTGACATATTTCATGTGAACACACAAAGCAAGGTTAAAAAACCTTGATCATGATAATGATAATGTCAGTTCATTAAGTGTTACAGTTAAAATGCAGATTAATACAAAGAAAACATGTTGTTAGTTAAAAGTAAAATACTTTTGTTTTAAGAAAAGGAGATGTAATGATATCAGCAAATAGAGATGGTATTTGCCTGTTCGATTAGGATGCCTTAATAGCATGATTGCATGTATTGATTGCTTGTGCCTGACCAGCAGAGGGCATGTGACCGAGAGAAGCAAGGCAGTCAGTTTGGTTTCGGTTTCGTTCTAGATGCATCACAGCATGGTGTGTCCTGTAAAAGCTGTATAAAAGAGTTGAACAGACTTTAGATTAAAACTCATTCTCTTTCATAAATGTCTCATCATTGAACCCACAAAGAAATCAATACATAATCAAATTTAAACTTTACCACACAAACACAGTAATTACAGTAAATTGCTTAACAGGGGAAGGCAGACGGCAAAAACGAGGGATAAATGTCTACAATGTTGATTAAACAATCTTAGCAATTTCCCCTTAATTACCACCCCTAACTCCTTACTAGGTTGCCTTGCTGAGGAGTCAGAAACCTGCTCACCTGGTGTCCAAGGGAGGTAAGAGAGAGATAGCTTCTCAGGAGCTATCTTTTATATCCTGCCAACTCCTGTTTGGCACTGAAAAAGGTCTGTGTGCAAAGCTCGCACCCAAAAGTTCCAATACACAAAAGAAAGGCTGTGATTGGCTGATTCAAAGTGGTTGGAGTGATTTAATGTGTCTACACTCTGGGACCAGAATGTACCTGCCCACATCCGTAGTTCCCTGGGCTGAACAAAAGGAATCCAACGACCATATTGTCTGAGTGATGGGTGATTCAAACCCATCCATTCCTAAACTGTTGCATATCAAAAGTCCTTTCCACAGCTTCAATGTGCCTCATTGTGTGTGTAGGGAGTTTGAATGGGTTTGGATTTCTGTGTAAACAGAGCCGATTGTTCTGCGGTTAGTCTCAAGTGGGTTAATCCCTTAAGTCAATAAACTTCTGCAGTTTTGTGTAAACAAACCTTGCCTCTCCACAAAGAGAAACTCCCTGGTTTGATTGACAGGTCTGACTGCCACTGTATCCTCCCACCTTTTCACAGACATACTCCACGAGCTGCTAGCTGCTTTGTCTTTTGGCCATGTTTTCTGACGGCCATTTTAAATACTTTTGTGATTGACCAGGCTCAAGGGCACAAATTCAAATCAAATGTACTGTCTTAATGTGTGCGAATATTTCCACAGAACTCCTCGATTCTGGTGTTGTCCACGTGCTGTCCATCTCAGAGCAGTCTTTCGTGGCTCTGAGTATGCTTTAAAAACATTGATCCAACCCAGAGGCAATTCAAAACACATAATTCTTCATCCACAATGTGGACAAATAGTTCCCGATCTTCAGGGAAAATAGGGGAATTTTGCGAACCCCTACATACTGAAACTTATTGCACTGCACTACCCAGTCCACTCTCATCTTGATATGTGCATAGTGCTGTTTTTGCATTTAACAGAACACCAGATCTATCATCACTTATCTTGGGAATTTAGAACACAGCCTCTCATGGGTTCAAGGTTCTGCACAGTTTTGACCTGCTGACTCAAGAGTTTTACAAACAGAATTTGCTGCTCCATGGCTTCCTGAAATATCATTTGTCAAGCTTCTTCTGATGCTTTTAGCAGCGGAGTGTACGTGAAAGTAGGGACTGCACCGACTAATGTAATTAATTGTCACCTTGCTGTCACTTATAATGGCTCGGTAATTGACTGAGCTCTGCAGCTACAGCTCAATATCAATTCACCTTGATCGGATCAAGGAAGCGAAAGTAACATTTGGCCAGGGCCTCAGTTTCGTGTATAGCATGCACTTCCTCTTCATTTCACCCTTCCTGTATCACAACATTGTGCCATGCCTATCTGTCATGTCCAGATGTCACACCTAGGTATTACTTTTAACTTATATATAGACTAAATCATGAATATTTACCAGTATACTTACCATTTAGTCCTCCCAACCCTAGGTAGTGCTGCTGTTCCTCCAAGCTCCTTCCCTCAGGTCTGTTCCTCAACATGGCACTGCAGGTAAGTTTTATTTTAAGTTTTTCATTTATATAACTTTTATATTTTTCCCCAAAAAGAGTTTTATTTTTTATAATTTATTATTTTAATTTTACATAATCTTTGTTTGAACTTTATTCAAATTTTAATTTAATTAAATTTATTACAGTCACTGCTGCCAATGCTTCCATGAGCCACCCCTTCCTTGCTGTCATAGGACCCTGTGACTCAGGCCAATTGGGTACAGCAGTGTAGCGGTTACTGGGCTAATAATCCAGAGAACTTGAGTTCGAATGGTAGTTTGAGAATTTGAATTCAGTTTAAAAGAAATATGGAAATAAAAAGCTAGTATCAGTACAGAAAACAACTTTACCAATGCCCTTTAGGGAAACCTGCCACCAATGTTCCCATTAAGCTGCATGGCCGGGCGACCATGCCACGGTCTGGAGGTCCAGTGCAGGCCGCTCACCGGCTTTACAATGGAAAGACCGCGCCTGCGTGGAAATTTGAATGGGCCACGCAGCCCGTTAAAGGGGTCACGCACCCAAAAAGAATTAGAGGGAACATTGCCTGTTGCCCTTCCCAGTCTGACCTATATGTGACTCCAGTCCCACACCAACACGGTTGACTCTCAACTGCCCTCTGAAGTGGCCTAGCAAACCATTCAATTGTATCACCACCTTTCCAAGGCAACTAGGGATGGTCAATAAATGATGGCTGAGGGATGGAGAAGAGAATGGGGAGGGAGGGGAGGCTCGGGTTGAGAGGATCAGCAAAGGGGAAGTTGCAAAGGGTTGTTGAGAAAAGGAATGGGTGGTGGGAAATGAAGGGATAAGGGAACTGATTAAAGCAAGTGGTGGCATCGGAGGAGGGATGGGGAGAGAATGGAGATTGAGGACAAGGGGATGCAACAAGTCAGCAAGGGGCAGGGAAAGATGCAGGGGAGCGAGAAGAGGGAAGGGAGGCAGCATCAGTGGTAGGAAACAGTAAAGGAAGAGATGGCCTGCACCTTGACCAGATGCCTCCCGCGCCATTCAAAACGCACAACCTGCCTTCAGCTCTAGTTAAATCCTTCCCACAATCCGCAATGAATTTGTGGCATTCTACCAATAGGAAACATCAGGCATTAGAATATCATAGCGTGGCATGCGTTGGCATTGAAATGTGTGACAGGGAGTTTGTTGTAGATAGCAACGAATGCATGTTCCTAATGTGTTTCCATAGGTATGGCAGATGCGCACAATGCTGTGAATCCCAAGGATGAAAGGACTTTCACCTCAACACGTAGCAGCACTCACTCCACCTGTAGCAAGCATCAGCTCAGCCTAGAAAGCTTTAGCAACCCACAGATTCCCCCTTAATAATGCCCGAACAGAAATATCTAAATTTATAACTCTTCCTTTACATTTAATATGGTTAATATGTCAGGAGCTGAAAATCCTTCTGGAAGGACTCAGGGCGAGAAACCACATCATTTAAATTATATTCTCCAGAAGCACTTGCAAAAAGGCTGGGGTGTCACTCCAGTCTCAGACAAGGCCGACTCATGTGGTTGAAATCTGTACCAATACATTATAGGGGTGGGGAATCGAATGGCACTGATTTATTTTTGTTAGGTGTCACATCTCCTTCCCCATTATTGGTCAACAGCACTGTCAACAAACATAGAAACATAGAAAAATAGAAGCAGGAGTAGGCCATTTGGCCCTTGAAGCCTGCACCGCCATTCAATATGATCATGGCTGATCCTCTATCTCAATATCATATTCCCGCTCTCTCCCCATACCCCTTGATGCCTTTTGTGTCTAGAAATCTATCTATCTTCTTCTTAAATATATTCAGTGACTTGGCCTCCACAGCCTTCTGTGGTAGAGAATTCCACAGGTTCACCACCCTCTGAGTGAAGAAATTTCTCCTCACCTCAGTCCTAAATGTCTTACCCCATATCCTGAGACTGTGTCCCCTCGTTCTAGACCCCCCAGCCAGGGGAAACATTCTCCCTGCATCCAGTCTGTCTAGCCCTGTCAGAATTTTATACATTTCAATGCGATCTCCTCTCATTCTTCTAAAATCTAGTGAATACAGGCCTAGTCGATCCAATCTCTCCTCATACGACAGTCCTGCCATCCCAGGAATCAGTCTGGTTAACCTTCGCTGCACTCCCTCTATGGCAAGTATATCCTTTCTTAGGTAAGGAGACCAAAACTGCACACAGTACTCCAGGTGTGGTCTCACCAAGGGCCCTGTATAACTGTAGTAAGATATCCTTGCTCCTGTACTCAAATCCTCTTGCAATGAAGGCCAACATACCATTTGCCTTCCTAACTGCTTGCTGCACCTGCATGTTTGTTTTCAGTGACTGGTGTACAAGGACACCCAGATCCCTTTGTACATCAACATTTCCCAATCTATCACCGTTTAAATGCCTTTCTGTTTTTCCTACCGAAGTGGATAACTTCACATTTATCCACGTTATACTGCATCTGCCATGTATTTGCCCACTCACTCAACTTGAAGCCTCTTTGCATCCTCCTCACAACTCACAATCCCACCTAGTTTCGTGTTGTCAGCAAACTTGGAAATATTACATTTGGTTCCTTCATCCAAATCATTGATATATATTGGCCCAGAAATTAGGTTCGGGGGCTTGCCGCGCGTGCAAGCCCCCGATGTGCACTTATCCGGCGCGCCTGCCGTTCTGCTCCCGGGACGCTTGCAATTCCTGTTTTCAGTTGATTACTCCTGGGCAGCGTCTGTTGTCACGCCGCCCAGGAGTGCAGCCAGCGCGAAGCCTCGAGCGCGGAGTCTAAGTTAGACAATCCCCTTGAGGTCTCCTTAACATAGGCCACGCCCCCAATTTTTAACACAAGCTGCAAAGCAATTTTACATGCAGAGCAGCATTTTAAATACATTTTTTGTATTTTTATTAATCTTTAGGTAACTTTTATAAAGTTTTAAATACTTTTACATTATTTTGAAGAATGTAAAGTAGTTTTAAACAGAATTAAAGCGTAGTTATTTTGATGAGCCGGCTGGGATCACGTGGGCACTGGGCAACCAATGGGAGGTTGCAAAAGTTCATTCATAGAGTCATAGAGTCATAGAGTAATACAGCACGGATAGAGGCCCTTCGGCCCATCGTGTCCATGCCGGCCATCAAGCCCTGTCTAATCTAATCCCATATTCCAGCATTTGGCCCGTAGCCTTGTATGCTATGGCATTTCAAATGCTCATCCAAATGCTTCTTAAATGTTGTGAGGGTTTCTGCCTCCACAACCCTTTCAGGCAGTGAGTTCCAGACTCCAACCACCCTCTGGGTGAAAAAGTTCTTTCTCAAATCCCCTCTAAACCTCCCGCCCTTTACCTTGAATCTATGCCCCCTAGTTATTGACCCCTCTACTAAGGGGAAAAGCTCCTCAGCATCCATCCTATCTATGCCCCTCACAATTTTGTACACCTCAATCATGTCCCCCCTCAGCCTCCTCTGCTCCAAGGAAAACAAACCCAATCTGCCCAGTCTCTCTTCATAGCTGAAGCGCTCCAGCCCTGGTAACATCCTGGTGAACCTCCTCTGCACCCTCTCTAACGCGATCACATCTTTCCTGTAGTGTGGCGACCAGAACTGCACACAGTATTCCAGCTGTGGCCTAACCAGTGTTTTATACAGCTCCATCATAACCTCCTTGCTCTTATATTCTATGCCTCGGCTAATGAAGGCAAGTATCCCATATGCCTTTTTTACCACCTTATCCACCTGTTCCGCCGCCTTCAGGGATCTGTGTACCTGCACACCCAGATCCCTCTGACCCTCCGTCTTGCCTAGGGTCTTTCCCTTCATTGTGTATTCCCTTGCCTTGTTAGACCCCCCAAAGTGCATCACCTCGCACTTTTCCGGGTTAAATTCCATTTGCCACTGTTCCGCCCATCTGACCAACCCATCTATATCGTTCTGCAGACTGAGGCTACCCTCCTCGCTATTTACCACCCTACCAATTTTAGTATCATCCGCGAATTTACTGATCATACCCTTTACATTCATATCCAAGTCATTAATGTAGACCACAAACAGCAAGGGACCCAGCACCGATCCCTGTGGTACCCCACTGGCCACAGGTTTCCAGTCACAAAAACAACGTTCGACCATCACCCTCTGCCTTCTGCCACTAAGCCAGTTTTGTATCCAATGTGCCAAGGCACCCTGGATTCCATGGGCTCTTACCTTCTTGACCAGTCTCCTGTGCGGGACTTTATCGAAGGCCTTACTGAAATCCATGTATACCACATCCACTGCGTTACCCTCATCCACACACCTAGTCACCCCCTCAAAAAATTCAATCAAATTAGTCAGACATGATCTTCCCTTGACAAAGCCATGTTGACTATCCCTGATTAATCCTTGCCTCTCCAAGTGGAGACAAATTTTGTCCCTCAGGATTTTTTCCAGTAATTTTCCTACCACTGATGTTAGGCTCACTGGCCTGTAGTTCCCCGGTTTTTCCCTACTACCCTTCTTGAATAAGAACTGTCAAACTCATGACAACTCAGGGCGCCCAAAACAGCACTTAAACTACAAATAAAAGTTTAAAAAAACATCCCACTAAATAAATGAACTATGAATAACTGTAAAAAACTATTTTAAACAATTAATCAAATTTTTTTTTAAAATAATTTTTTAACAAATATGGTCTAAAAATACACTTACCTTACTGTAAATTCTTTAAAAATAATAAAGCTGTGGAAAAAATGTTATAATTTTAAGTAATAGACCACTTACCTTAAAGAATGAAGTCCTTACGTCTGGAGAGGCCCTTACACACGTGCAAACCTGTGGAAAAAAAGGAATTTCAGCGCGCACGCGCAGACTCCTGCGCGCACGCGTTCGTCCTCTGAACCCCTTGGTTCAGAGGACAGGAAATGCCGGTTTTCCGTGCATGCGCTGTGCATGCTGAAATCCGGCAGTTCCAACGGGCCCACACGTGAGTACCCCGTCCGTACTCACGCGTTGGGACCGGAATTACTGGGCCATTGTGAATAGCTGGGGCCCAAGAACTGATTCCCCACTAGTCACCGCCTGCCACCCCGAAAAAGACCCATTTATTCCTACTCTCAAACACATCAAACCAATCAGAAAACTGAGAAATCACCCTATATGCACAACATCTGGTAGACAGTATTAACCAGCAAGGCAGTGGTTTCAATTTACAATAAACATAGATAATGTACTGTCAGTTAAAACTGCCAGCCAGAAGCAATTTCAAACCTCAGCTGGGCTGATGAAAATACTGCAGATTATTTCCCTATAAACCTACAGTAATGATGTCAGAGTCATTAACTCCTGTGTGAATGCTACCATACATCAGAGCTGTAAAGCACACTGACAATTGGCTCAGCACTTCCACAGACAGTCACTGCTGCACAAAAACCAGAAACATTGAAGCTATGTATTATAAATAATAAGATACAAGGGAATGATCCGAAGGCTGCAATCTAATTAAAGGGTCCAGATGATATTTATAAACAAGTTACAGATGTCTCGAAATATGTACTTAAGTGAGTGCTTTTATATTGTTAATATTCTGATTTATGGGCGATAGATTTACAGGAGTGTTAGTTTGCGCCATTGTCACATATTGCATTGTTGAGTTAAACCACTTGTTATAATATAAATTATGCCCCCTATGCATGAAAACAGTTGGGTTTCCTATTTGCGTATATAATTATGTTTAATAGTTTATTTTGAGAAATGTATTAAAAGGTCAATTTTTTTCACATTTAGCTACAAGTGTTAGGATGAAAGTTCCCTGGTCCAGGCTGTATGAGCCAAATGGTCTCCTTATGTCCTGTGAATTCTATGAATCCCATCAGATTGATTCATTAAGGCCTTTGACCTGTACAGCACATTCCACCAACTTTTCCAATCTTCCTGCTGTCTGTTGGGTCAGATGGTGATTCATTATATTCTGAGGATAGTCAAACAAGTTAGTGACTTGTCAGTCATTGGCAGTGGCCCAAAGGAACAATAACAACAACTTTCATTTATATAGCCCCTTTAATGTAGTAAAACATCCCAAGGCGCATCACAGAAGCGTCATCAAACAAAACTTGACATCGAGCAACATAAGGAGATATTAGGACAGGTGCTTGGTCACAGATGTAGGTTTTAAGGGGCGTCTTAAAGGAGGAGAGAGGTAGAGAAGCGAAGAAGTTTAGGGAGGGAATTCCAGAGCTTAGGGCCTAGGTAGCTGAAGGCACGGCCACCAATGATGGAAATCAGGGACAGAATTATAGAAGTGTCGAGATCTCAGAGGGTTGTACGGCTGGAGGAGGTTACAGAGATAGGGATGGGTGAGGCCAGGGAGGGATTTGAAAACAAGGATGAGAATTTTAAAATCAAGGTGTTGCCAATGTAGGTCAGCGAGCACAGGGATGATGGGTAAACAGAACATGGCACATGTTAGGATATTGGCAGCTGAGTTTTGAAGAGGACTCAAGGCAGACTTTAGCCAATGGAAAGATGGTTTAGGATTAGTTTTATGTAATTGCACACTTTTGTGGATTAATACAACCCACTGAACTCCTTTATCTCTCGAATGAGTCTCTTAGTATCATGATGCACTGCATATAATTAACTTACATTTCTCCGCATTAAATTTCATCTGATATCCATCTGCCCAATCTACTAACCTGTCTAGAATGAGTACTTTTGGGCTTATAAATCCTACGGCTCCGAATTTCCTCAATGTCCGTTGCGCTGTTGTTGTCGTTCACCAGCAGAGAACGTTGCATACAAGCAATTTTCCTGAGTAAGCTCATTTGTACATGAAGTGGTGTAAGTGCTGGCATAATTTTGTTCTGGAACCATAATGAGCAGCTTAGACACCAGGGCCTAGAAATTCAGTTGGGCGCGCCAGCCGTTAGCGCCTTAGGAGGAGTAGATCTCGAGCGCTAGGCGCTTAGCGCCCGGGCGCAGCGCGATCTGCGCCTCGCCCCAACTTCAGTAGACATTTAGCGCCGGCGCAAAGTCTTAGTGCGCGCCCTGCTGCGCACGCAGATCATGACGTCATTTCGTCGTGCAACGTCCTTTGTGCGCCCGGAACCAGAACTTCACTCGCGCCGCCCCATTGTGCGCCGGGCGGCCCTAACGACTGTGAAGTGGAACGGTACACAGCCGAGGCGGGCCGCGGGGAGCACAAATTAAAGGGCACTTACCCTGCACTATAAATGGCAGCCATTTTGCTGCATTCACTCTTGTGCAACGGATTTTTGGAGAGAGACCAAGGAAGAGAGCTTACTGCTTTGGCCCAACACTAGGACAGGTATTTTTGGCTCAGGCCAGAGCTGTGCAATTCTCTTTGCCTTCATTGAGATCTCAGTGTTTGCCAGCATATAATGGGGGCTGCATTGGGTGCCAACGCTGAGTTTCAGCCTTATGCCGGAAGGGCTTACAGACGCCGTGAGAGAGTGGCAGCCCTGGCTAGACGCAGAGGGGGCAACAGGCGTCGCCAAGTGAGGCCTTACCCACCCAGGGTATACCGCCAGCAGTCCTCCTATCTGACCATGTCTGCCGCGCAGTGTGTTAGGAGACTGCGATTCAGAAGGGAGGTGGTTGCAGACATCTGCCAGCTGCTGCACAGAGATCTGCGTCCACAGCTGATGCGCAGGACGTCTCTGTCGGTGGCAGTGAAGGTGACGGTGGCTTTCAACTTCTATGCCACCGGCTCCTTCCAATCCGCTGCTGGGGACATCGCTAACATCTCCCAGTTCGCCGTGCATTGCTGCATCCGCCAGGTGACCAATGCCCTTTTCAGAAGGAGACATCAATTCATCTCCTTCCCCATGACCCTGGACAAGCAGCAGCAGCGTGCAGTGGGATTTGCAAGAATAGCGGGCTTCCACATGGTGCAGGGCGCCATTGACTGCACGCATGTGGCTTTGCGGGCACCTCTGGAGCATGCCGAGGATTACCGCAACCGGAAGAGCTACCATTCCCTCAACGTACAGCTGGTGTGTGACCACAGGCAGCGCATCCTAGCTGTCAATGCCCGCTTTCCAGGCAACAGCCACGATGCCTTTATCCTGCGACAGACAACTGTGGCTGACATGTTCCAGGCACAGCCTCACCCAAGAGGATGGCTTATCGGGGACAAAGGCTATCCTTTGTGTACCTGGCTCATGACCCCGCTCCGCGCGCCCACGACCCCTGCTGAAGAGGCATACAACGAGAGACATCAAGCGACTAGGAACATCATAGAACAAACAATCGGCATCCTCAAGCAACGGTTCCGCTGTCTGGATCGCTCCGGGGGAGCCCTCCAGTATTCGCAGGAGCGAGTCTCCCAATTCGTCGTCGTTTGCTGCATGCTGCACAACCTGGTTATCCGCAGGACTCAGGCACTGCCACCTCACGTTGGACCACCACCTCAGGAGGAGGAGCAGGAGGAGGAGGAGGATGAGGAGTACCAGCCCAGGAGGGAGGCAGAAGGTCCAAGGGCCGCCCGTCGGCGGCTTATTGACTGTCACTTCTAGGCCCCCTGTCAGGGAATGGCTTGTGCCAATGAAAGAACATGATTGCAGCCGCTCCGCAAGCCGTCAGCCGGTTAAGGCAACAAACACTTCAAAGATCAAACATGGACAATGTGAATAAATAAAATGGTTTATTGTACAAACTCAGGGCCCTTCCCACATGAAAACCAAAAACAGACGAAACCCCCAAAAAACACTCACACACATGACTCACTCCCACAACCTGGGGAGCATTAACAAAAGATGTAAACAAAAATGGCCTTCATCCTCGGCCTTCACAAAACACACATTCCAGAAAACACAACATTTGGACACACCCTCTACTTAGTGGCCCGCGAGGGCGATGCCGTCTGCCAACTTTGGCGGCCCCTGCACGCCCTGCTGTCCCTCCTCAAAGTGAGGCCATTGGCTGCTGCAAGGCTGGGGGCAGGCTCCTGAGGGGCACATGTCATGATGGCAGATGCCCTTGGGGGTCGGCCTAGACGAGGTCTGGCCGTCGAGGGGCCGGCTGGTGAATGCTGCAGCTGTGGCTGGCCAGCATCAGTCGCTGCAGCAGCTCCTGGCAGCTCCACTGGGGGAGTGGCAGTGGCGGCTGGAGGAATGGGGGCAAGCTGGCGGATGGCAGGCGCTCGCTGGTCACCTGAGACACTGGCACTCGGCCGGGCCAGCACTGCAGCATGCGCACCAATCTGCCGAGGGACAGACCGCTGTGCTGCTGCAGCGCGCCGGCTGCCCTGGCGATGCCTGGCTGACACAGCGAGTGTGGCAGCAGTGAGTGCCCGTGTTGACCTGTTCAGTGACCGCATCAGAGCACCCAGTGACTGCACGGCACCACTGATCACCTGGCCACTCGCTGCCTGAGCTGCCCCGAATTCCGCCCGACTGGTGGCCTGTGAGGCCCTGAGCTCGGTCACACTCCGAGACAGGGACTCGATGGCCTCAGGCAACCGTGCCACTACCCCCATGAGCTCCGTGTGCCGGCGCTCCGAGTCCGCGGACAAGTCCTCGAGGCGGCGCATCTCCTCGGCGTTGGCCGTCTCCGGACTGGAGGCCGGACTCTCCCTCTGGGGAGAAGGCCGCCGAGCTGGCCGACCCTTCCTGCGTTGCTGGACGCCGCTGGGCCCAGCAATTGGACTCCCCTCCGACCCTTCCCCCCTCTGGGGAGAAGGCCGCTGAGCTTCCACCCCCCTCCCGCGTTTCCGCAGGCCGCTGGTCCCAGGAGCTACCCTCCCCTCAGACACTTCCCCCACACTCCCCTCCAGGGAAGACGTGTCCCCTACATTGGCATGGGTTGCCGCGGCTGAGGGTTCCCCTGATGGGCCGCCTTCCTCTTGCTCCTCCTCCTCCTCCTCTTCTGAGGGGCTGTCACTGGCAACTTCAGGGACCTCCTCCTCACCATCTGAAAGCAGGAAGGCACAAGAGTAGCTTTAGAGTGAGGAGAGGGCGTCAGCGAGGGATGCATGAGTGGTGGCATTCAGCGCATTGGTCGGACAGTGGCAAAGGATGTAGATCTGATGCGCAAGTGGGACGAGAGAGGTCCAAAAGGTGATGTCCTTACCATTGGTGCCCAGAACAGGGTCGGCATCTCCAGATGCAACGGGGCCAATCACCCGGGCACCCATGATGCGCTCCACGTGATGTTGCAGCTCGGTGAGCGGCTGGATCTGGGGTCCGCCTCCCCCGGTTGCAGTCCGGCTCCTCTTATTATTGGCCAGCTTGGCCTGCAAGGGAAAGGATGGCCTCTAAGTACAGTGTGTAGCCCTGATCTTGTGTGCACTGCCTCCCATGGTCGAATAGCCTGGCCAGTGTGTAGCCTTGATCTTGTGTGCACTGCCTCCCATGGTCGAATAGCCTGGCCAGTGTGTTAAGTGCACAATGTGCAATTGATGTTCATGAGTGTCCCATAGCTGCTGCATGAGGGCTGGCCATTAGGGCTTTCAGGTCCCTTTGCCCATAATGTGAGGTGCACATGCAAGGATGAGGAGGACACTGGAAAGGGTATTCACCCTGACAATCCTGGCGAGGTCATTTAGCTTTTTGCGGCATTGGACACCGCTCCTGGGGACCTCGCTGTTGGATGACACCTTGGTGGCGACATGCCTCCAGGCTCTCCGGTAGACGCGGGCCGGCGGCTTCCTGCCATTGTCCGGAAACAAAATATGGCGTCTCTTCTCCACAGTACCAACCAGCACCCTCAGATCATGCTCTGAGAAGCGCTGCGCTCGTTCACGGGCCTTCTCCATGGTTTCAGGCGCTATTTGGGTCCAGCAGCAGTGTTCAGGCCTAGCTGGAGGGCTCCACTATCCAGGGCGTGGCAGCAGACCAAGTCGACCCTTCCCCCTTAAGAGCTGGCCGGCGCCAGGGTGTCTGCTGTCAATCAAGAAATGGCCGCACCTGCGCTGCGCCCGGCCTCGGTGCTCTCGCTCAGCACCTCCGGCTTAGCACCTAAAGAGAGGCGTGCATCGCCAGTTTTAGCGCTCGAGCAAACTCTTAGGGCGAAGCTAATGAATATCGGAGAAATGGCCTCGAATTTGCGCCGGGCGCAAACTTTAGCGGCCGCCCGACTTTACCGCCCCAAAAGTGGCTATAATGAATTTCTAGGCCCAGGAATCTTCAGTGCAGAAGCAGAGCAGCCTTTGTAAAGACTGCAGTCTTCATTAGTGCACTTGGGGACAGCATGAGGAGACTACAGAGAGAGATACTTTCCTCGACCTCTTTGGATTTTATCCACTTAGGACATCTCCTACCCTCATCTGAAGTGCCAGAACCATGAGCAGTCATTGGCCAGCTGTGCCCACAGAGAACTGTATTGATTTGTATGTGGGTTCAATGACGACACATTCATGAAAGAGAATGACTTTTTATCTAAAGTATGTTCAACTCAGTTAACAGCATTACAGGAGACACCATTTTAGAGATCCATCTAAAACGAAACTAAAACTAAACTGCTTGTCTCTCACATGCCCTCTGCTGGTCAGGCATAAATAATCAATCAAGCAAATATGCTGGTAAGGCATAAATAATCAAACAGGCAAATACCATCACTATTTGCTGATATCATTACATCTCCCTTTCTTAAAACAAAAGTATTTTACTTTTATCTAACAACATGTTTTCTTTGTATTACTCTGCATTTTAACTGTAACATTTAATGAACTTACATTATCATTATCATTATCAAGGTTTTTTAACCTTGTTTTGTGTGTTCACATGAAATATGTAGATACACTAGAACTTGAAGAAAGAATAAGATAACATTACTTCCTTCTATAACAAGAGTCCTTAAACATGCTCAATGAGTCTCTCAGGAGGCTTCACGTGTCTTGAGGATTTTCTGATTGATTGTCCTTGAATCTGAGTTGTTGCCTCAGATGATGGTTTCTCAGCTGTGTGATCAGGTTGTTCAACAGTATCAGTCTTTTGACCTGCTGTGTGATCAGGTTGTTCAACAGTATCAGTCTTTTGACTTGCTGTGGCTGGTCCCATGAGAAGATCCCGACGATTTCTTCGCAGAACAGCACCCTCATCTGTCTGAATGGTGTATGACCTTGGTTGAACTTCACTCAGGACAGTTCCCTTCTGAGTCCATGTGTTTGTTTTGTCTTTGAACCTTACTTGGTCACCAGTGTGGAGTTCAGGTAGGTTTTGTGTTCCTCTGTCATAGTAGTACTTTTGCTTTTCTTTCTGTTGTTCTTTGAACTTCCTCACTTTCTCCCCCTCTTTTGTTTTCAGGAGGTTCTCCGGGATGGGTAGGTTTGACCTTAGCAGACGTCCCATAAGGAGTTGGGCTGGTGACATACCACACTCGAGCGGCGTTGTGCGGTATACAAGCATGCTCTGGTAGAAGTCAGTTCCACCATCTCTTGCCTTGTACATCAGTCTTTTCACTGTCTGGACCGATTTTTCCACTAGTCCATTGGACTGTGGAAAGTGAGGACTTGACGTTGTGTGGACAAAGTCCCACTCTTTGGCAAAGTGTCGGAAACTTGCATTGTAAAACTGGGGTCCGTTGTCTGTGAAGACCTCGCTTGCCACGCCATGTCTGGAGAATATGGCTTTCATTCATGTTATCACAGCATCTGCAGTAGTGGTGCGCAGTCTACAAACCTCTGGATACAGGGAGTAATAGTCTGTGACTACAAGATAGTCCTTCCCTTGACATACGAATAGGTCAGCGCCTACCTTCTGGTAAGGTCTGTCTGGCGCTGGGTGTGGCTTTAGTGGTTCTACCGGATTGCTTGCTCGATATTTCAGGCATATTGTGCAGTTTGACACCTCATTTGTCACATCTTGGTTGATTCGTGGCCAGTACATCACCTCTCGTGCTCTTTTCTTACACTTTTCGATTCCCAGATGTCCTCCATGGATCCTTTTTAGCATCTCTTTTCTCAGACTCTTTGGGATAACTATTTTACTTCCTTTGTAGATGATGTCTTCGACCACTGATAGTTCCGCCCTGCAGTTCCAGTACTCTGCCATGTCAGGTGAACAGTCTTGCTTCATGTTGGGCCATCCATCCAAGATGCTTTTCCTCAGTCGTCTCATTGTTTCATCTTTGTTTGTCTCAGTCTTTATGAGCTCCATTTTTGCATCTGCTATGGGCAGTGCACTTGTGATCATGTCCACGTAGGCGTTCACTTTTTCATCCATTTTGGTGTTTGCGGGCTCACTTGGGTCAACAGCTCTGGACAACGTGTCTGCTGTATACATCAGCTTACCCGGTGTGTACGCAACATTCAGTGTATAGCGTTGCAGCCTGATCATCATTCTTTGTATTCTAAGCGGACAGCTATTTAGTGGCTTTTGGAACAATGCAATCAAGGGCTTATGGTCAGTCTCTACACTGATTGCTTGTCCTGCCACAAACTGGTGAAATCTTTCACAGGCGTATGTGATGCTGAGCAGCTCCTTTTCTATTTGAGCATATCGCGTCTCCGCGTCTGTCATTGAGCGCGATGCATATGCAATAGGTTGCCAGTAGTCATATTTTTGCAGAAGAACGGCACCGAGCCCACTCTGTGATGCATCTGATGATATCTTGATGGGTCTCGCTGGGTCATAAAACCTCAGAACTGGTTCCTCTGTGAGCAGTTTCTTTAGATCGCTCCATGACTTCTCATGCTCATGATTCCATTCCCATTCTATGCTCTTTTCAGTTAGTCTTCTCAGTGGCGCCATCTTTTCTGAGAGGTTGGATATGAATTTACCCATGTAGTTGATCATTCCATTAAACCTCTGCACGTCCTTTTTGCATTGTGGCTTTGGCATATTCTCAATGGTGGACACCTTTCTGGGATCTGGTCTGATGCCCTCACTGCTAAGGATATCTCCCACGAATGTTAGTTCTGTCACCCCGAGCTGGCATTTCTCTCTATTCAGCTTCAGGTTTGTTTTCCTTGTTGCTTCCAGCACTTTTTTCAGTCTCTCGTCATGCTCAGTTCTCGTGGTTCCCCATACTATGATGTCATCCATTGATGTATCAACTCCCTCCAGGTACTCATAGATCATATGGATAGTTTTGTGGTACACTTCAGGAGCTGAGGCAATGCCAAATGGTAACCATAGGAATCTGTATCTGCCAAATGGACTGTTGAACGTGCACAGTCTTGAACTTGCCTCGTCCAGTTTCATCTGCCAAAATCCTGATGATGCATCTAACTTGCTGAAATACTTTGCATTTGCAAACTGTGACATGATTTCCTCATGTGTAGGAAGCTTGAAGTGCTCTCTCTTTATTGCTCTGTTTAGATCTCTTGGATCCAGGCAAATTCTGAGCTTTCCTTTCTTTTTGTCCACAACGACGAGGGAACTCACCCACTCAGTTGGCTCATCTATCTTCTGAATCACGTTCAGGCTTTCCATCCTGTCCAACTCTGCCTTCAGTTGCTTTTGAAGAGCAAACGGAACTTTTCTGCATGGATGTATGACCGTTGGCATACTTTTATCTACTCTGATCATGTGTTCTCCTGGAAGGCAGCCTAGACCCTGAAATAGGTCGTTGTACTCTTTCATGAGTTCATCATAGACTGTCTCTCCTTCGCTTTCCACAATGAGGACTCTCTTTACCAGGTTCAGTCTCTCACAGGCTTTTAAACCTAGTATGGCTTGCACATCCTTTGGCACCACGATTAATGCTAGCGTGTGCTCTCTGTCCTTGTGTGTTACTTTGACAATGCATCTTCCTTTCACTGGTATATCAGTACCTGAGTATCCTGTCACTTTCACTTTTATTCCATGTATCTTTGGTCTGGGTCTAATTTTCTTAAAATCAGTCTCTGATATCACATTAACTTGTGCTCCAGTATCCAATTTAAATGGAATGTATATGTCATTCACTTTTAGTGTCAACATCCAGTCTCTTTCTTCTTTTTTGTTTTCAGACACAACATCCACAAAGAACTCCTCTATCTCGCTTTCATCTACTGCATGGACCTTGCTTTGTTGCGCTTGGTTCTTACAGCAACGGGCATAATGGTTGTTTTTGTTGCAACTATTGCATGTTTTACCATATGCTGGACACTTTTTTGGTGGATGCTGTGTACCGCATCGACTACATGACTTTCGATTGCCCCTTTCATTTTTGTTCGCTGGCCACGCCTCTTTTTTCACATTGGCGCTCTTTTTGTTAAACGGTTTGTATCCGTTCTTTCTCACTGCATCCACGTTGCAGCTACTGTCACTGAACAGCTCCTTTGCCTGCGACTTCACAGTCTCTGTAGCCCTACACAGTGCTATGGCTTTTCCCAGGTCTAGATTTTGCTCTCTTAGCAGTCTTTCCCTTAGACCATTATCTGGAATACCACACACCAGTCTGTCTTTTATCAGCGAGTCTGTCAGTCCCCCAAATCCACATGTTTTGCTTCGGTTTCTCAGTTCAGTCACATACTGATCAATAGTCTCTCCCGTTTTCTGTACACATGTGAAAAATCTGTGCCTCTCAAACATCACGTTACCTTTAGGTATGCAGTAGGCCTCAAACTGTTCCATTATTTTATCCAACTTCATTTTGTCTCCATCAGCAGCGAATGTGAAGTTATTATACACCTCCAGCGCTTCATCACCCACGACATGTAAGAACACTGACGCTTTCATTTTATCACTTTTCTTGTCAGCTCCGATTGCCGCTAAATACAACTCCAAACGTTGTTTGAATCTCCTCCAATTTTTAGCCACATTACCTGTCAACTGAAGCTTCGCCGGTGGGTGTAAACCTTCCATTTTTCACTTCGTTAGCTATTCTCCAATGGTAAGTAACGATGTTCTCTTTTGGCTTGCTAATATGTAGAGAGCTGATTTCGCTGGGTAGCTTACTTGCCACTATCTCGTCGAGTTGCTAACTTCAGATTTTTCCTCTTCATCTCTTTCAATCACTTCTGACACCATGTATTGATTTGTATGTGGGTTCAATGACGACACATTCATGAAAGAGAATGACTTTTTATCTAAAGTATGTTCAACTCAGTTAACAGCATTACAGGAGACACCATCTTAGAGATCCATCTAAAACAAAACTAAAACTAAACTGCTTGTCTCTCACATGCCCTCTGCTGGTCAGGCATAAATAATCAATCAGGCAAATATGCTGGTAAGGCATAAATAATCAAACAGGCAAATACCATCACTATTTGCTGATATCATTACAAGAACCATGACAGGGCAGCAACTTACCAAAGGGCTGTGAATATTTTACAGAAAGACCTCCAAGCCCCTCCTGGAAGAGGGGAAGACATCCCTTGGATGTGCCAGGAAACAAACCATCCAGAAGTGTTAGTTAGCATTGCTGCCTGGAGCGAGGCGGTCCTGGCACCCAATGCCACCATCTTCTGCCAAGCTGCCTTATTCTCCTTGCCTCCACACACTGCTGTTCCTCCCCTCCCCCCTCTTCTCCTCCTCAATGGCATAAATAGGTAGTTCATGGGGAAATGCCAGGCCTTCTCCAGAGTCATTCTGAATATATGGGGGGCTGGAGTGTGTGGGGGGGGGTCTAAAGATTTAGGGGTCTGGCAAGACTGTAACATTGCAGAGGGTATAGGTGCAAGTCTCAGTGAGCAAAGCTGTGAAAAAATGGGTTGCAAAATGTCTGTGAAAACAGAAATCAGCAATAAAAGTTTGGGGACTCTACAAAGCTCTCAAAGTCTTCACTTCCACCTGACTCAGGTGGCTGGGGGAGGCGCTGCACCTATTTTATATGGGACAAACTTTCCCAGAGTTCAGTAGAGCGTAAAACCTGGAAATTCCTGGGCACAGCGTCACCAAGTGAGTAGTGCTCCTATGCAAATGAGCAGAACTTAGGCGGGTGGATCATCAAAGCTGCCAAGAAGATCGAGGAAACTTGGGACTGGTACATTATTGGCGCACAAATGTCATAATGTGCTAAACAGGAGTTTCCCCAACCCTTTTTAGCGCAATAACACCGCAATCAATAACGGTGTAAGTGCTGAAGTTAGTGTGTAAATTCAAGGCTTATGTTTACTGAAACATTGGCCTCGATATTAATCCCCCCTCCACCCTGACGGGCTAGAGATGGTGGTGGGGGGATGGGGGGGATTTAAAATATCAGGATCGGGCAAACCAAACCCAAACCAACCCCATTCTCGCCTCTTTAAATTTTAAGTGCAGAAATCAGACCATGGACGAGGCTCCCGCAAAAGTTAGGTGGGGGCCTAATTAACATACCAAAGTCATGTCCGGATGACATCATTGGCGTCGTTTCTTATCGATAACTGATCAGAGGTGGGAGCTGCCAACCGCCTACGGTAATTTGCTCTTTTAGCACTTCTTGTGGGCCAGGAGGAGCAGGAGTGCTCTCCCCAGGCCTTAAGGAAAGCTTCGGCTTCCCCCCAGCAATCTCCAGCCTCACCTCCCTCAGCGCTCCTAATCACCAGCCTCCTGATCGAGGCTCGGAGCTGATGCTCCCTTCTTTGTGCTGGGGATTGTCCTCACGGGTCGCTGGCTGCAACCCCCACCTGCCGGCTAATGAGGCCACACCATTAAGATCGACAGGGCACCCACTTCCCCGTCCTTGCCGGTTCTTCAGCAAATTTTGGCCTACCCCACACCCTCCCTGGATCCCCGTTAATATTGGGGCAACTGTGTTGGATAAAAAGTGAAAAATTGCAAGTCGGGATGAATAAAATGCCATTCCTCTCCAGCCCCAATGTTGGCCAATGTGTGTTTTTATTAGTTTAAGGGATATAGGTGTCGCTGGCAAGGCCAGCATTTATTGCCTATCCCTAATTGCCTTTGAGAAGGTGGTGGTGAGCCGCCTTCTTGAACCGCTGCAGTCCGTGTGATGAAGGTACTCCCACAGTGCTGTTCGGGAAGGAGTTCCAGGATTTTGACCCAACGACGATGAAGTATCGGCGATATACTTCTAAGTCAGGATGGTGTGTGACTTGGAGGGGAACTTGGAGGTGGTGGTGTTCCCATGCGCCTGCTGCCCTTGTACTTCTAGGTGGAAGAGGTCGCGTGTTTGGGAGGTGCTGCCGAAGAAGCCTTGGCGAGTTGCTGCAGTGCATCTTGTAGATAGTACACACTGCCGCCACGGTACGTCGGTGGTGGAGGGAGTGAATGTTTAAGGTGGTGGATGGGATGCCAACCAAGCGGGCTGCTTTGTCCTGGATGCTGTCGAGCTTCTTGAGTGTTGTTGGAGCTGCACTCATCCAGACAAGTGAAGAGTATTCCATCACACTCCTTACTTGTGTCTTGTAGATGGTGGAAAGGCTTTGGGGAGTCAGGAGGTGAGACACTCACCGCAGAATACCTAGCCTCTGACCTGCTCTTGTTGCCACAGTATTTATGTGGCTGGTCCAGTTAAGTTTCTGGTCAATGGTGGCCACCAGGATGTTGATGGTGGGGGATTCGGCGATGGTAATACCGTTGACTGTCAAGGGGAGGTGGTTAGACTCTCGCTTGTTGAAGATAGTCATTGCCTGGCATTTTTGTGGCGCGAATGTTACCTGCCGCTTATCAGCCCAAGCCTGAACATCATCCAGGTCTTGTTCCATTTGGGCATGGACTGCTTCATTATCTGAGGAGTTGTGAATAGCGCTGAACACTGTGCAGTCATCAGCGAACATCCCCATTTCTGACTTTATGTTGGAGGGAAGGTCATTGATGAAGCAACTGAAGATGGTTGGGCCTAGGACACTGCCCTGATGATTGACCTTCAACCACAACCATCTTCCTTTGTGCTAGGTATGACTCCAGCCAGTGGAGTGTTTTGCCCCCATTTCCCATTGACTTCAGTTTTACTAGGGCTCCTTGATGCCACACTCAGTCAAATGCTGCCTTGATGTCAAGGGCAGTCACTCTCACCTCACCTCTGGAATTCAGCTCCTTTGTCCATGTTTGGACCAAGGCTGTAATGAGGTCGGGAGTCGAGTGGTCTTGGCGGAACCCAAACTGGGCATCCGTGAGCAGGTTATTGGTGAGTAAGTGCTGCTTGATCGCACTGTCGATGACACCTTCCATCACTTTGCTGATGATTGAGAGTAAACTGATGGGGCGGTAATTGGCCAGGTTAGATTTGTCTTGCTTTTTGTGGACAGGACATACCTGGGCAGTTTTCTACATTGTCGGATAGATGCCAGTGTTATAGCTGTACTGGAACAGCTTGGCCAAAGGTGTGGCTAGTTCTGGAGCACAAGTCTTCAGCACAATAGCCAGGATGTTGTCGGGACCCAAAGCCTTTGCTGTATCCAGTGCGCTCAGTCGTTTCTTGATATTACATGGAGTGAATCGAATTGGCTGAAGACTGGCTTCTGTGATGATGGGTACCTCAGGAGGAAACCGATATGGATCATCCACTCGCCACTTTTGGCTGAAGATGGTTGTAAATGCTTCAGCCTTGTCTTTTGCACTCATGTGCTGGGCTCCACCATCATTGAGAATGGGGATATTCATGGAACCTCCTCCTCCCACTAGTTGCTTAATGGTACACCACCATTCACAACTGGATGTGGCAGGACTGCAGAGCTTGTATGTCCTTTGAGTATTCATCAGACACTGACCTGACATTGGTTGTAAGTAATTGCTATGAAAAATTAAATTTTGATCATAACGAGAGTTGCCATCTGTCTACTTCTGTTTCAGACAGTCCAGTTTTTAGATGAACTCTCTGGAAATGTCTAAAATGTAAACTAGATTCCACAGTGATTTTTGAAGCGCAGGCATTATTTATTGAGGTGTTCAATTAATTTTTCATCATCAGCAAAGCAAATATAGAAGACCTGATTTTGTAAATCATGCAAAAAATGGAACTGCACTGGCCAAAGGTGCAAGTGCACCAGTAACTCAGGGGCCAGGCCGTGCTGTGCCTGAATTTTGTGATGGGAAGTCCTCTTCCTAAATTGACAAGGCTAATTGACTAGTAGCCTGCTTGGCTAGGGAGTGCTAAACCTGGATGCAGCTTTACACAAATGGGAAACTTGTAGTGTTAATGGAAAAGCGGAATAATTAATCACAGTGGCACAATGAGAGGTCCATTCAAGGTGGGTGACCCTATCTTGGACAGGAAGGTCACCCTCCAGGAAAGATACAGGTGACAGCTGTATTGTTTTCCTTGTGGGTTCAATGATGAGACATTTATATAAAAGAGAATAACTTTTAATCTAATGTTTGTTCAAGAATTCATACAGCTTTTCAGGAGACCATGCTTCCAGCTCCAGCTAGGAATGAAACTGAAACTCAGCCTGCTTGTCTGTGTCACATGACCTCTGCTGCTCAGGCACAAGCAATCAAACACAGACAAATATCATCACTATTTGCTGATATCATTACATCTCCCTTGCTTAAAACAAAAGTATTTTACTTTTAACTAACAACATGTTTTCTTTGTATTAATCTGCATTTCAACTGTAACATTTAATGAACTTACATTATCATTATCATGATCAAGGTTTTTTACCCTTGCTTTGTGTGTTCACATGAAATGTGTCAATACAATAGAACTTGAAGAAAGAATAAGATAACATTACTTCCTTCTATAACAGTAGTCCTTAAATTTGCTCAATGAGTCTCTCAGGAGGCTTCACGTGTCTTGAGGATTTTCTGATTGATTGTCCTTGAATCTGAGTTGTTGCCTCAGATGATGTGTTCTCAGCTGTGTGATCAGGTTGTTCAACAGTATCAGTCTCTTGACCTGCTGTGGCTGGTCCCATGAGAAGATCTCGACGATTTCTTCTCAGAACAGCACCCTCATCTGTCTGAATGGTGTATGATCTTGGTTGGACTTCACTCAGGACAGTTCCCTTCTGAGTCCATATGTTTGTTTTGTCTTTGAACCTTACTTGGTCACCAGTGTGGAGTTCAGGTAGGTTTTGTGTTCCTCTGTCATAGTAGTACTTTTGCTTTTCTTTCTGTTGTTCTTTGAACTTCCTCACTTTCTCCCCCTCTTTTGTTTTCAGGAGGTTCTCCGGGATGGGTAGGTTTGACCTTAGCAGACGTCCCATAAGGAGTTGGGCTGGTGACATACCACACTCGAGCGGCGTTGTGCGGTATACAAGCATGCTCTGGTAGAAGTCAGTTCCACCATCTCTTGCCTTGTACATCAGTCTTTTCACTGTCTGGACCGATTTTTCCACTAGTCCATTGGACTGTGGAAAGTGAGGACTTGACGTTGTGTGGACAAAGTCCCACTCTTTGGCAAAGTGTCGGAAACTTGCATTGTAAAACTGGGGTCCGTTGTCTGTGAAGACCTCGCTTGCCACGCCATGTCTGGAGAATATGGCTTTCATTCATGTTATCACAGCATCTGCAGTGGTGGTGCGCAGTCTACAAACCTCTGGATACAGGGAGTAATAGTCTGTGACTACAAGATAGTCCTTCCCTTGACATACGAATAGGTCAGCGCCTACCTTCTGGTAAGGTCTGTCTGGTGCTGGGTGTGATTTTTTCTGTCCATTAAAATCAAGGAATCCACCCTTTGGGGAGGTACCATTTGAAGAATTGTGCACGACTGTTGCCCTTTTGTATGCACACTCTTTCATTGCATCTAAGCTGCCTGGTAGACTTTTTTCTTGAAAGTGGAAGTGGAGCTGAGAAACAGCAAATGGATGCTGAGATGTTCAGGCACAGCTAATTTTCTGCTGTTATGGGCTTTGTCAGTGGAGTCAGCAGGCATAGATGAAAAAGAAAACCTGATTCTCCTAAGCATCATCTATCCAGTGTTTCTCTTCCTTCAAAAGATGCGGCACTGTGGACTGAAACACAATGAAGACATCATGGCTGTTTCCTGGGTAACAACCTGTAGACTGTATAATGACATCTCTGTTGTCAGATACCACATGAAGGTTAATAGAGTGAAAACTCTTTCTCATTCATGGGCCCAGAAATTCGGGTCGGGGGCTTCCCGCGGGTACAAGCCCCCGACCTGCACTTACATTGCGCGCCGGCCGTTGAGCTGTGGGCCCCCGTGGAATTCTGATCCGGGGCCTGGTCCAGCTGCCGGCACACAGTGCTTGCGTATCCCAGGGACGCAGTTAGTTCAAAGCGTCCCCTGGGACCACGTGGGCAATGGAGAGCCAATCGGAGCAGGGAATGCTCCATTCATAAGTCTGACAGGAAGTGCTGTCAAGCTTAGAAATACTATGAGCCCCTTCTTCTTACAAAACATCACTAAATCTTCAAATAAATTTTTTTTAAATCACATTTTTAAAATAAACTATAAATTACATGAAATAACTTTTAAACAATAATTTAAATTTTTGAAAAAAATAATTTTATTTTCTAACAGGGCTAAAAATAAACTTACCTTGCTTTAAAGTATTTAAAAATAATAAACCTGCGGAAAAAATGTTTTAATTTTAATTAATTCACCACTTACCTTGTAAAAAGCAGGTCTTACGCCTGCTTTTTACATTTCTAACTTCTGCAGGCTTACCCGGGAAAACCTGTAAAAAAAAACGAAGTTCGATGCGCGTGTGCAGCCTCCCCCGTGCACGCGTTTGACCTCTCAACCCCTGCTTTCAGGGGAACGGAAGTGCCGGTTTCCCGCGCATGCGCAGTGCATGCAGGAAACCGGCACTTCCATTGGGCCTACGGGTGAGCACCCCATGCGTACTCACCCGTGGAGACCCGAATTTCTGGGCCATGGTGTTGATAACATTTAATGCTCACACAGGCACCATGGGGGCAATTCTGACTTTATGCGATAGTCTAAAACGGATGATAGCAAATTGACAGCCTGCTTTACATCGCCCCCGATCTTTATTTCCATTCAACTTAAGGGAAAAAAAAATCGAGAGAGATGTCAAACGGGTTGCCGATTCACTATCACCTGTTCTATGCTATCGCACAGAGTCAAAGATACCCCCCCCCCCCATGTGTGATGCTTTGCAGTCACATCAATTATGTTTGGCCTGTTCTTGACTGGACTTACTGCATGGAGGCAAAAAATCCTCCATTAACAGGCCCACCCTCCAGAACAACACAATTGTGTCCAATCACAGAAGTAGCATTGTAGTCTGGTCGATAAACCATCAGCCAATCAATTGCCAGAGAATATATGATAGTAGGAGGCAGCAGTGGCAACACATTAGGCAAAAAATAGCAGTCCAAAAAGATTTGTTTTTAAAAACTAAATTAGAATACCCACATGTGTTAATATCTTAATGGCATTACAACAATAAAATTATACCAGAAAACATGTATGGGATGTGTAGTTAAGAGTGCAGGTGTTTCCAGTGATTACACAATAATGTGCTTTCAATGTCTTATTTAAACACCTGCTGAATTATTTGTCTTGGGTTAATTATGTTTGAAATTTATTGACTCTTAGATAATTAAAAAGGTTATTAAAAAGCTTTTGTGGGTCACTATAAATCTAGTGTATGGATGGCTTAAAAGGGAGACTGGATATTTTGCATGCACTGTTAACAGATATATTATCCCAAAACTTATCTACAATATCACTAATTGTCTTCTAGTGCCAGACCTAGAAATATATTATTTTATATGTTTACATTTACTTGAAAAAAGTCAATAGCCTGATCCCTCCAATTATAACACAGTTTGTTTGATATTTAAGCCGGAATTTTTACCTGTGAGGCGAGTCGGGTGCAGGGGGGCCGCTTGGCGGGTCAGCCTCACGATCCTCTTGGCAGCACACTATCCACTTTGTCTTTAACTGACTTCAATCAATTGAGTTAGGCCTGCGGGTTCCCCGGCCAAATAAACGGAGCAGGTCTGATGACGTCATCGATGACTTGCCTTGAGCTCAGATATTTAAA
Organism: Somniosus microcephalus; assembly: GCF_052327205.1. Lineage (NCBI taxonomy): Eukaryota > Metazoa > Chordata > Chondrichthyes > Squaliformes > Somniosidae > Somniosus > Somniosus microcephalus. The sequence continues at coordinate 94,057,270 of NC_140991.1, read as the reverse complement.
GGGGCTTTCCACACATCACACTTGAAGGTTGTTGGAGGAGCATCACAGGTCTTTGGCAGTTGGTGAGACATTGAAGATTTTTGCTGGGAGGCTTGAGGGAAGCATGGAGTCCCAATGGCGGAAGGCAGCGCCCAGATTGTCCGACTCCTTCCTGGAAGTCCTGCTCCAGGGAGTTTGAGTATCCTGTTCCCTGGTAACAGGTGCAAGAGATCATCCACTGAGACCAAGAGGGTGTGGTTGGAGATCGCCCAAGAGATCAGGAGCAGGGGTGTAGTTAGCCGCTCCTGGACATAGTCCCGCAAAAGATTTAATGATTTCATGAGGACAGGAAAGATGAGTGCAATGCCACATTCAACTACATCCTGATGTGCGTGTCACCCCAACTACATCACTCTGCCTTCCCAAGCCTACTCCTGCATGTTAATCTTCAGACTGACCTACCTTGCAAGCTGTGCCAATCCCTCACTCTCTATGCACCTATTTACATCCCCGTCTGAATAAACACCACCAACACTCACCCTCAACCTAATGCAATCATAGAAAGTAATGCCACAGAAGGAGGTCATTTAGCAAAGTAATGCCACTCCCTCATAGTTACCCTCTACAGATGTAGCCCATCCATTCCTTAAACTCATTCCATCACTCTCGCTCAAAGTTCTCTTCTTTCCCTCCTTACAGGGGAAGGAAGCCCACAACAATAGGGAGAGGTAGAGAACTGGAGGTGGCCCTCCAGTCTTTACTCAATTGACTCCAGCAGAAGAGGGGGCCCTAGAGAGCTCTGGAGCTGCAGAGCTGCTGGTGGCAGAAAATGGAAAGAGGGGGACATTCCAGCCACCTGGTGACAGAATTAAATCTCATACAGCCACATGGCATACAACAGTCACTCATGGTGATTTGATGTCAGTAGCCAGTGAAATGTAATCATGTGCATAATGGTAACGTTTGTAGGATTCGCAAAATTTCCACATTTCCCCAAGGTTATTATTAATAAAAGGGACCCTGCATGGACAATTTAAAAAGGGTACCCAAAGATGGCGTCCGCACCTCGTGACCAAAAGCCTGTAAGATTTTAAAAGAGCTTGAACTCTGCAGCACAGAACAAGCAGCTTGTGGGGAAATCAAAACCTAAAATGCAGTTTCTGTGAAAAGGACTTTGTGTTTTGGAAAAGCAGACAGCGAACATTGAATATGCATTAAGCCAGATCGTAGACAGATCAGATCTAGTTAGTCCTATACTTGAGGCCATCAAGTTGTCTGCATATATAATCAGAAACAGCTTAAGGAAGCCATCGAGGCTGGACAGGCCGATTAGAATGCATTAATAACAATACAGCTCGGACATCGGGCCATTAGGTGCGATAAATGGCCATCTAAAAACAGTTAGTTTAGATTGCTGTAATTATTTAAAACAGCCCGCCAAAATTGGAACAATGAACTAACCTGATTTGGTGCGCAGATAAGGGATGAAACAATGGGTATAACTATAGGCCCCGGGTAGCAATCTCGCTCGCTCTCTGCTCTCTCTTGCGCTTGGCCCTCGCTCTTGGTTCCTGGCTCACTCGTGCCCTGGCCTCGTGGCGGGTCTCTCCTCGCTCCCCGTGGTGAGTTTTCAGCAGAAAAGGACACCATACCAACAGCCAGGGAGGAGAACGAGACCCAAGCCCCTCGTCATCTGGGACGCCCAGGCCGCAAAAAGGGGCGAGACGAAATTTGAGCAGGTAGACGAGACGAGTAGAGATGAAGAAGACGATAAAACTCAATAAGGGCAGAGCAGGGCAGCGAAAAACATATCGATAAAGACCAAGCGCCGAGTTATAAGCTGGCACTTGGGAAGACAAACATCTTGTTGAACACTGTAACGCAGGTGTCTATGCCACCATGAATATATTGTCGTTTGACGCATGGGTAACAAAATCTAAACAACAAAGACTGTTAACTGTCTGATAAACATAACATTACTGCCGACGACCGCCCGAGGGAGAAGAAGAGGAGAACCCATCGGGACAAGACGACGACGGTAGCGGAGGAGAAGAAGGTGCGTCACAGTAGCAGCTCCCGCACTGCGCCTCTGAAGACCACATGGCGACGGGGCACCTAAGAGGACAGAGAACCAAACCTCAAAATCTGCATTTCGTTAACAGTTGACCTTGTTTTGGATTGGTGAGCATGAATTCTGGCCCCTCATAGCTTAATCTAGTTAGGTATAGGGGGTGAGATAAGGATAAGGCGATTGTTAATATAGTTTGTTTTTCCCTCGATGTGCCGTGTGCTCCTCATTCCCTGTATAAGTATAGTTATTTTGTATTTGCCTGTATTTTATGCTAGTAATTTCTCGTAAGACTGTGTTAATTTCTGTTTTAATAAAATCCTAGTTTTCTTACATCCAAGCCACCTGTCTACTCGAGTCTTTCTGTATCGCCGCCTGTACCTAAGTCTGGTGTCTAGAACCCAAGGGACGTGGGAGCGATTCGAACCGCTCACAGAACAGTCAGGGGCATAACTGACTGGGCGCACGCGCCACACCCGCCACCCCCCTTACACGTTACACATTCTTATCATAAGACTTCTAATTCATCTCTTTACTCTCCCACAGGTCCATCAAGTGCCCCCACCCCCCGACTATCCAGCCAGAGGAGGAATACAGCTCCTCAGAGGAAGCTCCACTCTCTGAGTGTGCACCCAGCACCAGCGCAGATATGTGTATCTCAGTGGGTCCACCTAGACATAGAGTAGTGTTGTCACCTGATGTCTCAAACATCACAAGTGAGCAAGAGGAGATGGTGGAGACGGGGACAGCAGTGGAGACTGCTCACCGCAGGCCGCAGGATACTCTTAGCTCTGCTCAGCTGGATGTAGATGCTGAAACCTCGGGGCCATCAATAAAGAAGGTGATCTTGGAGGGGCAGCAACAATTGTATGAGGCTCTGGCAGCTTTTGCAGCCACGATGTGTGCAGATGTACAGAGAATGGAGGAGTCCATCTCCAACATGAGCAACACCATGTCGCAGGCGATGACGACGATGTGCTGTTCCATGGAAAGGATGGCCACCTGCATGGAGCAGTGTGGTAAACCACTAATCTGCCTGTACAGAACATGTCTGGGCATGCCTCAGCTGGCTCCGCCCCTGGCTCCACCCCTAAGCCCAGGTATAAAGGTGATTGACCTCCAGTCCCCCTGGCTTTAAGGATCGGTCTACCAGCAGAGGCATGCTCGTATTCTTTTGTTAATAAAAGCCTACTTGTTATAAGTTTAACTCTTAGTCTTCTGGAGTTATTGATGGCGCATCAATTTTATTAACAAAAGGTTTTGAAATGGAGCAAATCCTGAAACCGGAACGCCTGGAACTGGACCCTCAAACGGCGGATGCATCAAATAACTTTGAGCACTGGCTGAGCTGCTTCGAAGCATTCCTGCAGGCCTCCAGCACTACCGTCAGGACCGAAGCCGACAAACTGCTAGTACTGAACTCACAGGTGAGCCACCAAGTATATTCGATTATCCAAGATGCTGTATCCTACACGGCCGCTATCACGATACTAAAAGAACAATATACTAAGCCAGTCAACAAGGTCTACGCTAGACACCTCCTGGCTACCCGCAAACAGCGACCCGGGGAATCGGGTGACAAATACCTACGGGCACTGAGAGTCCTCAGCCGGGACTGCAAGTGCAAATCGGTGACGGCCGCGGAAAATACTGATGACCTAATCAGAGACGCCTACGTCGCCGGCATCAGGTCCAGCTACACTCGACAGAGACTGCTAGAGCAAAGTGGGCTCAACCTGCAGAAGGCTGTGGCCCTTGCTAACTCGCTGGACGTGGCCCTCCGAAACATGGATGCCTACCCCCCCGACCATACGGCCCTCCCTGCCCCGTGGATGTCGCGGGGGCCACCATCTTGGGACACGGTAAGGCCACAGGCCTGCGCCACGCCACCACCACCCACCTGCAGCCCAACTACAGCTGCGATGTCCAGAGGCTCAAAGTGCTATTTCTGTGGCCAGGCCAAGCACCCCAGACAACACTGCCCGGCGAAGGACGCGATCTGCTCCAAATGCGGAAAGAAGGGGCACTATGCCAAAGTGTGCAGGGCGAAACCGACCAACTCCAGCAGCGCCGCGTGTGAGCCGTGCAGGTCGCCATCTTGGACACCACCAGCCGCGTGTGAGCCGTGCGGGCCGCCATCTTGGACATCACCAGCCGCGTGTGAGCGGTGCGGGCCGCCATCTTGGACGTCACTTTGGGACCAGGCCCCTGACTCCCCCACTGCCTCGCGCGAGTACAACAGCGACCCACGGACCTCAAGGATGGCCTCCATCATCCTGGACCAATCCAGGCCTCACCAACTGGCCAGGTCCACGATGGACATCAAGGTAAACGGTCACGCAACAAACTGTCTATTTGACTGCGGGAGCACGGCGAGCTTTATCCACCCCGACACGGTGCGACGCTACTCCCTATCAGTCATGCCCACGCGCCACCGGGTCTCTATGGCCTCCAAGTCCCATACGGCAGACGTCGGCGGCTACTGTGTAGCGACCCTGACAGTAATGGGCACAGTGTACAAAGACTTTAAACTCCTTGTCCTGCCACAGCTCTGCGCTGCTGTGCTACTGGGACTGGATTTCCAGTGCCACCTAGAGAGTGTCACGATGGCGTACGGCGGGCCCCTGCCCCCACTTACAGTCTGCAGCCGGCAAAATTTAAAACAACCGCCGCGCACAATATGCAGCCTATCCACCCTGAAAGTCAGCCCCCCCCCATTGTTTGCTAATCTCGCCCACGACTGCAAGCCCATCGCAACAAAAAGCAGGCGGTACAGTGCCGGGGATAGAAGCTTCATTAAAATAGAAGTAGAGAGACTCCTGCGGGAGGGGATTATCGAGGGCAGCACCAGCCCATGGCGAGCCCAAGTAGTGGTTGTGAAGACCGGCGAGAAACAGCGCCTGGTCATTGACTACAGTCAAACAATCAATAGGTATACCCAATTAGACGCATAACCCCTTCCCCGCATATCTGATATGGTCAATCAGATTGCACAGTACCGGGTATTCTCTACCATTGACCTGAAGTCGGCATACCACCAACTCCCTATCAGACCTGAAGACAACCAGTATACTGCCTTCGAGGCAAACGGTCGCCTCTACCACTTCCTCAGAGTCCCCTTTGGCGTCACCAATGGGGTCTCAGTCTTCCAAAGGGAGATGGACCGGATGGTTGACCAGAACGCGCTGCAGGCCACTTTTCCCTACCTGGACAATGTCACCATCTGCGGCCATGACCAGCAGGGCCATGACGCCAATCTAGAAAAATTCCTCCGAACAGCCCAGCGCTTAAATTTGACATACAACAAAGAAAAGTGTATGTTTCGCACCACCCGCCTCGCTATCCTTGGCTGTGTAGTGGAAAACGGAGTCATCGGCCCCGACCCCGACCGAATGCGCCCCCTTCTGGAACTACCCCTGCCTCACTGCCTCAAAGCCCTGAAGAGATGTCTGGGGTTTTGTGGTAAACCACTGTTATACCTGCCTGTGTGGGTGTTTGTATTCCACTGTGTACATGCCTGTACATGCCTCGGCTGACTCCTCCCACGAGTCCAGGTATAAAGGTGACTGCTCCACAGTCCCTCTGTATTCTGGACTGGTCGACCACTCGAGGCACACCTTCATTCTCTTGTTAATAAAAGCCTGTTAGTTACTCGCTTAACCTCAGTCTTTTGAGTAATTGATAGCGCATCAATTTTATTAACAAGATTTTTTTATAATGGAGAAGATCCTCACACCAGCATGCCTGGACTTAGACCATCGGGAGGCGGACGCATCCACCAAGTTTGCTCACTGGCTTAGGTGCTTTGAAAAATTCCTGATCGCCTCCGCTGCAACGGTCAAATCGGATGAGGACAAACTGGATGTCCTGACCCCCAAAGTGAACCACCGAGCGTACTCGGTCATCCAGGACGCGACCTCGTACACGGCTGCTCTCAAGCTCCTCAAGGACCAGTAAACGCGCCCAGTGAACGAGGTATACGCCAGGCACCCCTTGGGGAGTCGTAAACAACAACCTGGGGAATCGACCGAGGAATACCTTCAGGCACTGTCTGTGCTTGGCCGGGCCTGTGGTTGTAAGGATGTAAAGGCCGCCGTGTACACAGAGGAACTTATCCGGGACGCTTTTATAGCGGGCCACAGGTCCAATTACACCCGACAGCGACTGTTGGAGCAGAGTGACCTCGACCTCAACAAGGCCTCTGAACTCGCACTATCATTGGACGCAGCCTACCGGGGCATGGATGCCTACTCCTCTGCACCGTGGACGCTGCGGGGAATGACAGCTTGGGACACGGTAGGACCGTCTCATAGCGCCGTGCCACCCCAGCCACATCCCAGCAACGGCCCAACTACCGCAACAGTGTCCCATGGCCAGAAATGCTACTTCTGTGGCCAGGCCAAACACCCAAGAGCGCGCTGCCCGGCGAAAAATGCGATCTGCTCGGGCTGCGGGAAGAAGGGACACTACGCCAGAGTCTGCAGGGCCAAAGCCACCCGAACCCCAGCAGCGCCGCATGTGGGCCGTGCGGGCCGCCATCTTGGGCCTCCCCAGCCATGTGCGAACCACCAGAACAGCAGCCATTTTGGACGCCTCCAGCCACATGGGGATCATGGACGCCGCCATCTTGGACGCCAGCCGGGACGCAGCAGGCCCCCAACACCGCCTCATCTGATACCCGCAGTGACACACCGACCCCTACGCTGGCCTCCGTTATGCTGGACCAAGCGAGACCGCACCAACTGGCCCGGTCCACAATGGACATTAAGGTAAATGGTCACGAAACAACCTGCCTTTTTGACTCTGGGAGCACGGAGAGCTTCATCCACCCCGACACGGTGCGGCGTTGCTCTCTCCCAGTCCTGCCTGCGCACCAGCGGATTTCTATGGCCTCCGAGTCCCAGTCGGCGGACACTGGCGGCTACTGTGTGGTGACACTCTTAGTAGACGGGACTGTGTACGATAATTTTAAACTTCTGGTCCTGCCCCACCTCTGCGCTGCCGTTCTACTGGGGTTAGATTTTCAGTGCCACCTTAAAAGTGTTACGATGGCGTATGGTGGACCCCTCCCCCCACTCACAGTCCGCAGCCAGCAGCTTCCAAACTGCCCGCCGCGCACCAGGTGCAACCTCTCCACACTCAGAGTCACCCCCCCCCCCACTGTTTGCTAACCTCACCCCCGACTGTAAGCCCATCGCCACAAAGAGCAGGCGATACAGTGCCGGGGACAGGGTTTTCATTAAAACCGAAGTGGAGCGGCTCCTGAAGGAGGGGATTATTGAGGGCAGCACCAGCCCCTGGCGAGCCCAGGTTGTGGTCGTTAAGACCGGCGAGAAGCAGCGCCTGGTCATCAACTACAGCCAGACAATAAATCGCTACACCCTGCTGGACGCTTACCCACTCCCCCGCATAGCTGATATGGTCAACCAGATCGCGCAGTACCGCGTCTTCTCGACCATTGACCTGAAATCAGCGTACCACCAGCTTCCTATCCGCCCTGAGGACCGCCAGTATACTGCCTTTGAGGCAAACGGCCGCCTCTATCACTTCCTTAGGGTTCCCTTTGGCGTCACCAACGGGGTCTCCGTCTTCCAAAGGGAGATGGACCGGATGGTCGATCAAAATGCGTTGCAGGCCACTTTCCCATATCTGGACAATGTGACCATCTGCGGCCATGACTTGCAGGACCATGACGCAAACCTCGAAAAATTCCTCTGCACCGCCCAACTCCTGAACCTGACGTATAACAAGGAGAAGTGCATATTCCGCACAACCCGCCTCGCCATCCTTGGCTGTGTTGTGGAACACGGAGTCATCGGTCCCGACCCCGACCGGATGCGTCCCCTTATGGAACTCCCACTGCCCCACTGCCTCAAGGCCCTGAAGAGGTGCCTAGGGTATTTCTCCTATTACGCCCAGTGGGTCCCCTACTATGCGGACAAGGCCCATCCGCTGATCAAGTCCACCTCTTTTCCCTTGACGGCAGAGGCCCGCTTAGCCTTCCACCGTATCAAGGAAGACATTGCCAAAGCCACCATGCATGCAGTGGGCGAATCCATCCCCTTCCAGGTGGAAAGCGACGCGTCCGACTTTGCCCTGGCCGCTACCCTTAATCAGGCGGGGAGACCCGTGGCCTTCTTTTCACGAACCCTCCAGGGCCCGGAGACCAGACACTCCGCTGTTGAGAAGGAGGCCCAGGCTATTGTGGAGGCTGTGCGTCATTGGAGGCACTACCTGGCCGGAAAACGATTTACCCTGCTCACTGACCAGCGTTCAGTTGCTTTTATGTTTAACAACAAGCAGAGGGGCAAAATCAAAAACAACAAGATCTTGAGGTGGAGAATCGAACTTTCCACCTACAATTACGAGATCTTGTACCGGCCTGGGAAGCTCAATGAACCCCCGGATGCTCTATCGCGTGGCACCTGCGCCAGCGCGCAGATCGATAGACTGCGGGCCCTCCACAATGACCTCTGCCACCCGGGGGTCACCAGGTTCTTCCACTTCATCAAGGCCCGCAACCTGCCTTACTCCATTGAGGAGGTCAGGACCATGACCAGAAACTGCCAAGTCTGCGCTGAGTGCAAACTGCACTTTTATAGACCAGACAGGGCTCACCTGATAAAAGCCACTCGCCCCTTCGAGCGCCTGAGCATTGATTTTAAAGGGCCTCTCCCCTCCTCCGACCGCAATGTGTACTTCCTCAACATTATTGATGAGTACTCCCGTTTCCCGTTCGCCATCCCCTGCCCGGACATGACCAGTGCCACGGTCATTAAATGTCTGAACGACCTCTTCACCCTGTTCGGTTTCCCCAGCTATATCCATAGCGACCGGGGCTCATCGTTTATGAGCGACGAACACCGCCAGTACCTGCTCGCTAGGGGTATTGCCACAAGCAGGACCACCAGTTACAACCCCCGGGGGAACGGACAGGTGGAAAGAGAGAATGCGACAGTTTGGAAGGCCGCCCTGCTAGCCTTAAAGTCTAGGGGCCTTCCGACCTCCCGCTGGCAGGATGTGCTCCCCGATGCGCTCCACTCTACTCAGTCACTGCTCTGCACTGCCACTAACGCCACCCCTCATGAGAAAATGTTTGCCTTTCCAAGGAAGTCCACATCGGGGACATCGCTACCGCCATGGCTGACGTCCCCAGGGCCGGTCCTACTGAGAAGACACGTGAGGACCCATAAAACGGACGCCCTGGTCGAGAGGGTCGACCTCCTCCACGCCAACCCCCAGTATGCTTACATTGCGTACCCGGACGGGCGGGAGGACACAGTCTCCATACAAGACCTCGCACCCTCGGGGGCCCCAGTAACCCACTACCCACTACCACCCCCCCCCCACGATCCAATATCCAACCCCAGCAGACGGCACGCCTGGGCCCCGCGACCCGCTCGACACCCACGAGGACTACACACCAGTGCCCCAGCCTACGCGGGACTCGACGCCGGAAGCTTCACTACCCCTGCCGTCGCCACGTTGATCACAGCGGCAGACAAGACCTCCGGAGAGACTCCAATACACAAACTTTTAATACACTTCACCCCGCCGGACTCATTTTTAAACAAGGGGTGAATGTGGTAAACCACTGTTATACCTGCCTGTGTGGGTGTTTGTATTCCACTGTGTACATGTCTGTACATGCCTCAGCTGACTCCTGCCACGAGTCCAGGTATAAAGGTGACTGCTCCACAGTCCCTCTGTATTCTGGACTGGTCGACCACTCGAGGCACACCTTCATTCTCTTGTTAATAAAAGCCTGTTAGTTACTCGCTTAACCTCAGTCTTTTGAGTAATTGATAGCGCATCAGGTTTTTCTCTTATTACGCCCAATGGGTGCCCAATTACGCGGACAAAGCCCGGCCCCTTATCAAGTCAACCTCCTTCCCCCTGGCGGCAGAGGCCCGTGCAGCCTTCACCCGCATAAAAGAGGACATTGCAAAGGCTACAATGCACGCCGTGGACGAGTCCATCCCTTTCCAAGTGGAGAGCGATGCGTCTGACTTCACCCTGGCCACAACCCTTAACTAGGCGGGGAGACCCGTGGCCTTCCTTTCACGAACCCTCCAGGGCCCCGAAATTAGACACTCCTCAGTCGAAAAGGAGGCCCAGGCTATAGTGGAGGCTGTACAGCATTGGAGGCATTACCTGGCCGGTAAACGCTTCACCCTGCTCACTGACCAACGATCAGTAGCATTTATGTTCAATAACAAGCAGAGGGGCAAAATCAAAAACGACAAGATATTGCGGTGGAGGATCGAATTATCCACCTACAATTATGATATCTTATACCGGCCCGGGAAACTTAATGAGCCCCCAGACGCCCTATCCCGTGGAACATGTGCCAACGCACAGGTCGATAGGCTACGGGCCCTCCACAACGATCTCTGCCACCCGGGGGTCACCAGGTTTTTCCACTTCATTAAGGCCCGCAACCTGCCTTACTCCATCGAGGAGGTCAGGACCATGACCAGGAACTGCCAAGTCTGTGCCGAATGCAAACCGCACTTTTATAGGCCAGATAGGGCGCACCTGATAAAAGCCACCTTCGAGCGCCTAAGCGTAGATTTTAAAGGGCCCCTTCCCTCCTCTGACCGCAACACGTACTTCCTCAACATCATTGACGAGTACTCCCATTTCCCGTTCGCTATCCCCTTCCCGAACATGACCAGCGCCACAGTCATCAAATGTCTCAATGACCTCTTCGCCATATTCGGTTTTCCCAGCTACATCCATAGTGACAGGGGCTCGTCGTTCACGAGCGACGAGCTGCGCCAGTACCTGCTCGAAAAAGGGATAGCCACGAGCAGGACCACCAGCTACAACCCCCGAGGTAACGGACAAGTAGAAAGGGAGAACGCGACAGTGTGGAAAACCGCCATGCTAGCCTTAAAGTCCAGAGGCCTCCCAACCTCCCACTGGCAAGAAGTCTTCCCTGATGCGCTTCACTCCATACGGTCACTACTCTGTACCGCCACGAACGCCACCCCTCACGAGAAAATGTTCGTCTTCCCTAGGAAATCCACCTCGGGGACATCGCTACCGCCATGGCTGACGTCTCCAGGGCCCGTCTTGCTCAGGAAGCATGTGAGGAGCCATAAAACAGACCCCCTGGTCGAAAGGGTCCACCTCCTCCACGCCAACCCACAATATGCATACGTGGCGTATCCTGACGGGCGGGAGGACACGGTCTCCATACGAGACCTTGCACCCTCAGGTGCCACCGAAAACACCATTACCCACTACCCATTACCATTGCCCACTACCATTACCCACGACACACCCCTAGAAGGGAATCCACATCTAACCCAAGTAGACGGCACGCCAGGGCCCTGTGACCCACCCTTATACACCCACCGACACCGCACCCACAAAGATGACACGCCGGTGCTCCGGCCCACGCGGGAAATGGCCACGGGAAAAGAACCGCCGCAGCCGGCACCACGACGATCACTACGGCAGACAAGACCCTCGGAGAGACTTGCCTATACGAACTTCTGAGACACTTCACCCCGCCGGACTCATTTTAAACAAGGGGTGAATGTGGTAAACCACTAATCTGCCTGTACAGAACATGTCTGGGCATGCCTCAGCTGGCTCCGCCCCTGGCTCCACCCCTAAGCCCAAGTATAAAGGTGATTGACCTCCAGTCCCCCTGGCTTTAAGGATCGGTCTACCAGCAGAGGCATGCTTGTATTCTTTTGTTAATAAAAGCCTACTTGTTATAAGTTTAACTCTTAGTCTTCTGGAGTTATTGATGGCGCATCAAGCAGCAAATGCGCCAGTCGAACGAGAACATACTTGCTGTGAATAACAGATTGCAGACACTCATTGACCTCATCTTGAGGAGGGATATTAATGTAAACTTGGGCATTCATCGCCCCACTGATGTGCAGCAAAGTGCTCTCCAGCTCCTTGCTAGCAGGGAAGTGCAGGTGGCCCATGAGAGGGATCATGATGACAGGGGATGACATAAATCTTGTCATTCATGTGGAAATGACTTATGAAGTAATACTGGGTGGCCTGCTGGTGGCACTGTCCAGGGAGAGTATCAATACTCGGGCATGGGCCCAGCTTGCTCAGGACATTCTTTAACAGGAACTAGTGAAGGACACAACTAGATCTCCATGTTGAAAACCAGTTGATTAAAGCCTTGTTTAATACTCAGACCAAGTGCCTAGTAGTTTTCTTACATCAGGGACATGGAAGTGGGGGTTCTGCTCAAGGCGCTCCCACTCCTCCCCCATTGCCTCCCCCTCAGTCAGAGCCCCACATGCTTCCTCAGATCCCGATGGCCGAATCTGCTGCTGCACATTTGCAGGAGGAGCAGTCTTTGGCGGGGCCCTCACAGACTCCAAAACCCAGAGGATGTCTGCCAAAAGTGTCTAACGAGTCACAGCAGGGAAGTGAGCAGCCTGTTGAAGCCACAAGGGTTGCAACTCATAAAAGCACTCAAAAAAGAAAAATGACACAATCGTAGATGCACAAGGGTATGCACATGGGTGTTAGTGTTAAGTTTCAGTTCTATTTATGATGCAGATAAATTTATTTCTTTGCACTATCCCATCATGTCCATTTTTGCCTGCCACCTGGGAAGTGGCTTTGTCGCTTGGAGTGAATGGTGAGACATTACTTAACCTCGAGCAATGGGTGTTTGGTTGACAGGAATCATTAGCTCATTTTGGGACTGCTTTGTGGTGTTGGTGGGAAGTTGGTACAGCATCTGGGAGCCATATGGGTGCACTGCTGCAAGTTAAGTAAATCAGGCCATTATGAGGCCATCCCGGGCCTCCCAGGCAACAATGTGCACCACTGCTGGTGCCATCTCCACCTCAGTTTCCTTCTCCTTCTCCTCGTCCTCCTCTGAAGAGGCTTTGCGCTCTGCGCCTTGCTCCTCCTGCAGCTCCAATCCTCGCTGCTGCGCTGTGTTGTGCAGCGCGCAGCTTACGACGATGATTCTGGAGACCCTGGCTGGAGCATACTGAAGGGCTCCTCCAGATCTGTCAAGGCATCTGAAGCACATCTCCAGCATGCCTATAGCTTGCTCTATGACACATCTTGTGGACATGTGGCTTTCATTATAACGCTCCTCGGCCTCATTGCTTGGCCTCCTCAAAGGTGTCATGAGCCACGCCTTCAGTGAATAGTCCTTGTCTCCAAGCAGCCAGCCGGTAAGTCTGTTTGGAGGTGCGAAGAGCTGAGGGAGGGTGCGCTGGCGCAGCACGTAAGAGTCATGACAGCTCCCAGGGAATCTGGCGCACACATGCATGATCTTTTTATGGTTGCAGACGAGCTGCACATTGAAGGAGTGGAAGCCCTTGCAGTCCACAAACACGCCTGGGTGATGTGGGGATGCCTTGATGGCCACATGTGTGCAGTCGATGATGCCCTGCACCTGTGGGAAGCCAGCCGGAGCTGCAAAGCCGAGCACCCACTCAGTAACGCTGGCCTCATCAGTGGCAATGTGTACATAATTGGCTCACTTGTGAAACACGGCATCGGTCACCTGGGTGATGCATTTTTGGGCGGCCGACTGCAAGATCCTGCAAATGTCTGCTGCAGATCCCTGGAAGGAGCCTGAGGTGAAGAAGTTGAGGATGGTGGTGTCTAAGGCATGTCCACCAGGTCCTCTGGGCAGCAGGTCTTGTTCCAGCAAGCTACAAATGTCTGCGATGACCTGACGCGATAGCCTGAGCCTCCTGACACACTGCTGCTCAGTCATGTCCAGGAAGCTCATCCTCTGCCTGTATACCCTGTGTTGGGGTGTCCTTCCGGCACAGTGCAGCCCTGTGCTGACCCCCTCTCTCCTGTGGAGCATCAGGTCAGTGAGGAGAAGGCTGCTGGTGTTGTGGCTACTGCTGTTATGGCTGGTGTTGTTGTCGCTGGGGCTCATCTTTGTCCGAATCTGAGGTCCAAGGTGAGAGAGCATAAGCGGCAACCATGCTGATCTGATAGATGTCAGGTAACGTGGAGATCAGAAGCACAATCCTCCAATATAGTGAGAGTGACTTGCAATGTGGTGAGAGTGGCTTCCGAGGTTCCAGAAATCACCTGCAAACTCCTGAAAGCTAAATCTTTGCACAAAATGGTGTCAGCAAGAGCCTTTCCATTAGGCAAGGAAGCAGGTGTAAGGTGGGAGTATTTATGTGCTTTTTCCAGCTGTCACTTAATGAAGTAGCACAATGGCCACTGAGCTTCTGCCTCCCCTTCACAGGCGAGTTTCCTGAGGTCCGTGAGTCCGGTGCACAACCAGTTAAAGATGAAACCTCACGTTAAAATGGCTGTTAAGGGTCTATAAACGAGCAGTTAACTACCTCAATGAGGTTGCCCGCCTCTCCCGAACGGACCAGTAGCGCACTTCTAAAAGCACCCCAGTTAAATGCGGAAGTCAGCAGGTTCCCGATGCGCTGTCAATTTCTGTGTTTTTAACACCGACCCGGTCCCAAACCCACACATTCTGCAATGTGAAAATTCCGGCCTTAAAGTCGGAAAAATACTGGAATCTATTATCCAACAGAAGTAATTCAAATGCATTTAATAAGAGGAAAAGGAATCATTCCAAGCCAATGGGGGTTTTGAAAATTCCTAACAAATTTATTGGAATTCTTTGAAAATGTAACAGAATGGTGGGTGTTCTGGATCTTGCCGTTCAGAAGGCAGCTGACAAAGTGAAAGCTGAAAAAGGGGAGAAGCTGCAAGGAGGAAGATAAATTGGCAAACATAGAAAATAAACTAGCATGATCAATACTAGCTACTGTAATTGCTCCAACCAGCAATAGTATCCTCCTCGGATCTTTGTTATTCACAATGTATTAACGTGATCATGGATGAAGATTTTAAAAGTAGCATGTACTGTTTTGTATATGATACCAAGGTGGCTAGGAAAAAAAGAGGTATGGAGGAAATAATAATTAATTCAAAACTATCTGCAGAGATTTCGATCTGAGCAGATATTTGGAATCATAAATGCCATTTTGTATCCAGCAATTTATATTAATCCATATTGAGAGTAATAGAAAATCTGATTCAAAAATTATAGTTGTACTTATAAAAATTGTGAATCCAGAAAAGGAGCTAGATGCACAGTTAATAGTTAACATACTGAGCCTGTTGTCAATAAATAAAATATGGGAGTTTTAAAAAAATTCATTCTCAGCATGTGGGTGTCACTGGCCATGCCTTTTATTGCCCATCCATAGTTGCCCTTCTTCTGTTTGATACAATTGAGTGGCTTACTAGGCCACTTCAGAGGGTGTGGGACTGGAGTCACCTATAGGTCAGGCCAGGTAAGCACAGCAGGCTCCTTCCCCAAAGTATATTAGTGAACCAGTTGGGTTTTAATGGCAATCTGACAACTTCATTGTCACTTTTACTGATAACAGCTTTTTATTTCCAAGTTTTTTAAAATTGAATTCAAATTCGCGAACTGCTACAATGGGGTTTTAACTTGTGTTCTCTGGATTATTAGTCCAGTAATATAACCAGTGCACTACCATATCCCTACTGTGTACAAATAGATTACTAAAATGTAAATCAAAGGAAGTGACATTGTTGCACTATGAAATATTAGTAAGACTACGCGACAGCATATATCCAGTTTTACTCACTGTACGTGTATGATAGGTTGCATATATAGAGAGATATTTTATGCAGATCAAAAATAGAAGATTTAGAGGCTAGGATTATATGTAAGGAAATTATAAGAGCAATGTTTCTGACGTCACACTTCTGGCAGTAAGCCTCGCCTTCTGGGAATGCAAATTGTAAGTTCAAGGGCACACTTCAGGCAATCTTCCAACCATTTAATGTTTGGGAAATAGTGAACAGCCCACAGCTGAATTCCTGATATACATTCCCAGTGGATGAAGCTCCATATTGGCATTGTAAAGTTGAGAAATTACCTCTCATGTGTTAATATAGGAAACAGCTTCTTCCCATTTAGAGGTGACTTGTGGAATAGACTGTCACCTAGTGTAGAAAATCTGATCGGGTAAAACATTCAAAAGAGACCTGCATTAGAAATATATTTCAAATGCCAGCAGCACACTCCTAACCCAGTACATCCCACATCCCTCTAGGTCAGCTGGCATAACAGACAAAATATTGAGCTTATCACATCTGTCCACATGTTACCTGATTACAGGTGAGTGGAAACCTACAGTAGCATTTTGCTCAGCCTGCCCAAATTCAAAACTGCAGTTTATTATATGACTGATGCATGAACTTGGAAGTATAATGAAAATGGGAAAAAGTAACACGAAGCTTCCATTAACATCCCAAAAGTACCTAGTCAGGATAAAGCTGGTAAAAAAAAGCTTTAGATACATTTCAAGGAGATTTAATAATGGCTTTGGAACAGTTCCCTTTGGAAATTATTTTGGAATTTTTAGAATTTTTCACCAGAACATTGGCTTATGGGAAAACATTTCGGGGAAATTCAAATTACAGTATAATCCTCTTAGAATCAAAGTTTCTTAATTGAAATTATTGGATAACTCAATTTTCTTTGGCAAAAAATGATTGAATTATCAGGAATTGACTATAATATGTTACGAGGACTGATGTACATCGAGGAGGAAAATGAAGAAGAGCTATAATCTATAATTTTAAAATACTGAAAGGCACTGGTAATGTGAGCAGAACGATTTATTTTAACTTGTGCTATGATTGCAGCAGTTGAGAACATGAGCATGTTGTTAACAAGCCTCAAAATAGACAAGAGATTAGAAGAAATCAAAAGCAGTTAAAGTTGCGTTATTTGGTAATAGAAAACAAAGGGTTAAGGGTAACTACTCAGACCGGCCAAAGGTGGGAAGTAGTGCTCCACAGTGCGGGGACCACAGTTGTTCACAAGTTACATGAATGATTTGGAATTGGAAGTACAATTTCAAAATTTGCGGATGCCACCAAGTGTGTCATCCAGTGGCTCAGTTGGTAGCACCCTTTGCCTCTGAACCGTGAAGGTTGTGGGTTCAAGTCCTACTCCAGAGGCTTGAGCACAAAAAACTTAGCCTGACACTCCAGTGCAGTACTGAGGGAGTGCTGCACTGCTGGAGGTGCTGCCTTTTGGATGAGACGTTAAACCAAGGCCCCGTCTGTGCTCTGAGGAGGACATAAATGATTCTATGGCATTATTTTGAAGAAGAGCAGGGAGTTATCCCCGATGTCCTGGCCAATATTTCCCCCTCAGTTAACATCACTGAAACAGATTATCTGGTCATTATCACATTGCTGTTTGTGGGAGCTTGCTTTGCGCAAATTGGCTGCCACGTTTCCCACATTACAACAGTGACTACACTTCAAAAAGTACTTCATTGGCTGTGAAGCACTTTGGGATGTCTGGTGGTCGTGAAAGGCGCTATAGCAATGCAAGTCTTTCTTTTTCAAATTGCGGGGTGTAATTAGCACAAAGGAAGAAGGCGACAAAATACAAGAAAACTTTAATAAACTAGTTGAATGGACATGTGATTGGCAAATAAATGTCAATATAAGTAAGTGTGAGGTGGCACATTTGGGTAGGAAGAATAAAGAGACCACATACTGCTTGGATAATAAGGGGGAGAAATTCATGATAGCCCAGGAATGGGCGCTAATGTTAGAAAAGATTGAGAATTAGCGCCAGGCACGAATGATTCAGACTGCACGCAGAATTCAGTCTCAGTGTACAAAAAAAGCATTGGAGCATTAAATGAAGCGCTAATGGCCTAGCTCAGTGGCGTCAAACTCAAAGTGCTGACCAATATCAGGTGCAGGCTAATCACAAGTCAGCATTGCCATATGCTCTTTCCAGTTCTTAAAGGGGAGGTTCATTGATGCTGCAGAACCTCATTCTCAGCATTGCTGGCTGGGCAGCTGCTCAACAACCACAAGCAGGCCACATATGAGGAGCTGGCCAACTCAAAAATCTGCATTGATGGCACATCCACGCCCTAGGGGGAGAACCCACAGATTCAGCGATGAGGCATTGGAGGCGTTGGTCTTCATAAGAACATAAGAACATAAGAAATAGGAGCAGGGGTAGGCCATTTGGCCCTTTGAGCCTGCTCTGCCATTCAATAAGATCATGGCTGATCTTCTACCTCATCTCCACTTTCCTGCGCTATCCCCATATCCCTTGATTCCCTTAATAGTCCAAAATCTATCGATCTCTGTCTTAAATATACTCAACGACTGAGCCCCCACAGCCCTCTGGGGTAGAGAATTCCAAAGATTCACCACCCTCTGAATGAAGAAATTTCTCCTCATCTCAGTCCTAAATTGCCGACCCCTTGTTCTGAGACTGCGACCCCTGGTTCTAGACTCCCCAGCCAGGGGAAACATCCTCCCTGCATCTACCCTGTCAAGCCCTGTAAGAATTTTGTATGTTTCAATGAGATCACCTCTCATTCTTCTAAACTCTAGAGAATATAGGCTTAGTCTACTCAATCTCTCCTCATAGGACAATCCCCCCATCCCAGGAACCAGTCTGGTGTACCTTCGTTGCACTCCGTCTATGGTAACTATATCCTTCCTTAGGTAAAGAGACCAAAACTGTACACAGTACCCTAGGTGTGGCCTCACCAGGGCCCTATATAATTGCATGATGTGGAGATGCCGGAGTTGGACTGGGGTGGACAAATGTAGGAAGTCACACAACACCAGGTTATAGTCCAACAGCTTTATTTGAAATCACAAGCTTTCGGAGCGCTGCTCCTTCGTCAGGTGAAGTGAAGAGAAGCATGCAGGCACAGCATATATAGTCAGAGAAAACTGCCAAATGATTACAGGTAATCTTTCTAAGCTGTTGGACTATAACCTGGTGTTGTGTGACTTCCTACATCTATATAATTGCAGTAAGACGTCTTTACTCTTATACTCAAATCCTCTTGTAATAAAGGCCAACATACCATTTGCTTTCCTAATTGTTTGCTGTATTTGCATGTTAGCTTTCAGTGATTCGTGTACAAGAACACCAAGGTCCCTCTGAACACCAACATTTCCCAATTTTTCAACATTTAAAAAATACTCTGCTTTTCTATTTTTCCTACCAAAATGGATAACTTCACATTTCTCCATATTATATTCCAATTGCCATGTTCTTGCCCACTCACTTAGCCTGTCTATATCCCCTTGAAGCCTTCTTGCATCCTCCTCACAACTTACATTCCCACCCAGCTTTGTATCATCAGCAAACATGGATATATTACATTTGGTCCCCTCATCCAAATCACTGATGTAGATTGTGAATAGCTGAGGCCCAAGCACTGATCCTTACTATAAAGTATGTGTCTATACTTAATGCAATAATGACGAGACAGCTTGGAAGATTCAACGTAGGTCTTTACTTAATACCAACAGGCGGGAAACTGAGGGGAGATCAGTACCCACAGTACTATTTATACCCCTATGGCCAGGAGTGGTACTACGGTATCACTACGCCCTACAAAGTAGTGCTGCCCTGGCCATAGGTTTAAAGTAACATACCTATTACATACACAACATTCCTCCCCTTTTAATTAAAACGTACCCGTGCAATTAAGTCAATAGATGCCCCATAACTAGGGCTAATAACATTTGGTAACACAATATACATAACATTTTTACATCAAGAGTTGTCTACTTATATATATATATATAAACAGAAACATGTTATAGATTCAGTCTCTGAGGAGGCCTCCTGTCTCGACTAGGATAACGTCTTTCTCTAGTCGGTCTCGGTGTAGGCGGCGGTACTTCCGTCACCTCTTCATCGCTGGACTCGTCGGTGTCTGATGGCACATCCTGTGCCGTGGAGATCACTGGAGTGCTGAACTCCTCGCAATCCTGAGACCTCTAACGATGAGCTGGGCCGTGATTCCGCTGTAACAATGTGCTGAGACGTTTGAGGTAGTGAATCAGTTGGGTTTCTGGACTCCACAAGTTGATCAGCATGTCGTCTGATTATGCCTTCCCCTGTCTCAACTGTGTACATCAAGGGTCCCTGGCGGGCCTTTATCGTACCAGACCGCCACTTTTCATTCCTATAATCACAGGCCAACACTTGCTGCCCCACCTCGAAGCTCTGTGTCTGTCTGTCAGGAGCCCTACGAAATACTCGGTTTTCCACATCTCTCCAAATGTTTGGTCTGAGCAATTCAAGGCGAGACTTTAACCTTCTATTAAAGAACATGACGGCGGGGGCCTGGTTGGTCACCGTATGTGCAGCATTATGGTATGCGAATAGGAAGTTGTCCACCTTGTGTTGTAGTGGCAACCTTTCCTCCCCCATCGCCTGATGGCCTTTTTAAAAGTCTGCACAAATCGCTCTGCCAGCCCATTTGTAGCCGGATGATATGGTGCGGACGTATAATGTCGCACTCCATTCCTTTTTAGGAATGCTTGAAATTCTTCTGCCACAAATTGTGGCCCATTGTCCGAACAGACTTGCTCGGGCACCCCGTTTCGGGCAAAAATGGTCCTTAAGACTGCAACCGTCTTTTCGGCTGTCGTTGATGACATCTTTATGACCTCCGGCCATTTTGAATGGGCATCCACTACAATAAGGAACATCGCATCCAGGAAGGGGCCAGCGAAGTCCACGTGGATCCTTTGCCATGGCGTGGAGGGCCACTCCCACGGATGTAGTGGGGCTTGTGGTGGTACGTTCTGTACCATCTGGCACCCTTGGCACGCTTTTGCTACTTCCTCAATGTCCCTGTCAATGCCGGGCCACCAGACGTAGGCTCTGGCGAGGCTTTTCATTTTGACACCCCCCAGATGACCTTCATGTAAGTCCTGCAACACTTTATGTTGTAATTTTTGAGGGACCACCACCCTGGCTCCGCACATCAATGTGCCCCGGCAGACGGACAACTGGTCCTTCCTTGCCGAAAACGCCGGCAATGATGCGTCACCCTGCGCCGGCCAGACTTTCACGGTTAATTCGTAAACCCTTGCCAATGTTGGGTCGTTCCGTGTTTCCCGCGCGATACATTGGCTGGTGATGGGCAAGTGTTCCATAACAGCCGTATGATATATTTCCACGGGGTCCTGTACTATCTCTTTGATCTCGGCAGGCAAGGGTAGCCGCGACAGGCCATCCGCATTGCCATGCTGTTTGGTACCCTTATATTCGATAAGGTACTGGTGTGCTCCTAAGAACAGTGACCATCTCTGTAGCCTTTGGGCCGTCATCAGGGGCACCCCTTTTGTTGGATTAAATATCGACACCAATGGTTGATGATCCGTCAGTAGTGTGAAACATTGCCCATGCAGGTAGTGGTGGAATTTTTTTACACCCCACACCAGACTGAGGGCCTCCCTGTCGATTTGCGCATAGTTTCTTTCAGCTGTAGTTAACGACCTTGAGGCAAATGCTATTGGCCTCTCCGTCCCGTTGGGAAATTTGTGTGACAACACTGCCCCTATACCGTACGGGGAGGCGTGACATGCCAACCTCATTGGCATTTTTGGGTCAAAGTGTGCGAGCACTTCCTTGGATGTAATGAGTTGTTTACCCTTTTTAAAAGCAGCCTCACACGCTTCGTCCCAATTCCAGGAGACTCCCTTTTGCAGCAATGAATTTAGTGGATGTAAAATGGACGATAAGTTCGGGAGGAACTTATGGTAATAGTTTATAAGGCCTAAGAATGATCGTAACTGAGATACATTCTCAGGGGGCGGGGCCTTCACTACTGCCTCGATCTTTTCCGGGGACTTATGCAGGCCTTCCTTATCTATAATGTGACCACAGTATGAGATACGTTCCTGGAAAAACTCACATTTCTGCTTGTTCGCCCTGAGTCCGTATTGTTGTAACCGCAGAAGTACTCACTCCAGGTTAGCGAGGTGGTCGTTATCCGTTTGTCCTATCACCAGGATGTCATCCAGGTAACATTGCGTTCCTGGAATGCCCTGTAGGACCTGTTCCATGGTCCTCTGCCATATTGCCGGGGCGGACGCCACACCAAATACCAGGCGATTGTACTGGTACAATCCCTTGTGTGTGTTAATCGTTAGGAGCTTTTTCGAGTCCTGCTCCACCTCCATCTGTAAATAAGCTTGACAAAGGTCAATCTTCGTAAAGTGTCTACCCCCAGCTAATGATGCGAAGATGTCCTCTATCCGCGGCAGCGGATACTGTACCGTGTGCAGGACTGGGTTAATAGTTATCTTAAAATCCCCGCAAATGCGAACCTTCTTTGGTTCCCCCGGTGTGTTACTTGCAGATTTCTTTATAACTGGGACGATGGGTGTGGCCCACTCGCTCCACTCAATCTTTGTAAGGACACCTGCACTCTCTAAGGCATCCAGTTCTGCTTCCACCGCTGGCCGAATGGCATAAGGCACCGGTCTGGCCTTACAAAACTTGGGGTTTGCGTCTTGAGCAATAGTTATTTTTGCTCTTATGTCCTTTAAGGTCCCCAGCCCTTGTCGGAACACCTCTGGCGTTTTTGCCAATAGTTTCGACAGCCTGCTTGTAATGGTTGTATCATCCGTGGTGGTCTCTACTTTTAACTCGTGTATCGACTTCCAGTCGAAATGGATTTTTCTTATCCATTCCCTACCCAAAAGTGGTGGTCCACCATTTGGTAGGACGTATAAATAAAGTCCTGGCACTTTTCTGCCATTGTATTTAACTGCTACTTGCATTTTTCCCTTCGGGTAAACTTTTTGTCCCGTATATGTTTTTAATTTAATTTCCGTATCCTTTAAGGGAATGCGTTTGAACAGCCTGTTATAATCTTGTTCATTAATTACTGATAGGGCTGAACCCGTGTCCAGCTCCATATTAACTTCAACGCCTGCTACCTTCATTTTAACCCACATTGTGCTGTGGTCCTCCGTTTTGTCTACACCATATAACTTGAGACATCCCAGACCTTTAGGCTCTGCTTTTGTGCCTTCCTGTGACTCGTCTGAGCTACTGTCAGACATCTTATGTATTTTTGTCCTTGCCTTGATACTGCTCGGATTGCCCCCACGATTGGGTTTCGTACCAGACCGACAAACTTTCGCTATATGCCCCTTTTTCCCACACTGCCTGCATATTTTATCACAAAACCAACAATTACTTTGGTCGTGGGTGGTTTTGCCACAACGGTAGCATTTACCTTTGTGAAATGTCACCTCATGGGTGTCATAGCCGGTTGTGTTTTGTCGTATTTGAGCAGCACCCTGTGCTGCTGCTTCGTGGAACGATGCTATTTCAATCGCCTGATTTAGGCTGAGCTGTTTCTTGGCTAGCAACCGTTTACGTGTATTCTCATTTAACATGCCACAGACAAATCTGTCTCTGATCGCGTCCGCCAATATGGCTCCAAACTGGCAATGTTTGGACAAC
The DNA here is from genome assembly GCF_052327205.1 of Somniosus microcephalus. Taxonomy (NCBI): domain Eukaryota; kingdom Metazoa; phylum Chordata; class Chondrichthyes; order Squaliformes; family Somniosidae; genus Somniosus; species Somniosus microcephalus. The sequence continues at coordinate 94,033,916 of NC_140991.1, read as the reverse complement.
CTTCTGAGCTCAGCTAAATAGGCTGCCTGCGACTCATCATTCCTTTGGTCGCGTCTGTAGAAGCGGTACCTTTCCACTATAAATGGTGGCTTAGGGTTTAAATGTTCCCTTAACGTAATTTGGGCGTACGTTTTGTCTGCTGGCTTTTCTGGAGTAAGAAGATTCCTCAGCAGACCGTATGTTTTTGCCCCCATAAAATTTAATAAGGTTGCTACCTTTTGGTCATCTTCCACCTTGTTTACTATGCAATAAAGTTCATGCCTTTCAATATAGGCGTCCCACTCTTCTGTGTCCTCAACAAATGCTGACAACGAACCTTCTTTAGCCATTTTAAACTTTTGAAGAGAAAAAAAAACTTTTCCCGCTTTCTCCACTAGATGGCGTTTTTCCCGCCTTTTCTCCCTCTGCTGTCAATGACCTCTCTCCAGCGTCGTTATTTTTGGCCCTTGCAGCTCCCGTTATTGCCACCGCCACTATTAACAACGACCTTCCCCTCTCGTGGCCCGCTAGTCCTTGTGGCTCCGTTTGTTCCCCAGGTCGCCTGCCCGTTCTGGCCCTTGCAGCTCCCGTTCCCCGGGAAGGATTTCAGTTTACCTGGCCCTGGGTGGACTTTTGCCCCATGGCTGGAGCGCCCGTTCAGCCTCTTCTCTCAGCTGCCGCAGCCTCCGCTGGAAACCTCTCTCTCTCGCTCCGTTGCTGCCGCTCCTCCCAAACCCGGAGTGCTGGGCGGCCTCCTCCGGTCGACGCTGGACTCTGCAGGCTGGCTGGTAAGAAGCCTCTCTCCTTCTCTCTCCGTACTGCTACCGTTCCTTTGTTGCACCGTGTACTGGTGAGTTCGAACCTTACTCGTCGCCAGTATAAAGCATGTGTCTATATTTAATGCAATAATGACGAGACAGCTTGGAAGATTCAACGTAGGTCTTTACTTAATACCAACAGGCGGGAAACTGAGGGGAGATCAGTGCCCACAGTACTATTTATACCCCTATGGCCAGGAGTGGTACTACGGTATCACTACGCCCTACAAAGTAGTGCAGCCCTGGCCATAGGTTTAAAGTAACATACCTATTACATACACAACATTTACGGTACCCCACTAGTTACAGCCTGCCAATCCGAAAATGGCCCATTTATTCCTACTCTCTGTTTTCTGTCCATTAACCAATCCTCAATCCATGCTAATATATCACCCCCAATCTCATGAGCTCTAATTTAGTTTAATAACCTCTTGTGTGGCACCTTATCAAATGCCTTCTGAAAATCCAAATACTGTACACCACACCCACTGGTTCCCCCATAGCTATTCTGCTAGTTACAACCTCAAAAAACTCTAACAGTTTTGTCAAACACAATTTCCATTTCATATATCCGTGTTGATTCTGCCCAATCCTATTATTATTTTTAAGTGCCCTGTTACCACGTCCTTAATAATAGATTCTAGCATTTACCCTACTACTGATGTCAGGTTAACTGGTCTGTAGTTCCCCATTTTCTCTCTCCTTTCTTTCTTAAATAGTGGGGTTACATTTGCAATATGGAGAGACGGAGGGCAGTGCTGCACCCAGCAAGTGGCAGGAGGCCCTCGCTGCAAGTCTTCTGCACCATGTGGAGGGAGTTAGCCCAGCATGTCTCGGGCAGCACTGTGGTCCCCAGGACCCACACACAGTGCTGGAAGAAATGTAAAGACCTTACTAGGGTGGTCAGGGTGAGTCAATCCTTCAACAAATGCTACATACCACCATCTGTACCACAATTTTTACACAGTGCCCAAAGCACCACACCCCCAGCACTCACCCACCAACAATCTCTACCTACCAACACTCACACCCACATCTCACACCTTGCACACAATAACAGCTATTCAACTATGCCAGGCACATTACCCAAACACATTGCTCCACACTCACTCACACACTTTCCTTTCTCTTGCAGGCCAAGGTGGCGCACAACAGGAGGGAGCAGAAGCGCACAGGCAGTGGACAAGCTGACAACCAACCACTGTCTGTGCTGGAGAATCGAGTGCTGCAGATTATTGGGCACCAGGTGGTGGGCGCCGTGGCCACCAGCGAAGTTGACCCCCTTGGGGACAACAACAGTATGTTCATCCCTACTCCTTCTTCTCACATCCACTTACCCCTCACCCCACAAGCATTTTGTGCTTTCCAGCTAATCCTACTGTCTCCATGCATTTCTCCCTTCTTGCACCTCTTCCCTCACCTTAACCTGACTCTTGTGCCTTTATGCTATCAGATAATCAGCAAGCATCTGGGGAGCATGCCCCTGAGGGCACCGTTTAGAGCGAGGCAGGAGAAGAGGAGGATGAAGAAGACACCATCACTGCATGGCTCATCTGCAGGCACCAGCTCAGATACTAGCACTATGCATTCTTTAGAGGCTAGTATAGCAGCAGGATCTGCACAGAGTGAGGCACCAGGGATGACTGGGCTGCAGCAAGGCCAGGGGGAAAGGGTAGCTTGGGGGCCAGCTCCCCGGGGAGCAAGTTCGCGTGTGAGTTCTGCTGCACATGACTCAGATGTGATCTCAATGGGGGGTGGGGGGTGTTTAGAAGAATGGTGATGGCCATGCACACAGAGATGATAAGTGCAATGGCAAGGGTGCGTGAGAGCCTCTCGGCAATGGTAAGGAGCGTGGAGGAGTTCACCTCCAACATTGCACAAAGCTCTGCGCACACCATGGAGCCCATCATTTGCAGTCTGCAAAGGATGCTAGACTCCCAGAGAGACCGTGGTGACCCAGACCTGATGCCACATGTGATGGGCGATCTGGCATCGCCCATTGCAGCACAGGCAGAAGCAACGTAATGTCTTAGAGCTGTAATGCAGTCTACGGTTGGTGGCATCCAATCTCAGACTGCTCTCATGTAGTCTCAGCATGATGCCACGCAAGCTCTGACTGCTGCCATCATGGCTGGGTCTACCACCGTCGAGCAGGGCATTCACGGTGTCATAGCAGGCCAGCAATCTTTGCTCCAACAGATTGCTAAGGATGCTGAGGTGCTGCCCCAGCGGAGTGGCAGTGGGTCAGTGGAGCAGGAACCTGCTGTCCTCTCTCAGGATGACAGCATTCCTGCTCCCACCACTGCCACTCCGCCATTGACCTTGTCGCTGCCTGTCATCCAGCCAGCCCAGACTGGTGCCGCCCATGCTGAGGTGGGGCAGTCTACAGCCGGGCCATCCAGGCCCAGAGCTAGTCGAGGGCATACTGCAAGGCTCTGTAGTCTCCCGCATGTACACTCAGCAGCCTTCCACCAGCTGTGCTGCAGCCACTGGGCCAACACTTCATAGGAGCACTAGAGCAGGCAAAGGCAGAGTAATGACAGGCACCAAGGGATTGTACAAGGGTGAATAGTTAATATTTTTGGTGTAAATTTCTGTTCACTGATTATTGATAAATTCATTAATTCGGTTTGGATTCTTTATTGGTCTCTCTCACTTCAGCTTAGTGCTGTGATATGGCATGCGACAGGGATGGAATGATGGGGATGTGGTGAGCAACAGGGATCTGGGGTTTAATTTATTCGAGCCGTAGTCTGATGAGCCGGTCACGGACCGACCTTCCTGAAGACTGATTGCGTGGCCGCCTCCTCGCTCGCTCCCGCTGCTCCTCCTCTTCCTCCCCATGATGCGGCCCCGCAATCCCTGGTGGCAAGGGCTGGGCCCTCATGATGGCCAAGTTGTGGAGCATGCAGCAGACGATGATGAAATGGGACACCCACTCCGCCGAGTACTGGAGGGCTCCTCCCGCGCGTCAAGGCAGCGGAACCATTGCTTGAGCACACCGATGGCCTGCTCAATGATGTTCCTGGTGACAGCATGGCTCTCATTATATGAATGCTGGGCACGAGTGTTGGGGTTGCAGAAGAGAGTCATGAGCCAGGTTGAGAGCGGATAGCCCTTGTCTCCGAGCAGCCAGCCGCGAGCTTGATGTGATGGCTGGAGGAGTGCTGGCACACCAGTCTGGCGCAGAATCGCTGGCACACCGGTCGTGGCTGCTGCCAGGATAACAGGCATTGATGGTGAGGATTCGCTGTGTTTGTGGTCGCACACCAACTGCACATTAAGTGAGTGGTAGCCTTTGCGTTTACGGAAAATCTCAGGATTCTTATGCAGTGCCCGCAAAGCCACGTGGGTGCAGTCAATGGCGCCCTGTGCCATGAGGAATCCCATTATCCTGGCAAAGCCGCATGCATGTTTGTCCTGCTTCGCTCTGGTGATGGGGAAGGAAATGTAGTCCCTTCTCCTACTGTAGAGAGCCTCTGTGAACTCCCGGATGCAGCGATGGATGGCGAACTGCGAGATGTTAGCTATATCTCCTGTTGCAGGCTGGAAGAATCTGCTGGCGAAGAAATTGAGGGCGACGGTGACCTTGACTGCCACTGAGGGAACCATTGTCGCCCTTATCTGAGGCTCGAGGTCTGGTTGCAGGAGGTGGCAGAGTTCCGTGACCACCTCCTTGCTGAAGCAGAGCCTTCTAATACATTGCGCCTCCCTTAATTGAAGATAGGAGAAGTGCTCTCAGAATACTCTCGGAGGGTAAGGCCTCCTGTTGAGAGCTCTCATGGCCTTTCTCACCCTTTGGCCACATGTTCCAATCTTTCTCGCTGCCTCCGCTCCCTCCGCCATAGATCCTGGAGGGCGAGGTCGACTGCCAGTACAGTCCCCATGAATGTAACCAAATGTAGCACTTTGATATGTTGTGAGAATAAATGTAACTAATTTTTAGTAGCCACAACTCTCCGGAGACTAAACAACCTTTAAATGACTGAATTAAACTGTTGCACAATGTCAAACTGACAAGGAAGCAATGAAACAGCACTAATCTGACAGCTGCGACTCATTACTGAGGATGCCTTTAAATAGCATCCCTGGAGCCGGCATCCGCCTGCTTGACGCCTCCTCTCCCTGTCGCTGTTGGATCAAGGCACTAAGGCAGGGGGCGAAAATGAATTTTGCAGATCGGGCGCCCAGTGAGAATTGCACGCTCACTGACGTCACGATCTGCCTGGCAGTGAGCTCCCTGGCAGATTTGCCGTGCGCTACTGCACAAGCTCCCTGTTAGCTCCCCTGCCAGGCACTAATGGAGGTGCTAACCACTGAATTTTTCCCCCCAAGAGTCTAAATGGGGTAGAGGAGCAAAGGAATCTAGGGGTACACATTCACAAATCACTAAAAGCAGCAATGCAGGTTAATAAGGCCATAAAAAAGCAAACCAAGCACTGGGGTTTATTTCTATAAGGATAGAATTGAAAAGCAGAGAAGTTATGTTAAACTTGTATCAAACCTTGGCTAGACCACATTTGGAGTACTGTTCACAATTCTGGTCTCCATATTATAAAAAGGATATATATATAAATAGCATAGATGCATTTAAAGGGGAAGCTAGATAAGCACATGAGGGTGAAAGGAATAAAAGGTTGTGCTGATACGGTTAGATGAAGAGGGGTGGGAGGAAGCTCATGTGGAGCATTAACGCCAGCATAGACCAGTTGTGCCAAATGGCCTGTTTATGTTCTGTAGGCTCGATGTAACTAGATATAAGGGATTAAAGATTGAGAGAGATTCAATATAAAATGCCAAATATTAAATGATTATCAGGAGTTAGGAGCTAAATTGAAAAGCAGGACCTCACAGGTAATAATCTCGGGATTATTACCTGAGCCATGTGCAAAATTGGCATAGGGACAAACAGATTAGGAAAGTCAACACGTAACTAAAGAAGTGGTGCGAGAAGGAGGGGTTCCATTTCATGGGACAATTGCACCAGTACTGGGACAGGAAGGAGCTGTACTGTTGAGATGGGTTGCGCCTGAACCGGGCTGGGACCAATGTCCTAGTGGAATCATAGAATTATAGATTGGTTACAACACAGGAGGCCATTCGGCCCATCGAGTCAGTGCCAGCTCTCTGCAACAACACTCCAGCTAGTCCTACTCGTCCGCCCTTTCTCCATAGACCTGCAAAAAAAATTTCTTCAAGTACTTATCCAATTCTCTTTTGAAAGCTACAATTGAATCTGCCTCCACCACCCTCTCAGGCAGTGCATTCCAGATCCTAACCACTCGCTGCGTAAAAAAGTTTTTTCTCATGTCACCTTTGGTTCTTCTGCCAATCACCTTAAATGTGTGTCCTCTGGTTCTCGACCCTTTCACCAAGGGGAACAGTTTCTCTAACTACTCTGTCTAGACCCCTCATGATTTTGAACACCTCTATCAAATCTCCTCTCAGTTCTCTGCTCTAACGTGAACAACCCCAGCTTCTCCAGTCTATCCACACAACTGAAGTCCCTCGTCCCTGGAACCATTCTTGTAAATCTTTTCTGCACCCTCTCTGAGACCTTCACATCATTCCTAAAGTGCAGTGCCCAGAATTGAACAAAATACTCCAGTTGAGGCCAAAACAGTATTTTATAAAGATTCATCATAACTTCCTTGCTTTTGTACTCTATGCCTCTATTTTTGAAGCCCAGGATCCCGTATGCTTATTTAACTGCTTTCTCAACCTGCCCTGCAACCTTCAACGATTTGTGCACATATATCCCCAGGTCTCTCTGCTCATGCACCCACTTTAGAATTGTATCCTTTAGTTTATATTACCTCTCCGTGTTCTTCTTACCAAAATGTATCACTTCGCACTTTTCTGCATTAAATTTCATCTGCCACATATCCGCCCATTCCACCAGCCTGTCTATATCCTCTTGAAGTCTATCACTATCCTTCTCACTGTTCACTATACTTCCAAGTTTTGTATTGTATATCAAGAAAAGCAGTGATCCTAGTACTGACCCCTGGGGAAGACCACTGTATACCTTCCTCCAGTATGAAAAACAACCGTTCACCACTACTCTCTGTTTCCCATCGCTTTGCCAATTTTGTATCCATGCTGCCACTGTCCCTTTTATTCCATGGGCTTCAACTTTGTTGGCAAGTCTATTATGTGGCACTTTATCAAACACCTTTTGGAAGTCCATGTACACCACATCAATCACATTGCCCTTATCAACCCTCTCTATTACCTCATCAAAAACTCAATTAAGTTAGGTAAACACGTTTTGCCTTTAACAAACTCATGCTGGTTTTCCTTAATTAATCCACACTTGTCCAAGTGATTGTTAATTTGGTCCCGGATTATCGTTTCTAAAAGCTTCCTCACTACCGAGGTTAAACTGACTTGCCTGTAGTTGCTGGGTTTATCCTTACACCCTTTTTAAACAAAGGTGTAACACCCCCGTATCTAAGGAGGATTCAAAGATTGTGGCCAGTACCTCTGCAATTTCCACCTTTACTTCCCTCAGCATCCTAGGATGCATCCCATCCGGTCCTGGTGACTTATCTACTTTAAGTACAGCCAGCCTTTCTAGTACCTCCTCTTTACCAATTTTAATCCCATTCAGTATCTCAACTACCTCCTCTTTCACTATGACTTTGGCAGCATCTTCTTCCTTGGTAAAGACAGATTCAAAGTACTCATTTAGTACCTCGGCCATGCCCTCTGCCTCTATGCGTAGGTCTCCTTTTTGGTCCCTAATAGGCCCCACCCCTCCTGTTACTACCTGTTTACCATTTATATGCCTATAGAAGACATTTGGTTTCCCTTTTATGTTAGCTGCCAATCTATTCTCATATTCTCTCTTTGCCCCTCTTATTTCCCTTTCCACTTCCCCTCTGAACTTTCTACATTCAGCCTGGTTCTCACTTGTATTCTCAAACTGACATCTGTCATACGCCCCTTTTTTCTGCCTCATCTTACTCTCTATCTCTTTTATCATCCAGGGAGCTCTGATTTTGGTTATCTTACCTTTCCCCCTCGTGGGAATGTACCTCGACTGTGCCTGAACCATTTCCTCTTTAAAGGCAGCCCAATCTGCCAATCTTTGATTCCAATTTACCCGGGCCAGATCCATTCTCAACCCACTGAAATTGGCCTTTGTCCAATTAAGCATTTTTATTCTAGATTGCTCCTGTCCTTTTCCATAGCTAATCTAAACCTTATGATACTATGATCACTGCTCCCTAAATGTTCCCCTACTGACAATTGCTCCACTTGACCCACCTCATTCCCCAGAACCCCATCCGGCAATGCCTTCTTCCTCATTGGGCTGGAAAGGATAACTAGGGCTGTAAACAAGAATGTAAAATAATAATATGAGGGGGGCAGGGAACTGCTAGAAATTACAGAAACCCAACAGTAAAAGAATCAGGAAATGAGAGTGAAGGACAAACGAAAGGAAGGAATGAGGATAACACGAATGACCATGAGCTTTCGCTGCAATCCAGTCGAAAAATGGCGGCCGCCAATCTAGCGCCCTTCTCTGGCGTGAGGCTCGGCGGCCGCCATTTTGGTGAGGGCCTTAGCACTGCCAATAGCAGTGCTGGCCCTGGAAATGTAAATTAAGAGAGGGTGGCATCACACACCAATTTAACGTCACCTCAGCGAACTTGGACCTTAGCGTTGAGTTCAGCGCTGGGTCCTAAGCTCGCCATGAAAACCCAATATTCAGCAGACTGACAGAGACAGTGTCAGCACCTCTTAAAGGGACATGGATATCTTTCAGGTAAGCTTGCATGGGACAAATAGCTGAATGGATAGCAAATTTGCTAAGAAATAGAAAGCAGAGAGTAGAAGTTAAGGGTAGTTATTCAGATTGGAGGAAGGTAGAAATCAGTGTTCCACAGGGTTCAGTGCTGGGACCACTGCTATTCAGAATTTACATTAATGATTTAGACTTAGGAACAAGTAACTCAATTTATCAAAATTTGCAGATGATATAAAACTGGGGGTTATAACTAACACTAAGGAAGAATGCAACATAATACAAGAAGCCATTAGAAAGCTTGCAGACTGGGCAGTTAATTGGCAATTGAACTTTAACATAGATAAACGTGAGGTGATGCACTTTGGTAGGAAAAATAGAAACATCACCTACACCTTAGAAAATACGAAACTGAATGGGGTAGAAGAGCAAAGGGATCCAGAGATAGAGGGAAACAAATCATTAAAAGCAGCATCACTGGTCAGCAAAGCAATTAAAAATGCTAACAAAGCCCTGGGATTTATTTCTAGGGGTACAGAATTCAAAAGTAGTGAAGTTATGTTAAATTTGTATAGGACCCTGGTCAGGCTGCACTTAGAGTAATGTGCACAATTCTGGTCTCCATACTATAAAAAGGAAATGTAATATCATAACATTTTCTCAAACACCCATGTGCATACCCTTGTGTGTTGTGTATGTCCCTTTAAGGGAATAACTGGTCTCAGACTGCAGTACCGGCAGTGACCATCCCTGTATAAAAGGCCCTGGCAGGCTTCTGTAGTTTCAGTTTCCAGATTGTCTCCATTCAGTAAAGACTTGTTAAACCAACTCCTGCATTCCGTGTCTCCATTAACACACGGATTTAATACTGGCGACGAGTAAGAAACGAACTTACCTGCAACTCGGCAGCACCTCAGACGACGTTATTGAAGGTCGAAGCCAGAAAAGAAAAAAAAAATAGTCCAAAGAAACTCGAGAAACGGGCGTCAACTGTGGGCAACCGCCTTCCAAATCATCGGATTGAAAACTTGCAGGGGAGACTGTCAAGAGCCAGGCTTGGTTCCCCAGTCTGTGGTTTCCCAGCTAATCGGGCTGGTGGCAGGTAGTGCACTGATCCTTCCTGGGCTGCGGCAGGCTAGAGCTCGATCGGGTGGCTCTGCAACGGGGCCGGGCAGCGAGTCGGGAAGCAAAGAGAGAGAGAGAGGGTGGAGCACACAGGGCGCGGCCGGTGCTTCGCAGCCGGGCAGCGTTCGGACCTAAGAAGAGGGAGGGAAGTGTCCCAGAGAGTCCGCTCCACGACGGGAACGGTTAAAAATAAAAATACCACGGAGAGTGGCGTTGACAGCAGCGGCAGCGGCGGGAAAGCGCGGGAGGCGCCATCTTAACTCGGCGGGGAAGAAGGAAAAGCGCCATTTTGTTAAATCGGGGACGAAGGCAAAGCACGGGAGGCGCCATCTTAGATTTTCAAGATGCCAAAGAATGGTGATATCACTGCCTTCGATAATGCAATAGAAGACTGGACCATGTATGTGGAAAGAGTTGAGGTATATTGCGAGGCAAACGAAATAGCCGAGGGGAAAAAGGCATCGGTATTGCTAAATTTAATGGGCGCAAGAACGTATGGCCTATTGCGGGACCTGATTACTCCAGCCAAACTGAAGGCGAAGAGTTTTAACGAAATTGTTGCTATCCTACAGGAAAACCTAAATCCTGCACCGCTGCTGATAGCAGAAAGATTTAAATTCCACAGGAGAAATCAGCATAAAAATGAGAGCAATGCTGATTACCTTACGGAACTACGCAAGCTATCAAAGCACTGCCAGTTCGGAGCAGGACTGGCAGATACCTTAGGGGACAAATTTGTCTGTGGACTCCTGAGTGAAGGAACCCAGAAGAGGTTACTCTCAGAGAAAGAGCTGACGCTAGATAAGGCTTTCAGCGTGGCAGTATCGTACGAAGCAGCAGCCAGGGGAGCTGCGGAAATATAACAAAAGCCACAGGAATATGGCACCCACGAAATGACACGGGGATTTGCAAAATGTTATCGCTGCGGCAGAACAAACCATGACCAGAAGGACTGCTGGTCCAAGGACAAAATATGCAGGCAATGCGGAAAGATGGGACACATTGCACGAGTTTGCAGGTCTGAGAAGAAGACCAACGACAATAAAAAGGCTATTAAGGAACCGTACAGGAAAGTACAAAAGATGACGGACAGTAGTTCTGAAGACCAAATGAGCGGTAGTGAATCCGGGAACAAGAGACTAAGCTGTCTCAAACTTCACAACGTAATCGCAAAAGAGGATCACCGAACCATTTGGGTCACCCTCACGATAGCAGGGTCTCAAGTCAAAATGGAATTGGGTACAGGATCAGCTCTAACCATCATGAATCGACGAGACTACGAGCGGCTATTCTCACACATACCCTTGAGAGAGACATCCATTGTCTTGAGGACGTATACGGGGCAAAAAGTATACCCCAGAGGAAAAATAAGGGTGCCTGTCAAATACAACGGCAAGAAAATACGGAAATTGTATCTCTACATTCTGCAAGATGGTGGACCACTGTTATTGGGACGTGAATGGATCAGAAAGATAAGTTTAGACTGGCACTCCATTCAGGCACTGACGGTGGCTGGTAAAAAGGATGACGACGTCACTCCTGGACGATTGTCAACAATCTTAGCTGACGCCAAAGAGGTATTTCAACAAGAACTGGGCACTCTTAAAGGCGTAACCGCCTCGATAAAAATAGAGGAGAATGCAATTCCCAAATTTTTCAAAGCAAGACCGGTACCATATGCAATTCGCCCAGCCGTCGAGGCAGAGCTGGAGAATCTGGAGAATGCAGGCATGTTATCTAAGGTGGACTGGAGCAAGTGGGTGACACCCATCGTTCCTATCATGAAGAAAACGTTAAACAATAAGTCTGAGGAGCCAAGGAAGGTTCGCATCTGTGGGGACTTCAAGGTGACAGTGAACCCAGTCCTTCACACAGTACAATATCCTCTTCCAAGGATAGAAAATATCTTCGCCTCACTATCCGGAGGGAAGCGTTTTACAAAAATTGACCTAGCACAAGCATATTTGCAGATGGAGGTTGAAGAATCCTCTAGGAAGTATCTCACGATAAACACTCACAAAGATCTTTACCAGTATAATCGACTGGTATTTAGAGTAGCATCAGCTCCGGCGATATGGCAAAGAGCGATGGAGCAAGTCCTGCAAGGGATTCCGAGGACTCAGTGTTACTTGGACGACATCCTAGTGACAGGTGAAGATGACAGTGAACACCTTATCAACCTAGAGCAGGTGCTCACTAGACTACGTGAACATGGGCTACGAGCCAATCGCCCCAAGTGCGAGTTTTTTAAGAAACAGATATCGTATTGTGGCCACGTGATTGATGAAGAGGGGTTGCATAAGTCCCCTGACAAAATTGAAGCGGTAGTTAAGGCTCCAGCGCCTGAAAATGTGTCACAACTGAGGTCATTCCTCGGATTGGTGAATTACTACCATAAGTTTTTGCCGAATTTGTCCACAATTCTGCATCCACTGAACGCCCTACTACAAACGGGAGTAGCATGGAAATGGAGCAATGAATGTAAGCGGGCCTTTCAGAAGAGTAAGGACCTAATCACTTCAAGAGAAGTATTGGCTCACTACAACCCATCACTACCGATAAGACTGGCGTGTGATGCGTCTCCCTACGGCATTGGGGTGGTACTGTCACATAAATTCCTTGATGGTTCTGAGAGGCCGATAGCTTTTGCGTCACGCTCGTTAACTTCAGCCGAGCGTAACTATGCCCAGATTGACAGAGAGGCCCTCAGCCTGGTGTGGGGGGTGAAGAAGTTCAATCACTACCTGCACGGTCAGAAATTTGCTCTACTAACTGATCATCAACCTCTCGTCTCCATTTTCAACCCTCAGAAGGGCGTACCGATAATGACGGCACAACGGCTACCCCTTTTCCTAGGGGCACACCAATATGACATCGAGTACAAAGGAACTAAACAGCATGGGAATGCTGATGGATTGTCGCGCCTACCATTGCCGACGGTGGAAGAAGAACTGGCAGTGGATCCAGTGGAGTTATTCCACTCGACTATTGTCGAATGTCTCCCTGTGACGAATGCAACCATAGAAAAGGAAACACGAAATGACCCGACACTCTCCTGGGTCTATGATTTAACGGTGAAGGGATGGCCAGCACATGGCGAACCACTGCTGCCAGCATTCTCGCCGAGAAGAGAACAGCTGTCAGTGTGCAGAGGAAGCTTGATGTGTGGATCCAGAGTAGTAATTCCACCCAAATTGAAGGATAGAGTGCTCAATGAGCTTCATGAGGGTCATCTGGGAGGGGTAAAAATGAAGAACTTAGCCAGAGCGTTTGTGTGGTGGCCGGGAATCGATAGAGAAATCGAAGAGATGACCAAGAGCTGTACAGGATGCCAGAAGGTCCAAAACGCCCCACCACAAGCCCCTCTACATCCATGGGAGTGGCCCTCATCTCCATGGCAAAGGGTGCACATTGATTTTGCTGGTCCCTTTATGGACTCGATGATTTTAATTGCGGTGGATGCACATTCAAAGTGGCCAGAGGTAATAAAAATGTCCTCAACCACCACAGAAAAAACTATCACAGTCTTACGAACCATATTCGCCAGGAATGGGCTGCCTGAACAGATTTGCTCTGACAATGGACCACAGTTTGTGTCTGAAGAGTTCCGGAGGTTCTTAAAGAACAATGGTGTTAAGCATTACACATCCGCCCCATATCATCCAGCCACTAATGGATTGGCCGAGAGGTTTGTTCAAACATTCAAGAAGGCTATCAAGGCAATGTGTAATGAAGATATACCCCTACAACACAAGGTGGATAACTTCTTGTTTGCCTACCGGAATGCGACACATGCGGTTACCAACCAAACTCCAGCCATGATGTTCTTCAATCGAAGACTACGATGCCGCTTGGATTTGGTTAAACCAAACATCAGAAGAGATGTGGAGAACAGGCAGTTTCAGAATATGAATGAAAGGCCGACCAGGAGTTTTAAGATAGGTCAACCAGTTTTGGCCCGGGACTACCGCACAGAGAAATGGCAGCCAGGAACGATCTGTACACGGCAAGGACCTCTAATGTATACCGTGGACGTTGGAGAAAGCATTGTAAGTAGCCATGCTGACCAGATTCTAGAGTCACTGGAAAACCTCAACTCCACACCATGATCTGATACACCTGGCGATGAAACCGAAGTACCAATTGCATCTACCGCAGAATCGGTGATATTGGAAGCAGACGAACCAAACAACGACATTGATCCCGACTCAACCTTGCCAGAAGAACCTGATATCCCAAAGAGGCGTTATCCAGACAGAATCAGGAAGCCTCCTCAAAGACTGAACTTATAATTGCTTAACTTCAACTAATGTATCTAGCAACTGTAATTGTAATTGTAATTAGTTATTATTTAGTTGTTAAATGAATGTTATGTACTGTTTATCTAAAAGGGGAGGAATTGTTGTGTATGTCCCTTTAAGGGAATAACTGGTCTCAGACTGCAGTACTGGCAGTGACCATCCCTGTATAAAAGGCCCTGGCAGGCTTCTGTAGTTTCAGTTTCCAGATTGTCTCCATTCAGGAAAGTCTTGTTAAACCAACTCCTGCATTCCGTGTCTCCATTAACACACGGATTTAATATTGTGCAACTACAAAGCTTTTCTCTTCCTTTTCTTACTGCTCCTGTGGCTTCAACAGAGGTAGAGGCAGGCTGCTCAGATCCCTGCTGTGACTTCTGATGGCCTCTGGGTGTTGGAGTCCATGAGGACCCTGCCAAAGTCTGCTCCACCTGCAGCTGTGCAGGGATAGACTCGGCCATCAGGAGAGGAGGCAGCATGTTAGGTGCGGGTTGGGGGGCAACGGGTGAGACTTGGGAGTGCTTTGAGTGGAGCTCCCACTTCCATGACCCCTTTCGCTATCATCCCTCTCCTGGGTCAGTGACACATCATTCCTACCTCTCTGCTTGGTGCAGATCAGTGACACTTTGCAAGGCCATATCTAAGGTATGTGCCATCCTGTTTAAAGCGGCAGAGATGCTAGCATCCAAAGCCTGCACGTCCCTGGTCATGGCCTACATGGACTCATTTGATTGCCATGACTGATCTGCCACAGAGAAGGCCAATCTATATGTGGAAGAACACATCCTCACAATACCCTGAGATATCAATCCACAAATGCTTGAGCTGTACTCCTCCATCCTCGCTGCTGTTGTGGGCAGCGTGCATAGCATGACTGCCAGTACCTCGCAAATTATTATCCTGGTCATCAATGGCCCCCGGTGTTCAGCATCTATGTCCAGCTGAGCAGAGCTTGGAGAGGGCTGCGGCATCCAATGTGGATTCTCCACAGCGGTACCTGGCACCAGTGTCTGCTCTTGCTCACTTGTGAACTGTGAGTCACCAGGTGAAAACCCAACGAACTCTCTAGCAAGACCCACCGAAGTGTGCGTATCTGCACTGGTGTCTTATAAGCATAAATCCTGTGATAGTGCACCCGCAGAAGGAATCAGCTCCTCTGAGGAATCGTCATCCAAAAATTCCACAGACTGCTGTTCTACGTGTGAAGGCCCTGGTGGAGAGAAGGGACGGATATGAATTAGTACTGGCTATGTAAAAATGTTGCTACTTAGCATAATTAAGATGATCATATTTCATTTGGTACTGAAATCAAGTCAACATGACTGAGTCTTGTATGACATGTGGGTTGGAGATATTTAATGCTGTCATCAAGTCAGCTGCGACGTCCCAGTTTCTCCATCTCTGATGGTCAAGGACACCAAAATACCACTAATCTCCACGGCCTTGTCCTCTGATGATGTCAGCTGCACTATCTATGGTGGGCCACATCTGGTTCTCTCCCTCTCCAGAGTTCTGTGCTTACTTTTCCTGCAAGGGGGGGGAACGATAGACCTATGAGTGTCTGTAAAGCATGTGTTTACCCAATGGAAGCAGTGCATTTGGTGAAGGGGACTATCAGGCAGCTGCATCACATTGCATAAGAATTGGGGTAAGTGACAGTGTTGGATGGGTAAATTTGGAGGTGAGGAAGTGTCGATGGATGCTCTTCAAACTTAAGTAGCTGTGAGGAGTGATGTGGTAAAGTACACTTGGCAAGACAGAGTGACAGGGTGTGCACTACAGGAGGTAGGTGAATCTGCAACTGTGCTCACCTTTCCTGACCTGGTTAGGTCATTAAACCGCTTCCTGCACTGGATCCAGGTATGGGACACAATACACCTGCTGCTGACCTCCTCAGGCACCTCTAACCATGCCTTCTTGGTGACAGCAGCAGGTTTCTTCTTCCCATTGCTGGAGAGGATTATCTTCTTCCTGCTCCTTACTTCCCCCAGCAGTACATCAAGTGAGGCGTTGTTGAAATGGGGCGCAGCCTTTGTGCATCCTGAGTTCATGTTCTAGCTTTACCGCCTCTTTCCAAGTGCTCCCAACTCCTCTCGATTCCAGCTATGAATTGGTCCTTTAAATAGTCGAGTTGAGATCGCATCATGTGGTGTGCATCACACCCATGGACGTGCATTGGAGATGCAAAAATCAAAAGTATAATGCTAATTAGGTATCCATATTGAAATCGGACATTCCCACGCACCCAAACGTCTTCATGGGTTTCGTGCTTGCTATCGCACCCCGCACCCCTTCCTCCCCACCCAGAACCTATTACTAGCTATCACACCCCGCACCCCTTCCTCCCCACCCAGAACCTATTACTAGCTATCACACCCCGCACCCCTTCCTCCCCACCCAGAACCTATTACTAGCTACCATACCCCGCACCCCTTCCTCCCCACCCAGAACCTATTACCAGCTATCACACCCCGCACCCCTTCCTCCCCACCCAGAACCTATTACTAGCTATCACACCTCGCACCCCTTCCTCCCCACCCAGAACCTATTACTAGCTATCACACCCCGCACCCCTTCCTCCCCACTCAGAACCTATTACTAGCTATCACACCCCGCACCCCTTCCTCCCCACCCAGAACCTATTACTAGCTATCACACCCCGCACCCCTTCCTCCCCACTCAGAACCTATTACTAGCTATCACACCCCGCACCCCCTTCCTCCCCACCCAGAACCTATTATCAGCTATCACACCTCGCACCCCTTCCTCCCCACTCAGAACCTATTACTAGCTATCACACCCCGCACCCCTTCCTCTCCACTCAAAACCTATTACTAGCTATCACACCTCGCACCCCTTCCTCCCCAACCAGAACCTATTACTAGCTATCACACCCCGCACCCCTTCCTCCCCACCCAGAACCTATTACTAGCTATCACACCCCACACCCCTTCCTCCCCACCCAGAACCTATTACTAGCTATCACACCCCGCACCCCTTCCTCCCCACCCAGAACCTATTACTAGCTATCACACCCCGCACCCCTTCCTCCCCACCCAGAACCTATTACTAGCTATCACACCCCACACCCCTTCCTCCCCACCCAGAACCTATTACTAGCTATCACACCCCGCACCCCTTCCTCCCCACCCAGAACCTATTACTAGCTATCACACCCCGCTCCCCTTCCTCCCCACCCAGAACCTATTACTAGCTATCACACCCCGCACCCCTTCCTCCCCACCCAGAACCTATTACTTGCTATCACACCCCGCACCCCTTCCTCCCCACCCAGTACCTATTACTAGCTAACACACCCCGCACCCCTTCCTCCCCACCCAGAACCTATTACAAGCTATCACACCCCGCACCCCTTCCTCCCCACCCAGAACCTATTACTAGCTATCACACCCCGCACCCCTTCCTCCCCACCCAGAACCTATTACTAGCAGGCCCCAACTATCAGATTAGGCAAATTTTGTGTGTTAAAAAATAATTATAAAAAATGTAACGAATAATAATAACAATAAAATGCTTTTGACCCTGCAATCACATTTTCCCTCTCAACCTTTTATATGTACGGTATGTATACTTACCTTCCTTCTCCAAGTGAGAAAATATTTGCCAATTGCTGCCTGTATTCACTCAAAGAAGTGTTTATTCCAGCAATGTTAGAGGAAGTCACAATAAAATATTTTTCGTAAGGTAAGAAAAAGTATCTAACAGGCAGATGACAGAACAGGTAGGCTGATTACTGAATCTTATAGATTTACAGTGAGTTTGAAAGCACACTCCTACAGGGCCATTGTACTCTGGAAATTCCTCCTTTGTGTAGCAGAGAAGCTGTTAAATAATATGTCTTTGTTGTTATAAAAGATGAGCGTTTCGTGGAGTGATGTATAAAAATTCAGCAGGTAGCTTTTCTTCTGTGACATTTCTGCCAGAGCGGGCGAGAGTCACCAAAATAGCCCTGACAACATAAGGCAGAGAGTGTTATTTCCACACTAATCTCAGAATCATAAATGCTTTGGACAAACAGAAGCCTCTGAGGTGTTCAAATTTTATAAAACTTATTTAATGATCTAAATTAAATATTAATGTTGCAGCAGGGAACAAGTCATAATTATGCTTGTATCTAGTGACATATGCTGTCTCCAGTTCCAGAAACCCGGAGTGCAAAGATATAGTGCTGATGACACCTATGTTTACTGAGCTCAACAATTGCATTATTGACTGGAGGCATTTGAAATCTACCACACCAAAATCCAATTTGCTCTATTGACGACAATCTGACTTCACAACTTTTCCCCAGTGACTGCCTATACTGGCTCTAGAACAAAGTGAACTTTAATTAGCAGGGCAGGAAATGGACACATTGTTACATTGACACACCATACGATATAAACATTCTTGATGTTTCATTATTTCCTAAACAACTTTGTGACATGCCACTTGCAAATGTATATATTAATAAATGTGTCACAAAGTTTTAAAAAAATGTATTAGTTGTTTTCCAAAAGTTTTACAGATACTGTATCATGGTATAGTAGGTAGTTTAATCGATTTCCGATTATAACGCCGCTGGTTTTGGCTGTGGGTGAAGCACCCACTAGAATCAGGCGGGAGCCTCATGCATAAAAGCTAATTGGGGTCCCATGACGTCAATAGGACCTCAATGCCATTTTAACCAGAGTCAGAGCTGGGAAGCCGCCATGGCTCCCGCCAGGCTGAAGCAACCCTGCCACTGGTCTGCAGACACAAGGTGCCCTCCAAGATAAGTGTAACACTTTCCTTTGAGAGGCCAGTAGGAGCAGGAGTGCTCCTCCAGACCCCACAAGGAAAATCACAACCTCTCCTGGCCACCCATGAGACCATGCCAAAGGAAACACCCCACAACTTACCTGCGTGCCAGTGAGCCTTCTCTTAGTGCTGACGAGGGGCCTCCGGGCTGTCTAAACTTCCTCCCCTGCCCGCCAGCCAGCCTCCACTTTCTGCCCATCTCGGGCAGGCAGCTGACCAGCAGTATGTAGATGAGGCCCAGGAGTTAAAAAACCCCACTGACGCCCAGTCTCCCCACCAGTCCAAACCCCACTCATGTACAAAAGGGCAGCCAAATTCGGAGATGTGGCTCTTCTTCCGTGGGCTGCACTCGTTAGTACAAACCACCTGACCTATCTGGAACAACTAAAATGTGTGTGTAAGGCTGCGATTTTGCTGGCGCTCAGAGGGCGGGTTCGGAGGTGGGTCAGCTGTTAAATTCGGAATGATTGACGACGGGTTGCAAACCCGCCGCGAACCCGCCCCCATGTGAGTTTTCAAAGTGTCGGGTCTGCAATTTCAGAATAGACCCGACACTAAGCAGCGGGGGAGGCATTTAAGATACTTAACTACTTGTTAAGTGCTTGTCACCTGCTATTTTGCCAACCTTTTTCTATTTTGCCACATTTTCAACGGATTTCACGTCGTTCGCAGATCACGTCAGGTAAGCATGTCGGCAGTTCCAACGAGAAGAATAGTTCACAGCTTCAACTTCAGTATAAAAGCTAAACTCTGAAATCTGTTCACTGTCAAATGTCAGAGGTTGCTGATTTCAGGATTTGGAAGACACATTTGATCTGTATTGAGGCTGCAAGTGTGTGTTGTAAACTCTATATGCACTGTCACCTCCTTGGAATAACCTCATTGCTTCTAAGATCTCATCCTCAACCACCATATATAACAGCAGAATGGAAGCGATTTATACTCTCTCACCCTGGTCCTCCAAATCTGAAGAGGATCAGCCGCAGCAGCAGCAGAACCAGGCACAACAGCATCACCAACAACAAGAGCGCCAACCTTCTCCTCAACCATCTGATGCTGCATAGGGCAGAGGGCATCAGCACAGGGCTGCACCACGCCGCAAGAGATACCCCCAACACAGGGTTTACAGGCAGAGGATGAGCTTCCTCACCATGACTGAGCAGCAGTGCCAAAGGAGGCTGAGACTTTCGCGAGAGATAGTCGCTGACATTTGCACAATGCTCGATCAAGACCTGCAGCCCAGAGGAGTGGGTGGACATGGCTGTCAAAGTCACCAACGCACTCAACTTCTTCGCCTCAGGCTCCTTCCAGGGATCAGCAGCAGACATTAGCGGCATCTCCCAGTCGGCTGCCCACAGGTGTATTACGCAGGTCACCGATGCCCTCTTTCACAAGTCCGCAAATTACATCCACTTTTCCACCACAGATGCAAGTGTTACTGAGTGGGCGCTCAGCTTTGTCAATCTTGCTGGCTTCTCATGGGTGCAGGGCGTCATCGACTGCACATATGTAGCCATCAGGACACCCCATCAGAACCCAACAGCATTTGTAAACTGCAAGGGCTTCCACTCCCTTAACATGCAGCTGGTGTGCAACCACAGGAAGAGCATCATGCGTGTGTGCGCCAAGTTCCCTGGCAGTTGCCATGACTCTTACATCCTGCGCCAGTCCACTGTCCCTCAGCAATGTAGGGGTCGCAAAATCCCCTCAGCCCCCGAAGATTGGGAAATATTAATCCACATCGTGGACGAAGACTTGTGTGATTTAAATTGTCTCTGGGTTGGACAATGTTTTAAGACATACCCAGAACCGCAAAAGGCTGCGTTATAAAGCTCGTAAGCTAGGCAGCACTTGGACACTGGAATCAAAGCACTTTGTGAAAATCACACACTTTAAGATTGTACATTTTATTAAAAGATGTACTCTTGAGTTTTGGACTGTTAAAAATGGCTGAACAGACCTCATGGAAACAGAATTTAAAAGGACAGACAGGCTGTTAGCATATGAAAAAGCTCAGCGCTGCCCTGTAGTGGGTTTGAATGGAGCCCGAGCTGTCAGTCACCCTGTGGTATTGGGCGGGTCCGGTAACCTACAAGTTGCTAGGGAGTAGCCCATTTGAATCAGCCAATCATCGGACAGCCATCACACTGGGTTGTTTACACACATCCATTCACTGAAATTGACTCTAAGATCAAGTGCTTGAAACTGCCAGCATGAACAAAGGGACTTTGATTGCTAAGCACTCAAGACTGTCAATCAATTGCGGTTCCAGATGACCACAGGACAATGCTTTGTTTACAAAGCAATTGAATGCTATTAGCATTTGTATGTATATCAAGTGGACACATTTAAACTGCAACTTTATCCAAACCCATCCCAGACAAGTGGACAGTTTGGATCTCTTTTGTTTTAGCCCAGAAACATCAGATCTGGCGGGCCCCAAAAAAGGGGTATAAGAGATAGCTTCCCAGAAGCATCTCTCTCTCTTCTCTTTTACTCTTTGGACTGCAGGTGAGCAAGGCATCTGACCCACTAGCAAGACAATCTTGTATGAAGTAAAGGGGTGGTAATTTAAGGGAACTGTTGCTAAGATTGTAAAATTAACATTGTAGCCATTTATCCCTCGTTTTTGCCATCTGCCTTCCCCTGTTAAGCAATTTTACCGTGATTACTTTGATCGTGTGGTGTAGTTTCTTTAGTTTGAATAAAATTTGACTTTCTTGCATCCAGACCATTTGTCTGTTTTTAATATATCATTAATTATAAGTTCCTCCAGTCAGAACTGGAAGGAGGGTTTAGCGATTCGAAACCGTTGATTGGAATTGGTCACAGTGCAGTGGCAAAAGGCTGCCCGACCAGGTAAATTACCGTAAACCAGGTAAAGGGTGCCCCCCTACAGCTCTTCTCACCGCCAAATGAACTTTCCAGCTGGCTTCTTGGAGACAAGGGCTATCCCCTGAAGACGTGGCTAATGACACCATTGAGGAGGCCCTCAAACGAATTTGAGGAGCGCTACAATCAAAGCCACATTTCCACCCAATTTCTCAGAGCAAACAACAGGGTTGCTCAAAATGCACTTCAGATGCCTGGACAGATCTGGTGGAGCCCTTCAGTATACACCAGCCAGGGTCTCCAGAATCGTTGTTGTCTGCTGCACCCTGCACAACATCGTACTGCAGCGAGGATTAGCGCTGCCTGAGCAAGAAGGCACAGAGCGCACAGCCTCTTCAGAGAAGGAGGAGGAGGAGGACGATGACCAGAATCAGGGTCAGCAGGAGGAAGACCTGAAGGAGGCGGCTGCCTCAGTGCGACCAGCATGTGAGCACCACAGGGATGGCCTAATCAATGCCAAGTTCATGTAACTTTATGCAGCACCGACATGTGGCAGCCACATATACATGAAGGTTAGCATTACCACACTGCCACATCATAGAGCATCTCTACAATGACCTGTTCAATCATTGCACTGTCAGCACCATTGTTGGACAATAAAGAACATAAGAATGTAAGAAATAAGAGCAGGAGTAGGTCATTTGGTCCCTCGAGCCTGCTCCACCATTTAATGAGATCATGGCTGATCCGATTTTGGCCTCGACTCCACTTTCCTGCCTGTTCCCCATAACCCTTGACTCCCCTGTAGCTCAAATATCTGTCTATCTCCACCTTGAATATATTCACTAACTCAGCCTCCGCAGCTCTCTGGGGTAGAGAATTCCAAAGATTCACGACCCCAGAGAAGAAATTACTCCTCATCTCTGTCTTAAATGGGCAACCCCTTATCCTGAAACTATGCCCCCTGGTTCTAGATTCCCCCACAAGGGGAAACATCCTCTCAGCATCTACCCTGTCGAGCCCCCTTAGAATCTTATATGTTTCAATAAGATCACCTCTCATTCTTCTAAACTCCAATGAGTATAGGCCCAACCTGCTCAACCTTTCCTCATAAAACAAACCCTTCAACTCAGGAATCAACCTAGTGAGCCTTCTCTGAACAGCCTCCAATACAAGTATAAGAACATAAGAACATAAGAAATAGGAGCAGGAGTAGGCCAATCGGCCCCTCGAGCCTGCTCCACCATTCAATAAGATCATGGCTGATCTGATCCTAACTGCCAATCCACTATCACAGAACCATCTCCTGCACCTAACAGAATTAGACACACGAAATAGGAGCACGATCAGGCTACACGGCCCCTGGGCCCGCTCCGCTACCCATAGGGCCATGACCGATCCGAACCTAGACTCATGTCCAAATTCCTGCCCGCTCCCCGTAACCCTTAATTCCCTTTACTTCTAGGAAACTGTCTATTTCTGTTTTAAATTTATGTAATGATGTAGCTTCTACAGTTTTTTGGGGCAGCATATTCCATGGACCTACCACCCTCTGAGTGAAGTAGTTCCTCCTCATCTCAGTTTTGAAAGAGCAGCCCCTTATTCTAAGACTATGCCCCCTAGTTCTAGTTTCACCCATCATCGGGAACATCTTCCCTGCATCCACCCGATCCAACCCCTTCACAATCTTATATGTTTCAATAAGATCGCCTCTCATTCTTCTGAACTCCAATGAGTAGAGTCCCAATCTACTCAACCTCTCCTCATATGTCCATCCCCTCATCCCCGGGATTAACCGAGTGAACCTTCTTTGTACTGACTCGAGAGCAAGTATGTCCTTTCTTAAGTATGGACACCAAAACTGTACGCAGTATTCCAGGTGCGGTCTCACCAATACCTTGTACAACTGAAGCAATACCTCCCTATTTTTATATTCTATCCCCCTAGCAATGAAAGCCAACATTCCATTGGCCTTCTTAATCACTTGCTGCACCTGCATACTAACCTTTTGAGTTTCGTGCGCCAGGACCCCCAGATCCCTTTGTACTTCAGTACTTTCCAGTTTCTTGCCATTAAGATAATAACTTGCTCTACGATTTTTCCTGCCAAAGTGCATAACCTCACACTTTCCAGTATTGTATTCCATCTGCCAAATCTCTGCCCACTTACTTAGCCTGTCTATGTCCCCTTGAAGGTTTTTTATGTCCTCCTCACTCACTACTTTCCCCCCCATCTTAGTATCATCTGCAAACTTTGATATGTTACACTCGGTCCCCTCCTCCAAATCGTTAATATAGATTGTAAAGAGTTGGGGACCCAGCACTGACCCCTGCGGAACACCACTAGTTACTGATTGCCAGTCTGAGAATGAACCATTTATCCCAACTCTCTGCCTTCTTACCCCTCCTTAAATAAGAAGACCAAAACTGTACGCGGTACTCCAGATGTGGGCTCACCAACAGTTGTAGCAAGACTTCCCTACTTTTATATTCCATCCCCCGAGCAATAAAGGCCAACATTCTGTTTGCCTTCCTAATTACTTACTGTACTTGCATGCTAACTTTTTGTGTTTCATATACAGGGACACCCAGATCCTTCTGTACCACAGCAGTCTGTAGTCTCTTTCCATTTAAATAATATTTTGTTTTCCTATTCTTCCTACCAAATTGGGTAACCTCACATTTTCCCACATTATACTCCATCTACCAAATTTTTGCCCACTCACTTAACCTATCTATATCCCTTTGCAGCCTATGGGTCTTCCTCACAACTTGCTTTCCCACCTATCTTTGTATCGTCAGCAAATTTGGCTACAGTACACTCGGTCCCTTCATCCAAGTCATTAATATTGGGCCTGAAATTCGGGTCCCCACGGGTGAGTACGTGCTGTGTACTCACGCGTAGGGCCAACGAAAGTGTCAGTTTCGTGCATGCACTGCGCATGCGCTGGAAACCGGAACTTCCGTTCCCTTGAAGGAAGGAGTTCGGAGGTCAAACGCGTGCACCAGAGAGGCAGCGCATACACCTGGAACTTCCGATTTTATTACAGGTT
Source organism: Somniosus microcephalus (assembly GCF_052327205.1). Lineage (NCBI taxonomy): Eukaryota > Metazoa > Chordata > Chondrichthyes > Squaliformes > Somniosidae > Somniosus > Somniosus microcephalus. The sequence continues at coordinate 94,009,259 of NC_140991.1, read as the reverse complement.
TCTCTGTGCTGGTAAGTCCCTAGCAGCTGTGCGTAAAAAAAGCAGTCGCAAGGCCTGCTTTTAACAAGGTAAGAGGTTAATTAAGTAAAATTAAAACATTTTTTCCACAGGTTTATCATTTTAAAATACTTTAAAGAAACATAAGTTTATTTTTAGCCCTGTTAAAAACTTTAATTAATCTTTTCAAAAATTTAAATTATTGTTTAAAATACTTAATTTATGTAATTTATAGTTATTTTAAAAATGTGATTTTTAAAAAATGTATTTGAAGTTTTAGTTAGGTTTTGGGGCCGATCTCTATTCATAGATTTGACAGGTCTTCCTGCCAAATTTATGAATGGAGATTCCCTGCTATGATTGGCTTTCCATGGCCCACGTGATCCCAGGGAACGCTTCAAACTAACTGCGCCCCTGGGATACGCAAGCACTGCGCGCCAGCAACTGGAGGAGGCCCAGGATCAGAATCCCACGCAGGCCCACAACACAACGGCAGGCACGCTAGGTAAGTGCAGGTTGGGGGCTTGCACCCGCGGGAAGCCTCCGACCCAAATTTCTAGCCCATAGATTGTAAATAGTTGAGGCCCCAGCACTAATCCCTGTGGCACCCCATTAGTTACAGTTTGCCAACCTGAAAATTACCCATTTATCCCGACTCTCTCTTTTCTGTTAGTTAGCCAACCCTCTATCCATGCTAATATATCATCCCCAACACCGTGAGCTCTTATCTTGTGCAGTAACCTTTTATGTGGCACCTTATCAAATGCCTTTTGGAAATCCAAATACACTACATCTACTGGTTCCCCTTTATCCACCCTGCTCATTATGTCCTCAAAGAAATCTAATAAATTTGTCAAACACGATTTCCCTTTCATAAAACCATGTTGACTCTGCTTGATTGTATTATGATTCTCTAAATGTCCTGCTACTACTCCCTTAATAATGGATTCCAGCATTTTTCCAATGACAGATGTTAGGCTAACCAGCCTATAGTTTCCTGCTTTCTGTCTCCCTCCTTTCTTGAATAGGGGCGTTACATTTGTAATTTTCCAATCTGCTGGGACCTTTCCAGAATCTAGGGAATTTTGGAAGATTACAACCAATGCATCCACTATCTCTGCAGCCACTTCTTTTAAGACCCTAGGATGCAGGCCATCAGGTCCAGGGGACTTGTCAGCCTTTATTCCCATTAGTTTGCCTGAAACATTTTCTCTAGTGATAGTGATTGTTTTAAGCTCTTCCCTCCCTTTTGCCCTTTGATTATCTACTATTATTAGGATGCTTTTAGTGTCTTCTACTGTGAAGACAAATATAAAGTATTTGTGCAAAGTCTCTGCCAATTCCTTGTTTCCCATTATTAATTCCCCAGTCTGATCCTCTAAGGGACCAACATTTACTTTAGTTGCTCTCTTCCTTTTATATACTTGTAGAAGCTCTTTCTGTCTGTTTTTACATTTCTTGCTAGTTTACTCTCATAATTTATTTTCTCCCACTTTATAATTTTTTTAGTCATCCTTTGCTGGTTTCTAAAAATTTCCCAATCTTTTAGCCTACCACTAATCTTTGCAACATTGTATGCCTTTTCTTTCAATTTGATACGATCTTTAACTTCCTTAGTTAGCCACGGATGGTTCATCCTTCTTGTAGAGTCTTCCTTTCTCACTGGAATATATCTTTGTTGAGATTTATGTAATATCTCCTTAAATGTCTACCACTGTTTTTCTACCGTCTTACCATTTAATCTATTCCCCAGTCCACTTTAGCCAACTCTGTCTTCATACCTTTGTAATTGCCTTTATTTAATTTTAAGGCACTAGTTTCAGACCCAAGTTTCTCACCCTCAAACTGAATGTGAAATTCTTTCATGTTATGATCACTCTTCCCCAGAGGATCCTTTACTATGAGATCATTAATTAACCCTGTCTCATTAGACATTACCAGATCTAAAATAGCCTGTTCCCTGGTTGGTTCCACAACGTATTGTTCTAAGAAACTATCCCGAATACACTCTATGAACTCATCCTCAAGGATACCTTTGCCAATTTGATTTGTCCAATCGATATGAAGATTAAAATTGCCCACGATTATTGCAGCACCTTTCTTACAAGCCCCTATTATTTTTTGATTTATATTCTGTCCTACAGTGTAGCTCCTGTTAGGGGCCTATAGACTACTCCCACCAGAGACTTCTTTCCCTTTCTATTTCTTAACTCCACCCAAACTGATTCTACATCTTGATCTTCCGAGCCAAGATCATTTCTCACTACTGTACTGATCTCATCCTTTATTAACAGAGCTATTCCACCGCCTTTTCCTTTCTGCCTATCCTTCCGAAATGTCAAATACCCCTGAATATTAAATTCTCTGTTATGACTATCAGATGATACCCATTTATGCCATCTATTCATCTATCTTGTTATGAATGCTGCATGCATTCATATAAAGAGTCTTCAATTTTCTCTTTAACATTTTTCCCTACTCTGGCCCTATTTACTCGTGCACTCTTATGTTTGTATGCTCTGTCCCTTCCCGTCACACTCTGGTTATCATTACCCCTATCGCTACCCTGCACTATTGCCTTCTCCTTTCTCTTTAACTTTCTAAATTTCCCCTGACCTGACCCCTTCCCCCTCACTATTTAGTTTAAAGCCCTATCTACAGCCCTAGTTATTCAATACACCAGGACACTGGTCCCAGCATTGTTCAAGTGAAGCCCGTCCCAACGGAACAGCTCCTTCTTTCCCTCTTTCCAGTACTGGTGCCAGTGCCCCATGAATCGAAACCCATTTCTCCCACACCAATCTTTGAGCCACACATTCTACTCTCTGATCTTATTGACCCTATGCCAATTTGCTCGTGGCTCAGGTAATAATCAGAGATTAATACCTTTGTGGTTCTGCTTGTTAATTTCGCCCCAAGCTGCTCATACTCCCTCAGCAGAACCTCTTTCTTAGTAATACCTATGCCATTGGTACCTACGTGGACCACGACATCTGGATCCTCCCCTTCCCACTCCAAGTTCCTCTCCAGCCTGGAAGAGATGTCCTTAACCCTGGCACCGGGCAGGCAACACAGCCTTCAGGACTCACGCTATCAACTGCAGAGAACAGTATCTATCCCTCTAACTATACTGTCCCCTACCATTACTACATTCCTTTTTACTCCCCCAACTTGAATGGCCTCCTGTATCACGGTGCTGTGGTCAGTTTGCTCATCCTCCCTGCAGTTGCTGCTCTCGTCCACACAGCCTGCAAGAGCCTCGTACCTGTTGGACAAGTGCAAGGGCTGAGGCTCCTCCAATGTTACCATCTGGATCCCCATACCTGCCGCAATCATAGTCACACCCTTCTGTCCCTGACCACAGCCCAAATTTGAAGTATTTAACCTAAGGGGTGTGACTGCCTCCTGGAACACAGTGTCCAGGTAACTCTCCCCCTCCCTGATGTATCGCAGTGTCCGAAGCTCAGACTCCAGCTCATCAACTCTGAGCCGAAGTTCCTCGAGCTGCAGAAACTTACTGCAAATGTGGTCACTGTGGATCACACTGGGATCCATCAGCTACCACATGCTACAGCTTCAACATATCACCAGCCCTGCCATATTGTATTTTATTTAACTAATTCAATTTTTTACGTTTTGAAATATCACTCAATTATCTATGTGTAGTTTTTAATCTATAATCACGGCTCTTAATTTAAACCAATGCCCTAGTTTAGAGAAAACAAGAGAAAAAGAGAAATACTCACCAACCAATCACTTTCCTGCTTTCCTGTGACGTCACACTTTTTTTTCTTTTCCTCCCCCCCACCCCCCTCCGCCACCACAGGTCCGTCCACTCCCAGCTAGTTGTTTTTATCTCTGGTCCCACACCTCCTCTGGTCCCGCTCTCACCGGTGGTCTCGGGCCTCGGGTGCTGTTGTTTTTATCTCTGCCACTCCTCCCCTGGTCCCGCTCCTCCCCTGGTTCCACTCCTCCCCTGGTCCCGCTCCTCCCCTGGTCCCGCTCTCGCCGGTGGTCTCGGGCCTCGGGTGTTGTTGTTTTTATCTCTGCCGCTCCTCCCCTGGTCCCGCTCCTCCCCTGGTCCCGCTCCTCCCCTGGTCCCGCTCTCGCCGGTGGTCTCAGGCCTCGGGCGCTGCTGTTTTTATCTCTGCCGCTCCTCCCCTGGTCCCGCTCCTCCCCTGGTCACGCTCCTCCCCTGGTCCCGCTCTCGCCGGTGGTCTCGGGCCTCGGGCGCTGCTGTTTTTATTGCTTACCCTTGTCTGTGCCACCTCAATTTGCGGCCATACAGATGGCAACAACATCAATCATTCACAAAACATTACTTTGTTACAACAAAATAACAGAACTGAGACTTAGCATTCATTTGTAGGTAAATACCCAAGTGACTACCCTAGTGATTATTTATATGTGAGCTTTCTTTTACACGTGCTTCTACAAGGTGCTACCAGATGTAGAGGCAGGCTGCTCACTTCCCCTGCCGCGCCTGCTTAGACGCCTTTGGCAGTCGTCCTCTGGGCTTTGGAGCCTTTGAGGGCCCCGCCAAAGTCTGCTTCTCCTGCGGCTGTGCAGGGGCAGACTCGGCCATCACTGTTCGGGGAGGCATATGGGGCTCTGACCAAGGGGTTGGCAAGGGGGTGGTGGAAAGCTGGAGTGCTTGGAGAGGAGCCCCCACTTCCATGTCCCCTCCCACCATCATCCCTCTCATGGACCACCCACACTTCTCTGCCAGCAAGTACCTTGCTGCACATCAGTGGGGCCATGAGGATCCATTTCTGTGCTGACATTCCTCATAACAAGTATGTCCATGAACCTCTGGTTTCTCTCCTCGATAGATGTCCAACTATCCTCCATAGATGACCATCTATTTAGAAGTATTACCATGTTCTCCTGAGTCTGGTGATTTATGTCCTCCATGGAGGTTTCCACCCTCTCCATGGAAGAATCTACAGTTGCCACCTCCTTTTCCTTTTTGCCTGTCTTTCCTGGATACCCCTGGATGTTGAGTTCCCAGCCCTGGTCCCCCTGGAGCCATGTTTCTGTAATCCCAATCATATCACATCCGTTTACATCTATTTGCACAGCTAATTCATCCACCTTATTACGAATGCTCCTCGCATTAACACACAAAGCCTTTAGGCTTGTTTTTTTTATCACTCTTAGACCTTTTAGAATTATTATTTACTGTGGCCATGTTTGATTTAAAACCTTGATTACTCTGACTGCCACTTTTGATTTTCTCCTTCCTGTTTTTTGCTTCTATCCTTGTTTCCCTTTCCTCTGTCTCCCTGCACAGGTTCCCAACCCCCTGCCATTTTAGGTTAAACCTTCCCCCACAGCACTAGCAAACACTCCTCCTAGGACATCGGTCCCAGTCCTGCCCAGATGCAAACCATCCATTTTGTACTGGTCCCACCTCCCCCAGAACTGGTTCCAATGTCCCAGAAATTTGAATCCCTCCCCCTTGCACCATTCTTCTAGCCACTAGTTTAAGTGGAAGCTCAGTCATTGAGTATATTCAAGGCATTGAAATATACAAAATTCTTACAGGGCTTGACAGGGTAGATGCAGGGAGGATGTTTCCCCTGGCTGGGGTGTCTAGAACCAGGGGTCACAGTCTCAGAATAAGGGGTCAGCCATTTAGGACTGAGATGAGGAGAAATTTCTTCACTCAGAGGGTGGTGAATCTTAGGAATTCTCTACCCCAGAGGGCTGTGGAAGCTCAGTGGTTGAGTATATTCAAGGCAGAGATTGATAGATTTTTGAATATTAAGAGAATCAAGGGATATGGGGATAGTGCAGGAAAGTGGGGATGAGGTAGAAGATCAACCATGATCTCATTGAATGGCGGAGCAGGATCAAAGGGCCGAATGGCCTACTCATGCTCCTATTTCTTATGTTCTTATGATGGCGGCTTTCGGACAGGTAAGAGTCAGGGCGATTTGAACTGCCCACTTGCCAGTTCTCTGCTGAGCAAGTAGGGTTAAAAATCGTCCCTTAAGATTGCTTAAGACTGCTGTACAGATGTCACTCGAGACAAGAGCAACTTTTTTTTTACTGCATTGAAAAAGCTCCTTAAGATTCTATCTACTGAGTTTTTGTCACCGTCTTTCATTGGACCTAGATGTTGTTCACTTGTTGGGATTAAAGGTTAGTTTAACAAAGTTATGAATTTTCCCTCCCAACACAGAGCTTTACCCCATCCCCCTCACCCCCAGAGGAGCCCAGCCTGTCGTACAGGATTTTCTATCTGTTCATTTTATTGATGGAAAATCCTGCCATGTGTATTAACATGAAAATCCTGTAAGGTGCACTGACCTCCATGCCTGAATTCCTAATATCTGCTCCTGGCACGCAACCTTGATTTTAAACTGCCCGTTAGTGCTCTACACCCTACACACATAAAAGCTTTTAACATCTATTGCAGCAAGCCACTACTTCAATAAAATCAAAAAATTTCAGTCCAAAAGCTTAAGTCCAAACTTACCTGACATTGCCACTGTCTGCCTGCTTGCATGCCAGGCTTACCTGGTGTGCTTAGGACCCAGCGCTGAATTCAGCACCAAGGTCAAAGTTCGGACTGTTGACATTAAGTCGGCATTACACGCCGATTGAAGTCACCACACCGGCATTTTTTTCCCCAGGGTGCTGCCAGTTACCAGCAGTGCAAAGGGAAGGAGGAAAATGGCAGCTGCCACAGGACCCGCCACCGGCTGGCGAAAGAGTGACAGCCGCCATTTCATGGCGCTACAGAGTGGTGGTAAGTACATGAATTTCTAGCCCAGAATCTCTTGTGCCCAATGTGACAAAGTTTATTAAGCTTTGATGCCTCAGATGTACCATATACGAGACACATCAGATGTACCATATACGAGACACATCAGATGTACCATATATGAGACACATCAGATGTACCATATACGAGACACATCAGATGTACCATATACGAGACACATCAGATGTACCATATATGAGACACATCAGATGTACCATATACGAGACACATCAGATGTACCATATATGAGACACATCAGATGTACCATATACGAGACACATCAGATGTACCATATATGAGACACATCAGATGTACCATATACAAGACACATCAGATGTACCATATACGAGACACATCAGATGTAACATATACGAGACACATCAGATGTAAGCAGTGACTGAGAAACTTGTTGGATTGAAATGAAAACTTGAAATGTTGAGGCACAGGTTTTTGCATAATTGTGATTAAACTGACTGATGGAACAGTAATGGCAATGATTGTTCCATCTCTATCTATTAATTGTTGTTGTTTCCACTGAATACATGATGTCACAGTAAATGACTGATCTTTGCTTGCTTCAAATCTTACATTTCTAAAAAATTAATATTGTCATATGTATATATCCCTACTAATGTCATTTAAAAAATAACTTTGTAAACTATTTAAATAAGCAGTGGGTCTCTTCAGAATCGAACCAGAGGATTCGTTCACTTGTAACATCAACCCTCTAAGCGCTAATACCAAAGGTTCTCCCCACTTGCAGCAGAGCAGGAGACGACCCAACCTTCTCAATGTAGGCAGCAAACATGGCTCTGTAGCCACAACATGCTCAACGTTTGCAATAGAAAACTTTGATCTAAACAGGTCAAGTATCCACCGTACAGGGTAATTTCCAGGTCATTGTACAGAACCCATCAGCAACAAAGATAAAGCATACACATTATACATCTATCAACTACCTGTTTCTCCTTTGTCTTCACAAATATTTAACAAAAGAATAGAGAAGGCATCAGGGAAAAATTATTATGGTTAATATTATAAATGTTGATATTATAGACAGTGGCTTTCCTATGGTGTTATGGTAGCTTACCTGATTTGCTGTTTTATAATGACAGGACCATTATAACATATAATACACAATATATTATTCTGCTGATAAGAGGCAGCCCTGTTTAACCAGCCCTGCCTTGTTAAGAGCACTAAGTTTAATTACTGTACTTAGCATATCCTGAGGAAAATTAGAGTAGGGAAGTTTACAGATTGTCGGGTACTTGTAACTTCTCAACTCCAGAATTGAAGAAACTAACATGAAATTTTAACTATGACTGGCCCAAAACTTTTAAATGTTTATATATTCATTTTAAATACTATGGAATACAGTGTAGAGATTGGCACCATGGAATGATATATACATTTGTTGAAATGATTTCCCCACACAGGGGTCGCGATTGCACCGACCGAGGTGGGTCTGGGGTGGCCAGGGTCAGTAGCGTGGTCCCAGCCCACTGCCTACTGCAGCCTGCACTCTCCAAGTGATTTTATGTTGATTGGCCTTGTTAAGCCCGCCCTGCGAGGCTTCCGGCCAATTTAAAGGAAGCGGTCTGATGACATCATTTGAAGACGCGTCATCAGCCGGTTCCCTGAAAGGGGCCATGTCCACATTCATTTTGACATTTCTACTGTCAGTGTTCTACAGCATTGAAGTGCTGCAAACACTGACAAGCACTGCATAGAGGTGCAGGGTTGCACTAAGGCTCTCCCATGACTCCCTCTATATGCTTATGGAGGGAGTCATAGCACGCAGGGAGGTTCTCTTCCCTTCCAATGGGCGGAAAACACCTCCCCAGAAGACCAACACAGCCTTGTTGCACATTATACAGGAGGACACAAGCAGGGATGTCATCAGGAGGACCTGGCTGCAGTGGCACAAGCCTTTCAATGGTCTCAGTAGATCACAAAACGTTACTGCAAAGCCACACTCAACCTCATCCTGCTGTGCCACTCATCACATCCCCATCACTGTGCCTTCCCTACCCTACCCCTGCACATCCTTAATCACACCAACTTACCTTGCACCTCCACCCATCCCTCTCTATCTACATTATCACATTGCCATCTCACTAGCCACCCCTCACACTCACTCTCATCCTAGTCCAATCATACCAACTAGCAACACACAAGGGTAGGCATTTGGGTGTTTTATGCAATGTTCATATAAGGTTTCTGTTAATGTGGCATCAAACATTGAAACCTTTATTTTCAACACTTTGCTTTCTTGGACAGATTTGTGTGCACCTTTGGGAGTGTCTTAGTGAGTTCCAGTGAATGGTGAGACATAACGTCCCCCCCGTCCTCACCAATGGTGTTGAGTGTGAAAGGAATGGCTTGGACATTGTAGGGATGCTTTATGGTGTTGGTATAGGGTGGTGCCAACCTGGCACATCATGTGTCAGCCAGGGTGTGCAGCCTCAAGTGAAGTAAATCTGGCCATGGTGAGGTCATCGCTGGCATCCCAGGCAGCAATGTTGTCGGGTGCTGATGCCCTGTGTCCTGTGCAGCATCAGGTGATTGTGGAGAAGGTTGGTGTTGCTGTTGGTGCTGCTGGTGTGCCTGGTGATGTTGGTGTTGGGGATGATCGTGGAGGGATTCAGAGGACCAAGATGAGATTTTTTTCAAGGGCACTGATGCTACTGGAATAGATGGCAGCTAAAGTTGAGATGACAGAAGCAATCTGTCAATGGTGAGAGAGGTTGCTCCAAGGAGGTGACAGTGGATAGAGAGTTTACTCCAAACACTTCCAAACTGCATACAGTTCAAAAGTGTCTTCCAAATCCTGAAGGCTCAAGCTTCTGACATTGGAAAGTGAACAGTTGTGAAATGGTAGTTTTAATACCACTTTTGCAGCTGTCACCTATTCACAGCAATGGAGAGTCATAGGGAACCCGAAACACTTACCTGAAGTGATCCCCGAGCGACGGGAACCTCGTGGAAAAGTTGGAAAAATGGCTAGAAGGTGGTTAAATGCTGTTCAACTACCTTTAAAGACCCTCTTAACTATCTCAATTGGCTGACCCGTTGCTTAGTGCTGGGTCTGTAAAGCGCAGGCAGACCCGACACTTGGGAAACTGATACAGAGGCGGGTTCAGAGCAGGATCCCAACCCGCTGTCAATCTTTTTAGATTTTGACAGTGGACCCACCTCCAAACCCGCCATCTGAGCGCCGGCAAAATTCCAGCCATGGTTTCTCATCTTGGGCACGCTAAATGGAAGCTGCATGTTTGAGGATGAGTCATTCTGGCTGCCTTTATAAATTTACTAGCGGCCAGTTAAAGAGCAGAACTTCAGAGGCTGGAAGCAGGTTTCCCACCTGCCCTCTCCTCTCCAATGGGAAATACTGCAGGAATAGAATCACTTCAATTAAAATGAGGAGAAGTGGGCAGCAAAGTAGAGATAAGAGGACTGTGAAAATAAAAACACAAGGATGTAGAAAACTTTCATGCATTGTTGCTTATACAGATTTTCACTTTCACATCTTTAAAAAAAGATAACTTTTAAAACCAAGGTCAAGAACACGAACACCTCAGGTTATACAAGCATACACAAAATTATTAATGGCTTGTTCTCCTTCATCACACACAAGAGTGGTTAAACTGTACTACAGAGCTGCACAGGTTGGAAGGATCCTAAGTTTGATCTCTGAAGCACACCTGGAGTGGTGCTGGGATTCTTCACTACACTTGGGATCAAGAGAGGGCAAACTGCTGCTCCTGATCACTATCCAATGAGCCCTGCTAGACACTTCACATGTGTGGGCATCGGGTGAGGACGTGATCAAGCTCAGCTGTACTGATATCCAAGGTAAAATAATCTGCCAAAACCTACTGTTCAGGGTCATACATGAACAACCACTTAGGCAAAGGTACTGGGTGTAATGCTGCAGATTAAATCATTCCTATAGGAGGAGGGACAAGAAGGGTGAAAACTGAGTGGGGAGTATTGTTCAAATTCTGTGTTGGTCTTTAAGTGAATACCGTAATGTTCTTCTGTTAGCAGAATTAATAGACGGTTGTATCTTTTGTATTTGTTGCTTTATTTGTTACCTACAGTGGAATACCCCACCTAGTGGTTTTATAAAGAACTCACAAGACATTGCAAGTCTTTTTAGATTTTCATTGTATTTTCATGAGTTTACCTTCACATATACATATATGTGATGAAGCCACTGTACAAGTCAATTACATGCTGCTTGTAGGAGGAGTACATTGATATATTAAGGTTTCTTGGCTGGTGCCAGGGTCAAGGATGTCACTGAGCGGCTGCAGGGCATTCTGGAGGGGGAGGGTGAACAGCCAGAGGTCATGGTCCACATTGGTGCCAACGACATAGGTAAAAAGAGGGATGAGGTCCTGCAGCAAGAATTTAGGGAGCTAGGTGGAAGATTAAAGAGCAGGACCTCAAAGGTTGTAATCTCTGGGTTACTCCCGGTGCCACGTGCTAGTGAGTATAGGAATAGGAAGATAGAACAGATGAATGCGTGGCTAAAGGGATGGTGCAGGGGGGAGGGCTTTAGTTTCCTAGATCACTGGGTCTGCTTCTGGGAAAGGTGGGACTTGTACAAGTCGGACGGTTTACACCTGAACCAGAGTGGGACCAATATCCTTGCGGGGAGGTTTGCTAGCACTGTTGGGGGGGGTTTAAACTAACTTGGCAGGGGGATGGGATACAGAGTGGAGCTATAGTAGGGGGTGATTTACAGCCAAATACAGAGGAAAAAACAAGTCAGCTGGGAAGGCAGAGCAAATATGTGAAGGCAAAAGGGAATATGGCAGGGCTGGAAGGCATTTATTTTAATGCAAGGAGTCTTGCAAATAAGGTGGATGAACTGAAGTTGTTGTTGAACACATGGGAGTACGATATTGTTGCTATCACGGAGACATGGTTGAGGGAGGGTCAGGACTGGCAGCTCAATATTCCGGGGTATAGAATCTTCAGGCGAGACAGAGGGGGGTGTAAAAGGGGAGGGGGTGTTGCAATATTAATTAAGGAGTCAATTACTGCTGTAAGGAGGGACGATATATTAGCGGGTTCCTCTAATGAGGCCATATGGGTAGAACTTAAAAACAAAAAGGGGGCAAGCACTTTGCTGGGAGTGTACTATAGGCCCCCAAACAGTCAGGGGGAGATAGAGGAACAGATATGTAGGCAAATCTCAGAGAAGTGCGAAAATAATAGGGTAATAATAGTGGGGGATTTCAACTTCCCCAATATTAATTGGGATAGTCAGAGTGTGAAAGGCTTAGAGGGTGCAGAATTCTTAAAGTGCATCCAAGAGAGCTTTTTGAGCCAACATGTAGAAAGTCCTACAAGAGAGGGGGCGGTACTGGACCTAATTCTAGGGAATGTAGCTGGGCAAGTGGTGGAAGTGTCAGTAGGAGAGCATTTTGGCGACAGTGACCATAATTCGGTGAGATTTAAAGTGGTCATGGAAAAAGACAAAGACGGCCCGGAAATAAGGGTTCTAAATTGGGGGAAGGCCGATTTTAATATGATAAGGCAGGATCTGGCCAAAGTGGACTGGGAGCAGCTACTTATAGGAAAATCCACATCAAAACAGTGGGAGACTTTCAGAAGGGAAATAGAGAGAGCAGTGAATGCACTAAAAGAAAAAGCCCGAAGAGCCCTATATGCAATAAAAAGAAAATTCTACAACATCCAAATCCCAATCAAAATCTGGCTCAAAATATTTGACAGCATAATCCTGCCCATTGCGCTGTACAGTAGTGAAGTATGGGGCCCGCTCAATCACCATAGCTACACTAAATGGGAAAAACACACAATAGAAGCCCTACATGCAGAATTTTGCCGAAGCATTCTTCGCACCCAAAGGAAAACACCAACAAATGCATGCAGAGCCGAACTAGGCAGATACCCACTGATAATAAACATCCACAAACGAGCACTAAACTTCCTAAATCACCTCAAATCTAGCTCCCCAGACACCCTTCATTTTAAAGCCTTCCAGACCCAAGAGCTAAACCCAGAAAAGAGTCCCCCGAGTCAGCTGCTACTGAAACTAAGTACTCCTACTCAGCCGGACCCTGACCAGTCCCAGACCAACACTGCCATCCAAACACCAATCCGAGTGAACCAAATCATTAAACAATGCAAAGAAACCTACCTGGAACATTGGAACAATGTAACCAAAAGCCAAAGCAGATTAGAATGTTACCCAGCCCTAAAAAGAGAATATAAACTGGCAGACTATCTCTCGACCATCAGAGACACAAAACAGAGACAGACCCTCACCAGGTACAGACTAAGCGACCACCAACTGGCAATTGAAAAAGGAAGATACAAGAAATCCTGGCAGCCTAGAGAGAATAGAATATGTGATCAATGTCTGGCCGGCGAGGTTGAGACAGAGATGCATTTCCTCCTAAAATGCGAAAAATTCAACACAACAAGAAACATATTATTTGACAAGCTCAGCCAAACAACCCCAGATTTCAAAGAATTGGATGACCTGTCAAAATTAAGATTAGTCCTGGGAGAAGGAGACAGACCATACCTTGGTGCCAAATATGTAACAACATGTCACAACCTGAGGACTGTTTAAAATTAATACTGAATGTACCCAACGATGTTCAACGACTTTAAATTAATATTGTTTAAACTAATATTGTATGTACCCAATGAAGGTCAAAATTGTTTGACACCTACAGAATGTTGGAAAACTGTACTTTTTGTTATGTAAGCTTTGGCAATATGGTTCCCTGTAAACTTTCATGCCAATAAAGCATTTGAATTGAATTGAATTGAATTGTACAACGCCAACATGTTCCTGTAAAGGTCAAGGGTGGGACCAACAAGCAAAGGGAACCTTGGATGACAAGGGATATACAAAAATGCATTAGGAAAAAAGGGGGGGCTTTTGGCAATTACAAAAGACTAAAGACGGAGGAAGCCCTAGAGGAGTATAAAAAGTGCAGGGGCATACTTAAAAGAGAAATTAGGAGGGCGAGGAGGGGCCATGAAATAACACTGGCGAGCAAAATAAAGGAAAATCCTAAGATGTTTTATAAGTATATTAAGGGCAAGAGGATAACCAGGGAAAGGGTTGGGCCCATTAGGGACCAAAGTGGCAATCTGTGTGTAGAGCCAGATGATGCAGGCGGGGTTTTAAATGAATTTTTTGCATCTGTGTTCACTATGGAGAAAGACGATGTAGACATAGAAATCGGGCAAGGAGACTGTGACATACTTGAACATATTAGCATCGAGAGGGAGGAGGTACTAGCGGTTTTAGCAGGCCAAAAAGTGGATAAATCCCCAGGCCCGGACGAGATGTATCCCAGGCTGTTGTGTGAGGCAAAGGAGGAGATTGCAGGGGCTCTGACACAAACTTTCAGAACCTCTCTGGCCACAGGGGATGTACCAGAGGACTGGAGAACAGCTAACGTAGTACCATTATTCAAGAAGGGTAGCAGGGATAAACCAGGGAATTACAGGCCAGTGAGCCTAACATCTGTGGTAGGGAAATTATTGGAAAAAATTCTGAGGGACAAAAGTAGTCACCACTTGGAGAGGCAAGGATTAATCGAGGATAGTCAGCATGGCTTTGTCAAGGGTAAATCATGTCTGACCAATCTGATTGAATTTTTCAAGGGGGTGACTAGGTGTGTGGATGAGGGAAATGCTGTGGATGTGGTTTACATGGACTTCAGTAAAGCTTTTGACAAAGTCCCGCATAGGAGACTGGTCAAGAAGGTAAGAGCCCATGGGATCCAGGGTGCCTTGGCGCGTTGGATCCTAAACTGGCTGAGTGGCAGGAGGCAGAGGGTGATAGTCGAAGGTTGCTTTTGTGACTGGAAGCCTGTGTCCAGTGGGGTACCTCAGGGATCGGTGCTGGGTCCCTTGCTGTTTGTGATCTACATAAATGATTTGGATGAGAATGTAAAAGGTATGATCAGTAAGTTCGCAGATGACACGAAAATTGGTGGGGTGGTAAATTGCGAGGAGGAAAGCCTCAGGCTACAGGACGATATAAACGGGTTGGTTAGATGGGCGGAAAAGTGGCAAATGGAATTTAACCCTGAAAAGTGCGAGGTGATGCATTTTGGACGGACAAATAAGGCAAGGGAATACACAATGAGTGGTAGGACCCTAGGAAGTACAGAGGGTCAGAGGGACCTTGGTGTACATGTACATAGATCCCTGAAGGCAGCGGAACAGGTAGATAAGGTGGTTAAAAAGGCATATGGGATACTTGCCTTCATTAGCCAAGGCATAGAATATAAGAGCAGGGAGGTTATGATGGAGCTGTACAAAACGCTGGTGAGGCCACAGCTGGAGTACTGTGTGCAGTTCTGGTCGCCTCACTATAGAAAGGATGTGATTGCTTTGGCGAGGGTGCAGAGAAGATTCACCAGGATGTTACCTGGGATGGAGCGCCTCAGCTATGAAGAAAGGCTAAACAGGCTGGGGTTGTTTTCCTTGGAGCAAAGAAGGCTGAGGGGGGACCTGATTGAGGTGTACAAAATGATGAGGGGCATCGATAGGGTGGATAAAGAGGAACTTTTCCCCTTAGTAGGGGGGTCAATAACAAGGGGGCATAGATTCAGGGTAAGGGGCAAGAGATTTAGAGGGGATTTGAGGAGGAACTTTTTCACCCAGAGGGTGGTTGGAATCTGGAACTCACTGCCTGAAAGGGTGGTAGAGGCAGGAACCCTCACAACATTCAAGAAGCATTTGGATGAGCACTTGAAATGCCATTGCATACAAGGCTATGGACCAAATGCTGGAAAATGGGATTAGACTGGACAGGGATTGATGGACGGCGCAGACACGATGGGCCGAAGGGCCTCTTTCTGTGCTGTAAAACTCTATGACTCTATGACTATGAACTGGGAGCAATGCAGGTTTTAGGGTTGACCAGTTCGGTTGTTCTTGGTTTCAGGTTCAGCGGAATCAGAAACAAGGGATTCTTGCTTCCTGGTGGTCCTCCGTTGAATTCATTGTCTTTGCCTGTATGAGTGAATTGCTGGTCCACTTTCTCCTCTTGGGTGATAGGTTGAGTTGCGCCAGCTGAACCTCCAAGAACAGCCTTAAACTGCTTGATGTTTCCCCAGTTTCAGATGGAGCATACACCTCACTCATGTACCTTCGCATCTCGTCTTTTTTTCTTTCCTTTCTCACCAAATTTTTGGACATGTTTTCTCCCCCTATCTTCCTCTCCTAAAGGAATAGGGAGAATGGGCGCTTCTTCCGTGCACCCTGAGACTCAACAGAATTTATGCCGCCACACTTCTGCAGTGGGACGCTGGTGTACCTTGGTGCCATCAAAAATTTCTGGACCTGTGAAGGTGCAACTGCCAACATACCTCCTCCCCGAAACCAGAAGTTTTGGGCCCACAGATTCTAACTGAGGCTAGGGTTACAGGTACACTGGTCATACTCTAGTATGTCACCCCAGTTGCCATTATTTTTTTGAGACTTTACAATTTGTTTTGGCAGACTATTCAACCACTGGGGGCATCACAGGCCAGAACAAGTCCGTCCTCACCTAACATCCACGCGAGCATATATACTTCATTAAGATGGAGAGTGAAGTATTTGACACAGAGACCAGGGTCCTGAATTTAAATAAAGGAAACTACGATGGTATGAGGCGCGAGTTGGCTAGGCTGGATTGGGGAACGTTACTTAAAGGGTTGACGGTGGATAGGCAATGGCAAACATTTAAAGATCGCATGGATGAACTACAGAATTTGTTCATCCCTCTTTGGCATAAAAATAAAACAAAAAAGGTGACTCAACTGTGGCTAACAAGGGAAATTAGGGACAGCATAAGATCCAAGGACAGCACATATAAATTGGCCAGAAAAAGCAGCAAACCTGAGGATTGGGAGCAGTTTAGGATTCAGCAAAGGAGGACAAAGGGATTAATTAAGAGGGAGGAAATAGAGTATGAGAGTAAACTTGCTGGGAACATAAAAACTGACTGTAAAAACTTCTATAGATATGTGAAGAGAAAAAGATTGAAGTCAAGCGTAGGTCCCTTGCAGTCAGAATCAGGTGAATTTATAATGGGGAACAAAGAAATGGCTGACCAATTAAATACATACGTTGGTTCTGTCTTCACAAAGCAGGACACAAATAACCTCCCAGAGATGTCGGGGAACATAGGGTCAAATGAGAGGGAGGAACTGAATGAAATCAGTATTTGTAGGGAAATGGTGTTAGGGAAATTGACGGGATTGAAGGCCAATAAATCCCCAGGGCCTGATAATCTACATCCTAGGGTACTTAAGGAAGTGACCCTAGAAATAGTAGATGCATTGCTGGTCATCTTCCAAAATTCTATAGACTCTGGAACAGTTCCCATGGATTGGAGGGTAGCGAATGTAACCCCACTATTTTAAAAAGGTGGTAGAGAGAAAACGGGGAATTATAGACCGGTAAGCCTGACATCGGTAGTGGGGAAAATGCCAGAGTCCATTATAAAAGATGTAATAGCAGAGCACTTGAAAAACAGTGACAGGATCAGACAAAGTTAACATGGATTTACAAAAGGTAAATCATGCTTGACTAATCTACTGGAATTTTTTGAGGATGTAACTGGTAGAATAGATAAGGGAGAACCAGTGGATGTGGTGTATTTGGACTTTCAGAAGGCTTCCGATAAGGTTCCGCATAAGAGATTAGCATGCAAAGTTAAAGCACATGGGATTGGGGGTAAGGTACTGACTTGGAGAGAGAGCTGGTTGGCAGACAGGAAGCAAAGAGTTGGAATAAATGGGTCATTTTCCGAGTGGCAAGCAGTGACTAGTGGGGTACCGCAGGGATCGGTGCTAGGACCCCGTTATTCACAATATATATTAATGATCTAGACGAGGGAACTAGATGTAATATCTCCAAGTTTGCAGATGACACAAAGCTGGGTGGGCATGTGTGCTGTGAGGAGGATGCCAAGAAACTCCAGTATAATTTGGGCAGGTTGGGTGATTGGGCAGATGCATGGCAGATGCAGTATAATGTGGATAAATGCGAGGTTATCCACTTTGGTGGCAAAAACAGGAAGGCAGATTATTATCTGAATGGCAATAGATTGGGAAAAGGGGAAGTGCAACAAGACCTGGGTGTCCTTGTGCACCAGTCGTTGAAGGTAAGCATGCAGGTGCAGCAGACAGTTAAGAAGGCAAATGGTATGTTGGCCTTCATAGCGAGAGGATTCGAGTACAGGAGCAAGGATGTCTTGCTGCAGCTGTACAGGGCCTTGGTGAGACCACACCTTAAGTATTGTGTGCAGTTTTGGTAGCCTTATCTGAGGAAGGATGTTCTTGCCATGGAGGGAGTGCAGTGAAGATTCACCAGACTGATACCTGGGATGGCAGGAATGACGTATGAAGAGAGATTGGGTCGATTGGGTTTGTATTCGCTAGAGTTTAGAAGAATGAGAGGGGATCTCATTGAAACTTATAAAATTCTAACAGGACTAGACAGACCAGACGCAGGAAGGATGTTCCCGATGTTGGGGGCATCCAGAACCAGGGGTCACAGTCTAAGGATAAGGGATAAGCCATTTAGGACTGAGATGAGGAGGAATTTCTTCACCCAGAGAGTGGTGAACCTGTGGAATTCTCTACCACAGAAGGCAGTTGAAGCCAATTCATTAAATATATTCAAGAAGGAGTTGGATATATTTCTTAAGGCTAAAGGGATCAAGGGATATGGGGAGAAAGCAGGGACAGGGTACTGAATTTGGATGATCAGCCATGATCTCATTAAATGGCGGAACAGGCTTGAGAGGTTGAATGGCCTACTTCTGCTCCTATCTTCTATGTTTCTATGTTTCCAGCTAGGATTACTGGATGGCGATCCCAACTGGACCCCAAGCTTACCTTCCTCCCCTTAATCCAGCAGTCGTTGATAGTGATCTGATGCTGGAACAATGTTCTATTTCTCCTTCTTAACACAGGGGCACTGAAGTCAACTGTGACACATCTACTACTACCCCAGCTGAGATCAGCTAGCTCAGCACAGGCTGTATTGAACCGCAGGCCTCCCTGATCTGTATGACTCAGCTACCCTCCAAACCATTGGGGGAGCTACTTTCACATGACTTGGCGAAGAGACGAAATTGCCGTGCACTGCTCCTAGTACAATCAATGTGAAGTTAGTTCACTTCAAACACAGGATTTCAATACACTGAGCTTCTCCTATTGTGTAAAATTGCTGACCAAAGCAGTACTTTTAAATTTAAAATGGTTGTCATAACAGAAATATTCCCCATTTTCAGTTTCGAATGTTCAGCACATGGAACACAATTGGAGCGCTTACAACTTGCTGCACCTTTTAGGCTGAAACAGTTTTGCACAGAATATGTTTTGCTTAAATGTGTTCTTCTGTTTAGGTTGTGACTGAATTGTGGAAGGAATGATTAAATTGGCTGTGGCAGAAACATTTACAAATCAGCTATTTTTATCTGAATGCTGTAGAAATCCTGACTCAAGCACAAGATGTCTTGACAAACCAGTTTTAGGATTATTAGAGTTCAGCTGGGATGTTATTCGCACACATTTCTCCTGAGTTTACACTTTCAAGAAGTCTAAATAATTTCTGCTGCAGCACTGAAATAATTTTTCGGCCTCAATCCAAAGATCCCTATAGGCATCTACTTTTAAAACAGTTTCAACATAATTTGGCATGCAAGATTAAGTCAATTTAATTCAACAAGAAATAATGCAACTCAACAAAATGAATATGAGGCGGCGTGCAGCACATGTAATCAGGATTCTTTTAGTGAGATAATGTGATATGAAGATTAGTATAACACAGTGCAACTTTGAAAGATTTGTTTAATTAGTGGAAGGTTATGTATGTACTCTATGTGCTATTTATTTATCTAATTTCATTAACCGCTCAGGAAATCAGTAATGAGGAAACCCCATGCTGTGTTATTTACAATTAGAATATAATACACGGCAGCTTAAGGTTACGTGCCTGAACTACAAAAACCCGACCTATATAAAGGCCTTTTGTATTTACACACTTCTTAGAAAAAGCTTCATTTGAAATACCTACTATTCTATTCAAAGGGATAAAACACTTATCAGCCAGCCATTTCCTACTGCTGTGACTCACATTCACTGTCATGAAGAGGGGATAAAAACTTCATAGCGGGCCTCTAGTTTGCTATTGTATGTTGCATGAACATGGTGAGGCAGCTCCAAATATTGTGCTTATATCTTCCTAAGGTTCATAGAAGCATAGTTTAAACTTCAAAGTCTTGTCTATTTATAATATCCATATGTAACCTTAGAAGTTATTTCTCCAGTTAGTAGCTGTATTTGGTGTTTTTTGGTTATGGTTTAGTTTTTGTTAAATTATTCCTTTCCTCTAGTCTTCCCTTGCTCGTCCCCAGCTAACAAGGCAGGCAGACAACCTGTTCCCAGGGCTTGGGCCATGTTGTTCTAAGATTGGCTGCCTAGTTTACACTCAATATCCAGCAGTGTAGTTAGGTTACTGGACTAGTAATCCAGAGAACTTCCTGCCATGGCAGTTTGAGAATTTGAATTTCGTTTTAAAAATCTGGAAATAAAAAACTGGTCTCAGAGAAAGTGATCGTGAAGCTGTCAGATCATATTAAAAAATTCAACTGTTTCACTAACGTCCTTTAGGGAAGGAAACCTGCTGTCCTTATCCAGTCTGGCCTTTATGCGACTTCAATCCCACACCAACGTGGTTCACCCTTAACCGTCCTCTGAAGTGGTCTAGCAAGCCACGCAGGTGCATCAAACAGCTACAAAGGAAATTGCAGTTCAAGAAGAACACCCACCAGCACCTTCTCTCGGCAACTAGGGATAGGCAATAAATAACAGCCATATCCTGAAAATGAATAAATATTCCTCTGTTCAGGTACTAGGAAAGGGCAATGAAGCAGTTACTATAAAGAGGCTGTAAAGACAACCTGGCAAGTATGCTGGAGTGAGTGATATGGTGATTAGGCAAGAAGATGAGTTGAGATCAACCAAATAGACTGGTACTTTTGGGCCAAATGGCTTTCTACTCCTAAAATTTCTGACGTTGCTTTTTTTTTTGCCTTTGCCAATTCTCTGCTCTCCCTTTCTCCTCTCCTGGGAGCATTGACTCCTTGCTGCATACAGTTAAAAGGGCACCAGTGATTTACTGGTATCTTAACCGAGTGGCCACAGGGGACATTGCAGCTGTCCTCACTTTGTTATCCAGAGACCTTCAACAAAGTATGCATGAGTCAATCAAGAGTGTGAACTCAGGCCAGTTTGTTTCCCCTCTCACAAAGGGCAATGAGGCCAGTTGTAGCATCACTACTGCTGGCCTGGCTGTGATTGGTTAACTCAGGATAGACCAAGGATCAAAGCTGGGACTTTCATGATCGATGTGACACAGCTAGTTGATTACCTAGCCAACTAGGCTATTCTCCTCTATGTCCTCTAAATCAGTGCTTGAAATGCATGATTTTTTTTTTAAGGAAACAGATTTCTGTATGTTAGATCCGTGATTCTGAGAGTATGATGTTTTTCAATAACCACATGGATGCTGTAACTTAACAATAAACAGGTATTTACTGGAGGAGGGTAGTCTCAAGACTGGGGGTACAGAGGTATGCGCAAGGCTTATATACAGGTGTGGTCACTGCCGGTACTACAGTATACAAGAGATGTAAAAGTGGTTCTGTCTTAAAGGTACATACACTACAATTCCTCCCCTTTTAGATTAGTAGTACCCCTAATATTCAAATAACAATTAACACTTTAACATGTACATTAAACAACAATAGTCCATTTATAGATTCAGTCTTTGGGGCGGCTTCCTGACCCTTTCGGGATAGCGCCTTTCCTGAGGTTCATGTTCTTGGTGCAGAGGCGATTCTGGCCCCTTTTCATCGGGTAGTTCATCGGGTTCCACTGCTACTGGTTCTGAGGTAGATGCTACCGGTATGTCGGGTTCATCCCCAGGTACTCGAGACATGGGGTTGACTCGTTCCTGTGACGCTAAGATCTGATCGACGTGGCGTCTCACAATGTTCTCCCCGACATCCACTGTGTACATTAATGGCCCCTGCCTTGTGCATATCGTTCCGGGTTGCCATTTCTCTGTTCGATATTCACGGGCCAAGACTGGTTGTCCTACATTGAAGCTCCTTGTCGGTGTCTCATTGATGTGCTGGAATTGTTTGTCCTCAACATTTCTTCGCACATTTGGTCTAAGCAAGTCCAGACGAGATCTCAACCTTCGGTTAAAGAACATCATGGCCGGGGTCTGGTTGGTAACTGCATGTGTCGCGTTTCGGTAGGCTAATAAGAAATTGTCCACCTTATGCTGTAGTGGAATTTCATCGTCGCACATGGCCTTTATCGCCTTCTTAAAGGTTTGTATGAACCTCTCAGCCAATCCATTTGTGGCTGGATGATACGGGGCATATGTGTAATGCCTCACCCCATTCCTTCTCATAAATTTTCGAAACTTTTCGGACACAAACTGTGGTCCATTTATCAGAGCAAATCTGCTCTGACAAACCGTTTCTGGCAAATATGGTCCGTAGGACTGCAATTGTTTTCTCTGTAGTGGTTGAGGACATTTTTATCACCTCAGGCCACTTCGAATGAGCATCCACTGCTATTAAAAATATTGAGTCCATGAATGGACCAGTGAAATCAATATGCACCCGTTGCCATGGAGAGGAGGGCCACTCCCATGGGTGTAGAGGGGCATGTGGTGGTGCATTTTGGACCTTCTGGCATCCTGAGCAGCTCTTAGTTAGGTCTTCAATTTGTTGATCGATTCCCGGCCACCACACATAAGCCCTAGCAAGGCTTTTCATTTTCACTCCCCCCAGATGACCTTCATGTAGCTCATTTAGCACTTTCTCCCTTAACTTGGGTGGAATCACCACTCTGGATCCACACATCACTGTCCCCTGGCATACTGACAGCTGTTCTCTTCTGGATGAGAATGCTGGCAACAGTGAGTCGCCATGTGTTGGCCATCCCCTCACCGTCAAATCATATACCCGAGACAGCGTTGGATCATTGCGGGTCTCCTTCTCTATATCCGCGTTCGTTACTGGCAATCGTTCAATTATTGATGAATAAAATATCTCGATAGGGTCCACTGCTGGTGCTTCCTCCACAGTAGGCAGTGGCAGGCGCGATAGCCCATTAGCGTTCCCATGCTGTTTCGTGCCTTTATATTCTATTTCATATTGATTCGCCCCTAGAAACAGGGACCATCTTTGTAACCGTTGTGCAGTCATCACTGGAACGCCCTTCTTCGGATTAAAGATGGAGACAAGTGGTTGGTGGTCAGTCAGCAAGGTGAACTTCTGCCCATGCAGATAGTGGTTGAATTTTTTTACTCCCCATACTAGGCTGAGGGCCTCCCTGTCAATCTGGGTGTAGTTGCGCTCGGCTGAGGTTAGTGACCGAGACGCAAAGGCTACTGGCCTCTCCAACCCGTCTGGGAATTTGTGCGACAGCACCGCTCCAATACCATAGGGTGATGCATCACATGCCAAACGAATTGGTAGTGCTGTGTTGAAATGAGCCAACACCTCTTTTGATGTGATCAATTATTTACACTTCTGGAAAGCTCGTCTACGTTCGTCATTCCACTTCCATGGTTCCCCTGTTTGCAGTAGGGTGTTCAGTGGGTCTAATACCGTGGACAAATTTGGTAAGAACTTGTGGTAGTACAGGTAGACTATCCTTTATCCGAAAACCTCGGGACCAGCCGTGTTTCAGTTTCCGGAAAATTTCGGATTTCGGAAGGTGGGTCGGCGGGGGTCCGCGGGGGGGGGTTGGCGGGGGTCCGCAGGGGGGTCGGCAGGGGTCGGGGTCGGCGGGGGTCCGCGGTGGGGTCGGCGGGGGTCGGGGTCGGCGGGGGTCCGCGGGGGGGTCGGCGGGGGTCGGGGGGGGGGTCGGCGTCGGCGGGGGTCCGCGGGGGGCCCGCAGTCGTGGCTTGTCCATCACTGCTAGCCTGGAATGCAATGAAGTTCCGCATTTCCACCAACAGGTCGTCGTGCTCGGTCGGAACAGGGGCCGGCACCGCCGCGGGCTCAGAGCTCTCGTTGCTTTCGAGCCTTTGGAAGAGAGTCAGGTGGTTCCGCGGGAGGGTCGGCGGGGGGTCGTGCGCACGACTTACGCTGACCCTCTGCTCAGCATAAGTCGGCGGGGGTCGGGGTCGGCGGGGGTCCGCGGGGGGGTCGGCGGAGGTCGGGGTCGGCGGGGGTCCGCGGGGGGTCGGCGGGGGTCGGGGTCGGCGGGGGTCCGCGGGGGGGTCGGCGGGGGTCGGGGTCGGCGGGGTTCCGCGGGGGGGTCCGCGGGGGAGTCGGCGGGGGTCGGGGTCGGCGGGGGGTCGGCGGGGGTCCACGGGGGGGTCGGCGGGGGTCGGGGTCGGCGGGGGTCCGCGGGGGGGGTCCACGGGGGGGGGGTCGGCGGGGGTCGGGGTCGGCGGGGGGGTCAGTGGGGGACCGCGGGGGGGTCCGCGGGGGGTCATGCGCACGACTTACGCTGACCCTCTGCTCAGCGTAAGTCGTGCGCCACTCTGGTCATGTCATGCGCACGACTTACGCTGACTGAAAAAACCTTCGGTTTTTAGAGGGTTTCGGTTTTCGGAAGTTCGGATAAAGGGTAGTCTACCTGTAGTTCACCAGCCCGAGGAACAACCTCAGTTGTGACACATTTTCCGGTGCTGGAGCCTTGACTACTGCCTCAATCTTTTCAGGGGACTTATGTAACCCCTCTTCATCAATGACGTGGCCACAATACGAGATCTGTTTCTGGAAAAACTCGCACTTGTGGCGATTAGCTTGTAGCCCATACTCCTTTAATCTGGTGAGCACCTTCTCCAATTTGACGAGGTGATCACTGTCATTTTCGCCCGTGAGCAGGATGTCGTCCAAGTAACACTGGGTCCCTGGAATCCCTTGCAGGACTTGATCCATTGCCCTTTGCCAGATAGCCGGAGCCGAGGCTACCCCGAACACCAGCCGGTTGTATTGATAGAGACCTTTATGAGTGTTAATCGTAAGGTATTGTTTCAAAGCTTCTTCTACCTCCATTTGCAAGTACGCCTGGGCTAGATCAATTTTGGTGAAGCGTTTACCTCCAGATAGCGAGGCGAAAATATCCTCAATTCGTGGAAGCAGATATTGTACCGTGTGAAGGATTGGGTTCACTGTCACCTTAAAATCCCCACAGATGCGGACCTTCTTTGGTTCCCCAGGCGTATTACTCAACGACCTCTTCATTACAGGAATGATGGGTGTAGCCCACTCGCTCCAGTCCACTTTGGACAGTACTCCTGAACGTTCCAACCCTTCCAGCTCTGCTTCGACAGCTGGTCTGATCGCATAAGGCACTGGTCTGGCCTTAAGAAACTTTGGGCTTGCATTTTCCTCTATTTTAATCGTTGCTGTTATGCCTTTTAGTGTTCCGAGTCCCTCCTGGAACACTTCTTTTGCGTCAGTTAGCATTTTTGACAGTCGTCCAGGTGTGACGTCGTCATCCTTTTTGGCCTCAACCTTCAGTGCCTGTATGGAATGCCAATCTAATTGTATCTTCCGGATCCATTCACATCCTAGCAGTGGTGGTCCTCCATCTGGCAATACATATATATTCATTTTAGGTATTTCCTGGCCTTTATATATGACTTTCACCCTTATTTTTCCTTTGGAGTAGACTTTTGCCCCGTGTACGTCTTCAAGACAATCTCTGTAGCTTTCAAGGGTATATGTGAAAATAGCCGCTTGTAGTCCCTTTGGTTTATGACTGTTAGGGCTGATCCTGTGTCCAATTCCATTTTCACTTGGACTCCGTCTATCTTGAGTGTAACCCAGATAGTCTGGTGATCCTCCATTTTGGTTACCTTATGTAGTTTCAGACAACCCAGCTCCTTGCTTCTGGAGTCTGTGTCACTTTTCTGTTCGTCTGAACCACTGTCCATCACCTGGTGTACCTTTTTGTACTTCTCCTGTGGAGATTTCTTGCTGCTGGTGTTCTTTCCCGACCTGCAGACTCTTGCTATGTGTCCTGCTTTTCCACACTGTCTGCACACTTGGTCCTTGAACCAACAATCCTTCTGGTCATGTGTTGTTCTGCCGCAG
The DNA here is from genome assembly GCF_052327205.1 of Somniosus microcephalus. Classification (NCBI taxonomy): domain Eukaryota; kingdom Metazoa; phylum Chordata; class Chondrichthyes; order Squaliformes; family Somniosidae; genus Somniosus; species Somniosus microcephalus. Next base: position 93,983,346 of record NC_140991.1, on the reverse strand, counting down.
CGATAGCACTTCCCTGTTCCATAGGACATTTCATTGGTGCCATATTCTTGCGGCCTCCGTTGTATCTCTGCAGCGCCCCTTGCGACTGCTTCGTGTGATACTGCCATACTGAAAGCCTTGTCCAGCGTAAGATCCTTTTCTGATAGAAGCCGTTTCTGGGTTCCTTCACTTTGTAGCCCACACACAAACTTGTCCCTTAACGTATCTGCTAGTCCCGCTCCAAACTGGCAGTGTTTCGATAGCTTGCGCAGTTCCGTTAGGTTCTCAGCATTGCTTTCGTCTTTGTGTTGGTTCCTTTTATGGAACTTAAATCGTTCTGCTATCAGCAGCGGTGTGGGGTTTAAGTGGTCCTGTAGGATTTCTACTATGCTTTCAAAATTCTTGTTCACCGGCTTCTCTGGGGTTATTAGATTTCGCAGTAACCCATAAGTTTTTGCACCCATGGAATTTAACAAAACCAGTGCTTTCCTAGCATCTGGCACTTCATTCGCCCTGCAGTACACCTCAATACGTTCCACATATGTCACCCAATCTTCGACTTCATTGTCGAACATAGAGATACTGCCACTCTTCGGCATCCCTGGGTGTGATTTACTGTCAAAAATGGCATCTCCCACGCTTCCCCTTCTTCTCCGTTGGCACAAAATGGCGTCTCCCGCGCTTTCCTTTCTTCCCGCGCTCGCCCTTCTTCTCCGCTGCGGCTTCTAAAAATGGCGTCTCCCGCGCTCTTCCTTCTTCTCCGTGGCTCAATGGCGTCTCCCGCGCTCTCCCTTCTCCCCGCGGACACTGTTCAGCCCTTGAGCCCTGGCTGTGCTCTGCGCGTTCTTTTTTTTTTTTCCGACGCCGCTCTGTCCTGAACCCGGCTGTTGCTTTACCCTCTCTCTCTCCGTTTTTTTTTTCTCTCGACGCCGCTCGGTTTTCAACCCCCGGCTGCACCCTGTGCGCTTCACCCTCTGTCTTACCCCGTCGACGCTGCTTGGCTTTCTCTCCGCCGTCGGTCGGCTCCAGCCGCCACTGTCCGGGAAGGGTCTGCGCTGGACCTGCCGTCAGTCTCTTGCTGATCGTCGTGGCTGGGGAACCAAGCCCGGCTCTCCACAGCCTCCCCTGCGATGTTCACTCTCTGCCGGACGACTGGGCGGTTGCTCGTGGTCGACGCCTGTGTTCTTGGCCTCGACTTTCTTACACCGCCCTCCCGGAGCGAATCCTTGAAGGGAAATGCAGAGTTGCAGGTAGATTCGAATCGACACTCGTCGCCACTGTTAGATCCGTGATTCTGAGAGTATGATGTTTTTCAATAACCACACGGATACTGTAACTTAACAATAAACAGGTATTTACTGGAGGAGGGTAGTCTCAAGACTGGGGGTACAGAGGCATGCGCAAGGCTTATATACAGGTGTGGTCACTGCCGGTACTACAGTATACAGGAGCTGTAAAAGTAGTTCTGTCTTAAAGGTACATACACTACACTGTATCAGTTCAAACTTGCAATATCAACCTGCTCCGTATAATCCAGTGGGGCAGTCTGGAGTTCCACTTCAATTCATTGTCCCGTATTTTCCAATCGGAGGCTTCCTGCGTGCGGAGACCTCCGATCTGGAAAAATCTACGGACTTACCTGAGGGCTCCCGAGGTGCGTATACTTCCATTCCTGGGCCTCTCCAAACTCGAAATGTGCAGGGCCCATATATCCCAGAGGCGCAGGCAGTTCACAAGCATCCCTGAGATCACATGGGCCATGGGGAGCCAATAGGAGAAAGGAATCTCCCTTCATACGCTTGACAGATAAACCTGTCAAATATATGAATGGAGATCACCCCAAAAACACAGTAAAACATTAAATACATTTTAAAAAACCATCATGTTTTTAAAATGAGTTGAAATTACAATAAATTAAATACTTTAAACAAAAATTTAATTTTTTGAAAAAAATAATAAAGTTTTTTACGGGGCTAAAAATAAACTTACCTTTCTTAAAGTATTTTTAAATGAGTGAAACATTTTTTAAAACTTCTTTTCAACTCTTATGCTGCTAAAAGCAAGCCTTACACCTGCTTTTACCAGGCGTAAAATTTCTAAGGGTTTTCTGTGGGCGGAGGTTCTCCAGAATGCGGAACTCTCCCCCCCGCAGAGGCCCTTCTCTAGGGCAGGCGTCCGATCTGTCAAGAGCATTCTTGACAGATCGGAAATGCTGGTTTTCAGCGCATGCGCTTCGCATGCCTGAAACCGGCATTTCCGATGTCCCTACGGGTGTGTACACAGCGCGTACACACCCGTAGGCATCGGAATATACGGCCCAATATCTTTAATTGTTCTCAGTTTGTGGGAAACACTGGCATGGCCACATTTATTGTCCATCCCTTAATTGCCCTGAAAAGATAATGGGCCTTCTTCTTCAACTGCTGGTAGCAATTATTTTTACAACTGAGTGTGGGCTGAAGTCACATGTAGATCAGACCAACTGGGGGTGACAGGTTCTCTTCCCTGAAGAACATTCATCATCCAATTGAGTTTGTACGACAGTCTGAAGGTTTTAATGGTCATTTTTTTCTGATGCTAGCCATAAATCACCAGATTTATTGGATTCAATTTCATAACATGCCATGATCTGATTTTACAGTAGAAGACACAAAAAGCATACCAAAAATGGTGGGGAACCAAGGGTCTAATGAGGGTGAGGAACTTAACATAATTAACATAAGTAGAGAAAAAGTACTAGACAAACTAATGGGACTAAAAGCCGACAAATCCCCGGACCTGATGGCCTACATCCTTGGGTTCTAAAAGAGTTGGCTGCAGAGATAGTGGATGCATTGGTTTTGATCTTCCAAAATTCCCTAGATTCTAGAACAGTCCCAGCAGATTGGAAGGTAGCAAATGTAACCCCACTATTCAAGAAAGGAGGGAGAGAGAAAAACAGGCATTACAGGCCAGTTAGCCTAATATCAGTCATTGGGAAAATGCTGGAATCCATTGTTAAGGAAGTGGTATTAGGGCACTTAGAAAATCATAACATGATTAGGCAGAGTCAACATGGTTTTATGAAAGGGAAATCGTGTTTGACAAATTTATTAGAGTTTTTTGAGGATGTAACTAGCAGGATAGATAAAGGGGAATCAGTGGATGTAGTATATTTAGATTTCCAAAAGGCATTCGATAAGGTGCCATGTAAAAGGTTACTACACAAGGTAAGGGCTCATGGGGTTGGGGGTAATATAATAGCATGGATAGAGGATTGGCTAACAGACAGAAAACAGAGAGTAGGGATAAACGGATCTTTAATAACAACAGAAAATGCTGGAAATACTCAGTAGGCCAGGCAGCATCCATGGAGAGAGAAACTGGAAAAAGCTGGAGGTGTAACAGGTTGGCAGGCTGTAACTAGTGGGGAGCCGCAAGGATCAGTGCTGGGGCCTCAGCTATTTACAATCTATATTAATGACCTAGATGAAGGAACCGAGTGTATTGTATCCAAGTTTGCTGACAATACATAGCTAGGTGGGACAGTAAGCTGTTAGGAGAACACAGAGTCTGCAAAGGGATATAGATAGACTAAGTGAGTGGGCAGTAAGGTGGCAGATGGAATACAATGTAGGGAAATGTGAGGTTATTCACTTTGGTAGGAAGAATAGAAAAACAGAATATTTTTTAAATGGTGAGAAACTTTCAAATGTTGGTGTTCAGAGAGATTTGGGTGTCCCTGTGCAAGAAACATAGAAAGCTAGTATGCAGGTACAGCAGGCAATAAGGAAGGCAAATGGCATGTTGGTCTTTATTGCAAGAGGGTTGGAGTAGAAGAGTAAGGAAGATTTGCTACGATTGTACGGGGCCTTGGTGAGAGTACTGTGTTTTGTTTTCCTTATCTAAGGAAGGATATACTTGCCTTGGAGGCGGTTCAACGAAGGTTCACTAGATTGATTCCTGGGATGAGAGATTGTGTACAAACGACGTAGATAGGACTAGGAAGCCGGTTCTGTTAAAGGAGTATGAGCAGCTAGGGGTCAAATTAAAAAAAAAAACCTCAAGGGTAATAATCTCTTACCTGAGCCACGAGCGAATTTGGCTAGGACAAATAAAAGTAGAGATTAAATGCGTGGCTCAAAGACTGGTGTGGGAGAAATGGGTTTTGCTTCCTGGGACACTGGCACCAGTACTGGGGCAGGAGGGAGCTGTTCCATTGGGACGGGCTTCACTTGGCCAGTGCTGGGACTAGAGTCCTGGCAGATCATATAACTAGGGCTGTAGAGAGGGCTTTAAACTAACTAGTGGGGGGGAGGTTCCTAGAGAGCAAATAATAAAAATGACAACAGAGAAGGTCATAGACTTAGGTAGCAGTGGGGAAATTAAAAACCAGAGCGTGTCAGGAAGGGGCAGAAGGTATGGAGTAAAAGGTAAAGTAATAAAAAGGGCAAAAGCAGGAACTAAGTGTCACAAAACATATTTGAAAGTTCTCTATCTGAATGCACACAGCATTCGTAACAAAATAGACGAGATAATGGCACAAATAACTACATATGGGTATGATCTTGTGGCCATTACAGAAACATGGCTGCAGGGTGACAATGCCTGGGCATTAAACATGCCAGGTTATTTAATGATCAGGAAGGACAGGCAGGAAGGAAGGGGAGGTGGGGTGGCTATGTTAATAAAGGAAGGAATCACTGTAATACAGAGAAATGATATTGGGTCAAAAGATCAGGATAATGAAACAGTTTGGGTGGAGGTAAGGAATAATAAGGGGAAAAAAACACTAGTGGGCATAGTCTATAGGCCTCCGAACAGTTGCAACTCTGTTGGATGGAGTATCAATCAGGAAATAGTTGAGGCTTGTAATAAGGGAACATCTATAATTATGGGGGATTTTAACTATCATATTAATTGGACAAATCAAATTGGGCAGGGCTGCCTTGAGGATGAGTTCATTGAGTGTATTAGGGATGGGTTTCTTGAGCAGTATGTAACTGAACCGACCAGGGGGCAAGCAACCTTAGATCTGGTCCTGTGTAACGAGACAGGATTAATTAAAAATGCCCTAGTAAAGGATCCCCTTGGAATGAGTGACCATAACATGGTTGAATTCCATATTCAATTAGAGGGTGAGAAGGTTGGATCTCAAACAAGCGTGCTAAGCTTGAATAAAGGAGACTATGAAGGTATGAGAGCGGAATTGAGTAGAGTGGATTGGGAAAATAGATTAAAGGGTAAGACGATACATGATCAGTGGTGTACATTTAAGGAGTTATTTTACAACTTCCAAAAAATATATATTCCACTGAGAAGAAAAGGGTGTAAAAGAAAAGACAGCCATCCGTGGCTAAGTAAAGAAATTAAGGATAGTATTCGACTAAAAACAAGGGCATATAAGGTAGCCAAATCTAGTGGGAGGATAGAGGATTGGGAAAACTTTAAAAGACAGCAAAAAATAACAAAAAGATTGATTAAGAAAGGGAAGATAAATTATGAAAGTAAATTAGCAAAAATATAAAAACAGATAGTAAGAGTTTTTATACTTATATAAAAAGAAAAAGGGTGGCTAAAGTAAATGTTGGTCCCTTAGAGGATGAGACCGGGAAATTAATGGTGGGAAATATGGAGATGGCAAAAACACTGAATGAATATTTTGTATCAGTCTTTACAGTAGAGGACACTAAGAATATCCCAACACTGGACAAACAGGGGCCTATAGGGGGGGAGGAGCTAAACACGATCAAAATCACTAAGGAAGTGGTACTCGGTAAAATAATGGGACTCAAGGCGGATAAATCACCTGGACCTGGTGGCTTACATCCTAGGGTCTTGAGGGAAGTGGCGGTAGGGATTGTGGATGCATTAGTAATAATTTTCCAAAACTCCCTGGACTCAGCAAAGGTCCCGGCAGACTGGAAAACTGCTAATGTAACACCCTTATTTAAAAAGGGCAGTAGACAGAAGGCTGGAAACTATAGACCGGTTAGCCTAACATCTGTGGTAGGTAAAATTTTGGAGTCCATTATTAAGGAGACAGTAACAGGACATTTGGATAATCATAATTTAATAGGACAAAGTCAGCATGGTTTTATGAAGGGGAAGTCATGTTTGACAAATTTGCTGGAGTTCTTTGAGGAAGTAACATATAGGGTGGATAAAGGGGAACCAGTGGACGTAGTATTTTTAGACTTCCAAAAGGCATTTGACAAGGTGCCACACAAAAGATTATTGCTTAAGATAAAAAATCACGGGATTGGGGGTAATATTCTGGCATGGATAGAGGATTGGCTATCTAACAGAAGGCAGAGAGTTGGGATAAATGGTTCATTCTCAGACTGGCAATCAGTAATTAGTGGTGTTCCGCAGGGGTCAGTGCTGGGTCCCCAACTCTTTACAATCTATATTAATGATTTGGAGGAGGGGACCGAGTGTAACATATCAAAGTTTGCAGATGATACTAAGATGGGAGGGAAAGTAGTGAGTGAGGAGGACATAAAAAACCTGCAAGGGGACATAGACAGGCTAAGTAAGTGGGCAGAGATTTGGCAGATGGAATACAATACTGGAAAGTGTGAGGTTATGCACGTTGGCAGGAAAAATCATAGAGCAAGTTATTATCTTAATGGCAAGAAACTGGAAAGTACTGAAGTACAAAGGGATCTGGGGGTCCTGGTGCACGAAACTCAAAAGGTTAGTATGCAGGTGCAGCAAGTGATTAAGAAGGCCAATGGAATGTTGGCTTTCATTGCTAGGGGGATAGAATATAAAAATAGGGAGGTATTGCTTCAGTTGTACAAGGTATTGGTGAGACCGCACCTGGAATACTGCATACAGTTTTGGTGTCCATACTTAAGAAAAGACATACTTGCTCTCGAGTCAGTACAAAGAAGGTTCACTCGGTTAATCCCGGGGATGAGGGGATGGACATATGAGGAGAGGTTGAGTAGATTGGGACTCTACTCATTGGAGTTCAGAAGAATGAGAGGTGATCTTATTGAAACATATAAGATTGTGAAGGGGTTGGATCGGGTGGATGCGGGGAGGATGTTCCCGAAGATGGGTGAAACTAGAACTAGGGGGCATAGTCTTAGAATAAGGGGCTGCTCTTTCAAAACTGAGATGAGGAGGAACTACTTCACTCAGAGGGTGGTAGGTCCATGGAATATGCTGCCCCAAAAAGCTGTAGAAGCTACATCATTACATAAATTTAAAACAGAAATAGACAGTTTCCTAGAAGTAAAGGGAATTAAGGGTTACGGGGAGCAGGCAGGAATTTGGACATGAGTCTAGGTTCGGATCGGACATGGCCCTGTGGGTAGCGGAGCGGGCCCAGGGGCCGTGTAGCCTGATCCTTCTCCTATTTCATGTGTCTAATTCTGTTAGATTCAGGAGATGGTTCTGTGATAGTAGATTGGCGGTTAGGATCAGATCAGCCATGATCTTATTGAATGGCGGAGCAGGATCGAGGGGCCGATTGGCCTACTCCTGCTCCTATTTCTTATGTTCTTATGGGCCTATACTCTCTGGAGTTTAGAAGAATGCGAGGTTATCTCATTTCTGAAGGGGATTGACAGGGTAGATGCTGAGAGGTTGTTTCCCCTGGCTGGAGTGTCGAGAACTAGGGGGCATAGTCTCAAGATAAGGAGTCGGCCATGTAAGACTGAAATGAGGAGGAAATTGTTCACTCAGAAGGTTGTGAATCTTTGGAATTCTCTACCCCAGAGACCTGTGGATGCTGAGTCTTTTGGTATATTCAAGGCTGAGATCGATAGATTTTTGGGCTCTAGGGGAATCAAGGGATATGGAGATAGAGCAGGAAAGTGGAGTTGATATAGATGTTTAGCCATGATCTTACTGAATGGTGGAGCAGTGCACGAGGGGCTGTATGGCCTACTCCTACTGTTATGTTCTTAGTAGTTGTGGAAAACAGCTGGTAGCAGATTGGCCAGGCCGCCAGACTGGTATAGACCCCGCCAGACCGGTATAGACCCCGCCAGACCGGTATACACCCCGCCAGACTGATATACACCCCGCCAGACCGATATACACCCCGCCAGACTGATATACACCCCGCCAGACCGATATACACACCGCCAGACCGGTATACACACCGCCAGACCGGCATACACCCCACCAGACCGGCATACACCCCACCAGACCGGCATACATCCCACCAGACCGGCATACACCCCGCCAGACCGGTATACACCCCGCCAGACCGATATACACCCCGCCAGACCGGTATACACCCCGCCAGACCGGTATACACCCCGCCAGACCGGCATACACCCCGCCAGACCGGTATACACCCCGCCAGACCGGTATACACCCCGCCAGACCGGTATACACCCCGCCAGACCAGTATACACCCTGCCAGTCCCCTCACCCACCCATTATACTCCTAGCCTGCCCATTATACACTTTGCCCACCCGTTATACACCTTTCCAGTGACATCAATGGAAAGTATAATCAGGCGGGTTGTAGAATGGGAAGACCTTTCACTACTGCCCATTTTCTGCTCTCACCAAAAGATAAAATCAGCTCTTTGATCGCACAACCTTCGCCACTGCACTACCGGTACTCCTTTTGATAGATACCCATTAAAAGGTATCACTAATTGACCTCCATGGATACTGCCTGACCTGCTGAGTGTTTTCAGCATTTTCTGTTATCATTAATTGACCACAGCTTTCAAACGAAACTCCTTCAACGAATAGGGATAGTGAGAAGACCACACTTCACAACCTCTGATAAGCTATATTATTGATTTAGAAGTCTGTTGTTCTGTTTAAGAACATGCCAGTTAATGAATAACTGCACTTAATAAACATCTCCCTTCAGTTTGCTGAGGTTACACTGTTCTGCGCTGCAGCTTCAAATGTTCTAATGAGAAAAATAATTGTCAGGGCTGCAAAACATTGAAGCACACATCGATTCACTCTGTGTCTCAATCATTTGCCTATTTTGTTCCCTTAAAGCTATATACTTATAAATGATCTATGTTGCCTGATGGCCATTTGTTCGAGAAATAAAACCAACAAGTTAAGTCTGAATTGTAAACAAAATAGTACTCATTACATTCAGAAATAATTAGTGCTCAATTACTTGGTCAGACAGCTGCAACACACAGTTAGATGTGAGATGTCTGACAGGTGTGTCAAGTAACAAGGAAGTCTCGGGGCAGAATTTCCCTATTGCCTATGATTATGGAAACATTGCAATGAAGAAGCAGGTGAAGGTGTAATAACCTAGAAAAAAAAACAGATGTTGGCATTTCACTTCAAATATCAGAAATAACCTGGCTGTCTGAGGATATTTAATCTGAAGATCTGGGTTCATTTTATCTATGTTATTTAATATTTTATACACCTTAATGAGATTACACTTTCTCTTGATTGTAAAGCTTAAGTATCTCGAATCTAGATTGAAAAATAATTTAAATATTTCTCCCCTGCAGGATGAATCTGCTTGAAATGTAATTGTTCTTCATGCCTATTTGCACAATAAGAGCACAACATAAAGTGAAACAGGTCAACTTAACAGATGCAGATTCCTTCAGCTCAAAGCACAATAAGCCAGCACAAATACTCATTTTAAAACAAGAGATGTGGTGATTTTATATCACAGTCACATTGGAACATTCTCTCTTCCCAACACTTCACTAACTGGAGCCTATCCATAATCTCCCTTCTCCCATTCTTTACTAACTGACTGAGGTATGTCCCACCATCTTAGAATTATTTTCACATCACAAGGAGGCACAAAAAGAGACGGTAAGGTCCCCCCACATATGTTGACATTGGGGTTAGAGAGCAAACGGCTGCAAAATTAGATCATGATCCAGTAAAGCAGCTCAGCTTAACAAAAGCAAGATGAAAGCAGAGAGATTGTGATGTGTGTACAGTGCAGAAGGTAACAACTACAGTGAAAAGGAAAGATTTGAGTTTGATAGGCTCCAATTTATGGGAAGTCTGGATGAAGGGAAAATGTGAATGGGTTCCAGATAGTGGAGAGTGCTGGGATATTGGTTTCAATTGAGAGTGTGGGAAAGGAGCTCCAGTTTCCAGAGCTTGAGGGTAGAGATTAGACTGACACTAGTACCACATGGCTTAACCATTAACACTAAGCAAAGGATTGATTCAGACAAAAATCCCTTTGATACTTATTCTTGGGTGGCCAAATCTTTGAGACAACTTCGGGGAACATAGGGTCTAATGAAAGGGAGGAACTGATAGAAATCAGTATTTGTAGGGAAATGGTGTTAGGGAAATTGATGGGATTGAGGGCCGATAAATCCCCAGGGCCTGATAATCTACATCCTAGGGTACTTAAGGAAGTGGCCCTAGAAATAGTAGATGCATTGCTGGTCATCTTCCAAAATTCGATAGACTCTGGAACACTACCCATGGATTGGCGGGTAGCTAATATTACCCCACTGTTCAAAAAGGGTGGTAGAGAGAAAACGGGGAATTATAGACCGGTAAGCCTGACATCGGTAGTGGGGAAAATGCTAGAGTCCATTATAAAGGATGTAATAGCAGTGCACGTGGAAAAAAGTGACCGGAACGGACAAAGTCAACATGGCTTTACAAAAGGTAAATCGTGCTTGACTAATCTACTGGAATTTTTTGAGGATGTAACTGGTAAAATAGATAAGGGAGAACCAGTGGATGTGGTGTATTTGGACTTTCAGAAGGCTTTCGATAAGGTCCCGCATAAGAGATTAGCGTGCAAAATTAAGGCACATGGGATTGAGGGCAAGGTATTGACTTGGATAGAGAACTGGTTGGCGGACAGAAAGCAAAAGGTTGGAATAAACGGGTCGTTTTCCGAGTGGCAGGCAGTGACTAGTGGGGTACCGCAAGGATCGGTCCTAGGACCCCAGCTGTTCACAATATATATTAATGATCTGGACGAGGGAATTGGATGTAATATCTCCAAATTTGCAGATGACACAAAGCTGGGTGGGAGGGTATGCTGTGAGGAGGATGTCGTGAAACTCCAGTATGATTTGGACAGGTTGGGTGATTGGGCAGAAACATGGCAAATGCACTATAATGTGGATAAATGTGAGGTTATCCACTTTGGTGGCAAAAACAGGAAGGCAGATTATTTTTTGAATGGCAATAGCTTGTGAGAAGGGGAATTGCAAAGAGACCTGGGTGTTCTTGTGCACCAGTTGCTGAAGGTAAGCATGCAGGTGCAGCAGGCAGTTAAGAAGGCAAATGGTATGTTGGCCTTCGTAGCAAGAGGGTTCGAGTACAGGAACAAGGATGTCTTGCTGCAGTTGTACAGGGCCTTGGTGAGACCGCACCTTGAGTATTGTGTGCAGTTTTGGTCGCCTTATCTGAGGAAGGACATTCTTGCCATGGAAGGAGTGCAGCGAAGATTCACCAGGCTGATACCTGGGATAGCAGGAATGACGTATGAGGAGAGATTGCGTCGATTGGGCTTATACTCACTGGAGTTTAGAAGATTGAGATGGGATCTCATCGAAACCTATAAAATTCTGTCAGGCCTGGACAGACTAGATGCAGGAAGGATGTTTCTGATGGCCGGGGAGTCCAGAACCAGGGGTCATAGTCTAAGGATAAGGGGTAAGCCATTTAGGACTGAAATGAGGAGGAATTTCTTCACCCAGTGAACCTGTGGAATTCTCTGCCACAGAGGGCGGTGGAGGCCAGTTCATTAAATATATTCAAGAAGGAGTTGGATATATTTCTTAAGGCTAAAGGGATCAAGGGATATGGGGAGAAGGCAGGGACAGGGTACTGAATTTGGATGATCAGCCATGATCTCATTGAATGGCAGAGCAGGCTCGAAGGGCCGAATGGCCTACTCCTGCTCCTATATTCTATGTTTCTATGGAGCGACTCACTCCAAGACTTACAGGAGATCCGAATACCTCGCTCCTATATGTCCTTCTCTCCCTCAAATGCCCAATTCAAAGTGCTTTGTGTCTTTGCAGACGCATCCGCTAAGACCATTGCAGGTGTGGCTTATCTGAAGGGCACCACTCAAGATGGACGAAGCAAAGTCGGCTTCGTCTTTGGTAAGGCCAAGTTGGCACACCAGCCAGCCCTCACCATACCCAGATTGGAACTGTGCGCAGCAGTATTAGCAGTTGAGATTGCAGAGTTCATAGTAGAGGAGATTGATCTGAAGTTCGACAGCATCACGTATTATACAGACAGCTAAGTGGTGCTAGGATACATCCATAACCAAAGTAGATGGTTCTACGTATACGTGAACAACAGGGTCCAATGTATTCGACAGTCCACATCCCCCGACCAGTGGAGGTACATCCCCACAGACCTGAACCCAGCTGACCATGGGTCTAGATCTGTAACAGCGTCCCTTCTCAGCAGCACGACTTGGCTGTCAGGACCTGCTTTTCTTCAGGATCAGTCCCTGCACGCCTCCGAACCCAATGAGTCATTCGACCCCCTCAACCCTGTTTCTGACTCAGAGATACGCCCACAAGTCACAGCGAACGTTACTCAAATCTCTAAGGCCCTGATGAACACCAAACGCTTTGAGCATTTCTCCAAATGGAACACTCTCATAAAGACAGTAGCATGCCTAACCCACATAGCTCGTACCTTCTCCCAGTCTACACAAGAGAGAAGCTGCCATGGGTGGCACATCTGTCGTAGGAGTCCCTCTGAAGAGGAGCTCAAGAGAGCCAAAATCCTTGTGATAAAGAATGTCCAAAATGAGTGTTACTCAGAAGAGTTGAAGTGCATAACAGCAGAATGCAACCTACCCCTCACAGAAGTCTACGGAAGCTGCATCCTATCATCGCCACCGACGGACTTCTCAGAGGTGGTTCTTCTTTGTCGCCAGAGGACTCCAGTGACAAGTAAAGTTAGGATTATGTGGAGTCGCTAACGACCCCAGACGGGGAGTGTTCTGGACTTATTACATGCAGATAGCACCCTCTAGTGGTAGTTAGGGTATAGCAGTGTTAGTATTCTGCAATAGGTCATTTGACCTTGTTCCTGTTTTAACCCAGAAGTAGTATTCCAGAAAGAACCTACTGAGTTATGGAGAATCTCCCATGAGGGATTCTCAATCCTGTGTCATCTCATCTTATATGCTGGGCAGGACGCAATGTCTGTGAGTATCTTTGTTTGTTAACATGATAGCAACTTTGTCAGTGTAGTATTTGACGATACTTTGTTTATAAGAAGTTATTAGTTGTTAGCTACAGAAGTTTAGCTCAAGTGCTATTTAGTTATACAATTAGTCTATTCTATTGTTATAAATATGTTTATATCTTATGTAACATCTAATGTATAGTACTCAGTTCTATGTAAAAACCATACTTTGTCTTTGTTTACAGTTTCACAAATTTGTTCAAGTAAAGCTTCAAAACAGCAAACCCGCTTGTCGAGGAATTATTTGAATGAGTGTTTAGCTGGCTGGATAACTAGATAGGAGCACGTCTAGCGAGTCCAGTACAATAAGAGTGCAACAGAAAATGGGGCCAAAACAAGGAGAAATGGTAAAAAGGCAAAGTTGAAAGCTCTATATCTGAATGCACACAGCATTCGTAACAAGATAGATGTGTTGATGGCACAAATAGATACAAATGGGTATGATCTGATCACCATTACAGAGACATGGTTGCAAGGTGACCAAGGCTGGGTACTGAATATTCCAGGGTATTTGTCAATTCGGAAGGATGGACAGAAAGGAAAGGGAGGTGGGGTGGCCTTGTTGGTAAAGCATGGGATCAGTGCAGTGGTGAGAAGTGATACTGGCTCAGAAGATCGGACCAGGAGAGCGCCGAGGTGGCAGATAAAAGGAGCAGAGAGGCGAGGCCCGACCAGATCGGACCAGGAGAGCTCCGAGGCGGCAGATAAAAGGAGCAGAGAGGCGAGGCCCGACCAGATCGGATCAGGAGAGCTCCGAGGCGGCAGATAAAAGGAGCAGAGAGGCGAGGCCCGACCAGATCGGACCAGGAGAGCTCCGAGGCTCACTAACTCAGCAGCGTGGAGAGAGGTAAAAAGTAATCAGAGTGTGACGTCACCAGGGAGCAGGTAAGTGATTGGTGTAAAGTCTGTAGGTATTATGGCGAATTAATACACAGACTACAAGAGTAACTTTAACAGGACTTTACTATTCAAAGGTCAGGGCGAATCTGCCCAATAAATCCTGACACAGCACTTATATACCGGTGTGGTCACCGTCGGTATTACAGTATACAGCAGCCAAGATAAAGTAGTGCCACACCTAAAATAGTTCTCTTAAAGGTGGACGGTTACATACAATAGTTCTCTTAAAGGTAGAACAGTTACATACACTACAATCCTCCCTTTTTAGCTTACAACATACTTATTCCCCATTAACATAACATCATAACATATATACAACTTATGCAAAACAGTTCACAGATTCAGTCTCTCTGGAGGCTTCCTGACTCTGTCCGGATAACGCCTCGGTGGTGTAGTAGTTTTCGGCGGGGTAGTAGGTTCTTCTGGCAAGGTCGATTCGGCTTGAAGGACAGTGTCAGGTTCATCTGATTCCAGTATTACCAGATCGGAGGTAGGTGCTCTGGGTATCTCTGCTTCAACATTAGCCGTGTAAGGTTGTGGAGTAGGTTGGTCCTTTGTGGATGATCCTATGATCTGGTCAACATGGTGCCTTATTATGCTGTCACCAATGTCCACGGTATACATCAGCGGCCCTAGCCTTTTCCCAATAGTTCCAGGCTGCCATTTCTCGGTACGGTAGTCCCGGGCCAAAACTTGTTGACCTATCTGAAAGGGTCTAGTTGGCCTTTCATTCATGCCCTGAAATTGCCGGTTCTCTACGTCCCTTCTGACGTTTGGCTTAATCAAATCCAGCCGGCATCTTAGTCTTCTATTGAAAAACATCATGGCGGGAGTTTGGTTTGTGACCGCATGTGTTGCATTCCGGTACGCCAACAAGAAGTTAGCTACCTTATGTTGTAGGTTGATGTCTTCATTACCCATGGCCTTTATGGCCTTCTTGAAGGTCTGGACAAACCTTTCAGCTAATCCATTGGTGGCGGGATGGTATGGGGCTGACGTGTAGTGCTTGACCCCATTCCTTTTTAAGAACTTCCTGAATTCTTCGGACACAAATTGCGGTCCATTATCAGAACAGATCTGTTCCGGCAGCCCATTCCTGGCAAATATGGTCCTTAATACTGTGATGGTTTTTTCCGTGGTGGTGGAGGACATCTTTATTACCTCCGGCCACTTGGAGTGTGCATCCACCGCGATTAGAAACATTGAGTCCATAAATGGACCAGCAAAGTCGACGTGTACCCTTTGCCAAGGAGATGAGGGCCACTCCCATGGATGCAGAGGAGCTTGTGGTGGCGCGTTTTGGACCTTCTGGCATCCTAGACAGCTCTTGGTTATTTCTTCGATGTCTCCATCAATACCTGGCCACCACACAAACGCTCTTGCTAGGTTCTTCATTTTCACTCCACCCAGATGCCCCTCGTGAAGCTCCTTTAGCACCTTATGCTGAAGTTTGGGTGGAATCACCACTCTAGATCCACACATCAAGGTTCCTCGGCACACTGACAGCTGTTCTTTTCTTTGCAAAAATGCGGGCAGCGTTGGTTCGCCATGTGCTGGCCATCCCTCCACTGTTAAATCGTAGACTCGTGAGAGAGTCGGATCATTTCTTGTTTCATTTTCGACCATCGAATTTGTTACTGGTAGACATTCCACTATGGATGAGTGGAACATCTCTACCGGGTCCACTGTAGCCGCCTCTTCTACTACTGGCAACGGTAGGCGCGATAACCCATCAGCATTTCCATGCTGTTTGGACCTTTTGTATTCGATGTCATATTGGTGTGCCCCAAGTAACACAGACCACCTCTGTAGCCTTTGCGCTGTCATAGTGGAAACGGCCTTGTTAGGGTTGAATATGGACACCAACGGCTGTTGGTCTGTCAGTAATGTGAACTTCTTGCCCTGCAGGTAATGATTGAATTTCTTTACTCCCCACACAAGGCTGAGGGCCTCCCTATCTATCTGAGCATAATTTCGCTCAGCGGAGGTCAATGATCGGGACGCAAATGCGACTGGCCTTTCCGAGCCATTTGGTAACTTGTGTGAAAGTACTGCTCCAATTCCATAAGGGGAAGCATCACAAGCTAGACGAAGAGGTAACGTTGGGTTGAAATGAGCCAACACTTCCTCAGAGGTAATCAACGCCTTGCTTCTGCGAAAGGCCTTCTTACAGTCCTCGCTCCACTTCCATGGTACTTCTTTCCACAACAGAGCATTCAGCGGATGCAGCACCGTGGATAGATTTGGCAGAAACTTGTGGTAATAATTAATCAACCCCAGAAACGATCTCAACTGTGATACATTTTCCGGAGCGGGGGCCTTCACGACAGCTTCTATCTTGTCAGGTGACTTGTGCAGCCCCTCTTGGTCAATGACATGACCGCAGTACGAGATCCGTTTCTGGAAGAACTCACATTTCTGGCGATTAGCTCGAAGGCCATATTCCTTCAACCTGGTGAGCACCAGTTTCAAATTTGCGAGGTGTTCCTCCTCGTCCTCTCCTGTAATCAGGATATCGTCCAAGTAACACTGAGTGCTTGGAATACCCTGTAAGACCTGCTCCATGGCCCTCTGCCAAATTGCTGGAGCCGAAGCTACTCCAAAAACCAGTCTATTATAACGATACAAGCCTCTGTGCGTGTTGATTGTGAGATACTGGCGCGACTCTTCCTCGACTTCCATTTGTAAGTATGCTTGTGCCAGGTCTATCTTGGTGAAGTGTTTCCCGCCCAACAATGAAGCAAAGATATCCTCAATCCGCGGGAGCGGGTATTGTACCGTGTGAAGCACCGGATTAACTGTGATCTTGAAGTCTCCGCAGATGCGGACCTTTCCCGGTCCCCCTGGCTTGTTACTTGATGAAGCCTTCATGATGGGAACAATGGGCGTGGCCCACTCACTCCAGTCCACCTTAGACAGTACCCCTGAACGTTCAAGCTCTTCCAGTTCTGCCTCCACAGCAGGTCGTATCGCGTAAGGTACCGATCTGGCTTTGAAAAATTTTGGGCTTGCATGTTCTGCAATCTTCATTTTTGCTTTAATTCCTCTCAGTGTTCCCAGTCCTTGCTGGAATACCTCTTTAGCTTCGTCCAATATTCTGGACAACCGTTCAGGTTTGACATCTTCCTTTCCGGAATCTACCGTCATTGTGTTTAGTGAATGCCAGTCTATCTTTATTTTCCTGATCCACTCCCGTCCCAGAAGTGGTGGACCTCCCTTGGGCAGCACATACATGTCCATCCCTTGGTGATCTTTGTCCTTGTATCTCACCTTGACTTTTATCTTTCCGATGGGGTATACTTTGTGCCCCGTGTATGTCTACAATACTATCTCCGTATCCCGTAGGGGAATATGTTTGAATAACTTTTTGTAATCTTGCTTATTCATGACCATCAACGCCGATCCGGTGTCCACTTCCATCTTCACTTGGACTTTTGCAATCTGTAGTGTGACCCAGATAGTTTGTCGGTCAGCTTCTTTACTCACATTGTGAATCCTCAGGCTACCCAGTTCCTTGCTGTTGGAGTCTGAGTCCGAATTCTGTTCATCTGGACTCTTCCCAGTCACCTTATGTACCTTTCTGTACTTCTTCTGCGGTAACTTATTATTGCTGGTCTTCTTTCCTGACCGGCATACCTTAGCTATGTGACCAAGCTTGCCACATTTTCTACATTCCTGGTTTTTAAACCAGCATTGGTTCTGTTCGTGTGTTGTCTTCCCACAACGATAACATTTCGTTGTACCCGAAGTCATTTGATCCACACTGAGTACCGCTGTCTTCCGCTGCATTTCCGCCGTGCCTCTCACTGCGGCTTCGTGCGATGCTGCAATAAGGACAGCCTTATCAAGTGTAAGATCGTTCTCTTCGAGCAGTCGTTTTTGTGTTCCTTCCTTCGACATCCCGCACACGAACTTGTCTCTCAGTGCCTCTGTCAGATTTACCCCAAACTGACAGTATTTTGCTAGCCTACGCAGTTCAACCAGGTACTCCGCGTTGCTTTCCTCTTTCCGTTGCGTTCTCACGTAAAATTTAGATCGTTCCGCTAACATCAGCGGTGCGGGGTTAAAATGATCCTTCAGGACAGCAACAATATTAGCGAAAGACTGATCCGCCGGTTTAGCTGGTGATAGAAGATGCTTCAATAACCCGTATGTCTTCGCACCCATTGAGTTTAGTAAGGTTAGAGCTTTGTCATGATAGCAAAATACTGCAGATGTTGGAAATCCGAAATAACAACAGAAAATGCTGGAAAAACTCAGCAAGTCAGGCAACATCCGTGGAGAGAAATTTGAGTTGACGTTTCGGGTTTGACCCTTCTTCATTGTCATAATTTGCTATCTTATTGACCTTACAATATACCTCGATGCGTTCTACATACGTGGCCCAATCTTCCACATCGGAATCGAAACCGTTGATGTTACTATGCTTAGGCATCTTCACACTCTTCCTGAGAAACAACAACAAAATATTTCTTGAACTTTTTTTTCAAAATGGCGGTTTCCAGCGCTTGTCTTCTTTCCCCGCCCACTTTCAAAATGGCGGTTTCCTGCTTCTGTCTTCTTCCCTGCCTACTGGCGGCTTCCCGCATTTCTTCCCCTGGCAGGAGGGGTAAGCTTTTCCCTCGGGCGACGACCGCTGGCTTTCGGGGTTCGCAGCCTGCGCGTCGGCTTCAGTGCGTTCCTTGTTCCCTTTTCTCAGCAGGGCAACTGGCGCTGGGTACAACCCGTTGACGGCGAACAGTTTCAGCCGCTGGGCTGGATCTCGCTCAGTCTCCCTCGCTCGGGCTCTGTTTCTCCCTCAGCGGCTTCCAATCGCGCCTCCCAGCCCTTTCCTCCCCGGCTGCGGCTGAGTTCTCCGCGATTTATTTATTTTTATATCTTCCCGCGCCTTACGATCCCGGTCGCAGCGCTTCGTGGCCTCGGTCGCTGCCCGGCCTTTTTCACTCCACTCGCGCCTCCCAGCCCTCTCGCAGTCCGGTGCTTTCCTCCCCGGCTGCGGCTGAGTTCACCGCGGTTTATTTATTTTTATATCTTCCCGCGCCTTACGATCCCGGTTGCAGCGCCTCGTGGCCTCGGTAGCTGCCCGGCCTTTTTCGCCGGTTGCGGTCTAGCTGTCTCACGATGCCGTTGCGTCTCCCAGCCCGCTTGTACCGCGGCTTCCGTGCTCCACGCTGCCCCAGTCTCAGCGCCTCTGGGCCCGACTTCTGTCCGGCTCCTTTCCCCCGACCGTGGTCGAGTTCACCGCCCTTATCCTCCGTTTATTTTTTTATTTTCCCTTTACTCACAGTCACCGTGGCCGACTTGCTTCTCGTGCTGATCAGCTCACTCACCACTGTGGCAGAAGGGACAATCAGTGCCTGTTGCTGATGGAAGGCTTCATGTCTGAATTCTTCCTTCTTCCTTGCTCTGCAGACTCGAGTTTTCTCTCAGCAGAACGACGAGGGCGGGTGCCTCTTCTCGGCGCTCGTTAACTGCTTCGGAAGTATTGTTGCCGCAGGGTAAGATCGAACTCGTCACCACTGTAAAGTCTGTAGGTATTATGGCGAATTAATACACAGACTACAAGAGTAACTTTAACAGGACTTTACTATTCGAAGGTCAGGGCGAATCTGCCCAATAAATCCTGACACAGCACTTATATACCGGTGTGGTCACCGTCGGTATTACAGTATACAGCAGCCAAGATAAAGTAGTGCCACACCTAAAATAGTTCTCTTAAAGGTGGACGGTTACATACAATAGTTCTCTTAAAGGTAGAACAGTTACATACACTACAATTGGTTGGTGAGTATTTCTCTTTTTTAAACTTTAACTCTGTAGTTTATAGTTACTAGGGTCTTTTCTGGTGTAGCAGGGACTGTTGGTAGACCATACAAGCGCCTTAGAGCTATCTTTAATTGGTGATAGTGAAATAATTTAAATTAATTAAAGGGTAAGTCATGCCAGGGGAGCCCAGCCCCGTGTTATGCTCCTCTTGCTCTCTGTGGGAATTCAGGGACACTGCCGGTGTCCCTGATGACCACGTGTGCCAGAAATGCATCCAGCTGCAGCTACTAGCAGACCGCATTGCGGCGCTGGAGCTGCGGATGGATGGGCTTTGGAGCATTCACGATGCTGAGAGGGTCGTGGATAACACTTTTAGTGAGTTGGTCACACCGCAGGTAAGGGCTGCACAGGCAGAAAGGAAATGGGTGACCATCAGGCAGAGCAGTAGAGGCAGGCAGGTAGTGCAGGAGACCCCTGTGGCCATTCCCCTCTCAAACAGGTATACCGATTTGGATACTGTTGAGGGGGATGACTTACCAGAGGAAGGCAGCAGCAGCCAACTTCCTGGCACCAGGGGTGCTTCTGCTGCTCAGGAAGGGAGGAAAAAGAGTGGGAGAGCAATAGTGGTAGGAGATTCTATCGTAAGGGGTACAGATAGGCATATCTGTGGCCGTAGACGTGACTCCAGGAGGGTTTGTTGCCTCCCTGGTGCCAGGGTCAAGGATGTCACTGAACGGCTTCAGGGCATTCTGAAGGGGGAGGGTGAACAGTCAGAGGTCGTGGTTCACATTGGGACCAATGACATGGGTAGGAAGAGGGATGAGGTCCTGCAGCAAGAATTTAGGGAGCTAGGTAGCAGATTAAAGAGCAGAACCTCAAAGGTTGTAATCTCTGGATTACTCCCGGTGCCACGTGCTAGTGAGTATAGGAATAGGAGGATAGAGCAGATGAATGCGTGGCTAAAGAGTTGGTGCAGGAGGGAGGGCTTTAGTTTCCTGGATCACTGGGCCTGCTTCTGGGAAAGGTGGGACTTGTACAAGTCAGACGGGTTGCACCTGAACCAGAGCGGGACAAATATCCTTGCGGGGAGGTTTGCTAGCACTGTTCGGGGGGGTTTAAACTAAAATGGCAGGGGGTTGGGTACCTGAGCAGGGAGACAGAGGAAAGGGAAACAGGGATAAACGCAAAAGATAGGAAGGAGAAAAACAAAAGTGGCAGTCAGAGAAATCAACGGTTTAAATCAAATGTGGCCACAGTAAATAATAATTCTAATAGGTCTAAGTGCATTAAAAAAACAAGCCTGAAGGCTTTGTGTCTTAATGCGAGGAGCATTTGTAATAAGGTGGACGAATTGGCTGCGCAAATAGAGGTAAACAAATATGATTTGGTTAGGACTACGGAAACGTGGTTCAAGGATGGCCAAGACTGGGAGCTCAACATCCAGGGGTATTCGATATTCAGGAAAGATAGGCAAAAAGGAAAGGGAGGTGGGGTAGCATTACTGGTTAAAGAAGGGATTCATACAATTGTAATGAAGGATATTAGCTCTGATGATGTGGAATCTGTATGGGTAGAATTGAGAAATACTAAGGGGAAAAAAACATTAGTGGGAATGGTATATAGACCTCCCAACTGTAAGGCGGAGGTTGGGGATGGCATTAAAAGGGAAATTAAAGAAGCGTGCAATAAGGGCACAGTAGTCATCATGGGTGACTTTAATCTACATATAGATTGGGCCAACCAAATTAGTAACAATACTGTGGAGGAGGAATTCCTGGAGTGTTTAAGGGATGGTTTCCTGGACCAATATGTCGAGGAACCAACCAGAGTTCAGGCCATCTTAGACTGGGTATTATGTAACGACAAAGGATTAATTAGCAATCTTGTTGTACGAGGCCCCTTGGTCTGAGCGATCATAATATGATCGAATTCTTCATTAAGATGGAGAATGAATTAGTTGACTCGGAGACTAGGGTCCTCAATTTAAATAAAGGAAACTACGATGGTCTGAGGAGCGAGTTGGGTAGGATTGATTGGGGAATGGCACTCAAAGGGTTGACGGTGGATAGGCAATGGCAAACATTCAAAGACCGAATGGATGAGCTACAGAATTTG
This sequence comes from Somniosus microcephalus, assembly GCF_052327205.1. Lineage (NCBI taxonomy): Eukaryota > Metazoa > Chordata > Chondrichthyes > Squaliformes > Somniosidae > Somniosus > Somniosus microcephalus. The sequence goes on along the minus strand of NC_140991.1, from coordinate 93,961,437 downwards.
TTCATCCCAGTTTGGCATAAAAATAAAACAAAAAAGGTGACTCAACCGTGGCTAACAAGGGAAATTAGGGACAGCATAAGATCCAAGGAGACGACATATAAATTGGCCAGAAAAAGCAATAATCCTGAGGATTGGGAGCAGTTTAGGGTTCAACAAAGGAGGACAAAGGGATTAATTAAGAAAGGGAAAATAGAATATGAGAGTAAGCTAGCAAGGAACATAAAAACTGACTGTAAAAGCTTTTATAGATATGTGAAGAGGAAAAGATTGGTGAAGTCAAGCGTAGGTCCCTTACAGTCAGAATCAGGGGAATTTATAATGGGAAACAAAGAAATGGCAGACCAACTAAATTCATACTTTGGTTCTGTCTTCACAAAGGAGGACACAAATAACCTCCCAGAGATGCCGGGGAACATAGGGCCTGATGAAAGGGTGGAACTGAAAGAAATCAGTATTTGTAGGGAAATGGTGTTAGGAAAATTGATGGGACTAAAGGCCGATAAATCCCCAGGGCCTGATAATCTACATCCCAGGGTACTTAAGGAAGTGGCCCTGGAAATAGTAGATGCATTACTGGTCATCTTCCAGAACGCGATAGACTCTGGAACAGTACCCATGGATTGGAAGGTAGCTAATGTTACCCCACTATTCAAAAAAGGTGGTCGAGAAAAAGCGGGGAATTATAGACCGGTAAGCCTGACATAGGTAGTGGGGAAAATGCTAGAATCTATTATAAAAGATGTAATAGCAGAGCACTTGGTAAGCAGTGACAGGATCGGACAAAGTCAACATGGATTTACAAAAGGTAAATCATGCTTGACTAATCTACTGGAATTTTTTGAGGATGTAACTGGTAAAATAGATAAGGGAGAACCAGTGGATTTGGTGTATTTGGACTTTCAGAAGGCTTTCGATAAGGTCCCACATAAGAGATTAGCGTGCAAAATTAAGGCACATGGGATTGCGGGCAAGGTATTGACTTGGATAGAGAACTGGTTGGCGGACAGAAAGCAAAGAGTTGGAATAAATGGGTCATTTTCCGAGTGGCAGGCAGTGACTAGTGGGGTACCGCAAGGATCGGTCCTAGGACCCCAGCTGTTCACAATATATATTAATGATCTGGACGAGGGAATTGGATGTAATATCTCCAAATTTGCAGACGACACAAAGCTGGGTGGGAGGGTAAGCTGTGAGGAGGATGTCGTGAAACTCCAGTACGATCTGGACAGATTGGGTGATTGGGCAGAAACATGGCAAATGCACTATAATGTGGATAAATGTGAGGTTATCCACTTTGGTGGCTGATGCGCTATCAATTACTGCGAAAGACTGGAAGTTAAGTGAGTAACAAACAGGCTTTTATTAGCTAAAGAACGAAGGCATGCCTCTAGTGGTCGACCGGTCCTGAATGCCTGGGGGACTGCAGAGCAGCCGCCTTTATACCAGGGCATATGGGTGGAGCCAGGGGCGGAGCCAGCTGAGGTATGCACAGACAGGTACAACAATGGGCAAGAGTGAACAACGGTGAAGTGAACAACAGTGAAGTGAACAACAGTGAAGTGAACAACAGTGGTTTACCACATTCACCCCTTGCTTAAAATGAGTCCGACGGGGTGAAGTGTATTAAAAGTTCGTATAATTGAGTCTTTCTGGGGGTCTTGTATGCCGTCGTGATCGTCGTGGCGACGGCAGAGGTGGTGCAGCTTCCAACGCCGAGTCCCGCGTGGGCCGACGCACTGGCGTGTGGTCCTCCTGGGTGTTGGGTTGGTTGGTGATCAATGGTGGGTCACGGGGCCGCAGCGTGCCGTCTACAGGGGTTAGGTATGGGTCCGTTGCCGCCGGTACATTGTGGGTAGCGGTGATGTTGGTTTCAGGGGCCCCCGAGGGTGCGAGGTCTCGTATGGAGACTGTGTCCTCCCGCCCGTCCGGGTACGCAATGTAAGCGTACTGGGGGTTGGCGTGGAGGAGGTCGACCCTCTTGACCAGGGGGTCCATTTTATGGGTCCTCACGTGTCTTCTCAGTCGGACCGGCCCTGGGGACGTCAGCCATGGCGGTAGCGATGTCCCCGATGTGGACTTCCTTGGGAAGACAAACATTTTCTCGTGAGGGGTGGAGTTAGTGGCAGTGCAGAGCAGTGACCAAATAGAGTGAAGCGCATCGGGGAGCACATCCTGCCAGCGGGAGGTCGGAAGGCCCCTAGACTTTAAGGCTAGCAGGGCGGCCTTCCAAACTGTCGCATTCTCTCTTTCCACCTGTCCGTTCCCCCGGGGGTTGTAACTGGTGGTCCTGCTTGTGGCAATACCCCTAGCGAGCAGGTACTGGCGGTGTTCGTCGCTCATAAACGATGAGCCCCGGTCGCTATGGATATAGCTGGGGAAACCGAACAGGGTGAAGAGGTCGTTCAGACATTTAATGACCGTGGCACTGGTCATGTCCGGGCAGGGGATGGCGAACGGGAAGCGCGAGTACTCGTCAATAATGTTGAGGAAGTACACATTGCGGTCGGAGGAGGGGAGAGGCCCTTTAAAATCAACGCTCAGGCGCTCGAAGGGGCGAGTGGCTTTTATCAGGTGAGCCCTGTCTGGTCTATAAAAGTGCGGTTTGCACTCAGCGCAGACTTGGCAGTTCCTGGTCATGGTCCTGACCTCCTCAATGGAGTAAGGCAGGTTGCGGGCCTTGATAAAATGGAAGAACCTGGTGACCCCCGGGTGGTAGAGGTCATTGTGGAGGGCCCGCAGTCTATCAACCTGCGCGTTGGCGCAGTTGCCACGCGATAGAGCATCCGGGGGCTCATTGAGTTTCCCGGGCCGGTACAAGATATCGTAATTGTAGGTGGAAAGTTCAATTCTCCACCTCAAAATCTTGTCATTTTTGATTTTGCCCCTCTGCTTGTTATTAAACATAAAAGCAACTGAATGCTGGTCAGTGAGTAGGGTGAATCATTTTCCAGCCAGGTAATGCCTCCAATGTCTCACAGCTTCCACAATGGCCTGGGCCTCCTTTTCGACAGAGGAGTGTCTGATTTCGGAGCCTTGGAGGGTTCGTGAAAAGAAGGCCACAGGCCTTCCCGCCTGGTTAAGGGTAGCGGCCAGGGCAAAGTCGGACGCATCGCTCTCCACCTGGAAGGGGATGGACTCGTCCACCGCGTGCATGGTGGCTTTAGCGATGTCCTCTTTGATATGGTGGAAGGCTAAGCCGGCCTCTGCCGCCAGGGGAAAAGAGGTGGACTTGATAAGTGGACAGGCTTTGTCCACATAATTAGGGACCCACTGGGCGTAGTAGGAGAAAAACACCAGGCATCTCTTCAGGGCCTTGAGGCAGTGGGGCAGGGGAAGGTCCATAAGAGGACGCATGCGGTCGGGGTCGGGGCCGATGACTCCATGTTCCACAACACAGCCAAGGATAGCGAGGCGGTTCATGTGGAATATGCACTTCTCCTTGTTATACGTAAGGTTTAGGAGTTGGGCAGTGCGGAGGAATTTGTCGAGGTTGGCGTCATGGTCCTGCAGGTCATGGCCGCAGATGGTCACATTGTCCAGGTAGGGAAAAGTGGCCTGCAACGCATTTTGGTCGACCATCCGGTCCATCTCCCTTTGGAAAACGGAGACCCCGTTGGTGACGCCGAAGGGGACCCGAAGGAAGTGGTAGAGGCGGCCGTTTGCCTCGAAGGCAGTATACTGGCGGTCCTCATAGCGGATAGGGAGTTGGTGATATGCTGACTTAAGGTCAATAGTGGAGAATATGCGGTATTGCGCGATCTGATTGACCATATCAGATATGCGGGGGAGGGGGTATGCGTCCAGTTGGGTATATCGATTTATTGTTTGGCTGTAGTCAATGACCAGGCGCTGCTTCTCGCCGGTCTTGACGACTACAACCTGGGCTCACCAGGGGCTGGTGCTAGCTTCGATAATCCCCTCCTTCAGGAGCCGCTCCACCTCAGATTTAATAAAAACTCTGTCACCAGCGCTGTATCACCTGCTTTTGGTGGCGATTGGCTTACAGTCTGGGGCGAGGTTGGCGAACAACGGGGGGGAGGTGACTTTAAGCGTGGAGAGGCTGCAAAAGGTGCGCGGTGGGCAATTTGAAAACTGCTGGTTGCAGACTGTGAGTGGGGGAAGGGGTCCACCGTACGCCATCGTGACACTCTTAAGGTGGCACTGAAAATCCAACCCCAGTAGAACGGCAGCGCAGAGATCGGGTAGGACAAGCAGTTTAAAGTTTCTGTACTCTGTGCCCCTCACCGAAAGGGTCACCATGCAGTAGCCGCCGACGTCCGCTGAATGGGACTTGGAGGCCATAGAGACCCGGTGGCGCACTGGCAGGACCGGGAGAGAGTAACGCCGCACCGTGTCGGGGTGGATAAAGCTCTCTGTGCTCCCGCAGTCGAAAAGACAGGTCGTGGCGCAGCCGTTTACCTTTATGTCCATCATGGACCTGGCTAGTTGGTGAGGTCTAGACTGGTCCAGTGTAACGGAGGCCAGCGTAGGGTCAGGCGCGTCGCTGTAGTCATCAGGTGAGGCGGTGGGTGAGTCGGGGGCCCGTTGCAAAAATGGCGGCCGGAACGGATCACACATGGTCGAGAGCGTCCAAGATGGCGGCGCCCATGATCCACACGTGGCTGGAGGCGTCCAAGATGGCATCCAAGATGGCGGCCCACTCGGCCCACACGCAGCACTGCTGGAGTTTGGGGTAGGTTTAGCCTTGCAGACACTGGCGTAGTGCCCTTTCTTCCCACAACCAGAGCAGGTAGCGTTTTTCGCCGGGCAGCGCGCTCTGGGGTGTTTGGCTTGGCCACAGAAGTAACACTTCGGGCCCCGGGACATCGCTGCAGAAGTTGGGCTGTTGGCGGGATGTGGCGGGGGTCTTACCGTGTCCCAGGATGGCGGCGCTCACGCCATCCACGATGCGGCCGTGCGGTCAGGTGAGTAGGCGTCCATATTCCGTTGGGCCACGTCTAGCGAAAGTGCGAGGGCCGTGGCCTTCTTCAGGTCGAGTTCGCCCTGCTCTAAAAGTCTCTGCCGGGTGTAGTTGGACCTGAGGCCCGCGATGAAGGCGTCCCGGACAAGTCCCTCCGTGTACACCGCGGCCGACACCTCTTTACATTTGCAGGCCCGGCCGAGCACCTTCAGCGCCCGTAGGTATACCTCCATCGATTCCCCGGGTTGCTGTTTGCGGGACCCCAGGAGGTGTCTGGCGTAAACTTCATTTACCGGGCGTGCGTACTGTTCTTTAAGAAGGTCGAGGGCACCCTCATAGGTAGTCGCATCTTGGATGAGCGAATAAGCTTGGTGGTTCACCTTGGAGGTCAGAATTTTTAGTTTGTCGCCATCGTTTTGAACAGAATCAACGGAGGCTTCTAGGAAAAGTTCAAAGCATCGCAGCCAGTGTGCGAACTTGGTAGATGCATCCGCCTCTTGAGGGTCTAGTTCCAGGCGTGCTGGTTTGAGGATTTGCTCCATCGGAAAAAAATTTAGCTAATAAAATTGATGCGCTATCAATTACTGCGAAAGACTGGAAGTTAAGTGAGTAACAAACAGGCTTTTATTAGCTAAAGAACGAAGGCATGCCTCTAGTGGTCGACCGGTCCTGAATGCCTGGGGGACTGCAGAGCAGCCGCCTTTATACCAGGGCATATGGGTGGAGCCAGGGGCGGAGCCAGCTGAGGCATGCACAGACAGGTACTACAATGGGCAAGAGTGAACAACAGTGAAGTGAACAACAGTGGTTTACCACAGTGGCAAAAACAGGAAGGCAGATTATTATTTGAATGGCAATAGATTGGGAGAAGGGGAAGTGCAAAGAGACCTGGGTGTTCTTGTGCACCAGTCGCTGAAGGTAAGCATGCAGGTGCAGCAGGCGGTTAAGAAGGTAAATGGTATGTTGGCCTTCGTAGCAAGGGGGTTTGAGTACAGGAACAAGGATGTCTTGCTACAGTTGTACAGGGCCTTGGTGAGACCGCACCTTGAGTACTGTGTGCAGTTTTGGTCGCCTTACCTGAGGAAGGACGTTCTTGCCATGGAAGGAGTGCAGCGAAGATTCACCAGGCTGATACCTGGGATGGCAGGAATGACGTATGAGGAGAGATTGTGTCAATTGGGCTTATACTCACTGGAGTTTAGAAGATTGAGAGGGGATCTCATCGAAACCTATAAAATTCTGTCAGGCCTGGACAGACTAGATGCAGGAAGGATGTTTCTGATGGCCGGGGAGTCCAGAACCAGGGGTCATAGTCTAAGGATAAGGGGTAAGCCATTTAGGACTGAAATGAGGAGGAATTTCTTCACCCAGAGAGTGGTGAACCTGTGGAATTCTCTGCCACAGAGGGCGGTGGAGGCCAGTTCATTAAATATATTCAAAAAAGAGTTGGATATATTTCTTAAGGCTAAAGGGATCAAGGGATATGGGGAGAAGGCAGGGACAGGGTACTGAATTTGGATGATCAGCCATGATCTCATTGAATGGCGGAGCAGGCTCAAAGGGCCGAATGGCCTACTCCTGCTCCTATCTTCTATGTTTCTATGTTTCTATGTAAGATCAAGATGTAGAATCGGTTTGGGTGGAGATAAAAAATAATAAAGGGAAAAAGTTTCTGGTGGACGGAATCTACAGGCCCTCGAACAGTAGCAATACTATTGGACAGAGTACAAATCAATAATAGAGGCCTGTAAAAAAGGTACGGTAATAATCATGGGTGATTTTAATCTCTATATTGATTGGACAAATCAAATTGGCATGGGTAGCCTTGAGGAGGAGTTCATAGAGTGCATCTGGGATGGTTTCCTAGAACAGTATATAATGGAACCAACCAGGGAGCAGGCTATCTTGGATCTAGTACTATGTAATGAGACAGAATTAATAAATGATCTCATAGTAATGGATCCTCTAGGAAAGAGTGATCATAGTATGGTTGAATTTCACATTCAGTTGGAGGGTGAGAAAGTTGTATCTCAAACCAGTGTCCTGGTCTTAAACAAAGGGAATTACAGTGGCATGAGGGTTGTACTGGTAAAAGTGGACTGGAAAAATAACTTAAAGGGTAAGACAGTTGAAATGCGGTGGCGTACTTTTCAGGAGATATTCCATAACTCTCAACAAAAATATATTCCAGTGGGAAAGAAAGATTTTAAGAGAAGGGAGCACCATCCGTGGCTAACTAAGGAAGTAAAGGATGGCATCAAATTGAAAACAAAGGCATACAATGTTGCCAAGATTAGTGGGAGGCCAGAGGATTGGGAAATGTTTAAAAACCAGCAAAGGAAGACTAAAAAAGTAATAAAGAGAGAGAAGATGAATTATGATTGTAAACTGGCAAGAAACATTAAAACTGATAGTAAGAGCTTCTACAGGTATATAAAAAGGAAGGGGGTAGCTAAAGTAAACGTTGGTCCCTTAGAGGATGAGACTGGGGAATTAATAATGGGGAACGGGGAAATGGCAGAGACTCTGAACAAATAATTTGTACCTGTCTTCATGGTAGAAGACACTAACAACATCCCAATAATGGGTAATCAAGGGGCCAAAGGAAGGGGGGAACTAAAGGCAATCACTATCACTAAGGAAATAGTACTTGGTAAAATAATGGGACTAAAAGATGACAAGTCCCCTGGATCAGATGGTCTGCATCCCAGGGCCTTAAAAGAAGTGGCAGCAGAGATAGTGGATGCATTGGTTGCAATATACCAAAATTCCCTGGACTCTGGAGAGGTCCCAGCAGATTGGAAAACCGCAAATGTAACACCCCTATTTAAGAAAGGAGGGAGACAGAAAGCAGGAAACTATAGACCAGTTAGCCTAACATCTGTCGCTGGGAAAATGCTGGAGTCCTTCATTAAGGAAGCAGTAGCAAGGCATTTGGAAAATCATAATGCAGTCAAGCAGAGTCAGCATGGTTTTATGAAAGGGAAATCATGTTTAACAAACAAAGATTAGAGACAAGGTAATAGAGAAAGGTATTAATATGGGAAATGATAAACAGACCATGACAGGAAGGAATAGAGAGTACAAATCTAAGAGTAAATCAACAGATAAGGCTAGAGGTTACAAAATAATAAAAGGACAAAACTAAAGGCTCTGCATCTGAATGCACGTAGCATTCGAAACAAAACAAATGAACTGATAGCGCAAATAGAAATAAATAAATATGATCTGATAGCCATTACAGAAACATGGCTGCAGGATGACATAGATTGGGACCTGAATATTGAAGGGTACATGACATTTAGGAAGGACAGGAAGGTGGGAAAAGGTGGAGAGGTGGCTCTGTTAATTAATAATGGTATTAGCACAATAGAGAGGGATGACCTAAGTTCAGGAAACCAGGATGTAGAAGCGGTTTGGGTAGAAATGAGAAATAATAAAGGCAAGAAGTCACTTGTGGGAGTGGTGTACAGGCCCCCTAACAGTAACCACATGGTAGGATGGAGTATAAAGGAAGAAATAATGGGAGCTTGTCAGAAGGGTATGGCAATAATCATGGGGGATTTTAATCTGCATATAGACTGGAAAAATCAGATGGGCAAAGGTAGCCTAGATGAGGAGTTCATGGAATGTTTTCGGGATAGTTTCTTGCAACAGCACATTCTGGAGCCAACCAGAGAGCAGGCTATACTAGATCTGGTATTGTGCAACGAGATAGGATTAATTAATGACCTCATAGTGAAGGCGCCCCTAGGTAGCAGCAATCATAATATGATTGAATTTTACATTCAGTTTGAGGGAGAGAAGAGTGGGTCCAAGACTAATATTTTAAACTTAAATAAGGGCAATTATGAGGGCATGAAAGCAGAGCTAGCTAAAGTGAACTGGCAAATTAGGTTATGGGATAGGTCAATAGAGTTGCAGTGGCAGACATTTAAGGGGATATTTCAAAATACACAGAATATATACATTCCAACAAGAAAGAAAAATTCCAAGGGGAGGACCCACCATCCGTGGTTAACTAAAAAAGTTAAAGATAGTATTAAACTTAAAGAAAAAGCATATAATTACACAAAGATGGGTGGCAGGTCAGGAGATCGGACAGAATATAAAAAACAGCAAAGAATGACTAAAAGATTAATAAGGAGAGAAAAATTAGAGTACGAGAGAAAGCTAGCTAGAAATATAAAAACAGGTAGCAAGAGTTTCTATAGATATTTTTAAAAGAAAAGAGTCAACAAAGTGAGCACTGGTCCTATAAAAAGTGAGTCTGGGGAATTAATAATGGAAAATAAGGAGATGGCAGTTGAATTGAACAGGTATTTTGCATCAGTCTTCACTATAGAGGATACAAGTAACATCCCAGAAATAGCTGTAAATCAGGAAATGGAAGGGAGGGAGGAACTCAAGCAAATTATAATCACCAGGGAAGTGGTACTGAGCAAATTGTTGGAGCTGCGGGCTGACAAGTCCCCGGGTCCTGATGGACTTCATCAAGGGTCATAAAAGAAGTGGCTAGTGAGATAGTTGATGTATTGGTTTTAATTTTCCAAAATTCCCTAGATTCAGGGAAGGTTCCATTAGATTGGAAAATAGTGAATGTAACTCCTTTATTCAAAAAGGGAGGGAGACAGAAAGCAGGAAACTATAGGCCTAGGGAAGATGTTAGAAGCTATTATTAAAGACATTATAGCAGGGCACTTAGAAAAGTTCAAAGTAATCAGGCAGAGTCAACATGGTTTTGTGAAAGGGAAATCATGTTTAACCAATTTATTGGAGTTCTTTGAGGAAGCAACATGTGCTGTGGATGAAGGGGAGCTGGTGGATGTACTGTACTTAGATTTCCCTCTGTTTCTCTCTCCACGGATGCTGCCCTGGCCTGCTGAGTTTTTCCAGTGTTTTCTGTTGCTATTTCCATCATACTCTCCCTGCTTGGCGAAGAATCACTGAAAAGACTACATGATAACATCAACATGTTCCATCCCACCATCAAACTCACCATGGACTACTCCTCAGAATCGGTTTCATTCTTGGACACATGAATCTCCATCAAAGACGGACACCTCAGCACTTCACTCTACCGCAAGCCCACGGACAACCTCACGATGCTCCACTTCTCCAGCTTCCACCCTAACCACGTTAAAGAAGCCATCCCCTATGGACAAGACCTGCGAATACACAGGATCTGCTCAGACGAGGAGGAATGCGATGGACACCTACAGACACTGAAAGACGTCCTCGTAAGAACAGGATATGACGCTCGACTCGTCGATCGACAGTTCCGACGGGCCACAGCAAAAAACCGCATAGACCTCCTCAGAAGACAAACACGGGACACAACCAACAGAGTACCCTTCATCGTCCAGTACTTCCCCGGAGCGGAGAAACTACGCCATGTTCTTCGCAGCCTTCAACATGTCATTGATGACGACAAACACCTTGCTAAGGCCATTCCCACACCTCCACTACTCGCCTTCAAACAGCCACCTAACCTCAAACAGACCATCATTCGCAGCAAATTACCCAGCTTTCAGGAGAACAGTGACCACGACACCACACAACCCTGCCACGGCAACCTCTGCAAGACATGCCAGATCATCAACACAGATACCATCATCACACGTGAGGACACCACCCACCAGGTACATGGTACATACTCATGTGACTCGGCTAACGTTGTCTACCTCATACGTTGCAGGAAAGGATGCCCAGGAGCATGGTACATCAGCAAGACCATGCAGACACTGCGACAACGGATGAACGGACACCGCGCAACAATCGCCAGGCAGGAGTGTTCCCTCCCAGTCGGGGAACACTTCAGCAGTCAAGGACATTCAGCCTCCGATCTTCGGGTAAGCATTCCCCAAGGCGGCCTTCGAGACACACGACAACGCAAAATCGTCGAGCAGAAACTGATAGCCAAGTTCCGCACTCATGAGGATGGCCTCAACCGGGATCTTGGGTTCATGTCGTGCTACATGTAACCCCACCTGACGTAGGGTCATCCAGACTCGAGTCGTCGTTGGCTTGTTCTCTCTACACAGATGCGGCCGGACCTGCTGTGATTTCCAGCAAAAAAAATGTTTTTTGTCTGTTTTTTGTTTTTGTTTTTCATACAGACCCCAGCATCTGCAACATTTGACCCCTTGTAACCCCACCTCATTGTTCTTTGATGTAATGTTTTCCTGACTGACCTGTTTGGACACCATTCACACCTTTGCTTGCTGTGATTATCTCTCTGCCGAGGTGTGATAAATGGCAGTTAGGAAGATTACCTGTAATCATCTGGCATTATTCTCTGACTATATAAGCTGTGTCTATATGCATCTCTTCACTTCACCTGATGAAGGAGCAGCGCTCCAAAAGCTTGTGATTTCAAATAAAGCTGTTGGACTATAACCTGGTGTTGTGTGACTTCTTACATTTGTCCACCCCAGTCCAACACCGGCATCTCCACACCTCGGCTAATGAAGGCAAGTATCCCATATGCCTTTTTAACCACCTTATCTACTTGTCCTGCTGCCTTCAGGGATCTATGTACATGCACACCAAGGTCCCTCTGATCCTTTGTCCTTCCTAGGGTCCTACCATTCATTGTGTATTCCCTTGCCTTGTTAGTCCTCCCAAAATGCACCACCTCACACTTTTCAGGGTTAAATTCCATTTGCCACTGTTCTGCCCATCTAACCATCCCGTCTATATCGTCCTGTAGCCTGAGGCTTCCCTCCTCGCTATTTACCACTCCACCAATTTTCGTGTCATCTGCAAACTTACTGATCATACCTCCTCCATTCATATCTAAATCATTAATGTACATTACAAACAACAAAGGGCCCAGCACCGATCCCTGCGATACACCACTGGACACAGGCTTCCAGTCACAAAAACAACCTTCGACCATCACCCTCTGCCTCCTGCCACTAAGCCAACTTTGGATCCAATGTGTCAAATTGCCCTGGATCCCATGGGATCTTACCTTCTTGACCAGTCTCCCATGTGGGACTTTGTCAAAAGCCTTATTGAAGTCCATGTAGACTACATCAACTGCACCACCCTCATCCACACACCTAGTCACTCCCTTGAAAAATTCAATCAAATTGGTCAGACATGATCTCCCCCTGACAAAGCCATGCGGACTATCCCTGATTAATCCCTGCCTTTCCAAGTGGAGACTAATTCTGTCCCTCAGAATTTTTTCCAATAAGTTCCCTACCACTGATGTTAGGCTCACTGGCCTGTAATTCCCTGGTTTATCCCTACTACCCTTCTTGAACAATGGTACTATGTTAGCTGTTCTCCAGTTCTCTGGCACCTCCCCTGTGGCCAGAGAAGTTCTGAAAATTTGTGTCAGGGCCCCTGCAATCTCCTCCCTTGCCTCACACAGCCGCCTGGGATACATCCCGGCATGGGTGTATTTGGATTTCCAGAAGGCATTCGATAAGGTGCCACATAAAAGGTTACTGCATAAGATAAGAGCTCACGGAATTGGGGGTAATATATTAGCATGGATAAAGAATTGGCTAACTAACAGAAAGCAGAGAGTCGGGATAAATGGATCATTTTCCGGTTGGCAAACGGTAACTGGTGGTGTGCCACAGGGATCGGTGCTGGGGCCTCAACTATTTACAATCTACATTAATGACTTGGATGAAGGGGCCGAGTGTAATGTAGTCTGCAGATGATACAAAGATGGGTGGAAAAGCAAGTTGTGCAGAGGACTCAAAGAACCTGCAAAGGGATATAGACAGGCTAAGTGAGTGGGCAAAAATTTGGCAGATGGAATATAATGTGAGAAAGTGCGAGGTTATACACTTTGGAAGGAAAAATAAAAAAGCAAATTATTATTTAAATGGAGAGAGATTATAAAATGCTACAATTCAGAGGGACCTGGGGGTCCTTGTGCATGAAACACAAAAAGTTAGCATGCAGGTACAGCAAGTAATCAAAAAGGTAAATGGAATGTTGGCCTTTATTTCAAAGGGGTTGGAGTATAAAAGCAGGGAAGTCCTGCTACAACTGTACAGGGTATTGGCGAGACCACACCTTGAGTACTGCGTACAGTTTTGGTTTCCTTATTTAAGGAAGGATATACTTGCATTGGAGGCAGTTCAGAGACGATTCACTAGGTTAATTCCAGAGATGAGGGGTTTGACTTATGAGGAAAGGTTGAGCGGGCTGGGCCTATACTCATTGGAATTTAGAAGAATGAGAGGTGATCTTATTGAAACATATAAGATACTGAGGGGGCTCGACAAGGTAGATGCAGAGAGGATGTTTCCCCTCGTGGGGAAATCTAGAACGCGGGGGCACAGTTTTAGAATAAAGGGTCGCCGTTTTAGAACTGAGATGAGGAGGCATTTCTTCTCTCAGAGGGTCGTAAATCTGTGGAATTCTCTGCCCCAGAGAGCTGTGGAGGCTGGGTCATTAAATACATTTACGGTGGAGATAGACAAATTTTTGCAAGATAAGGGAGTGAAGGGTTATGGGGAGCGGGCAGGGAAGTGGCTTTGAGCCCAAGAGCAGCCATGCTCTTATTGAATGGCGGAGCAGGCTCGAGGGGCCAAGTGGCCTATTCCTGCTCCTATTTCTTATGTTCTTATGTTTGAATGCTTGGATGCTTGAAATATTCATGGGTGGTCAATTGTACAATGGTGAAAACAAAACATGTCTACAGCAAAAATAAGCAAGTTAAGCATGATGTATGACTATCACACTAACATCCCAGAGGACATGAAGCTAAAATGTTGTCTAAATAAGGATGAATTACTTCGATTTAAATACAGCATAAGTGTTGTAATCCAGATGCAAGATCTTTACCTTGTCCATAAACATCCATAAACGTTCTGAAAAAAGGTCAACGAATTGAAACAATGTTTCTCTCTGCACAGATACTGCCTGACCTGCTGAGTTTTTCCATCATTTTCTGTTTTTATTCCATAAACATCCTGTTGATTATGAATGTCAAGTGCGTCAGGAACGAGAAAGTATGGTATGAGGAGAGACTGGATACTGGGACTAATTTTATTGGAGCAGAATTTGGTAGAAGTTACAAAGAATTTTAATAGGGTGATTAGGGAAAAACTATTTCCTTTGATTTGAGAGTCATAGGCCGGAATTTTCCGGGGTAGTAGCGGGCGCGATCGGTGACGGGTCGGGTGGGAAAGTTGTTATTTTTGACAGCGTGTCAGGAACCCACTGTCATCTCGCCCACACGCATCTTTCACCCAGACGCGTCTGATCATCGCGGAGCCGACCTGACCGGCAGCAGCTGGCGACCCAATTGAGATGATTATCAGGTAGTTTACAGGCAGTTAAGAGCCTTTTTTCACTTACTTTTTAAATTTCTCTGCATGGCCACGGGATTTACGCAGCTCAGGAACCACATCTGTCAACCTGAGGAGGGAGTTCCATGGCCATTGCTCCAGCTGATTACTTGACAGCATCAAATGTTCAGTAAAAGCTCCCAACTGACAGATGATCACTTTCCTCAGGCAGAAGCTGTTACTCAGTCCACTTGCAGCACAGATTCTGCAGGCTGCAAGTGTTTCCAGCAAAGTCTCCATCCGGTGTCACCTTATTGGAAGAACTCTCTCACCATTGACAGAATGCTTCTGTCATCTGTACTTCGCCTGCCATCTAGTCCATCAACATGGGTGCCATTTATACTGTCTCACCTTGGTCCTCAGAATCGGACCACGATGAACCCCAACACCAGCAGCACCAACAACAATACCAACCTTCTCTGCAATCACCTGATGCTGCATAGGACAGAGAGCATCAGCACCTGAGCACATTGCTGCCCAGGAGGCCAGAGATCATGGCCAGGTTTAGTTAGCTTTAAGCTGTACACCCATATGGCTGTCATATGATGCGCCAGGTTGGCACCACCCCACACCAGCACCATAAAGCATCCCTACAATGCCCAGGCCATTCCTTTCACACTCATCACCATTGCGGGTGGTACTGTTATGTCTCACCATTCACTGCAACTCACTAAGCCACTTCCAAAGGTGCACACAAATGGTGGTTAGCACTGTTGCCTCACAGCGCCAGGGACCCGGGTTCGAATCCGGTCTCGGGTGACTGTCTGTGTGGAGTTTGCACATTCTCCCTGTGTTTGCGTGGGTTTCCTCCGGGTGCTCCGGTTTCCTCCCACAGTCCAAAGATGTGCGGGTTAGGTTGATTGGCTATGATAAATTGACCCTTAGTGTTAGGGGGATTAAATACGTGGGGTTACGGGGATAGGGTGGGATATGTGTTGGTGTAGGGGTTACGGGGATCGGGTGGGATATGTGTCGGTGCAGGCTCGATGGGCCGAAATGGCCTCTATCTGCACTGTGGGGTTTCTGTCTTCTGTCTGTCTGTCTGTAAAGTGTTGAAAATAAAGATTTTTATGCCACATGAACAGAAATTTTACATGAACATTGGATAAAACACCCAAGTGGCTACCCTTGTGTGTTGTTAGTTGGTATGATTGCACTAGGATGAGGGTGAGTGTGAGAGGTGGCTAGTGAGATGGGGATGTGATAATGTAGATTGAGAGGGATGGGTGGAGGTGCAAGGCAAGTTGGTGTGAATAAGGATGTGCAGGAGTAGGGTAGGAAGGCAGAGTGATGGGGATGTGATGAGAAGCAAAGCAGGATGAGGTTAAGTGTGGCTTTGTACTAACGTTTCTTGATCTACTGAGATCATTGAAACGTTTGTGGCACTGCACCCAGGTCCTCCTGATCACATCACTGCTTGTGACCTCCTCTGCAATCTGCAACCAGGCTGTCTTGGTCTCCAGGGGAGGTCTCTTCCGCCCATTGGAAGGGAAGAGGACCTCCCTGAGTGGTGTGACTCCCGCCATTATGGAGGGGGTCATCGGAGAATGTGGGTGCAGCCCTCTGCCTCTGTACAGTCATTGTCAGTGTTGGCAGCACTCCAATGCTGTAGAATACTGACAGCACTATGTTAGAATAAACTTCAAATGTTATGTGGCCATGGCCCCTTTAAAGATCCCGGCTGAAAACGGAATAACGTCACCAAACCCGTTCCATTTAATTGGGCCGGGTGACGCTCTGGGCAGACTTAATAAGCCCCATTAAGGTAAGTTCATTTTCAACAGCGGGATGGAGCCAGCAGTGGGGTCGCGACCCGACCTGGCCACTGCCCGCACCGGACCCGCCCAGATAAAGAAAATTCTGGCCATAGAATCATAGAACGCATAGAATCTTACAACACAGAAAGAGGCCATTTGGCCCATCGTGCCTGTGCCAGCTCTTTGAAAGAGCTATCCAATTAGTCCCACGCCCCTCCTCTTTCCTCATAGTCCTCCAATGTTCTCCCCTTCAAGTATTTATCCAATTCCCTTTTGAAAGTTACTAATGAATCTGCTTACACCATCCTTTCAGGCAGTGCATTCCAGATCTTATTAACTTGATGCGTAAAAAAAATTCTTCTCATCTCACTTCTGGCTCTTTTGCCAATTACCTTCAATCTATGTCCTTTGGTTACTGACCCTTCTGCCAGTGGAAACAGTTTCTCCTTATTTACTCTATCAAAACACTTCATCTGCTCTAAGGAGAACAATCCCAGCTTCTCTAGCCTCTCCACATAACTGAAATCCCTCATCACTGGTACCATTCTAGTCAATCTCCTCTGCACCCTTTCTAAGGCCTTGACATCCTTCCTAAAGTGCGGTGCCCAGAATTGGACAGAATACTCCAGCTGAGGTCCAATCAGTGCTTTATAAAGGTTTAGCATAACTTCCTTGCTTTTGTACCCTATGCCTCTATTTTACAAAGCCAAGGATCCCGTATTTCTTTTAACAGCCTTATCAACTTGTCCTGCCACCTTCAAAGATTTATGTACGCAAACCAGGTCTCTCTGTTCCTGCACCCCCTTTAACATTTCTATTGCCAATGACAAAGGTTCATCAATTTAATATTATTACGGTTAGGAGAAATTTCTTTTACACACAGGGTTGTTGGAACATGGAATGCTTTGCCACAGAGAGTAACTCAGGCAGAGACCATTTAATCTTTTAACGTGGATAAATATTTGAAGCAGAGAAAGATGCAGGGCAATGGGGAGAGGCAGGGCAGTCAGATTAGTTTTGGATCACTGTAGCAGTGAACCGACACAGACACAATGGGCAAATGGCCTCCCTCTGTACTGTACATTGCAATGATTCTGCTATGGTTCAATGGTGCATTACTTCAGAATGACAGGGTCAATTTTACAGATGAGCCCCCGCAACCCCACCACCCCCCCCCCACCCCGCCCCTGCAGCACAGAACCATACCCACTGAGAACGCATATTGGGTATTCATGTATGCAATCCTCACAATCTTACATCATGAGGATCATACCCACGATTTCCTATAATGCACCACCACTGCATAAGGTGCCATCCCAGAATCGCACATTTGTAAAATGTTGCCTTATCTATATATATAAATCGGTACTTCTGTCTGTCATTCTGTCTGTCATTCTGTCTGTCATTCTGTCTGTCTGTCATTCTGTCTGTCTGTCATTCTGTCATTCTGTCTGTCATCGCATGTGCGCCTGTCGGGCTATGCGCTCGAAAGTTACAGGGCGTACCTACGCGTGCGTTACCTCCAAAGAAAGCTTACGCTTCCGAGACAGTTTTAAGCGTATTTACGTTTCGGCCGGGCTAAAATCGCGCCCGCGGTATCCCAAAAACCTTCAACGTTCCGCTCATTAGCATCTCATTATCCGCTCATTAGCGACAGAGTGACCTCGAGCTCGACCAATCGTACGCTGGGTTGCTGGCGTGTGCCGCCGGGCCAATCGGTGCGTGTGTGGCCGGGCCTTATCGTTCTGAACCGAGGTGAGTCACCGCCATCTTGATTCCAAACTTTTCCTTTCTTTTTCCCGCTTTCTGCGTCTTAAAAAAAAACATTGCTTTTAAAACACATATTGTTTTAAAAAAAAATGATTTAGAAAGTAATTAATTTATCTAATCTCATTAATTTTCCTACCTTTCCCCGTTTTTCCAGGTAGGCCTAGAAGCCTCGGCGTCTCCTCCGCACCCACGCCCGAGCTAGGCACCTCCCGGCCCCACTCGAAGGCTGGAGGGCCGAGCCTCAGCCCAGCGCCGCTAGGGTGCGCGCGCAGCAGGAGCTGAGACGCAGCGTCTCTCTCTGGCTCAGCCGGGGGGCGGAGCTTGCTGAGCGTCAAGCGTTGCCCTGGCAACCCCGGCCGGCCGTCTCACACAGCCGCAATCGGCGGTCTTCACCTCGGGGGGGGGGCCGCGACCCTCCGGGGTGGCCGTGACCCTCCGGGGGGGGGCCGCGACCCTCAAGGGGGGGGGCCACGCGCGCAGCAGGAGCAGCTGAGACGCGGCGTCTCTCTCTCTCTGGCTCGGCCCGGGGGCGGGGCTTGGTCAGCGTCACGGTTACCCTGGCAACCGGGCCCGCCGGCCGAGCCAGAGAGAGACGCCGCGTCTCAGCTCCTGCTGCGCGCGCAATCGGCGGTCTTCACCTCGGGGGGGGGGCCGCGACCCTCGGCGGGGGGGGGGGGGGCCGCGACACTCGGGGGGGGGGGCGCGACCCTCGGGTGGTGGCCGCGACACTCGGGGGGGGCCCCCCGCCCTCCCTCCCCCTCCCCCCGCCATCCCTTCCCCCCCCCGCCCTCCCTCCCCCTCCCCCCCCGCCATCCCTTCCCCCCCGCCTCCCCCCCCGCCCTCCCTTCCCCCCCTTTTTCCCCCCCCGCCCTACCCCCTCCCTTCCCCCCTCCCTTCCCCCCGCCCTCCCTTCCCCCCCTCCTTTTCCCCCCCTCCCCCCCTCCCTTCCCCCTCCCTTCCCCCCGCCCTCCCTTCCCCCCCTCCCTTCCCCCCAGCCCTCCCTTCCCCCTCCCTTCCCCCCTCCCCTCCTTTCCCCCCTCCCTTCCCCCCTCCATTCCCCCCCTCCCTTCCCCCCTCCACCCGCCCCCCCGCCCTTCCCCCCCTCCCCTCCCCCCCGCCCTCCCTTCCCCCCGCCCCTCCCTTCCCCGCCCTCCCCTCCCCCCTGCCCTCCCTTCCCCGCCCTCCCCTCCCCCCTCCCCCTCCCTCCCCCCTCCTCCCTCCCCCCTCCCCTCTCCCCTCCCTCCCCCTCCCCCCTCCCCTCTCCCCCCCTCCCCTCTCCCCTCCCCTCCCCTCCCCCTCCCTCCCCCCCTCTCTTCCCCCCAGTTGCTCTCTCTCTTCCCCCCAGTCGCTCTCTCTCTTCCCCCAGTCGCTCTCTCTCTCTCTCTTCCAACAACAACATTCCCTCGAAAAAGCCTCGGCACCGCCGGGCACTTCAGCTAGTCTATATATATAAATCGGTACATCTGTCTGTCTGTCTGTCATTCTGTCATTTTGTCATTCTGTCTGTCATTGCCTGTGCGTCTGTCGGGCTATGCGCTCGAAAGTTACAGGGCGTACCTACGCGCGCGTTACCTCCAAAGAAAGCTTACGCTTCCGAGACGGTTTTAAGCGTATTTACGTTTCGGCCGGGCTAATATCACGCCCGCGGTATCCCAAAAACCTTCAACGTTCCGCTCATTAGCATCTCATTATCCGCTCATTAGCGACAGAGTGACCTCGAGCTCGACCAATCGTACGCCGGGTTGCTGGCGTGTGCCGCTGGGCCAATCGGTGCGTGTGTGGCCGGGCCTTATCGTTCTGAACCGAGGTGAGTCGCCGCCATCTTGCTTCCATTCTTTTTCCTGCTTTCTGCGTCTTTCTTTTCAAATATACATTTCCACCAAAATAAAATTGCATTTATTAAATTGTTTTTAAAAAAATCACTCATTTGTAAACCTAACCTGAACATTCTTTTTCCTACCTTTCCCCGTTTTTTTCTTAGGCCTTAAAGCCTGCGCCTTTCTTGCCCAGCCAGGCCCGAGCTAGGTGATTGCGCTTCTGCTAAGCTCCTCACACCCACCCCCCGCCGTGTCACGTTACCCAGGGCAACGGCGTCAGCCACGAGGGTCAGGGTGCGCGCGCAGCAGGTGAGACGCGGCGTCTCTGTTCCGATAGCAAAATACTGCAGATGTTGGAAATCCGAAATAACAACAGAAAATGCTGGAAAAACTCAGCAGGTCAGGCAACATCCGTGGAGAGAAATTTGAGTTGACGTTTCGGGTTGGACCCTTCTTCAAAACTGGAAAGAAAAGAAACTAGATCGGAGGCAGGGCTGCGATCGGACAAAAGAATAAAAGAAACAAAAGAAGTAAAAGAGATTAGAAGCTAGACGAGATGGTAATAGGCTGGGATTAGGTGTAAAGTGTACTGGCAGGGCGAAAGATAGCTGCCAGGTGTGAGAGAGAAACAAAATGAAAGGGGGGGGGGGAAAAGGAGTGGAACAATTACAAGAGAAAATGAAATGGGGGCCGAGCTTATGATCTGAAATTGTTGAACTCGATATTGAGTCCGGAAGGCTGCAGACTGCCTAAATGGAAGATGAGGTGCTGTTCCTCGAGTTTACGTTGAGCTTCCGTGGAACAATACAAGAGGCCAAGGATGGTGAGGTCCGAGTGTTCCGCGCTCGGCGGGGGTGGGGGGGGGGTGGCGGGGCTTGGCCGCCGGCTGTCTCTCAGAGCCGCAATCGGGCTCGGCCGCCGGCCGTCTCTCAGAGCCGCAATCGGGCTCGGCCGCCGGCCGTCTCTCAGAGCCGCAATCGGGCTTGGCCGGGGGGGGGGGGGGCGGGGCTCGGCCGCCGGCCGTCTCTCAGAGCCGCAATCGGGCTCGGCCGTCGGCCGTCTCTCAGAGCCGCAGACGGGCTCGGTCGGGGGGGGGGGGGCGGGGCTCGGCCGCCGGCCGTCTCTCAGAGCCGCAATCAGGCTCGGCCGCCGGCCGTCTCTCAGAGCCGCAATCGGGCTCGGCCGGGGGGGGGGGCGGGGCTCGGCTGCCGGCCGTCTCTCAGAGCCGCAATCGGGCTCGGCCGGGGGCGGGGCTCGGAGAGCGGGGCTCTCGGCCGGGGGGGGCGGGGCTCGGACAGCGGGGCTCTCCACCTGGGCCGGCCCCCCTTCCCCTTCCCGCCCCCCCCTTCCCCCCCGCCGCCGCCCGCCCCTTCCCCCCCCTCCCTTCCCCCCGTCCCTTCCCCCCATCCCTTTCCCCCCTCCCTTCCCCCCCCGCCCCCTTCCCCCCCGCCCTCCCTTCCCCCCCGCTCTCTTCCCCCCACCCGCTCTCTCTCTTCCCCCCCACCCGCTCTCTCTCTTCCCCCCACCCGCTCTCTCTCTTCCCCCCAGTCGCTCTCTCTCTTACCCCCAGTCGCTCTCTCTCTACCCCCCAGTCGCTCTCTCTCTTCCCCCCCAGTCGCGCTCTCTCTTCCCCCCCAGTCGCGCTCTCTCTCTCTCTTCTCCACCACCCCCCCAGTCGCTCTCTCTCTCTCTCTTCCAACAACAACATGCCCTCGAAAAAGTCTCGGCACCGCCGGGCACTTCAGCTAGTCTATATATATAAATCGGTACATCTGTCTGTCTGTCTGTCATTCTGTCATTCTGTCTGTCATCGCCTGTGCGTCTGTCGGGCTATGCGCTCGAAAGTTACAGGGCGTACCTACGCGCGCGTTACCTCCAAAGAAAGCTTACGCTTCCGAGACAGTTTTAAGCGCATTTACGTTTCGGCCGGGCTAAAATTGCGCCCGCTGTATCTCAAAAACCTTAAACGTTCCGGTCATTAGCATCTCATTATCCGCTCATTAGCGACAGAGTGACCTCGAGCTCGACCAATCGTACGCCGGGTTGCTGGCGTGTGCCGCCAGGCCAATCGGTGCGTGTGTGGCCGGGCCTTATCGTTCTGAACCGAGGTGAGTCGCCGCCATCTTGATTCCAAACTTTTCCTTTCTTTTTCCCGCTTACTGCGTCTTAAAAAAAAAACGTTGCTTTTAAAACACATATTGCTTTTTAAAAAAATGATTTAGAAAGTAATTAACTTTTCTAATCTCATTAATTTTCCTACCTTTCCCCGTTTTTCCAGGTAGGCCTCGAAGCCTTGGCTTCTCCTCCGCACCCACGCCCGAGCTAGGCACCTCCCGGACCCACTCGAAGGCTGGAGGGCCGAGCCTCAGCCCAGCGCCGCTAGGGTGCGCGTGCAGAAGGAGCTGAGATGCGGCGTCTCTCTCTGGCTCGGCCGGGGGGCGGGGCTTGCTGAGCGTCAAGCGTCACCCTGGCAACCGGCCCCCCGGCCGTCTCGCACAGCCGCAATCGGCGGTCTTCACCTCGGGGGGGGGGAGGGCGCGACCCTCGGGGGGGGCCGCGACCCTCGGGGGGGGCGCGACCCACGGGGGGGGCCGCGACCCTCGGGGGGGCCGCGACTCTCGGGAGTGGACGTGACCCTCGGGTGGGGGGGGGGCTGCGCGCGCAGCAGGAGCAGCTGAGACGCGGCGTCTCTCTCTCTGGCTCGGCCGGGGGGCGGGGCTTGGTCAGCGTCACGGTTACCCTGGCAACCGGGCCCGCCGGCCGAGCCAGAGAGAGACGCCGCGTCTCAGCTCCTGCTGCGTGCGCAATCGGCGGTCTTCACCTCGGGGGGGGGTGATGGGGGGGCCGCGACCCTCGGGGGGGGTGGGGGGGGCCGCGACCCTCGGGGGGGGGGCCCCCGCCCCCCCTCCCCCCTCCCCCCTGCCCTCCCTTCCCCCCCTTTTCCACCCCGCCCTTCCCCCCTCGCCCTTCCCCCCTCCCTTCCCCCCTCCCTTCCCCCGCCCTCCCTTCCCCCCCGCCCTCCCTTCCCCCCTGCCCTCCCCTTCCCCCCTGCCCTCCCTACCCCCAGCCCGCCCTCCCTTCCCCCCTTTCCCCTCCCCCGCCCTCACCCCCCCGCCCTCCCCCCTCCACTCCCCCCCGCCCTCCTGTCCCCGCCCTCCCCTCCCTCCCCCCTCCCCACCACTCCCCTCCCCCCTCCCCTCCCCCCTCCCCTCCCCTCCCCCTCCCGTCCCCTACCCCTCCCCTCCCCCCTCCCCTCCCTCTCAACCCCTAGTCGCTCTCTCTCTTCCCCCCAGTCGCTCTCTCTCTTCCCCCCAGTCGCTCCCTCTCTTCCAACAACAACATGCCCTCGAAAAAGCCTCGGCACCGCCAGGCACTTCAGCTAGTCCAGATATATATAAATCAGTACTTCTGTCTGTCTGTCTGTCATTCTGTCATTCTGTCATTCTGTCTGTCATCGCCTGTGCGTCTGTCGGGCTATGCGCTCGAAAGTTACAGGGCGTACCTACGCGCGCGTTACCTCCAAAGAAAGCTTACGCTTCCGAGACGGTTTTAAGCGTATTTACGTTTCGGCCGGGCTAAAATCGCGCCCGCGGTATCCCAAAAACCTTCAACGTTCCACTCATTAGCATCTCATTATCCGCTCATTAGCGACAGAGTGACCTCGAGCTCGACCAATCGTACGCCGGGTTGCTGGCGTGTGCCGCCGGGCCAATCGGTGCATGTGTGGCCGGGCTTAACCGTTCTGAACCGAGGTGAGTCGCCGCCATCTTGATTCCAAACTTTTCCTTTCTTTTTCCTGCTTTCTGTGTCTTAAAAAAAACGTTGCTTTTAAAACACATACTGTTTTTTAAAAAAATGATTTAGAAAGTAATTAACTTATCTAATCTCATTAATTTTCCTACCTTTCCCCGTTTTTCCAGGTAGGCCTAGAAGCCTCGGCGTCTCCTCCGCACCCACGCCCGAGCTAGGCACCTCCCGGCCCCACTCGAAGGCTGGAGGGCCGAGCCTCAGCCCAGCGCCGCTAGGGTGCGCGCGCAGCAGGAGCTGAGACGCGGCGTCTCTCTCCGGCTCGGCCGGGGGCGGGGCTTGCTGAGCGCCGACGGTTACCCTGGCAACCGGCCCCGCCGGCCGTCTCGCACAGCCGCAATCGGCGGTCTTCACCTCGGGGGGGGCCGCGACACTCGGGGGGGGGGCCGCGACCCTCGGGGGGGCCGCGACACTCGGGGGGCCGCGACCCTCGGGGGGGGCGCGACCCTCGGGGGGGCCCTCCCTCCGCCTTTCCTTTCCCCCCTCCCTCACTCCCTCCCCCCTCCCTCACTCCCTCCCCCCTCCCTCCTCCCCCCTCCCCTCCCCCCCTCTCCCCACCCCCTCCTCTCCCCCTTCCCCCCTTTTCCCCCTCCCCCCCTTTTCCCCCCCGCCCCTTCCCCCCCCTCCCCCTCCCTCCCCCTTTTTCCCCTCCCCCCCTTTTCCCCCCCGCCGCCCGCTTCCCCCCTCCCTTCCCCTCTTCCCACCTGCCCCTTCCCCCCCGCCCTCCCTTTCCCCCCCCCGCTCTCTTCCCCCCACCCGCCCTTCCCCCCTCCCTTCCCCCCACCCGCCCTTCCCCCCCTCCCTTCCCCCCACCCGCCCTTCCCCACCCGCTCTCTTCCCCCCACCCGCTCTCTTCCCCCCAACCGCTCTCTCTCTTCCCCCCACCCGCTCCCTCTCTTCCCCCCACCCGCTCTCTCTCTTCCCCCCAGTCGCTCTCTCTCTTCCCCCCCAGTCGCTCTCTCTCTACCCACCAGTCGCTCTCTCTCTTCCCCCCAGTCGCGCTCTCTCTTACTCTTCTCCCCCCCCGCCAGTCGCTCTCTCTCTCTCTCTCTCTTCCAACAACATGCCCTCGAAAAAGCCTCGGCACCGCCGGGCACTTCAGCTAGTCTATATATATAAATCGGTACTTCTGTCTGTCTGTCATTCTGTCTGTCTGTCATCGCGTGTGCGTCTGTCGGGTATGCGCTCGAAAGTTACAGGGCGTACCTACGCGCGCGTTACGTCCAAAGAAAGCTTACGCTTCCGAGACGGTTTTAAGCGTATTTACGTTTCGGCCGGGCTAAAATCGCGCCCGCGGTATCCCAAAAACCTTAACATTCCGCTCATTAGCATCTCATTATCCGCTCATTAGCGACAGAGTGACCTCGAGCTCGACCAATCGTACGCCGGGTTGCTGGCGTGTGCCTCCGGGCCAATCGGTGCGTGTGTGGCCGGGCCTTATCGTTCTGAACCGAGGTGAGTCGCCGCCATCTTGATTCCAAACTTTTCCTTTCTTTTTCCTGCTTTCTGCGTCTTAAAAAAAACGTTGCTTTTAAAACACATACTGTTTTTTAAAAAAATGATTTAGAAAGTAATTAACTTATCTAATCTCATTAATTTTCCTACCTTTCCCCGTTTTTCCAGGTAGGCCTAGAAGCCTCGGCGTCTCCTCCGCACCCACGCCCGAGCTAGGCACCTCCCGGCCCCACTCGAAGGCTGGAGGGCCGAGCCTCAGCCCAGCGCCGCTAGGGTGCGCGCGCAGCAGGA